>NC_133125.1:138419397-139041778 GCF_048418815.1 Hemitrygon akajei | reverse complement strand
GACAGAAATATTGGAGCTCCAAAGACCCCTCTTCCCCTCTCACACACAAGCAGCCGCAGAAGCATCAACACTCCACCTCCCCCTCCCCACTTGCACCAGCAAAAGCAGCAACCTGCCCTCCATCCATCATGCAACCAATAGCAAAAGCCCCCAAAGGGACCTTGATCTAGAGCCCATCAAAAACAACAGTCCATAACCCAACGCTTCAGGATCTCAGTCAGGCTCTCCCTCACCAGCGAGGGAGACAGAGGTCACTCCCTACAACAAGGAGAGCGTGAGACCAGCAGCTCGCTGTTCTGGGTTGCTTCTCCGAGCCCCCTGACTTGAGGACGGCAGTCTCTCACTCACCATCAGAATGAGAGAGAGAGAGATAAAGAGGATCGCTTGAGCACAGAGGCTTTCTTCCAACACCTCCTGCTGCCTTGCTGCTTCAGCCTCCCACGACACTTCAGTCAGTGACGCTGGTGAGGAACTAGGTCACCCATGGGACCACACTCCGAAGGCGCATTTTTTCCAGGCCGTTCCTAGAGATATTGAAATGCCAGTTGCACGGCTGATCCGAGAACCTACTGCTCGCTGAGAACCATAGTTTAAGCTGTAGATGTAGACCATGGACTCTGACAGGACCCCAGCCACCTTGAAAACAAACGAAGGACTTGCGAAAAGAAGAATGAGCTGTTTCACGGACGAAGTGAAGAAGTCACCTGGGTCTACAAAACCTCTGGCACCAGTCAGAATCATTTGCCCAGGCTAGCTAGGAATGTTGAATTCAAGAGAGTATGCATTAAGATGAGAAGGGAGACGACTGAAGAAGCAACTGATTTTCTTAAAGCACATAAGCAGTATTAGGTGACTGGAACACTCTGCCAGATGTAGTGGTGGGAGCTGATACAATAATGGTGTGGAGGAGACTTTTAAGCAGATATATGAATATACCAGGAATGAAGGGATATGGATCATGTGCATACAGAAAGGATCAGTTTAATTTGGCATCCTGGCTGACACAGACATTGTGTGCTGACAGGCCTGTGCCGTGCAGTAAGTCCCACGTAAGAGAGCATTTAACAAAAAATTAATGGCTTACTGTGATTGAAAGGTACTAATTCTGGACTGAAAACTGTACATTGTACATTAGATGCTCTGATATCAGGGAGTGGATGTTCACTGGAGCTCTAGTTAAGTGATATGCGCAGAGGGAAGAACGTTATTCACGGTGACGTCACTTTGCATTGCCTCCATTCAGTGGCCAATGCTTCTTTTTATGAAATGCACCAAATGATTGCCCTGTTTTGTACCAGACATTGCCAGCACCAGCAGCAAACATGCACTGAGGCCTCCAGGGAGGATGACAACAGATGGTGTTCACTTTGTTGCTGGAAGTGAAGTTTTATCACTGAAAAAGACATTAAAGTCTACATTTCACTTGCCTGTTGTTGAAGCAAACAAATCCGGTATTTCTTATCCTTCCTGCCTACATCCCAAAATGTAAATTAGATAGAGAGTTGATGAATTCCTGTTTGATTTGAACAGGGTAAAAGGAAAACAAATGAATAAATTGTCAAACAACGTATTCTACATGCACAATAGTCCAGCTTTAATTACAGAGAGCTGTTTGAAATTAGAACCATTCAGAAGGTTGAAGGATATTCTGACCAACAACATTTTCTAGATGATAAAAGTCAAAATCATATGGCATTTTAAGGGATAAGGCAGTAAATAGGATAGGCAAGAAATGCTGGCAATTCCAGCAACATCCATATTCTATGAATTAATAATAAAACACCCCATGAATTGTACACACTTTGCTATTTGAACGTAAGAATGTAAGAACATAAGAAATAGGAGCAGGAATAGGTCAACTGGCCCATCGAGCCTGCTCCGCCATTCAATAAGATCATGGCTGATCTGGCCATGGACTCATCCCCACCTACCTGCCTTTTCCCCATAACCCTTCATTCCTCCACTATGCAAAAATCTATCCAACCTTGTCTTCAACATATTTACTGAGGTAGACTCCACTGCTTCATTGGGCAGAAAATTTCAGATTCACCACTCTCTGGGAAAAGCAGTTCCACCTCATCTCCATCCTAAATCTACTCTTCTGAATCTTGAGGCTATGTCCTGTAGTTCTAGTCTGTCCTCCCAGTGGAAACAACTTTCCTGCCTCTATCTTATCTACCCCTCTCATTCTTTTGAATTCCAGCCAGTTCAGTCTCAGGCGACTCAATCTCTCCTCAGAGTTTAATCGCCTCATCTTTGGAATCAACCTGGTGAACCTCCTATGCACCACCTCCAAAGCCAGTATATGCTTCCCCAAGTAAAGAGACCAGAACTGCACGCAGTACTCCAGGTGCGGCCTCACCAGTACCCTGTACAGTTGTAGCATGACCTCCCTGCTCTTAAATTCAATCCCTCCATCAGTGAAGGCCAACACCCCATTTGCTTTCCAAATAGCCTACTACATCTGCAAACCAACCTTATGTGATTCATGCACAAGCATTCCCAACTCCCCCTGCACAGCAGCATGCTGCAATTTTTTACCATTTAAATAATAACGTGTTCTTTCATTTCTCCTTCCAAAGTGGATGACCTCGCATTTATGAACATTGCGCTCCATCTGCCAGACCCTTGTCCATTCACTTAACCTATCTATATCCCTCTGCAGGCCCTCTGTTTCTTCTGCATAATTTTCTTTTCCACTCAAGTTAGTAAGATCAGCAAACTTAGATACGCTACACTCGGTCCCCTCTTCCAGATTGTTAATGTGTATTGTAAGTAGTTAGGGGCCCAGCACTGATCCCTGCAGCACACTGCTCACCACTGATCACCAACGAGAGTAACACCCATGTATCCCAACTCTCTGCTTTCTATTAGTTAACCAATCCTTTATCCATTGCTAATACATCACCCACAACTCTATACATCCTTATCTTATGGATAAGTCTTTTAAGTGGCACCATATCAAACGTCTTCTTGAAATCCAAGTAATTAATGCCCTTCTGCTCCTCCCTATCCACTGCACTCGTTATGTCCTCAAAGAACTCCAGCAAGGTTTATAAGTACCTTTAAAAATATGGACATTTAGAAAAATCCTCACCTGTGCAACTTCTGTGCGTTCAGTTTATTCTTTGAGCATCCCAAGGCAGTCAGCATATTCAGAGACCCCCTACCCGCCTGGATATTCTTTCTTCTCCCCACTTGCATTGGGCAGAAAATAGAAAAGGCTGAAAGCAGGTACCATTAGATTGAAGGACAACTTCTAGCCCGCTGTTGTAAACCTATTGAATGGTCTCTAAATCTCACAATTATTATGGGCTTTGCACCCCATTGTCACTGCGTAGCAGATTATTCTACATTCTGCTATTGCTTTTCCCTTGTACTACCTCAATCTACTGATGCAATAAAATGGTCTGTATGGATGGCACACAAAACAAAGATTTTCACAGTACTTCAGTATATGTGACAATCATCAACCATCAACCGACTGTGTTGATGTGTTCCAGAGATGTTGCACAGCAGATGATGAGTCACAGAATCATTATCAGAGAGAGAGTCAGAGAGAACAGTTTCTTTGGTCCATCTTGTCCATGCTGACCATTATCTAAGAGCTATACTAATCCCTATCAGTGTGGTAGGCTGGTTACTGGGATTAGTCTAGCTCAGGAGTTCCCAAAATAGGATCCATGGACAATGTTCCCTCTAAGGTGCGCCTATGCGCACGTGCACACATCTTTTGCTACTAGCGTGCAAAGGAGTTTAAACTGCACACAAAAGGTTGTCACCCTCTACCTTGTTGGCATGTCAAGTATATTTGACGATCTTGCACAATCGCATTTCCTTTTCTGGTTTCTGATCCAGACGGTGTTGACAATGTGAAGTTTCCGATGATTTGTCTGCAGATTTTAGAACTGGTGTATTTATACTGTTTCTATTGAAGAAATTATTAATTCACTATGTCGAATTCTAAAGCAGTAAATGGCGCAAGTGCAAAACAACTGCTAGTTCATTTAAAGCGGAATGGCTGAACGAAACAGCGGAAGCTGCTACACTGTAAGCTCCTGAGGTCAGGAAGCGTTCAGCTACAAGAAATACTTGTGCACATTACAGAAGCTGGTGTTACCTACGTGTACTGTCACGATGCAAAAGTTGCTGGAGAACTTGCAAGTGCAAAGGAGTAGATTGATATTTGGAGACCTGACTTTTTAAAGTGTAATTTAGCAAGCAAATCACATACGAATGGTGTGCAAAAGCTTCAGTGAGAAAATCCTTCATAATCCATTACGGTCCTGCTGATATTTTTTGTGAGCATGCAGATGAATGAAATTGAAAATGATCAAACCCAGTGGAGATCTAAGTTTTTATTGATAGTGCTTTGCTAGCAGTTAAAAAGAATACCTCTATATATAAAATTCAGTGCACACTTGTTGTTAACACTGGGCAAAAAATTGCACAGTTAAGATTTTTCCACACTCTGGTCATTACAGATTAGAGGGAACATTGTCCATGGACCCTTTAGTTAATGGTAGGGGTCCATGACATAAAAAAAGTTGGGAAACCGTGATTTAGGGGTTTCTTGATGGTTTGTAGCCTACTAAGCTTGGCAACTTCAATTCAACTTCCAGCACAAGTCTATTTTCATGGGTATTCACAAACAGGGTTTAAATGCCATGAAAACTAGAATTTAGCAACAGCACAGTACAGTTCAAGATAAGGGCAAAAATAAGTTAGCATATATTTAAAGTAACATAAGTTATACACATGTGTGTGAAAAGTAAACAATAACATAATCATGATTTTAAAGTAAGATTAAGAAAAGGAATGGAATTATATTCTGAGGCAGGGTTAAGTTTTTTCAGGTCAGTTCAAGAACTTGAAGACAATGGAAGAAGGAGCTATTGTTGAAGTGTGGGTCTTCAGGCTCCTGTTCCTCCTCCCTGATGGTAGCATTGAGTGGAGAGCACAGTCCGGACAGTGTAGGTCCCTGATGATGAATGTCACCTACCTTAGACAATTCTTGGCTAGATTCTTGGCTAAAGGCTGTGAAGTTAACGTTCTCTACTGCCATCTCAGCCACATTAGACTATGAGACTTTCACAAGTCCATGTGATAAAGACTAGAAAATCTGTTCTAAAAATACTGAAGTGGTGATAGCGGGATAAATATTGGGCAATAAATAGAACATTGTGCAGAGAAGATAAAACAGTACAGCATAGTACAGGTCCTTCAGCCCATGATGTTTAACTAACCTTTTACCTTACTCAATTTAAACCTTTTCTCTCACATAGCCCTTCACTTTTCTTTCATCCGATGCCTATATGGGTCTCTTAAATGTTCCTTATGTACCCCCAACCCTGGCAGAGTATTCCATGCAATTACCAATTTCAGTGTAAGTGGGTAAGGGGTCAGTGTGGACATGGTGGAGGATTACAAATACCTGGGGATACGAATTGACAATAAACTGGACTGGTCAAAGAACACTGAGGCTGTCTACAAGAAGGGTCAGAGCCATCTCTACTTCCTGAGGAGACTGAGGTCCTTTAACATCTGCCGGACGACGCTGAGGATGTTCTACGAGTCTATGGTGGCCAGTGCTATCATGTTTGCTGTTGTGTGCTGGGGCAGCAGGCTGAGGGTAGCAGACACCAACAGAATCAACAAACTCATTCATAAGGCCAGTGATGTTGTGGGGGTGGAACTGGTTCTGACGGTGGTGTCTGAAAAGAGGATGCTGTCCAAGTTGTATGCCATCTTGGACAATGTCTCCCATCCACTCCATAATGTACTGGTTAGGCACAGGAGTACATTCAGCCAGAGACTCATTCCACCGAGATGCAACACTGAGCGTCATAGGAAGTCATTCCTACCTGTGGCCATCAAACTTTACAACTCCTCCCTCAGAGTGTCAGACACCATGAGCCAATAGGCTGGTCCTGGACTTATTTCCACTTGGAATAATTTACTTTTTATTATTTAATTATTTATGTTTTTATATTGCTATATTTCTACACTATTCTTGGTTTGTGCGACTGTAACGAAACCCAATTTCCCTCGGGATCAATAAAGTATGTCTGTCTGTCTGTAAAAAAACTACTTTTGAAATAGCTCCCACAAAATGCTGGAGGAAATCAACACGTCAGGCAGCATCTATGGAAAAGAGTACAGTCGACATTTCGGGCTGAGCCCCTGAAATGTCGACTGTACTCTTTTCCACAGATATTGCCTGTCCTTGCTGAGTTCCTCCAGCGTGTTATGTGTTTTGCTTGGATTTCCAGCATCTGCAGATTTTCTCTTGTTTCTGATATCTCTCTTCTACTTGCCCCCAAGCATTTTAAAATTATGCCTTATCATATTAGACATTGGTGTAAAAGGCAATGGCTATCCACTTTCTCTACGCCTCTTATAACCTTATACACCTTTATCAAGTCACCTCTGATTCTCCTTTACTCAAAAGGAAAAAGCACCAGCTTGCTCAACCTTTCCTCATAAGTCTTGTTCTCTAATCCAGCCAGCATCCTGGTAAATTTCCTCTGTGTCTTCTCTGAAGTTACCATATCCTTCCTATAATGAGGTGACCAGAAATGAATGCAATTCTTCACATGTGGTGTAACCAGAGTTTTATAAAGTTGTAACATTACTTCACAGCTCTTGAAAGCAATCCGTAAATAATAAGCCTAACACACCTTATGCATACTTAACTTGTCTGGCAAATTTGAGGGATCTATGGACATGGATCTCAAGATCCCTCTGTTACTCTACACAGCTAAGAACCTTGCCATTAACTTTGTACACTGTCTTCAAGTTTGACCTTCCAAAGTGCATAATTTCATAATTTTCCAGGTTGAACTCCATTTGTTATTTCTCAGCCCAGCTCTGCATTGCATCAATATCCCTTTGTAACCTATGACAACCTTCCATACCATCCACAACACCATCAAACTTCATGTCATCTGCTAGCTTACTGACTTACCCTTCTTCTTCCTTATCAAAGTATTTTATTAAAATCACAAAGAGCAGGGATCCTGATACAGATCTCTGTGGAATACCGCTTGTGCTGCCTTTATGGCAGTTATTTAGTTTATAATATTTTCGCGTAGTAATTTGTTAGCATTTTTTAGTTAAAGTTAGGATTGTTTAAATCAATTGATTTGTCTGTAATACATCGCGGCTGCGATGACGTCACATCCGGGTTCGCCGCGTCTTGTGGGGAATTACCGGTTTGAGATTCACGCAAGGGCGGGGGTCACTCACATGTGCGACCATAACGCTGACTAGGGTCTCTCTATGCACCAAAGACACAGTGAAAGCAACGCTGTAAGTCATTAGATAATCGGTATTTTGAGTTAAAATGTTAACGCCGATTCTGTTGAAAGTAACGACGGTCGGTAAGGTTTACCTTTTCGTCAGTTAAAGAGTCGGGATAGTTTGTATTGAAGTGTGTCTAAAGCAGCCAATGGAGCAGCTAGATTCTGACTGTATGCTGCACTTTAATGTAATGTAGTTATTGTAGTTTTACCTTTGCAAGTATTCACAATGTAAATGTGATATTTAGAAGGGAACAAACACTGTACCAATCTTGTATTGTTTTTCAACAGCTTTCACCATGCGTTAATGTGAAGAGTGAACAGTAAATGGTTAATCTTACTGCGGTCTCGTTTGCATTGATTCTGGTTTATCTCGACGTTTACCTCGGCGTTACTTCACACCCGAGCGAGAACGTTACAGTGAAAGAGCGGCATTATCAGGTGTTTAAGGTGCAGCCATGTCAACCCGATCCAGCATCAAGTCGTTGTCAAAGTCATCGTCATCCTGCGATAGGGGCAGTAGGGCATCAAGTAAGGCCACCCAAGCAAGAGCGAAAGCAGAAGCCGCCAAGGTGCGAGCGCGCTTTGCCAAAGAAGAATTAGAAGTAAAGATGAAAGCGGCTGCCAGAGAAGCCGAAAACCAGAAGGAAGCGGCTGCCAGAGAAGCCGAAAACCAGAAGGAAGCGGCTGCCAGAGAAGCCGAAAACCAGAAGGAAAAGGCTGCCAGAGAAGCCGAAAACGAATTGGAAAGGAAAAGGGTAGAGGCACGGTTAGAAGCGCTGAAGCTAGAACAAGAAGCAGCAGCTGCCGAGGTGGAAGCAGAGTTAATAGAAGACGCCGAAGAAATGCATGATCCGAAGGACGGAAAATCTACCTCAGAAAAGATCGGATTGGAACGTACAAGGGACTATGTCCAATCTCAAATGAAATGGAAGACTCTTTCTTCCTCTCCTTACTTATTCGATAACGTCCCACTTCACGAGGAGTCTTGGAGAGGCCCGACGGCATCACGTCCATCCGAGGAAGATAATTTACCCTCGCAACTCCGCGACGAACCCAGGAATGCAAGGGCTCACGACAATTACTTCTCGACACCGAACTTACCGGATTTGGGGAGAAGAGAGGCAAAGACTGAGTCCAGACCAGCAAATCCCATAACAGATGTACGCCCTCAGTCATGTACCTGTGGACATGTTCCCTCAGCCCGCACGCCACCTGCAGATGAATCCGCAGCACGGTATTTCGCACGACGGGATCTCGTCACTTCAGGACTATACCGGTTTGACGATAAACCCGAAAATTACCGTGCATGGTACTCCACTTTCACCAACGCTATCGACGGATTCCAGCTCAGAGCAACCCAGGAGTTGGATCTTATGGCAAAATGGCTGGGAAAAGAATCATGCGAACAGGTGAGACGCATGCGTTCAGTGTACATCAACAAACCCGAGCTAGCATTGAAGAAAGCATGGGAGAGACTTCAGGAGGGCTACGGAGCCCCCGAAATTATTGAGGCGGCGCTATGCCAACGTTTGGGAAATTTTCCTAAGGTGTCAGCCAAGGACCACACCAAGCTAAGAGAATTTGGAGATTTACTCATGGAGATTCAAGGCGCCAAAGAAGATGGCCACTCAGCTGGTCTAGTATACCTAGACACTCCAACCGGGATTAGACAACTCGTGGACAAACTTCCATTTGGGCTGCAGGACAGGTGGTTGTCCGTTGCCTCAGATTACAAGGAAGAACACGAAGGTCGATTCCCTCCCTTCGAGTATTTCACCAGGTTCGTGTGCAAGGAGGCGAAGAAGCGAAACGATCCTAGCCTCATAGGTCCAGGAAGTAGTACAATTTACACCAAGCCAGATAAATCCACTTCGAATAATTCCAACATTACTAAACCAGTCTCAGCGCTTAAGACTGAAGTCCTTACAACTAACAACGACTCTAGCAAGAATTGTCCATTGCATAACAAACCCCACCCCCTCAAAAGATGCAGAACGTTTAGGGAAAAACCCCTTGAAGAGAAGAAGGCCCTCCTCGAGGAGAAAGGAATATGCTTTAGATGCTGTTCCTCGACCTCTCACTGTGCGAGAGAGTGTACGATCGCCGTGAAGTGCCTGGAATGTGATAGCACTAATCACGACTGGGCCATGCATCCTGGCCCGTCACCGCAAACCGACAACGCTCCTTCACCCCCACAACAGGACGGCGGGGAGGGAGAAGCTCACTCCAGGACAACTGTTGTCAGCTCGAGCTGTACGGAAGTTTGCGGTCAAGCGCAGGCAAGCCGTTCTTGTTCAAAGATCTGTCTCACTAAGGTGTACCCTAAGGGAGCCAAAGACAAGGCCATCAAAGCCTACGTAATTCTGGACGATCAGAGCAACCGCTCGCTAGTCAGTCCAAAGTTCTTTAACTTGTTCAACATTGAGAGTGAGCAGTTCCCATACTACCTTAGAACTTGCTCAGGCAACATGAAAACTTACGGAAGGAGGGCCGAAGGCTTCCAGATCGAGTCCCTGGATGGTAAAGTCCTCATCTGTCTCCCCCCACTCGTAGAGTGCGAGAAAATCTTGAATTACCGCACTGAGATCCCGACGCCAAGTGCGGTGCTACACCAACCACATCTCCACCACATCGCCAAACACATCCCAGAGCTGGATCCAGAAGCAGAAATACTCCTGCTATTAGGAAGAGATGTTCTCCGGGTACATAAGGTTAGGCAGCAGGTCAATGGACCACACGACGCCCCCTTCGCCCAACGCCTGGATCTGGGCTGGGTGGTGATAGGAGAGGTGTGCCCTGGCAACGAACACAAATCAACGGCTAACACACTCAAGACCAATGTGCTAGAGAGTAGCCGCCATATGATTCTTCAACCCCGCACAAGTTCCATGTGCGTCCAGGAAGCACCACAAGGCTTTAACAAGCGCAAAGTAACTGACGAGACGCTCGGTCAGTCTGTCTTTGCTCAAAAGGAGCATGATAATAAACTCGCTCCATCGGCTCAAGACGCCACCATCTTAAAAACGGAGGACACCAAGGTCTTCAGAGACAAAGCAAATAGTGGGGTCGCCCCACTACCTTTCAGAGAATCACGCCAGTGCTTGCCAAGCAACAAAGAGCAGGCAGTCAAGCGGTTCACGCCCTTGCAAAAAACCACGAAAAGGAGACCTGAGATGCAGCAAAGCATCCGATCGACCCATGAGGTACTGGGCACACCAATGGCAGAGGTCACAGCCATTATGAATGCACGACCACTCCTACCCGTGTCTCCTGACCCGGAAAACCCCTTCATACTGTCGCCATCAATGCTCCTTACGCCGAAGGCAGGAGCTGCCCCTCCACCAGGGGACTTCTCCGATAAGGACCTGTACACAAAGCAATGGAGAAGGGACCTTCAAGTTGGAGATTTAGTCCTGCTCAAGGACAAGCAAATCGCCGGCAACTGCTGGCCAATGGCCAGAATCACTGCCACATTCCCTAGTAGGGATGGACATGTCAGGGAAGTCGAGTTGAAAACTACCGACCAAGGCGATGGGAAAATTTACCAAAGGCCCGTTACAGAAGTCATTTTACTTCTACCTAACGACTGATTTAGAGACTGAAGTTTGTATTACATTCATTGTGACCTTACGAAGGCCAAGCGGGGAGTGTGCTGCCTTTATGGCAGTTATTTAGTTTATAATATTTTCGCGTAGTAATTTGTTAGCATTTTTTAGTTAAAGTTAGGATTGTTTAAATCAATTGATTTGTCTGTAATACATCGCGGCTGCGATGACGTCACATCCGGGTTCGCCGCGTCTTGTGGGGAATTACCGGTTTGAGATTCACGCAAGGGCGGGGGTCACTCACATGTGCGACCATAACGCTGACTAGGGTCTCTCTATGCACCAAAGACACAGTGAAAGCAACGCTGTAAGTCATTAGATAATCGGTATTTTGAGTTAAAATGTTAACGCCGATTCTGTTGAAAGTAACGACGGTCGGTAAGGTTTACCTTTTCGTCAGTTAAAGAGTCGGGATAGTTTGTATTGAAGTGTGTCTAAAGCAGCCAATGGAGCAGCTAGATTCTGACTGTATGCTGCACTTTAATGTAATGTAGTTATTGTAGTTTTACCTTTGCAAGTATTCACAATGTAAATGTGATATTTAGAAGGGAACAAACACTGTACCAATCTTGTATTGTTTTTCAACAGCTTTCACCATGCGTTAATGTGAAGAGTGTACAGTAAATGGTTAATCTTACTGCGGTCTCGTTTGCATTGATTCTGGTTTATCTCGACGTTTACCTCGGCGTTACTTCACACCCGAGCGAGAACGTTACACCGCTAGTTCAGACCTCCAGGCAGAATACACTCCATCTACTACCATCCTTTGTCTCCTTTGAGCAAGCCAATTCTGAATCCAGGTAGCTAAGTTTCCTTGGATCTCATGCCTCCTGAGCCTACCACAGGGAACCTTGTCAAACACATAGGCACTGAGATAATCCTCGTTCTTCATCAAAAGAGATCTATGGGATCTTGTACTTTGACTGGCGAGAGACAATTGGGTCTAGATTCTCCTCTGAAATGAGTCAATCCACCAATGGATCAACACTCCCTAAGTGTCTCTTGAAGAATCAACCTATAGCTTAGGCTCTAGTGTCTGGATTGGGACATGAACTTACAATCTAGGTCAGAGGAAAGTATAAAGTATGGCACCATGTAGTCATGGGCAGTTTGGAATGTGCAGGATTCATAACCTTAGCAATGTACTCAAAATGTCAAGCAGCATCTATGGAAAGAGAAACAGTGTTCATGCTTTAAGAGAAACACACTTCTCGTTTTCAAAATCTCTTTCTTTCCCTCCACATAAACAACGTATGTTTGAAACTCAGTGCATTCTCAGAATGAAGCTGCCACCTTATTGGCTCCAAACAGAGTCAGGAATTAGAGAAGAAACAATCTGTCGACTGCAATTGTGCAGAGCCATTTATTAGACCTAAACTTGACAGAGATAATTTGATTCCATTTCCATATGCCTTCAAACTACAATCATTTACCCTTACCCTAACATTGTGGAATAAGTTTTAGCAAATTTCAAATAAATACCACATAAACGAGTCGACAAATGACATATTACATTTGTCATATGATTCACTTAATAGCCAGAGTTGATAAATCTTCCCATAATTACTTTGAATATCTGTGAAAGAAATGTATGCAATATAAATTCTGTCCAGAGGCACATTATGATTTCCCCAGTGATTATTAATCAACATAACTTGACAACTTTAAATTGAATATTGCAGTATTTAGAGGCTGCATTGTAAAGCTTCCATTTCTTTTGTCAGGAACTCCAGTTTGTACATAATAGAAAAACAGAATTTAAACAGAGTCCAGCTTTATCAAGGTATGCTAATCCTGATGTAAGATGTCCACCCAGCTCATATACTAGGAAGTATAATTCAAGGAATTAAGTAACTTCCTGCTCTGTTTCAAAACGGCAACTTCCCACATGAAAGTACATAGGACGTCTACTTAGCTGATGACTTGAAATGTAGCACTTCTAAATGCAGCTCTCCCTCGGGGGAGTTATAAACATATCAGCCTAGGTAACTGAGGTAATCGTTGCAAGAATTGAAATCATGGTCCTCTGACCCATGAACAAGAGGGTTACAGAGTCATAGAGTACTGCAGCACAGAAAAGGCTCTTCGCTCCATCTAGTCCATGCTGGCCTGACCTTCTACCTAGTCGCATCAACCTGCACCAGATCCATATCCCTCCAAACCCCTCCCATCCATATACCTATCCAAGCTTCTCTTAAATGTTACTGTTGAATCCACATCTAGCACTTCTGCTGACCATTCATTCTACACTCACATCACTCTCTGTGATGAAAATGCTCCCCACCCCTCCAATTCCCCTTAAATATTTCACTTTTCACCCTAAAACTATCACCTCCCATTCTTAGTTACAGGGCAAGCTGCATCTGTGACGGGTGGGCTGGGGGTTGGGAGGGGAATTGCCAAAAAGTAGATGCGTTTTTTCTCACAGTTGAGTTGGGCCTTATCGTAACAATGCAGGTTTGCAGAACCAAGGCGTGGTTTGCTACACAGATCACCCCTGAATAATCAAAGAGCAGAGTGTCTTTTATAGGAATAAACTGAAGGAAATCTCCAAATCTTCAAGGCATCCAAGATGCAAATTGACTAAACTATTACCAGTAGACATTGCAATTGCACTAATAATTCAAATCAATTACAAAGCATAACTCCTCGGGCAAGGTCAGCATTTAATACCCTCTGCTCATCTCAGGGTGGATTTGGGGCATTTCAGAGAACACTTAGCAGTCACACAGGAGAATTCACAGAGAGAACAGGTTAGGGAAGGATATCCAGCTTTCCTTCTGTAAAGAACTATGGTGAACCAAGTGGGTTAAATACCAAAAGACAATTTTACTGTTTTATATTAATAATAGATCTCCCAGCTGAACTTCTACCTGTGGTTAATGAGTCCACGCTAGTCTCTGATTTACTAACCCTGCATCAGAATGATCACACCAGACCACAGCATGACATAGTTCATTTCTAGAGAATTAGAGTGTATAGTGGGGATGTAAAGGGACAGAGGTGCAAAGGGATTTAAGAATCCTCATGCGAGACTCCCAAAAGGTTAATTCAAAGGCTGAGTCTGTAGTAAAGAAGGCAAATGCAATGTTGGCATTTCTTTCAAGGGGAATAGAATATAAAAACATAGAGATAATGCTGAAGCTTTATAAGCCACTAGTCAGGCCACACTTGGAGTATTGTCAACAGTTTTGAGCCCCTTATCTCAGAAAGGATGTATCGTCATTGGAGAGTCCAGAGAAGGTTCATGAGGATGATTGCGGGAATGATGGGGTTGACATATAGAGATCGTTTGGCAGTTTTGGGCCTGTACTCACTGGAGTTTAGAAGAATTTGGGGGGTGGGGGAATCTCATTGAAAGCTAGATAGGGTGGATGTGGAGAGGATATTCCCTTTGGTGGGGATATCCAGAACTAATGGGCACAGCTTCAAAATTGAGGGGCGACCTTTTAGAACAGAGGTGAGGAGGAAATTTTTTAGCCGGAGAGTGGTGAATCTGTGGAATGCTCTGGCACAGACTGTGGTGGAGGCCAAGTCCGTGGGTATATTTAAAGCGGAAGTTGATGGATTCCTCATTGATCGGGGCATCAAGGGATATGGTGAGAGGGCAGGTGTAATGGGTTAAATGGGATCAGCCATGATGAAATGGCAGAGTGGACTCGATGGGCTGAATGGCCTAATTCTGCTCCTATGTCTTATTGTCTTATGATGTACTGAAGAAGAGTTCTGGCCAGAAATGTCAACTGTTCATTTTTTTCCATAGATGGTTCCTGACCTGCTGAGTTCCTCCAGCCTTTTGTACTTTGCTAAGGATGTACTGCTGAATACACCACATTTGGAAAAGGACATGGTATTGAAGGCAGTTTTTGTATCCCAAAAGGATGCCCATCTGCTAATGAGAAGACCTTTCCTTTTGAGGAACAGCAGGAGCCAGCATCATTGAAAAAAAAGACTGGAAATACTCAACAGGTCAGACAGCAACTTGTCCAGAGCAGAACAGAGTTAACATTTCAGGCTAAGGTCTTTTTGTTTTACAAACAAGACAAAATCTTGCAGAAGCTGGAAATCCAAGCAACGCATACAAACTATATTATTTGTTTTATTTCATATTTCATGCATCTGTAATTTTTTTGATTTCAGTTTACTGATACAGAAACAATTGTTCATAGTACGTTTTCCTACAAAACAAGGAGCAATGTGGTATCACATGCTCATGTTCAGATATATATTCAGAATGTAGGCTTGTTGATCCATTGTCTCAGTTTTTCTTTCGATTAGTTTTTGGTGTTACAAAATATAACTGCGATGATGAGGAAGTTTTATAATAAACCTGAGCCAAATACCCACTTGTTGAAGTGCAGTGAGGTGGTCGTTAAAAAACAAGCACAACACCTATCTTTTGGAAAGGGGGAGAGAAGAATGTCAAATTTTAAAAATAGGTCAGCATGCTTTTTTCTTTACAAGGTGAGAGAGATGGTCGAGTTAAAAAAGGACAGCAAATGGATGAAATTCACGGGTTCATAAACAGTGAGTACTGGGTGATAATAATAAGTTTTATAAAAGCAGAAATGTTTGGCTACACCAGAACGATTTTTACATTCTATTACACACATAACAGGCTGATGTATACTGAATGAATCTTAAAGCAAATGGCACAGCCAAAAAAGAAATGAGTTCTAGTTTTGCTGACATCAATTAGTGGAAAAGTATAGTTTGCTCAGAAGTTTGACTGCTCCAACCAAACCAGTTGAAATTAGCTTTGTTGATATCATAAAAGTAAAATAGGGACATTTAGAACCAAAAGTATTTTTGATTAAAGAACACTTCAGCTTTCATAAGCAGAATCAAAAGGAAGGGGAGTCCATTTCACTTTATGTGACTGAATTGAAAAGATTGCCCAGGCCTTGTCAGTTCAGTGAGAAGCTTAGTGATGAACTGGGAGATCATTTAGTTGTGGAATCTTACAAGAAAGCATTAAAAAATGGCTCCAACAGAAGAAAAGCTCCAAGTTAAAAGAGCAGTTGAAATCACCGTATTGATGGATACAGCAGCCAGAGACACAGTTGAGTTGCAGACAGAAATGAAAGTAAACGTGAACAAAAGTGAAATGTCTGGCTGAACAAAATGTGTTACTATTGTGGCAGGGACTCACATACGTCAGATCAATGCAAGTTTGGAGGTGAAATTCACAGAAGTTACACTAAATAGGTCAAATAGAAAGAGCATGTTGGGCAGACAAAACTAAACAGGGAAGAGAAAAAGATAAAAAGTCAAGTTAGTTTCAAAAAGCGCACTGATCTGCAAGGTGGTGATGAAAAATCTGACAATGAGAGTGACACAAAAGTGGGTAGCCTTGAGATTTACAATGCGCAAATTAACAATTGACACACAGTATGGCTTTCACCAGAAATGAAAGGCAAATTAATTAAAATGGAATTGGACACTGGCTCAGCTCTTTCAGTCATTCCACAAAATTAGTTTGAGAAGCATTTCAAAAATGCTGAACTGAAGCATGCAGGCATACAACTAAGATCTCATACTGGAAAAAAAAGATAATACCTGTGGAAAAGACACTTGTGAAAGTCAAATACAGCAACCAAGATGCCACATCGAGCTTGTACGTGGTAAAAATAGAAAGGCCAGCGATGTGTGTCATGATTAGTTGAGACAACTGCAACTTGACTGGAGATCTATCAACAATTTGTATGTCACATCCCCTGCAATAGATTCAACTGAGAGCATGTAAAGAAAGATAATGGATGACGCCACAACAGTGTTCAATAATGGCACTGAAAGATTCAAACGCATCAAGTGTAAAATATTGCTAAATAGATCTCTTTGCAATCTTTTTCTGGGGGAAAACATTTCGGCGAAGTGCATTTAGCTGAGGCCTACCTACAGATGGAAATAGAAGAAGTCCAAAGAGTTTCTCACCATATACGCTGACGAAGGGCTTCATCACTATAGCAGGCTTATTTCTGGAGTAGCGCCTGCATCTGCACTCCGGCAGAAAGCGATGGACCAGGCACTCAGTTACCGGGATGACATCATTGTTACCACTGAGGATGACAAGGAACATCTCCAAAATCTCAAGACGGTGTTAAAAAGGTTAGAAGATTGTGGGCTCAGAGTATTATGAAACAAGTGTGAATTCTCTAAACCAAGCAACAGTTATTGTGGTACAACACTGGTGCAGAAAAATTACGCAAGTGTGCTGAGAAAACTTACGCAGTGGTGGATTCCCAAGGCCATTATATCTATATATATATATATATATATATATCACAATTGCAGTCCTTTTTAGGAATCTCAACTACTACAACAGGCTCCTGCCAAACCTGGCTACTTTGCTCCAGCCCTTGAATTCATTACTGCAGACTGGGGAGAAATTGCAATGGACAAAGCATTCAAAAAGGGAGAGGAAATAGTGATATCAGACACTGTACTCACACATTGTGATTCATTCCTGTCTTTGTCATGGTCCCTTCTGGCAATCCTTCACCTTGCTATTTACCTGAGGAATTGGGCCTCAATCCCCTTGCTTAGTTTCTAATCAATCCCAGGTTCCACTAACTACTCACACCTGCTTGCCATCAGAAAATGCAGGATAAGGACCCTGTGATCACAACAAGGAGCTGCCAGTTCATTGTTTGACTCTGGTGTGAGTAACCTCATTTCATAGTTCTTAGGACTGTCCATTCAAAGTCTAGCATCGCTCCCGGATTCTCTCTTGGATACCGAGTCCGTGCTCGCTACTTCAACAACGCATCCCAACTCTGCCTCCGTGCCCGTGTTCTGCACTTTGGTTCAACCACCACCGCGCCCATGTACCAGTCTTGGATCCTGCTTTGTGTAGCTGGATCTTGGACTTCCTGTCAGATCACTGGCAGGTGGTAAGAGTGGGCTCTCTCACCTCTGCCCCTCTGATCCTCAACACAGGAGCCCCTCATGCTAAGTCCTAAGCCCCCTCCTTTACTTTCTGCATATCCATGACTGTGTCGCCACCCACAGCTCCAATCTGCTAATTAAATTTGCTGATAACACTACATTGATTGGCCTAATCTCAAATAATAACGAGGCAGCCTACAGAGAAGAAGTCATCACCCTGACACAGTGGTGTCAAGAAAACAACCTCTTCCTCAACGTCGCAAAAACAAAGGAGTTGGTTGTGGACTGCAGGAGGACTGGAGACAGGCAAACCCATATAGACATCAGATCCGTGGTTGAGAGGGTGAATAGTTTTAAGTCCCATGGCATAAACATCACCGAGGATCTCATGTGGTCTGTACATACCAGCTGTGTGGCGAAAAAGGCACAACAGCATCTTTTTCACCTCAGACGGTTGAGGAAGTTTGGCATGAGTCCCCAAATCCTAAAAAACTTCCTACAAGGGCCCAATTGAGAGCATCCTGACTGGCTGCATCACTGCCTGGTATGCGAACTGTACTTCCCTCAATCGCAGGACTCTGCAGAGAGTGGTGCGGACAGCCCAGCGCATCTGGAGATATGAACTTCCCACTATTCAGGACATTTACAAAGACAGGTGTGTAAAAAGGGCCCGAAGGATCACTGGGGACCCGAGTCACCCCAACCACAATCTGTTCCAGCTGCTACCATCCGGGAAATGGTACCGCAGCAGAAAAGCCAGGACCAACAGGCTCCATGACAGCTTCTTCCATCAGGCCATCGGACTGTATTTCTATGTTATATTGACTGTCCTGTCGTACATGCTATTTATTACAAATTACTATAAATTGCACATTGCACATTATGTAAAGATAATGTAAAGATATAATGCAAAGATTTTTCCTCCTCACGTATTTGAAGGATGTAAGTAATAATAAAAACAATTCAAAGTTAATTCAATCATCTTGTGAAGCTTGTCTATTAAGCCTTGCCTTAAACCATAGGAGTAATTATGCCACATGTAATGAGTGATGGGCTTTGCATTAAGTTCCCTTACCACTGCACAGAAAAGTTATGCGGAGGTTGACAGAGTGGCCACGAGTCCTGTTTGGAGTGTAAAACATTTCAATCAGTACTTGTATGGGTGTGAATTTACCCTCATTACTGATCACCAACCACTAGTGTCCATTTTCAATCCACCGAAGTGTGTTCCACTAACAGCAGCAGAACGAATGCAGAGATGGGCTCTGTTTCCTGGAGAGTGCAATTACAAAGTCGAATTCAAGAGAACAAGAAATCATGGAAATGCTGATGAGTTGTCCCATTTCCTCTTGGAAAAGGAAATACCCGAAAAAATTTACAGAAGAGGACACTCCTCTTGATGTATCATCCCTAAAAGAAATTGTAAGTCTCTCTATTACCACAGAGAAACTCTATTGCTCTCTATTACAGCAAAGAGAAATCAGCAAAGACCAATGCAGTCTCAGCTCTACGTGCAAATCACAATGGCAGAAATGTGTATCAGAAGTGTCAGTCTCCCTCATTTTCACCAGTGCCAGAATGTACTTGCCCTGCGCGGAGTTACCTGAAATGAGGACTGAAAGTTGTTGTACCATTCAAGCTAAAGCTGAAGTGTTGGAGGAGCTATATGCCGGTCATCGTAAATTGAGAACTCTGACTTAAAGCTTTGTCTGGTGGCCTGGGATGGATTAGTAAGTGGAGCAGCTTGCCAAACACTCTATGGGGGGCCAATATGACTATAAAGTATCTAGAGTAGTGTGTCTCCATCCCTGGGAATGGCCTACATTGTCGAGGATTCTAGTGGATTTTGCTGGAGCATTCATGGGCACAAATTTCTTGACAGTAGTGGATGCAGCTACAAAGTGACCAGGAGTGTTCCCAATAGCCTCCAGTACAGATTCACACACTGCTGATATGTTGAGAAGCCTCTTTGCAAGGACTGGTATTCCAGAACACTTCGTCAGTGACAATGGACCATAGCTTGTTGCGGAACAGTTTCAGTCACTTCTGAAAACGGACAGAATAAGCAGAGTCAAATCAGAATCAGAATCAGGTTTATTATTACCGGTGTGAATCGTGAAATTTGTTAACTTAGCAGCAGCAGTACAATGCAGTACATTGACAATACGGAAAGAAAATCAAGCAATCAATCAATCAATCAATCAATTACAGTAAGTAAATATGTGTACTGAATAAATTAAAAATAGTGCAAAGCAGAAATAATATAAAGCAAAAGTGAGGTAGAGTTCATGGGTTCAATGTCCATTTAGGGATCATATGGTAGAGGGGAAGAAGCTGTCCTGAATCACTGAGTGTGTTCTTTCAGGCTTCTGTACCTCCTACCTGATGATAACAATGAGAAGAGAGCATGCCCGGGGTGATGAGGCTCTTTAATAATTGATGTCACCTTTTTGAGGCACCGCAACTTGAAGATACTGCGGAGGCTGGTATCCAAGATGGAGATGACTAATTTTACAGCTTTCCTTAGCTTCTTTCAGTCCTGTGCAGTAGCTCCCCACCCCCCAGCACCATACCAGACAGTGATGCAGACTGTCAGAATGCTCCCTGTGGAACATCTGTCAAAGTTTTCAAGTGTGTTAGTTGACAAACCAAATCTCTTCAAACTCCTAATGAAATATAACTGCTGTCTTGCCTTCTTTATAGCTCTATTGATAAGTTGGGACCAGGTTAGATCCTCAGAGATCTTGATACCCAGGAACTTGAAGCTGCTCACTCTCCCCACTCTGATCCCTCTATGAGGATTGGTTTGTGTTCCCTCTTCTTACCCTTCCTGAAGTCCACAATCAGCTCTTTCGTCTTACTGACACTGAGTGCAAGGTCATTACTGCAACATCGCTCAACTAGCTGCTATATCTCACTCCTGTACACCTTCTCATCCGCATCTTATAATCTACCAACCATAGTCGTATCATTAGCAAATTTATAAATGTTATTTGAGCTCTGCCTAGCCACACAGTCATAACTATAGAGGGAGTAGAACAGTGGGCTAAGCACACACCCCTGTGGTGCACCAGTATTGATTGCCAGCGAGGAGGAGATATTATCACCAATCCACATAGATTGTGGTCTTCCAGTTAGGATGCTGAGGATCCAGTTGCAGAGGGAGATATGGAGGCTGAGGTTCTGTAGCTTATTGATTAGGAGTGTTCAATGATGGTGTTAAATGCTAAGGTATAGTCAACGAACAGCATCCTGACATCCAGCAAACACGAGGAAATCTGCAGATGCTGGAAATTCAAACAACACACACAAAATGCTGGTGGAGCACAGCAGGCCAGGCAGCATCTATAGGAAGAAGCACTGTCGACCAAGGGTCTCGGCCCGAAATATGTCAGCACTTTGTGTGTCCTGACATAGGAGCTTGTTTTGTCCAGGTGATCTAATGCTGTGTGAAGAGCCATTGAGATTGTGTCTGCTATGGATCTATTGTGGCAATAGCCAAAGTGCAGTGGATCCAAGTCCTTGCTGACATATTACATCTACACCGTACCTCCCAGCCTCAAATGGCTTGGTGGAAAGTTGTGTCCAAAGTCTATAAAGACTCTGTGAGCGATGTCAGCAGAGCACACTGCACTGATACCGAACCAGAAACTCGCGGATTTCCTCCTAGCATATCACAATGCAACACACTCCACCACCAATAACTCACCAGCTATGCTGTTTTTGGGTTGTCCCTCATGCTCATGCTTGGATCAAACCCAATTGAAGAAGAAGTAGACAGGACAAACAGCTGAGACAAAGTAAGCACCCCTCAAACAGGAAGATTCAAGGTTCAACTCCTGGAGAAGCTGTCCTTGCAAGGTACTACAGAGGTGATCAAAAGTGGGTACTTGGAAAGATTAAGGACAGAACTGGACCATTCTCCTACACAATGGAGATTTCGTCTGATGTTATCTGAGACAACACATTGATTAGTTGAGGAGAGCAGAGTAAATTGTTAGATAAGAAAGTTGTCCAGATCTGTCATAACTACTTCAAGCACTCCCAGTGCCAACTCCTACAACCACCATGGAGGAGGTCCCAGAACCTGAGATTGTTTCACAGTCACAAGCAGAGTGACACCCTCTACCACTTATCAGGAAAGATGTTATCCCACAAGAGCAAGTAATGCTCCACAGCGATTAAATCTTTATATCTGAAAATATGTATACTGTAATTAAGTTGAGATGCATTCTAAATTAAGTTGGAGTTTATAGCAAAGCAGGGAATGTTATGTATTTAATATGTCTTTGTTTGCTTATGCATTCTTTGTTTACATAATTCATTACAGGCTATATGTAAAAATACGCGAATGGTATACGTCATTACACCACAACATCACCTGTGCGTGCCTCACTAAAAGGTGAAATGAATTAGACATGTTTACTGCCTGACACATGTTTTACTTTTTGATTTACAAACATAACAATAGGGTCTTGAGTAGTCAGGGTGTTAAAGGTTATGCAGAGAATGAAGATGATAAAAATTCAGCCATGATTGATGGTGGAGCAGTCTCTGAATGGTCTAATGCAGCTCCAATAACTTATGGACTTATAAAGGTGCAATAGAAAGCAACTCCCCCATTAGTGAAAGAACCCTTTTCTCTAAGCAATCTACAAACACCATGAGGCTTCTGAGAACCAGACACATCTCAGCCACAATTGATATCCATCTGCTCCAGCTTTGACTTCTAGGTCAGAGCCACTAAATTTTCTTTCCTCTAGAGGACAATAGCAAAGCATATGTGTTATCATCACAATCAGGTAGTTTTGTGACTGTCATTAAGTTTCTCTTTTAAATTCCACCATTCTTAAATCAATTAATTACCAATGTATAAACTTGCAACCTTTATATAGAGAACTGAAACTGTGCTTGTGGATTATTAATTCTGGCTCTGACTTGCTGGAATAGTAATTTAATCACAGTCCCACCTTTAAAAAAGGTCAGTCTTTTTTCATTTGTTAACATTTTTGTAAGTTAAGTTGTCTACACTCAGGCATTAAAATGTCTGCGGAGACTGAATAAAACACTAGTGCAAATGTCGAGATTGTTTACACATCCTAGCTGATGACTGGTTCTGTCTTTTAACTCTTCAATTAGCTGCAGGACTTTCTTCTGTGTTGTTAAATTGCAGTGAGAGAATGCCTTGTTTCCAAGCTGAGAGTCTATTACCTTGCACTTGGAGTTTCCTGTCACAAGCAATATTTCTTCAGAAGCACTGAACAGAGAAGCTACAGGGAGAAAAGTCAGAAGGATTAAACATGTACACTGCAAATACTTTGGCTTGATTAACTGGACATTTGAAATTTGAGGTTGACCTCTACGTGCGAGCAAACTACCCCAAAACTTTTTTAACACCCCAGCAATACCAATATATGTCATCAGAGATACAGAGAGGCCCAGATCTGTGAAACACAAAACTTTTTCAATCATCTCAATCAGTAAAAGGTAAAATATGTTTTTGTCCAGATTCTATTTTTGTATAAATTCTGGAGAAAGAAGCATTAAAGGTAAAACGAAATTGTATTCACTTATATTCCAAATATAACAATATGTAACATCAATGTCCTATCAAAGAATCCAAAAGCAAAATTGTCCAGGATACCTGCTAACCAGACCCTTCCTTTTCCACTCGTCTACCCACAGGGAGAAGATGCAGGAGCTTGAAAACAGAGATGACCAGGAAGGGGGCAGAAGCCAGGGTAAGAAGATTGGTGGAGGAGGAAGAGTAGTACAGGCAGGTGATAGGTGAAAAGAGGTGAGGGGAAATGTAGGTGAGGTTTGTGGTCCATTAAGAAAGAGAAGGAAGAGGGTGAGAGGGGAAGGACAGTGGGAAATGGAAAAAGAGAGAATGGAGAAAGGGGAGCAATTACCAGAAGTTAAACAAATCAATGCTCATGTCAACAAACTGGAAGCTATTCAAACAGAGTATGAGGCTCTTCCAGCTTGAGTGTGACCTCATCGTGGAGAGGAAGCCATGGACCAATATGTTAGATTGGGAATGAGAAGTTGAACTGGAATGGGTGGTCACTGGGAAATTCCACCTTTTGTAATGGACGTAGAGAAGGAGCTCAATAAAGTGGTCTTCATAAATGTCTTCTGCGTGCTTTCCACTTTTGCTAAAGTATCGCTTCCAGACATTGAGATAGCAGTTGTATTTGAGCCCGTATGTTTCATCAGGACTTCCAGGCTCTTACACTCAATCGCTCTGACTTTAAAGTCCAGGATCTTGTGTACCTTTATTAAATACTGCTGTACCATTGCTAACAAACAGTGCATATTAACTCCAGAGCACTCTGTCCTGATACTCATAGACCAGGAACAGGCCCTTCAGCCCACGATGTCTATGACAAAACACAATGCCCAATTAAACTGAATCTCTTCTTTCTGCACATGATCAATATCCTCCATTCCCTGCATAAGACCATAAGACATAGGAGCAGAATTAGGCCATTCAGCCCATCAAGTCTGTTCCAGCACTCCATCATGGCTGATCCTGGATTGCACTCAACCCCTACACCTGCCTTCTCGCTATATCCTTTGATGCCCTGACCGATCAGGAAACAATCAACTTCTGTCTTAAATATACCCACTGAATTGGCCTCCAGCCAGTCTGTGGCAGAGCATTCCACAGATTCACTACTCTCTGGCTATAAAAGTTCCTCTATACCTCTCAAAAGGGTTACCCTGCAATTCTGAAGATGTGCCCTCTAGTTCTGGATACCCCCACCACAGGAAATAACCTCTCCACATCCACCCTATCTAGTCCTTTCAACAGCTGGTAGGTTTCAATGAGATCCCCTCACATTTTTCTAAATTCCAGTGAGTATAGGCCCAAAGCTGCCAAATGCTCCTCATATGATAACTCGTTCATTCCTGGAATCATCCTCGTGAACCTCCTCTGGACACTCTCTAGTGACAACACATCCTTTCTCAGATATAGGGCCCAAAGCTATTGGCGATACTCCAAGTGCTACCTAACTAGTGCCTTATAAAGGCTCAGCATTATCTCCTTGCTTTTATATTCTATTCCCCTTGAAACAAATGCCAACATTGCATTTGCCTTCTTTACCACAGACTCAACCTGTAAATTAACCTCCTAGGAGTCTTTCACAAAGACTCCTAAGTCCCTCTGCTCCTTTGATGTTTGAATTTTCTCCCCATTTAGATAACCTTCCGTACTATTGCTCCTTTTATCAAAATGCATTATCATACAATTCCCAACATCGTATTCTATCTGCCACTTTTTTGCCCAATCTTCCAATTTGTTAAGTCCTGCTGCAATCACATTGCTTCCTCAGTACTACCTGCCCCTCCATCTACCTTCATATCATCTGTAAACTTTACAGAAAGCCATCAATTCCATTATCTAAATCATTGCTAAACAATGTGAAAAGCAGCAGTCCCATACTGACCGCTGAGGAACACCACAATTCACAGCAGCCAACCAGAAAAAGCCTCCTTTACTCCCACTCACTGCCTACTGCCTGTCAACCACTCTGCTATCCATGCCAGTGTCATTCCTATAACTCCATAGGAACTTACCTTGTTCAGTAGCCTCATGTGTGGCCTTCGGAAGATCCAAGTAAATGTCATCCACCACCTCTCCTTTGCCCACCCTTTTTGCTACTTCCTCAAAGGACTCTAGCAGATCTGTCAGGCAAAATACTCCTTCACAAAATCCATGTTGACTTTGACTTGTTTTATCATGAGTCTCCAAGTACCTCGAAATTTCATCATTAATAATAGACTCCAGCACTTTCCCAACCATAGAGGTGTGTCTAACTGGCCTGTAATTCACTTTCTTTTGCCTTTCTCCCTTTTTAAAGAGTGGAGTGACATTTGCAAACTTCCAGTCCTCTGGGACCATGCCAGAATCAAGTTTTTCTTGAAAGCTCACAATCAATGCATCCATTATCTCTTCAGCAACCTCCCTCAGGACTCTGGGATATAGCCCATCTGGTCCAGGTGACTTATCCACCTGAAGACCTTTGCGTTTGCCTAGCAATTTTTCCTTTGTAATAACAATGCACTCACTCCTGCTCCCTGACACACACAGACCTCTGGCACACTGCCAGTGTCTTCCACAGTGAAGGCAGATACAAAGTACCCATTAAGTTCATCTGCCATTTCTTTGTTCCCCATTACTACCTCCCCACCATCATTTTCCAGTGTTCCAATATCAACTCTCACCTCCCTTTTACTCTTTATATAACTGAAAAATCTTTTGGTATCCTGCTTTATATTATTAGCTAGTCTGCCCTCATATTTCATTTTTCCCTTCATATAACTTTTTAAGTTGCCTTTTGTTAGATTTTAAAAGCTTCCCAAACACTTTTGCTATCTTTTATGTCCTTTTATGCACTCTTTAACTTCCTTTGTCAGCCACGGATGCCTAATCCCTGCTATTTGAGAACTTCTTCCTCTGCAGGACATAGTTATCTTGCGCCTTGTGAACTATTCTGAGAAACTTCAGCCACCTCTGCTCTGCCCTCATCCCCGTCAGTATCGTCCTCATTTTTATGTCTCTCTCTTTACCGCTATTGTATCGGCTTCCAGCACTACCTCTGGTAGCTCATTTCAGGCATCTTCCTCCTCCTCTGTAAAAATATTGCTCACAAAAATTTAAGCTTTTCCCCTCTAACCTTAAATGCATGTCCTCTAGTATTTGACATTTCTACCCTGTCTCTGCCTCTCCTAATCTTATAATCTTCTTTCAGGTTACCCCTCGGCCTCCAATGCTCCAGAGAAAATAACTCTAGCTTATTCAATCTTCTCGACCTCTGCACTCTGGTTTATATTCCTAATCTCTCCAACAAATCTTAGCATCCTGGACTCTGTCTATGCTTCACACCCCCTCAGTAAAGCAGCCAGCATAATCGAAGACCCCACTCACCCCGGACATTCTCTCTTCTCCCCCTTCACTGGGCAGCAGATACAAAGGCATGAAGGTACATACCTCCGGGCTCATGGACAACTTCTGTCCCACTTTTGTAAGACAATTAGTTATTTTATTTCCCTACTTTGATAAATTGGACTCTTGACCTCATAATCTACTTCGTTACGATCTTTCAGTTTATTGATAACCTGCACTGCACTTTCTCTTTCGTTGTTAAACCTTATTCTGCATTACCATTGTTTTACTTTGTTATATTCAGTGCAGTGTGTAGTGACTTGATCAGTATGAACTGCATGCAAGGCAAGTTTTCACTGTATTTTGCTACACGTGACAACAATAAACCAATTCCAATTCCATCTCACATTTCCCAGCGGTGAGTTTCCTCTGTCACTTCTCAGCCCATTCATTAGCCCCTCTGTGTCTCTGGAAGCTCTGCTCACTTCTGCCTCATCATTCACTGCACTTTCAGGTTTTGTTTCACTAGATTTTCCTTGTGCATCAGTCCAAATCAGCGATCAGTGTATAATCCTTGAGGACACACACAAAATGCTGGTGGAACACAGCAGGCCAGGCCGCATCTATAAGGAGAAGCACTGTCGACGTTTCGGGCCGAGACCCTTAGTCCTGACAAAGGATCTCGGCCCGAAACGTCGACAGTGCTTCTCCTTATAGATGCTGCCTGGCCTGTTGTGTTCCACCAGCATTTTGTGTGTGTTGTTTGAATTTCCAGTATCTGCAGATTTCCTCGTGTTTGCTCTTATGATCCCTGAGAAAACCATTTCCTCTCAGTCCAAGACAAAGTTTTACTCCTACTCAGATCTCCATCACTTAGGCAATTTCTCCCAGATTAATTGGAAAGCCCTTGATATACACCTGAACCTAATTAGGTGGTAACTGAGTCAATGTTTTTATCTTCTGCTGTTGTAGCTCAGCCACTTCAAGTTTCAACGTGTTGAGAACGCAGAGATGCTCGTCTGCATACCTCTGTTGTGTGAGGTGTGAGGGCCTCTGACAGTCAGGGTTGACCATGGATATTGTGTCGTAGCTGTCTAGATTTGCAAACTTGGGCCGTATGATGTGCAGAGTTAGCTGGTGCCCATGGAGCAAGCTCCCCTTCTCCACGCATCTGATGAACCAAAAGGAACGGCAGAGACAGATACATTTCGGTACCAGCAACATCACAGGAATTGCCAGTCGGCATCGAACTCAATGCAGGACTGCCTTAGGGACTCCAGCTCCAGAGTTTTCCCTTGGGGTCTACTCCCGAAGCCTTCCCCATGAGTGGGTATAGCTCAAGGCAGTGGAGGTTTCAGAACTGTGTCTTCCTTCTCCTACATGAGCTGCCAACCACAGCTGTTGAGCACCATCTGCCCAAAGCAACTGGTTTTAAGGTGCCAGTAACCCGTCTTTCACTCTTCGCCTGTCAGTAGAAACAGTTTCACGGTGTTTAGTAGCTAAGCCACTCATGAAGGCCAGGAGCTAGACTTGGTTGTCAGAGGCTATTTGAGGTGCATGCCATTGGGATCATTTAATAGGTAGTGGGAGCTTGTCCACATCAGCACCTCCGGCTATAACAACCTTGAGGAACCGCTGTTGTAATGCATGGTTATTTAAGTAACTGTCACCTTCCTGTCAGCTTGAAACAATCTGACCATCCCCTGACCTCTCTCATTTTTACCCACAGAACTGCCATTCGCTGGATTTTTTTTTGTTTTTCATACCACTCTTTGTGAACTCTAGAGAACAGATTCCCAACCTTTTTTATGCCTTGGACCCCTACGACTAACCGAGGGCCCACGGACTCCAGGGTCAGGAAACCCTGCTAGTGACTGTTGTGCATGAAAACCCCAGGAGATCAACAGTTTCTGAGATACTCAAACCCTCCTGTCTGGCACCATCAGTCATTTCACGTCGACGTCCCTTAGATGTCATCTCTGCTCCATTCTGAGTTTGGTCTGAACAACTACTGAACCTCTTGACCATGTCTGCATGTTTTTTACACATTGACTTCGTAGCATGATTAGATATTTCGTATTAACAAGCAGGAGTACAGTGTAGCAAACAAAGTGGCCACTGAATGTATATTGACTGCAGTAATTGATGTTCTGAATTCCATGTCGACATTCTTTCACTTTTCCCATGTATAGCACATCATTGCATGTGCATTTGTATTATTTTCCATACAGTGGCACATAATAGCTTTGCAAGGTAGACAATTTGAACAGTGCAAACATTACTTCAAAATTGCTTTTAATTTGCCACTGGCAGTCTCTTAAGATGCAATTGTGAAATAAATCAGAATCTTCTCCCTTTGAGTGAGGGGATTTAATCCCACATATTAATGAATCGTTTCTTAAAATCCACAAGGCAAAATACTAATGCCTTTACCTGTCACAAGGAAATCTAATCATACACTACACTTCACATTTAATACAATAGGCAGCATTCATTCTAAATAAAGCACTGAGGATTTCTTCTGTGGGAAGAAAAACAGAGTTATTGGCTCATGTTGAAGACCCATTTGAGGATTTCAAACATTTAAAGCACATTTAATATCAGAATGTATAAATTATACAACCTTGAGATTTGTCTGCTTACAGGCAGCCCCAAAGCAAGAAACCAGACAGACACAAATTTTTTAAAGAAGACTGATACCCAATGCGCAGAGAAGAGAATAAAACATAAATCATGCAAACAATAGAAGTGAGCAACAGCATTCCGGATCAGATCCAAATCCCTGGAGCAGCCCTCCAGGGATAAGCAGCCCTGCATATGGATACCATAAGACCAAAAGATATAGGAGCAGGAATAGGCCACTTGGCTCATCCCTTCTGCTCCGCCACTTCATCCTGGCTGATCTAATTTTCCTCTCAGCCTCAATCTCCTGCCTTCTCCCTGTATCCCGTTACACCCCGACCAATCAAGAATCTATCAACCTCTGCCTTAAATATGCATAAAGACCTGGCCTCCACAACTGCCTGTGGCAAAGAATTCCACAAGATTCACTACTCTCTGGCTAAAGAAATTCCTCCTCACCTCCGTTCTCAAAGGATGCCCCTCTATTCTGAAGCTATGTCCTCTGGTCTTTGCCTCTCTCTACATCCATTCTATCAAGGCTTTTCACCGTTCAATAAGTTTCCATGAAATCATCCCTCATTCTTCTGACTTCCAGCAAGTACAGGCCCAGAGTCATCAAACGCTCTTCATATGACAAGTCATCCAATTATGGAATCATTTTCATGAACATCCTTTAAACCCTCTTAATTTCAGCACATTCTTTCTAAGAAAAGGGGCCCAAAACTGCTCACAATACTCCCAAGTGAGGCCTCACCAGTGCTTTTTGGGCCCACAGCCTCGGTCTCAGTTCATCATATTAGCGGGGAAAATTGCTTCAAAGCTCACAGACATGAAGCATAGCAGCTGGGGCAGTCTTACAGCCTCAGGTCTGACCCTTGCCTCCGGTCCCAACACCCTGCCTCTCCAGTCTACCTGGGCCAGAGTTTCAATTGTCCAAGCAGTGTATCGTGTGTCACATTAGGACTTGTCCCTGCCACAGCAAAACACTCCAGGCCTAGACCACGCAGTCCAGCGATTTGCTATAGGGTTAGATCTCACGGCCCAGCTCGGAGTCATTCTTGACCTCTCCGAATTGGCTCTATCCTTGAAGTGATACAACCGTACATCTGTATTAGTGGGATGGGCATCGAAACTCTGCCTTGACTCCTCCTCTCCAAATTGCCCACTCCAGCTCCACCTGCATCAATTTTGCAACGTACCATCATGGCTCATTTCTCAAATTCCCTTTCCCTTTGCTCACCTCTTATCTGCGGCGACGGCTTACCACAACTGACTGCAGAAAAGCTGTTGTTAATAATGAAGAGATTTGGCATGTCAACAAATACACTCAAAAACTTCTACAGTTGTACCGTGGAGAGCATTCTGACAGGCTGCATCACTGTCTGGTATGGAGGGGCTACTGCACAGGACTGAAAGAAGCTGCAGAAGGTTGTAAATCTGGTCAGCTCCATCTTGGGCACTAGCCTACAAAGTTCCCAGGACATCTTTAGGGAGCGGTGTCTCAGAAAGGCAGCATCCATTATTAAACACCTCCAGCACCCAGGGCATGCACTTTTCTCACTGTTACCATCAGGTAGGAGGTACAGAAGCCTGAAGACACACACTCAGGGATTCAGGAATAGCTTCTTCCCCTCTGTCATCTGATTCCTGAATGGACATTGAAGCTTTGGACACTACCTCACTTTTTTTAATACAGTTTTTTTTTGTTTTTGCACATTTCTTAATAATCTATTCAATATACGTAATTGATTTACTTGTTTAGTTATTATTATGTTTTATTTTATTTATTGATATTTTTTCTCTCTCTGCTAGATTATGTATTGCATTGAACTGCTGCTGCTAAGTTAACAAATTTCATGTCACATGCCGGTGATAATAAACTTGATTCTGATTCTGATTTTAGTTGAATTTCTTGCCTTTCGAGCCAACAGTAAGCTGTCACTGGTCTTCAGTAGCACCATCTTAAACCATCACAACTTCATCAGAATTACCAGCTTCTAATGAAGGATCTGTGATTTGAAAGGTTAAATCCATTCTTTTTTCCACATACGGAGACTGATCTGCTGATTTTTTTTTAAGCATCTGCTGTTTTAGTTTAGATTTCCAGTATTAACATCTTTTTATGATTTTCACAAACACAATTTCTTTTCAAGTGATTCTGAGCGTGTTTTACTTTTATGCACCCCAGAGGGAGCAGCCAGGTCCTCTGTATCAGCCACAAGTCTCAACTGTGGAAATGGGAGCCTGACATGGAGCACAGCCCACGGAGAACCACTGACGCACAGCAGGCATTACAAAAGCAGTCAGGATAGATCTATTCCCTCTGGAGACTTTGGCAGGCTAATTAGTTGCTATGCATTCAAAGAGACAGAGGAAACAACTGTTGATCAACTGAACTAACCTTCCTTTATTACTACAAACGTATATTCAATGAATTTGTCACTTGTATAGTTGAAGCATATTCCCAGGCGTTCCGTGACACTTATGACTGCTTCTTGAAATCAAGTTTTTCCAATTTCTCCACCCACTCTTTTTTATCCTCCTCTGCTACTTTTATACCTTGCCAGCCTCCTCTCAGGCTCCAGCTAATGACACAGAGACATCGAATTCTTCCTCCCTGCAGAAGAATCCCAGTTGATCCCTTCGAGAGCATCTCATTTCCCAAAGTGCCGCAAATCAATATCTCAATGGCTGTTGAATCTATCTCATTTGAAAGCTCTGATGAACTTTGATCCCATCAAAGATCTGATCCTATTACCCTTACAGCTCCACCCTTCCAGCTCTGCAAATTTTAAAATTCTTCCTCACTTTTCCTCCATATTATAGTTAACATGTGATGCAGCACAGAAACAGGCCCCTTGGCTGAACAAATCCATTACATTTTTGCTAATCCCATTTGCGCACATTGGGTCAGTGAAGTTCTCTGCTTGCCTGTTTAAATGCCAGTCTAAATGCCACTTTAATGTAGCATTTGTATCTGATTCGAATGCATCATCTGGTGTTTGGTTTCGGGTATAACTGGGTAATATAACTGGAAGAAATATACATAATTCACAACATCTGCCAGTGAGGTGGGGTTTCACTTTAATTGGCTGCATTGACGTGATGACGTGGTTATGTAAAGAGTTTTGTCTGTAGGTTTTGGAGCTCAATAAAATGTGTTACCGGTCTCATTAAACATAAAACGCCTTACTTCGTTTTATTTTTGTGGAACTACTTTGGTGACCCCAATGCTCCAGGATGATTCAGTTATTGAACATGATTTCTAATGCAGTCAGTTTGAAACTGCAGGAGTTTTGGGAGCAAAATGCTGTTGCTTGGTTTGGACAAGCTGAGGCCCAGTTCCCTCTGTGTGAAATCATCAGCGACAACACCAAATTCTACTACGCGGTAGCGTTGCTCAACAGTTCCACGGCAGCAAGAGTGGTGAGTCTGCTTGATCACCCACCTGAACGTGATAAATACCACTGGCTGAAACTCACCTTTTACAGACTTTTGGACTATCGGAGTCTGAACACGCGGAACAGTCGCTCTCCTTGCCCGGCCTCGGCAAATCTAGACCTTCAGAGCTAATGGACCACATGCTGTCCCTCTTGGGAAATCACCATGCTTGCTTTATTTTTAAAGAGCTCTTCCTGTAGCAGATGCCAGATCAGTTTGGATAGACCTCGCTAATGCACCCAGGAAGGACTATAGGGAGCCTGCTAAAATGGCTGATAGTCTACACTCAGCTAGACAGCTGGGCATCATTCCTCCTCCTTTCTCTACCACAGTAAGCCCGGTCAGCAAGGCCCCTAACACCTAGCACCTGGGTTGCTCAGTTTGGCACCCCACCCGATATTTCCTCTGTCTTGCAGTCCTCAGTTAATTTTAGACCTCTGGGCTGCGATTAGTGTTAAGCTACATCACACCACGGCACATTACCCACAGTCCAATGGCCTATGTGGATGGTTTCATCGCTCTGTAAAGGCTTCCCTGGTAACTGAGTGTTGGCATGATTGTCTCCATGGGTCCTGCTGGGGCACAGAACTGCTCCAAAAGAGAACCTGTTCTCATCCACGGCAGGGTTGGTATGTGGGCAGCTATTACAAGTGCCACGTGATTTCATTCTTGACACCATGACTGCCTGGTCAGCCTCTCAACAGCGATTTACCTTCCTCAGTAAATTCAATTCCTTTTCACTTATTCCTACCTGCCATCATGGCGTACAGCACTCTTGGGTCCCTGTTGACCTACGTTCCACCTCATTTGTTTTCATCAGCCATGACCCATACCAGCGTCCCCTTAGGATGGCCCGTTCTGTGTTGTGGAATGGGGAGAAAAGACTTTTTATCATAGATAAGAGGGGTAAACTTGAATGTATTTTGGTAGATCACCTTAGACCGGCCCACCAAGAATGGGATTATTCACCACCATGCTCCTGCCATCATGACATGACCATGTGCATGTCAACTCACCTCTGGATGAGCCAGAGACACCTGCTGTTCCTTCAGCCGTGGAACACAGAACCTGGGCTGTACGGATCGTCCGATCTCCAGTCAGGCTCAGAGTGCCATTAAAATGTCCAAATTCATCCTTTGTGACAAAACATAGCGCTTTGACCAGCCAGAAGGTTGAAAGCAATCAAATCTAAATTAATCAAAAAAAATAAAGAATTTAAATACAGTTAGAATCTCTCAGGTATGTTTATGCTGTTGTGTTCCCACACCATGTAACTGGTTCAAGGTTCAATGCAAACACATGCCATCATCTTGCAGCTACCAGCGGGCAGAAGGTGCAGAAGCCTGACGTCTTACACCACTACAGTCAAGAACAGCTATCTCCCTTCAACCATTCAGTTCTTCAACCACCTGGCATAACCCTGTTCACCACGGTTAAGCAACACTTTGATACCCAGCATTTTGATTAGCTCTAAAATAGACATTTTATATTTTGTGTATAAGTTGTTCTCCTTGGGAATGCTGCATATATAATACTGTTACATGCCCACAGTTTGAACATGGGGCAGCGGGACGATGTAATGGTCTTGTGAGTAGGGTGATGTTATGTTACATGATGGCATGTTCCAAACGGTATTTAAACCAAGCCCACAGTCTGTGACGGAGTTCTCACTTTTATTTTTGTGCAATGTTGTTGTTGCTGGTCGGAGGTGTGGAGGCTCAACCGGTTTTGTTTGTTGCATGTTTATTTTCCCCTTACAGTCCAGAATCGGAGAGTGAAGGCATTACCGGAGTTATCCAAGTTCAAAGCATTGGATAAAGTTAATGTCATTCAGTGTTTTGGGAATGATCGACCTTTTTGAATTTGTTCAGGAATTGTGGCATGCACATTTGAGTTACACCCCTGCAAGGTGGGGAAGGTTTGTGCTGTGACCACCCTCCAGTCTAAAGGTCAGTTCCTTTTATTTCCTCGTGATTTCTTTGGACAAGGCATCTCTCGGCTGTGGGGTTGACGGATTCGTCATTACTGTGAAGGAATCGTTTTGGGGAAGTCTCTCTTTAATGACTGTATAAATCACATGGACTTTTAAATTTACCACTTTAAGTCTGTGCTTGGATGAGAACTCGTTCAGAACAGTTTCTATGTTTGACTGTTTGTTTGATATTGCCACCTATCTGTTAACTTTCGGTTAAGTTAGTCATTTGTTTACTTTTCGATGTTTTTGAGCAGAGGTCAATAAATCTGGGGGTTTGTTTATAAACCCTGTTCATATCGATTGCTGCTGGTTCAGAACAATACCAATTTCCCCTGATGCTACTGCAAGTTTTGCACTATTCCAGTGCATACCTGTCCTTGTGCATATGACACTAAAGTCAGTTTTGTCATATTCTGAAGCTTGCAATTGTTCCACCTCCAAAAACACTAAGATGCAGTGACTGCACTGGTTTGGGATAATTTTTTTGAAATAGTATCCTTCGTTAGCTTTATAAAACATAATCTAGGAAAAAATATATCTTACTGGTATACATTATTGAAATTATTAAATGAATCAGTAGATTATTAACATAATTTTATAGGTAAATGTCATATTACACAGACTGAGCACTTTTGCAATAAGTTTGTTTTTGGCTTTAAACATATTTTCAACTGCATTAATCAGTCTGCTTTTTCATCACCCTACCAAACACACTTGAAATGGAAAGAATTGAAGGTATTCTATTGTACTGTATCAATCAGGCCAGTGGAACATTTCTTGCTTAGAAGAGTGAAAGGCAATTCACATTGAAGCAGCCGTGTTTCACTGGTTGATGTTACTTTCTCATGATTCTGGAGCTGCTTGATAGTGATGATATCATTAGCACAGTGTATGGAGTCGATTCAAGGGTCTGATATTTTCCCTCAATATACGTGCTTTATCTTGTGCCCAGCCAAAACTTCTCCACAATACAAGGGAGTCAGGAGCGTGATGGAACCATTTCCACATGCTTAGATGAACACAACTACTGTAGATAAATAATACTGAGAACTTAAGTTGTGGAGTCCTTGAAAGCCCCCAGGTTGTGTTCGCCGGTCAGTTCAGTATTGAGGTGAGTGAAGTTATCCACGCTGGTTCAGAATCTATATGTTCGAAGGTTAATAATGGTTCCTGAACCTAGTGGCTTGGGACCTGAGGCTCCTGTATCTTTTTCCCAATGGCAACAGTGAAAATAGAGCATGGCCTAGATGATGGTGTCTTTGCTGGTGGATTTGTTCCTTGTGGCAGCCCTCCTTGCAAATGTGCCCAGTGGTGGGGAAAGTTTTTCCTGTGATGAACTGGTCTGTATCCACCACTTTTTTTTCCCCATTCTTGGGCATTGGTGCCGTGATGCAACCAATCAGGATGATATCCCCTGTGCATCAGTAGAAGTTTGTCCAAGTTTTAGATGACAGACTGACATCTATGTAGAATGATTCTTGGCTGAAGTGTTATTAGGTCGATGACCTTTTTACAGGAATGTGAAGATACACAGGTTCTACATTTCTACTCCCAGCTTTAATGAAAAACCATTGAGACGAAAGAGCATTTTACTGTCTCTTCAGCTGCTGCCTGGCCAGTTGAACATTTCACCCACTTGCTCTTTATATTCCTAGGTAACATCTACTTCTCTGGACCAGGAGATGATGAAACCCTCTGGAGAAACATTCCCCTCGCCACCCTCCACAGGCCACCCATGTATCTAGGGTTGCTCCCTCAGCCTTTCCTATTCTATAAGATTCAAACCAAGTGTGCTGTTCACGAAGCCTCAAGTTTTCTTCTTTAAAACAATAAACTTTGAGTCTAGGGCAGGACCTGATGAAGAGTTTCAAACAAAAACATCGCCCGTTCATTTTCCTCCGCTAATGTTGCCTGACCTGCTGGGTTCCTGCTGCGTTTCATGTGTTGCTTCAGATTTACAGCATCTACAGTCTCTTGCGTCTCCAAGTTTAAACAAAAAAATGTGTTTTGAATGTTATTTTAGATAAAAAAAAAGAAAATGAACAACGTCCATTTCCATGATAGATATTCAGCCCTTGACATGATAGAAGCATTTTACAGTCAATAAAATACTGTATTTTGGAAATTTAACACTGTAAAAATATTACAACATAAGAAACAAGCCATGGAAAATCAAACAATCTATCTAGTTATGAATCTTATAGAGACATCACTATATAGTATATAAATCACCATCAGTGGTGTAAGTGAAGAAAAATTTAAATTCTGTATACATTGTATCTACTGCAAAAGTCAATATATGTTGCAAAGGAAAAATGTTTTAAATTTAAAAAGCTCAAATGCAGTATTTAGGAAAAGATCAGGAGATTCCAAGCACACATACAATTAAATTTACTACATACAATAGAAAATGATATTTCAGGGCAATATGCTTTTCAGAGAACATCTGAAAACAAAGGGAAGATTTGATCACCTTAGCTGTGCCGACCTGGGCCATTTTTCATGACTTCTATGTTGGTAGAAGGGAGCAATGGGCAATGGTTCTACAAACATGCACAGTAACCCAGGAGTGGAAGGTCATCAATAATCATCAAACAGTGGAAGAAATAAAGATAATTCAAAGCTCTGGAAACTGTTTATCTGCATAATTTTAATCAATGTTCATAGTGCTGATCGATCTACAGTACATCTCCAACAACTTCTGCATGCACGTCAGAGCTCTGAGATAAGAGGTGCATCTACTATCACAACTGGATTAGTTCGAATACCCTTTGAGGGTACTTTAAGATAAGCAGATGTCACTTATCAAATGGAAATAGAATAAAAACCTGCAGATGCTATACATCTGAAATAAAATGAGATAATACTGTAAGCACCCAGCTCCTGTAGGGTAAAAGAAAATCAGTTAATGCATCAACTGAAATGTGGGTCTCGCTTCTCTCACCACAGATGCTAACTAACCTGCTGGGTATTTCTAGCATTGCTTTTTTATGACGATAACTCAGATGTAGAACCTGGTTTCTCATCCAAAAAGTAATTATCCATTTGCCTCTCATTTGCTAAACTCTTGAACTGCTACTCTAAATTCCCCACCTACTTGCCTTTTGATGCACCATCAATAACTCTCGGAGACTGGAAGTGAATGATAGGCTTTTATTAACAGCAAAAGGGAGCACGACATCTCGAAGACTGAGGGAGGAGCAGTGCCCCAATCGCCTTTATACAGGGGTCTGTGGGAGGAGCCACAGGAGCAGTCAGCAGAGGGGCGTGTCCAGACAGGTATACATAGTTTACCACACCTTTTTCATCTCCTTTAAGCGATTACTTAAAAACCTTGACGTAAACTTCCTACATCATTACCACTCTCCTCCCTCCTTCACCTGCCTGACACCCCTTCCCCGAACCTGGATCCACATATCACCTCCAGCCTTTGTTCTACCCTTGTTCTACTCTTTTTGTACTGGATACCTCTTCTGTTTCTTTCCAGTCCTGATGAATGCTCTCTACCTGAAATATCTACCGTTCATTTCCTTCCATCCACAGATGCTGCCTGACCTACTGAGTTCCTGTAGCTTCTTTTTGTATCATTTAAAACCTACCTTTTTATCTCCAGTATCCCTTTATGTAGCTGGGAGTCAGATTTTTTGTAAAGATTACCAAAAGGAATATCTCATGGTATTAAAGGGAAGTTATTGTCATCATGCTGATGACAAGACTATTCCTTTTAACGGACAGCAGAAGCCAGTATATTGGAGAAATCATCACTGAAATAAAAATGGGGAAAACTCCACAGATTAGGAAGTAAGTTTGGGGAGAGAAACAAAGTATTATTTACAGGTTGAAGATCGTTTTATTGCAGATTATTACAGAGCAGAGAGCAACCTGACCTCACATCTTCAGTCTGTATTCTCAAAACCGAAAGCATCTTGAAATGTGTTTTGAGGAGAGAGGACTGTAGAACTAAGGTGCTTTCTTTAATAAACTTTTCAGTTTCTGATGCTTTGTAACTTGTCACTTGGCTTACATGAACACTTTCTCCAATAGTTGAATTCAGTACCGTGTGTAACACAAACTGAACAAGGACGGGGGATGAGGCAGTGATGTTTGCATCACTGTAGAAAGGTTTCCATTCCATACCTGAATAAGCTCTCCTTCCGAGCTTGAGAGCTGCTTCGGGCTGGGCGATGGAATCTGGGGCCAGTGCAAGTCATTGAACGCCATAGCCTTTCGCAGCTGTGGTGCCCAGTTCCTAGTGCAAGGTACGATATACTGCTTAGACAAGTTAAACGCTGGGCCAGATCAGAGGAGAGAGCCAATTTTGCTCAGTCTCAGTGACCTTCACTCCTCTGTCCAGGGCACCAGAGCATTTAACTGTTCAACGGAGCATTTCACTGTTCAGTTAATTTAAACAGACTGTCAGTCTGATTTTGCTCATTCTCTGCAATGGTCATCTCCATGGCACAGAGGCTATAAAGACTGCCGTGGCTGCTGTGCTTTGTGCCCGCTAATATGATAAACTGATCAGTGAGGTTTTGGGCCTACTCCAGGCTGCTCGGGGTTCGGATCTGAGGTTTCAATTTTGGTTTGGAATACTGTTGTTCGCATCAATTGTTTGCATGATTTGTATTTTTTTCTTTCTCTTGCAGATTGAGTATTCGTCTTCTTTTTGCTTTAATTGGGTTATTTCGGGTTTCTTGCTTTGTGTCTACCTGTAAGCAGGCAAATCTCAACGGTGTATAGTTTATACATTCTTTGGTAATAAATACACTTGAACCTTCAATATTTTTGCCCAGGTAACAAGTTACTAATTCAGGAAATTGAGATAGGCACTTTGAGATAGTGATTTTGTGCAGCTAAGTTGTTATTGATTGGACTGCGGGATATACTATAACTCCCTGTCTGACTTTACAAAGAGGCGCTGAATTACCTTCCGTAGGGAGAGCTCTGAGAGTGCAATGAGGCAGCAATTTCCAGAATTATTTCAATGAAAGAGTCAGGACAGTCTGTAACTTGATGAGGATTCATATTTTTGAATAATTCTCTGAATGGTACAGTGATTCACTTGCTTCTCTACTCAACCCCTTCTGTTGGGCAAAAGATACAAAAGCCCGAGAACACATACCACCAGGCCGAAGGCCAACTTCTGCCCTGCTGTGATAAGAATGGACCTCTTATACAATAAAGGTGAACTTTCGAACTTTCAATCTACCTCACTGTGGCCCTTGCACCTTACTGTCTGCCTGCACTACACCTTCACTGTAACTGTCACACCCTATTCTGCAATCTGCTACTGTTTCTCCCTACTTGCTGTATTGCTGTTGGAAATTATCTTTATGGATGGTATACAAAACAAAGTTTTTCCCAATATATCACAAACCAAATACCACTGCAGAGTTCTTCCACCCAGAACCTGTTATTAAGGAATGTCCGGGGAGATCTGTAAGACTGTATGGGGACCAGTGCTGCATGTACACCTTGGAAAGTTGAGAGCTGCTACAAGCTCCAGGATTAAGTAGAACAGTTTGAACAGGCTGAACAGCAACCACAACTTCACTGGTTCCTTCCCAGTGCAGCCTCCAGCCTTATGTCCCTGAGTCCATTAGAGACGTGATTACAGTCACTGCCTTCGTCAGAGACAAGGAGAAAAAAAACATAAAACGAATATTGCAGATGCCTCAAGTAAAGGGGAAAGAAAAGGAGATGAGAGAAAAAAATTGACTCAGATGTTTCCTTTAAGAAGGAAGCAGGAAGAGAGAAATTTAGCAGATTTGGACATGAAAAAGCGGACTGCACCCAGTGAATACAAATCCAGCAACCCCATTGGCTGCTATTTGTAAAAGGCTTGCAACTGGGCCAGGATTCTCTCATCACTTCACCATAATAATATCTCATGGGGGACCTAGCTCAGAGAAGCTGCAGAACCTACAATACCCAGCATATCGATAGATCTCTTGCTGGACTGCATCAGGTGTTTTGGCTAGGTTTCCATATAACTGAAATCTTCAGTTTTAATATTTTAAGACTGTTCTTATATGGTATGCAATCCATAATATTAATTCTTGTGACCGGCCTTGAAAGGGCATTTTGAACTCTATAGAACACTTTCTGCAATCTCTGGCAATTCCAAGGCATTTGACAATTAGATACCTTCTGGATTGTGGTCACTGTAGGAATGCATAAAGCGTAGCTAGTGAATAGTACGCTGTGAACTCTCAGAAGCAGAATTGTTATAAATGGCTATATATATTTTTAGTGTGTTATTTGGGGGATAATGTTTGCCGTAAAATTGGGCTTGACTGTTTCAAGAAACAGCCCCAGGTGACCTTCACCTGAGAAAGGTCACTGTATGAAATCTTGGTTGTATAGTCAATGAATCATACAGTGAAGAAATGGACACTTTGCTCCAACATGTCAATGCTGACCATCAATTATCATTTATACTAATCTCATCTATCATCAATTGATCAATAGATTTCAACAGCTTGGTAATTCCAGTGCTGGTCTACTGGCTACTTGACGGTTGTGGGAGTTCTACATCCACCAGTCCCTACCGCAAAGCTTTCCAGATTCCAACCAACTTTGGGTGAAAAAGTTCTTCCTCTGATCGTCTCTCAATCCTTTTCCCCTTTCCCTGGGTCAACATCCTCAGTGGCTCCCACTCAATTCGATGGAAGCTCTGTGGGACCGTCTCCTACTATTACCCCATCAGGCACAGAACACTGAGGAATTCAGCAGGTCAGGCAGCATCTATGGAGGGAAATAAACAGTCAATGTTTCATGCCTAATGAAAGGTCTCAGCCCGAAATGTCAATTGTTTATTTCCCACCATAGAGGCGATCTGAGCTCCTGAGTTCCTTCGGTATTTTGTGTGTGTCGCTCAAGATTTCCAGCATCTGCAGAATCTCTTTTGACTCTGACTTACTAATCTCCCTCTGTAACTAGCAGGGATGATGGCAGAACAGCAATGGCTGGAGTTACTGGGGAAAATTTGGAAAGTGCAGGAGAGATACATCCCATGTAAAAATGAAGGACGTATTCTAAAGGAAGAATGATGAAACCATGGCTGACAAGGGAAGTCAAAAAACAGCAGAAAAGGAAAAGAGAAGGCATATTTAGCAATTATTAGCTAGAGGACTGGGAAACTTTTAAAAATCAACAGAAGCAATTCAAAAGCCCTAAGGAAAAGGAAGATGAAATATGAAGGCAATATAGGCAAAAATATAAAAGCGAATAGAACCATAGAACATTACAGCACAGAAACAGGCCTTTTGGCCCTTCTTGGCTGTGCCGAACCATTTTGCTGCCTAGTCGGACTGACCTGCACCCAGCCAATATCCCTCCATACACCTCTCATCCATGTACCTGTCCAAGTGTTTCTTAAAAAGCAAAAGCTTTCTCAGATATATTAAGAGTAAAAGAGATACAGGAGTGGACATTGGACCACTAGAAAATGACGTTGGAGAAGTAGCAATGGAGGACAAAGAAATGACGGACATTTCACTGTGGAAGATATGAGCAATATGCCTGAAACTCAAGTGTCAGGGGGTAGAAGTGAGTGTAGTTGCTATTACTAAGGAGAATGTGTTTGGGAAGCTGAAAGGTCAGATTCGTCACCTGGACCAAATGGGCTACACTTCAGGATTTTGAAAGAGGTAATTGAAGAGAATGTGGAGGCATTAGTAATGATCTTTCCAGAAATACCAGATTCTGGAATGGTTCTGGAGTACAGGAAAATTGCAAACATCACTCCACTCTTTAAGAAGGGAGGGAGTCAGAAGAAATGAAATTATAGGCCAGTTAGCCTGACTTCAGAGGTTGGGAATATGTTGGAGTTCATTCTTTAGGATGAGGTTTTGGGGTACTTGGAGGTACATGATAAAATAGACCATATTCTGCATGGTTTCCTTAAGGTGAAATATTGCCTGAAAAATCTGTTGGTATTCCTTGAGGAAATAACAAACAGGATGGACAAAGGAGAGTCAGTGGTGGTTGTTTACTTGGATTTTCAGTAGACATTCGACATGATACTGTACCTGAGGCTACTTAGCAAGATATGAGCGCCTGTATTGCAGGGAAGATGCTCATATGGATAGACAATTGGCCGATTGCAGGAGGCAAAGAGTGGAATAAAAGGGGCCTTTTCCGGTTGGCTGTCAGTTTCTAGTGGTGCTTGGCAAGGGTTAACATTGAGACCACCTCTTTTCAAATTAAATGTCAACTATTTGCATCATGGAACTGAAGGCTTTCTGGCCAGCTTTGTGGATGTTACGAAGATAGATGGAAGGGCAGGTAGTGTTGATGAAGCTGGGAGTCTGCAGATGGACTTAGATTATGAGAATGGGCAAAGAAGTGGCAGATGGAATATAGTGTAGGGCAGTGTACTGTCATGCACTTTGGTAGAAGGAATAAAGATGTAAACTATTTTATAAACAAGGAGAAAGTTCAAAAATCAGAGCTGCCAAAGGACTTAGGAGTTCTTGTATAGGATTCCCTAAAAGGATAACTTGCAGGTTGAATTGGTGGTAAGGAAGGCAAATACAATGTTAGGATTCATTTTCAAAGGAGTTTAATATAAGAGGAAGGCTGTAATGTTGAGGCTTTCTAAGGCAATGATCTGACCGCATTGAGTATTTTGAGTAGGTTTTGGCCTCTTATCTAAGAAAAGATGTACTGGCATTGGAGGGGGTCCAGAAGAAGTTTGTGAGATTGATTCCAGGAATGAACGTGTTAATGTTTGAGAAACATTTGATGGTCCTGGTCCTGTACTCACTGGAGTTGGGAAGAATGAGGGGTGATCTAATTGAAACTTATCGAATATTGCAAGGCCTAGATAAAGTGGATGTGGAGAGGATGTTTCCTGCAATGGGAGAGTCTAGCACCTGAGGACTCAATTTCAGAATAGAGGAATATCCATTCAGAATAGAGATGAGGAGGAACTTTTTTAGCCAGAGGGTGGTGAACCAGTGTAATTCATTGTCACAGATAGTTGTGGAGGCCAAGTTATTGAGTATATTTAAAGCAAATAGATAAGTTCTTAATTAGTCAGTGTATCAATTGTTATGGAGAGAGAGAAGCAGGAGAATGGGGTTGAGAGAGATAATATATCAGCTATAATGGAATGGTGGAGCTGACTCGATGTGCCAAATGGCCTAATTATGCTCCTATGACTTAAGGTCTTAGGTAATATCTGCTGTTTTATACATCTTTCCATTTCCAGCTCTTGCTCTACCCTTTCCATCCAACTCTTCATTGTGGCTATCACCTCTCTATATTTCCCACCAGCTGAAGGGTCTTGACTCTAAATGTTAACTGTCCATTTCCCTCCAAATAAGCTGCCTTGACCTGGTCTGTTTCTCCACCATCTTGTTCTTTGCTCCATAGATGCAAAGAACAAGATGGTGGAGAAACAGACCAGGTCATTTATTTATTTATTTTATGTGCATTTATCTTACAACTAACGATCCTGTCCGTGTCTCTCCTAATTTTGTATTTCTCATCTTCTCTGAGGGTCAGCAGCACATCCTGAAATGGGATTTGAACCTGAAACACTATAGTAGAGTCATAAGAGTGTTATCCACCAGAAGGGAATTGCATGGAATTTAACAACCAGCCCAGATCAGTTGGGCCAAATGGCTATTTTCTGGGCTGCTGCTGCTTAATAATTTTTGTGTGTTTTAATTTTAATTATTTATGCTGCCAGTAAGTTATTTTATGTCTTCACAAGCTTTTAGGTGATGTAAATTACAATTTTTTTTTCAATGTGTTTATTGACAGCTGAGTCAGTAAAAGGTCAGAGAGCAAACTAGCCATTGGCCTGGGATCAATACAGCTTACAACAATGTCCATCTACTCATTTAATAAGGTCTATTTGTGAAGTGATTGCAGCAACTGGCATGGCAACACACTTTTGTCAGCACCCATCAAAATTCTTGCCAAAGTCATTGTCCAACAGATTACAAATGCTGTCGATGTGTGCTTGAGGATGGAGCAAGCTGGCTTCAGAAGAAGCAGTGACAGTATTTATTAAATCTTCACTCTGCATAACACCATAGAACAGTGCACAGAATGGCTAAGACAAATGTATGTAAATTTTGTGGACTTTGAAAAGGCTTTTGATAGCATTCGCAAGGAGACCCTCTGCTGAATTCTCAGTTCATACAGGACCCCTTTCAAAATTGACCAGCTTATCCTAAGTTTCTATGCTAATTTCACCTGCACAGTTGGGTACTGCAATTTGAACTTTGAAGTCAAGACAGGAGTCAGGCAAAGGTGTGTGATGGTGGTGATAATGTTTAACCTGGTGATTGACTGGGTTAAGAAGGAAACATTGAAAGATAAGCAGAGAAGTATTAGACGGACTCTATTTTCTACTTTAGAAAACCTAAACTTTGTCACTTACTGTCACATACACACCAGCACATGCAAGAGAAAACCTAAGTACCTGTGGTGGACAGGTTGAACTCAGACTCAGCCATAGGAAGACTGAGACCATGACCCTCAGTGTAAAGTCTCCTCCTCCCATTAAGGAATATGATGTCAACTTGTCCAGCACCGGCAGATTCACCTATCTATGTAGCATCATTTGGCAGGATGGTGAGACCAAGGACACCATCCAGTGCAGACTCACCAAAGCTGGAAACACCTTCAGATCAATGGGTAACATATGGTAACATGTGGCAACTGTTTGTCAGGTTGGAGGCCGGTGACCAGTGGTGTGCCTCAGGGATCTGTACTGAGTCCATTGTTATTTGTCATATACATTAATGATCTGGATGATGGGATGGTAAATTGGATTAGTAAGTATGCAGATGATACTAAGATAGGTGGCGTTGTGGATAATGAAGTAGATTTTCAAAGTTTGCAGAGAGATTTAGGCCAGTTAGAAAAGTGGGCTGAACGATGGCAGATGGAGTTTAATGCTGATAAGTGTGAGGTGCTACATTTTGGTAGGAATAATCCAAATAGGACATACATGGTAAATGGTAGGGCATTGAAGAATGCAGTAGAACAGAGTGATCTAGGAATAATGGTGCATAGTTCCCTGAAGGTGGAATCTCACGTGGATAGGGTGGTGAAGAAAGCTTTAGGTATGTTGGCCTTTATAAATCAGAGCATTGAGTATATGAGTTGGGATGTAATATTAAAAATGTACAAGGCATTGGTAAGGTCGAATTTGGAGTATTGTGTACAGTTCTGGTCACCGAATTATAGGAAAGATGTCAACAAAATAGAGAGAGTACGGAGAAAATTTACTAGAATGTTACCTGGGTTTCAGCACCAAAGTTACAGGGAAAGATTGAACAAGTTAGGTCTTTATTCTTTGGAGCGTAGAAGGTTGAGGGGGGACTTGATAGAGGTATTTAAAATTATGAGGGGGATAGATAGAGTTGATGTGGATAGGCTTTTTCCATTGAGAGTAGGGGAGATTCAAACAAGAGAACATGAGTTGAGAGTTAGGGGTCAAAAGTTTAAGGGTAACATGAGGGGGAACTTCTTTACTCAGAGAGTGGTAGCTGTATGGAACGAGCTTCCAGTAGAAGTGGTAGAGGCAGGTTCGATATTGTCATTTAAAGTAAAATTGGATAGGTATATGGACAGGAAAGGAATGGAGGGTTATAGGTTGAGTGCGGGTCAGTGGGACTAGGTGAAAGTAAGCTTTCGGCATGGACTAGAAGGGCTGAGATGGCCTGTTTCCATGCTGTAATTGTTATACGGTTATATATATAGAGAGATCCAGGATCCACTCCAAGTACAGGATCCACTCCAAGGTAAAGCCATACCAGAGCTGTGTTCTATCCACAGTCTTGAATGGGTCAGAATACTGGAGCATGACAGACAACAACCTTGCTGTCGTTACTCCACACCATGGGCCTCTGGAACATCCTTCACATTTTCTCTCCAGGAAAGATCTTCAACCATGCCCTACTCCTTCAGTGTCATCAAGAGGACATGTCCACAATCATCATGAGGAAACATTGGAGATGGATTGGGCATGTGGTAAGAAGAGAGGCCATCTCCAATATCATGACAGCTCTTAACTGGACCCCTACTGGGAGGACAAAACACAAGACACCAAAGACAACTTGCCACTGTACCATAAAGGCAGAAATGAGGACCCTGAGCCACATCTGGGGCACAATAAAGAAGATGGTTAAGGACAGACAGAGAAGGAGGATCTTCATTGCTGCCCTAAACTCCAGCGGCATAACAGGCATTTGATGATGATGACTCATCAAGGGGATGATTTAAAGAAAATACGACAATCTTTTCCAATAACACCTGAACAGCATAAACAGGAACACATAGTGAATAGTAAGTAATCATAAATGCATAAAAATGTTTATTTATTCTGCTTTGTTGTTAGCAATGTATCTGAGAAACTCCCATGTAGTAACCTTTCATGATAGTTATTGGGACCTAAGGGGAAGAAATGAGCCAAATTCAACAATGGGGCAGTAGTCAATAATTAATGGGTATGCTACTGGCTGAAAGTCAGCGTGTAACCTGGGTCTGCAGACTCCATACATAATGTGCAAAAGATCAATGATCTGGACTTTAATGATAGGGCTATGATTAGGGATTCTGCAGATGGCGCCTGTAGTGTATTTAATATTTCAGTAATAGTTGAGTAACATTGTTTGATTAAGCTTTCTTTGTTTGTTTACATAGTTCATTACAGGCTATATATAAGTACATAAATGAAGTCTGTCTTTATGATATCATGTCATAATATGTACACCTCACTAAAGAAAAATTAAATAAATGAGGCATATTCTGGCTTTTGTGCTTTTCTCTTGATTAATTTTTGGAGTTATACAAAACATAACAGTGGGATGAGTAAGTTTTAAAACAAACTTGAGATGACTATTATCCTGTTGAAATATAGCACAATTTTTCTTCAGAAGGGGAGAGGGCGATGCATTCAAGTTTTAAAAAAAAGTGTCGCCCATTTTTTTCTTTGTAAGGGGAGCAAGGTGTTCAAGTTTAAAAAAAGAAATTCATGGGTTCATAAAAATTATTATCCTCTCAATAATAATTTAATAAAAGCCGAAATGGCTGGCTACGTTGGAAAGATGGATGTGTCTGATTGTGCAGCAGATAACTGGATGATGTATAATGAACAGACTGAACAGTATCTTGAAGCAAATGAAATAGCCAATGAAGCAAGTGCAATACATGAAAAGGTATATAGTTTGCTTAAAAGTTTAACTGCTCCAAGCAAACCAGCTGAAATGATGCTTGCTGAACATAATGCCAAAACATATAGAACCAAATTGATTGCAGAATGCTCTAAGTGGAATCAAAAGAAAGTGGAGTCCATTTCAGCTTATGTAACTGAATTGAAAAGACTGTCCAAACATTGTGAGTACAGTATTTGGCTTAATGATGAACTGAGAGATCATTTAGTTTGTGGAATATTACAAGAGAGCATTCAAAAATGGCTCCTAACTGAAGCACAGCTCACATTTAAAAGAGCAGTTGAAATCTTTGTATCAATGGAAAAAGCAGCAAGAGATGCAATTGATTTGCTGTCAGGAATGAAAGTGAGCATGAACAAAATTGTAATGTCTAAATAGAAACTTGCCTTGCCAAAAAAATTGTGTTACTGTTGTGGCAGGGGCTCATATACACCAGACCAATGCAGGTTTAAAAGCAAAACCTGCAGAAAATGCAACAAAGTAGGATGCATACTAAGAGTTTGTCAGACAGACAAAACACAGTGTCACGTTCTAGTCCATTGAGTCCTCATTTTCCCCGTGTTTTACCTGGCTCTGTGATTAAGGCACCTGGTTTTCATCCAAACTGGTAGCATAAAAACTCCAGCTTACATATACTCAGGGCTGGACCGTCACCTCAGCTAGTTGGCAATGCAGGTTCTGGGCTGCCGAGAATAGTGGACACTAAGTTGCTTCGGTGCCTGGGGATGCGTTGGGAATTCTGTTGTTTTCATGTCCAGCTGAGTATTGCTGGCCATTTGCTGCTACTCTGAGCCAAGATACATATTGTCTGTCATTGTTTAGTTTTGCTGTGACCAAGTCCAAGTCCAGGCTCCGTGGCTGTGTCCGAGTCCGAGTCCCGGCTCCATGTCCGAGTCCGAGTCTGAGTCCTGACTCTGTGTCTGAGTCTGAGTCCTGACTCTGTGTCCGAGTCTGAGTCCAGGCCCCGTGTCCGAGCCCGAGTCCTGTCTCCGCGTCCGAGTCCAAGTCCTGACTCCGTGTCCAAGTCTGAGTCCAGGCCCCATGTCTGAGTCCGTGTCCAAGTCCTGACTCCGTGTCTGAGTCCGAGTCTGAGTCCTGACTCTGTGTCCGAGTCCAAGTCCCAGCTCCATGTTTGAGTGCTGACTCTGTGTCCGAGTCCAAGTCCCAGCTCCATGTTTGAGTGCTGACTCTGTGTCCGAGTCCAAGTCCCAGCTCCATGTTTGAGTGCTGACTCTGTGTCCGAGTCCAAGTCCCAGCTCCATGTCTGAGTGCTGACTCCGTGTCCGAGTCCAAGTCCCAGCTCCATGTCTGAGTGCTGACTCTGTGTCCGAGTCCAAGTCCCAGCTCCATGTTTGAGTGCTGACTCCGTGTCCGAGTCCAAGTCCCAGCTCCATGTCTGAGTGCTGACTCTGTGTCCGAGTCCAAGACCCAGCTCCATGTCTGAGTGCTGACTCTGTGTCCGAGTCCAAGACCCAGCTCCATGTCTGAGTGCTGACTCTGTGTCCGAGTCCAAGTCCCAGCTCCATGTCTGAGTGCTGACTCTGTGTCCGAGTCCAAGTCCCAGCTCCATGTTTGAGTGCTGACTCCGTGTCCGAGTCCAAATCCCAGCTCCATGTCTGAGTGCTGACTCCGTGTCCGAGTCTGAGTCCAGGCTCCATGTCCGAGACCAAGTCCCAGCTCCATGACCAAGCTCCGGGTCCAGGCTCCTTTGGTTTGTTGTCCAGCGTTTGCGTATTCGTGGGCGTCCAACTCGCTCTCTGTCCTTCCTTGCAACTATTAATAAACACACCTCTGTTAATACTACTTACGAGTCCATATCCTGCACTTGGGAACTTGGGTTCATTGTAACACGCAGAGCAGAGAAAAAGAATAAAAAGTCACGTTGCAGTTTCTAGAAGAGCACTGATCTGCATGTTGTTGATGAAAAATCTGATAATGATGAGAGTGGATTTGAGATTTAAAATGTGAAAACTAACAATCGACAAGCAATATGGCTTACACTAGATTAATTAATTAATTAAAGTGGAATTGGACACTGGCTTGGCTTGTCAGTCATTTCACAAGATGATTTTGAATGACATTTCAATGATACAGAATGGAGGCCTACAGATATCCAACTGAGAACCTAAATTGGAGAAAGATTAGTCCTATGGGAATGACATCCATAACAGTGAAGTGGAACCACCAAAAAGCCACATTGGGCTTGTATGTGGTAAAAACCGATGGGCCAGCATTGTGGGGATATGATTGGCTGAGCCAACTACAACTTCATTGGAGATCCATCCACCATTTGCATGCCACATCCGCTGCAATAGCATCAACTGAAAGTGAACTAAGAAAAATACTGGATGATGTCACAGCAGTTTTTAAGGTTGGCACTGGAAAAGTCAAATAATATCAGGTGTAAAATAGTGTTAAATGGAAATGCTACACCCAAGTTTTACAAAGCCTGTCCAATTCCTTATATCATCTGTGATAAAGTAGCCAGTGAACTAGTTAGCATGGAGGCTGAAGGAATTCTTTTCAAGGTGGATTGGATCCCAATAGATATATAGATATATATTTTATTGATCCCAAAAGAAAGTACAGTGTCACAGCAGCATTACAAGTGCACAGATACATAAATATTAGAAGAGAAGTAAAAAAGAATTTTAAAAAAAAGTTACCTCAAACAGTCTAACAGGAGGGAATCATCACTTCCTCAGCTATAGATTGATTTATTATAGAGCCTAATGGCTGATGGTAAGAATGACCTCATATAATGCTTTTTGGAGCAGCGCAGTTGTCTTAGTAAATTACTAAAAGTGCTCCCCTGTTCAGCCAAGTGGACATGCAGAGGGTGAGAAACACTGTCTAGAATTGCCAAGATTTTCTGTAGGGTCAATATACAACACTAGTGGCTCCAGTAGCCAAGAAAGGTGGGTCTGTCAAGCTCTGTCATGACTTTAAGGTCACTATCAACTCAATACTGAAAGTAGATCGATACCCTCTGTCCAGGATAGAGGATATCTTTGCAAACCTTTCTGAAGGAAAACACTTCAGCAAAGTGGACTTAGCTGAGGTTTACCTACTGATAGAGATGGAAAATAAGTCCAATGTGTTTCTCACCATAAACACTCACAAAGGGCTTTATTGCTTTGAAAGGCTTACTTTTGGAATAGCATCTGCACCTACACTCTGGCAGAAAGCTATGGACCAGGTGCTGCAAGACTGCCCAGGCACTCAGTGTTACCTGGATGACATCATTGCTACTGCTAAGGATGACGAGGAACATCTCCAAAATCTTAATACAGTGTTAAAAGGATTAGAAGATTACAGACTCAGAGCATAATACAACAAGTGTGAATTATTTAAGCCAAGCATCACTTACTGTGATGACACCATTGACGCTCAACAATCACATAAGTGTGTGCTGAGAAAATTCATGCAGTGTCGGATTCCCCAGGGTCAAAGGACATGTTACAGTTGAGGCTCTCTTTAGGCTTTGTCAATTACTGTAACAGATTTTTGCCAAACCTGGCTACTGTGTTGAGCCTCTTGAACCCATTGCTACAGATCAGGAAGAAAGGGCAATGCACAAAGCAGTGTGAGGTGGCTTCCCGGACAGTAAAGGAAATGGTGAAGTCAGACACTGTACTCACACAATATGATCCACATCATCCAGTGAAGCTTGCCTGGTGATGCTTCACTTTATAGTATACTGTGGATGCAGTCATGTCACATTTTATGAGTGATGAAATTAAATGCCCCATAGCCTTTGCATCATGCTCTCTTGCCACTGCAGACAAAAATTATGCACAGATTTACAGAGGGGCCTTGAGTCTGGTTTGGGGTGTAAAATGTTTCAACCAGTACTTGCATGGGAGAGAGTTCATTATTGATCATCATTGCTGGTGTCTATTTTCAATCCACAGAAAGGTGTTCCAGTAACAGCAGCAGCATGAATGCAGAGCTGGGCTCTGCTTCCTGGAGGGCACAATTACAAGATTGAATTCAACCGGGCAATCAATCATAGAAATGCTGATAGATTGTCCCATTAGCCTTGGAAAAGGGAATACCCGAAAAAAAAGTTTACAAAGGAGGATACCCTTGACATAATCTCCCTAATGAAAACCGAAAGTCTCCCTATTACGGTAGAGATGATTCAAAGGGACTCCAGAAAAGGCCCCACAGGATCTCAGGTCTACCCACAATGCTGGAAGGTGCAGCAGAAATTCCAGTTCCCCATTTTTACCAGTTTTAGAAAACCAGCACATTTATTTTTCAACATAGCCCCCTCCTACATTTACACACTTAGTCCAGCGGTCTTGAAGCATACAGATCTTAGGGTAGAAGGAGATGAGTTATACAGCTCTCGTTACATGCACATGCAGTTCAACTCTTTGAGTGATTATGCAGAAAGTTTGAAGTTAATAACTCATTTCCTTTCTACTTTAGGCCATGTACATATCAATCACCCTGATGAGTTATTAACTTCAAACTTTCTGCATAATCACTCAAAGAGTTGAACTGCATGTGCCTGTAACGAGAGCTGTATAACTCATCTCCTTCTACATTGGGTCACAAACTTATCAATCACCCCTGCTGTGGAGGTCTGGAGGTCCAAGATCTGTATGCTGCATGACCACTGGACTAAATGTATAAATGTAGGAGGGAACTATGTTGAAATATAAATGTGCTAGATTTTCTAAAATTGACTCCTTCTACCTTAGGCCAAGAACTTATCAATCACCCCAGTACTTGTATATAAGACTAACAAGTTGCATAATTGAGTTGCAATGCATTCTATACTGAGCTGGAGTTTATAACTAAGCTGTGAAGAGTATAGTGTTTTTCATATTTGCATGATGTTGTAAATATATTGTTTGATTAAGCATTCTTTGCTTGTTTATGTAGCCCACAGGTTCAGCCAGCATGCACTTGTTTAGGGGAAGACAGCCTCTGGCCCAGCCAGACTGAGAAATTTTGTTTGTGTGGATGCTGTGTGATAAATTGCCCGGTTACAAATCCGAATCGCAAAATATCAGACAGCACACCATACGCAATTAAACAATTGAACTTTATAAATCTTAATCTATCTAGAGGGTTAATAAAGAAAATAAAAAGAAACAGGACCCAATTTGATGAAAGAGTCTAATTGCATATTGGAGCTCACAGTTCCATCCATTCGTTCCCATCGACCTCCTCCTCCAAGCATCGTTGACCATCAGACCCTCGCTCCGTCCACTCAGTCCGCTGACCTACCAGCTCTCTACTCACGTCTTCACTCTCCATCTCCCAACGACAAAAGACTGCAAAATCCCTGCTCTCAGACCCACTAAAAAGAACAACGTGCCTTTCATTGGATGGTGCACATTCCAACCCCCCCTTATCTCCAGTCGTAACCCAAACATTGCTGCTACAGAGAAACCATTACTTTTGCAGAGAACATTACAGAGAGACTATTACATTAGCAGTGAAACCCCATAGCATGTTACATTTATATAATTAATTACAGGTTATATGTAACAAGTGCATGAATGGCATATGTCATTACACCACCACATCATAAGTATGCACCTCACTAAAGAGAAAATAAATAGACAAAACTCATCACAGGCTTCAGTGTTTTTCCTTTGATTAATTTCTGGAGTTGCAAAGCATAACCGTGCCCAGATTAGCAACATGCTTGATGGTGAGGGCAAAACCTTTAGGCTGCAAGACTACCAATGGCTTTGTAACGAGGACACAAATGTGATCAATGGAAGCAACCCAGTCAAAAGGTTTGCTAATTATTGATTTATTATCATTGTCACATGTACTGAAGTACAATGAGAAACTGGCCTTGCATTCCATTCACACAGATCAATTAATTATATTGAAACATAGAAACATAGAAAACCCACAGCACAATACAGGCCCTTCAGCCCACAAAGCTGTGCTGAACATGTACTTACTTTAGAAATTAGCTTGGATTACCCATAGCCCTCTATTTTTCTAAGCTCCATGTACCTGTCCAAGAGTCCCTTATAAGACCCTATTGTATCTGCCTCCACCACAGTTGCTGGCAGCCCATTTCATGCTCTCACCACTCTGCGTAAAAAACCTACCCTGACATCCCCTCTGTACCTACTTCCAAGCCCCTTCAAACTGTGCCCTCTCGTGTTAGCCATTTCAGCCTTACATCAGCATTGAGGTAGACCAAAGGATGACAATAAACAGAACATAAATTAAAGTTAGAGAGTAAGTGCACTGCAGACAGCCAATAAGATGCAAAGTCATAACAAGTTCAATTGTGAGGTCAAGAGTCCTTATCATACTAAGGAACCATTAAGTAGTCTTATAGCAGTGGGAATTGAGCTGTTTTTGAGCCTGATGGTACATGCTTTAATGCGTTAGAATTCTTTTTCCTGATGGGATGGGGTGGAGGGAAAATGTCTGGGGCAGGTGCCATTGTTAGCTGATTTACTGAAGCAATGAGGAATGTAAATTGTGCTCTTGGAGGGGAGTCTGGTTTCTATGATGTACTGAGCTGTGTCCACTGCTCTCTGCAAATTTTTTTGGTCACAGGCTGAGCAGTTGCCATACCAACTCATTATGCATCCAATAAAAACTAGTGAGAGTCAAAGGGGACATGTTAGATTTCTTTAGCCTTCTAATGAAGTAGAGGTAACGTATGACAGGTAACGTATTTTGGGAGGACAAACAAGGAAAAGTAATGTGCAATGCATGGTGGGATACTGAGAAGATCTTGAGATGCATGTCCATTGACCTATGAAAGTAGAGCACAGGTAGATAAGGTGATAAGGAAGGTAATGGAATTGGTTTATATGATCGGACATGAAAAACACATAAGTATATAAACATCTAGAACCTAAATTTGGTTTGTTATCACAGATATATAATGAGAAATCTGTGTTGCAGTGCAAGGACATAAAAAAGTATAAGTTACAAAAATAAACAAATCGAATGATGAGGTAATGTACATGGGTTTATGGACCATTCAGAAATCTGATGTCAGAAGGGAAGAAACTAGTTCTGAATTGTTGAGAGTGGCTCTTCAGGCTTCTGTAACTCCTCCCCAATGGTAGCAATGACAAGAGGGCATGTAGTGGATGCTGAGGATGCTTGTCAAAGGATGCTGCTTTTTTGAGGCACAGTCTCTCAAGGATGTCCCCAATGGTGGGGAGGGTTGTACACATGATAGGAATGGCTGAGCCTACAACAGCGGCAGCCTGTACTTGGATCGGGTGCTCTAATGACCAGGATCTCTACTGTGATCCTAAGTATTGGAAGCACCACAAGTAGAGTACTAAGTACTGTATGTCATTGCATCACTAAAAGGACAGGGTGCAGGAAGCTGGAGAATTATAGCATTGAGGAGAGGCTGAGCAGGAAGAGAAGGAAGACTTGCTAAATACAGAAAATGCTGATAACACTCTACAGGTCAGGCAGTACATGTGGAAAGAGAAACTGTTTGATGGTGTTTACTGAGAAGGAGGAAAGAGAAATGAAATACAAATTAGTTTTAAGTTGCAGAGGAGGTAATTCATTCAACCCATCATTTGCTTGTTATGTACCAATTCAGATGACGAGGGAGATCATGGTCTTTCCATGACCATGATTGTTCTTGGCAAATTTTTCTACAGAAGTGGTTTGCCATTGCCTCCTTCTGGGCAGTGCCTTTACAAGAAGGGTGACCCCAGCCATAATTAATACTCTTGAAAGATTGCCTGCCTGGCATCAGTGGTCACATAACCAGGACTTGCGATATGCACCAGTTGCTCACACAACCATCCACCATCTGCTCCCATGGCTTCACGCGACCCTGATCGAGGGGCTAAGCAGGTGCTACACCTTTCTCAAGGTGACCTGCAGGCTAGTGGAGGGAAGAAATGCCTTACACCTCCTTTGGTAGAGATGTGTCTCCACCCCACCACCCTATTCAAACTTCTAATCCAATGGCTGTTTACACATTTTTCTGTTTTGCGGTGTTTGCCGTTTTGATTTTCAAAAATGAGAGGATATTTAATCAGGGTGTATAAAAAGATGACTTGACAAGAGCCTATTCCCAAAGTAAAGCAGTCAATAACTATGGAGCAGAGTCTTAATTGGAAGAGAGACTGTAGGGGAGTGGAGATGAAAATATTTCACTCAGAGATGAGTGAGAGTCTGGAATTCACTTCCTCAGAGGATGGTAGAATCAGAATATCCTTTCATACTTCAAAAGTCAGAACAGTAAGGTTATAGATCGAAAGCTAGGAGTGGGATCAAACTGAAAGAATCATTATTTTTTAAAAAAGCACAATTCAATAGGCTGAATTGATTACTTACTGTATTCTTTTCCAATTATTTTTTAAAGGTATGAAGGTTATCATACATTTGTAAATATATGGTTTGTAGTATATATTATATGCTTTAATTATATTATATGCAGCATATTTAAATAATATTTATGATGTGTATTTGGCACTTAGGAGCTCAACACTGCACAGAATGTACTGAGCTACTTCTCTGAAGGATTATAAATGCAATTAACAGAAAGATATTATTCAAATATTAATGGCCTGTTTTACATTTAAATTATCCCTGTGATACACTGGCTGCACACGCAGCTTCTCAGAAAAATAGTTTCTACATCTCAAAGCAACCCAACTTGGTAAAATCAGCCAGGGGCTTTTTTACGGGCTCATGTTTTCCTTGTAATATAAATTGCAGGAATTTGTAGGCCTGTGCTGAATTTTTATTGGTTGTCAAGGGTAACAGCACAGATTCAATAAGGGGCTGAGTTTTCAGTTATTAAGTGGGTGGGAGCCTGAAATCAGTCAGAGATGCAAACTATTGGAACTGATATTTACCCCAATACCTAAAGCACTAACAGCTGGGTACTCCCAAAAGTGACCACTGAGTAGATTTAATCAAATAAACGTGTACCCAAAAGTTAATAGCATGCTCTCCACTCTCCATGTGTCCCCAGTTCTCCATTTTTCATAGAACATAAAATACAGGATATTGCAACATAGTACAGGCTCTTCAGCACACAATGGTGTGCTGACTTTTTATTCTTCCTTAGAATCAATTTAACCCTTCCTTCCTACATAGGCCTCCATTTTTCTTTCATCTATGTGTCTATCGAAGAGTTGCTGAAATGACCCTGATATATCTGCCTCCACCATCCTCCATGGCAGGGTGTTCCATGCACCCATGACTATCTGTGTAAATAACTGTCCTCTCACATCTCCTATTTATGTTCCTCTATCACCTTATAATTATACCCCTTGATATTAGCCATTTTTGCCCTGAGAAAAAGAGTCTTTGGCTATCCTCTCAATCTATATCACTTATCATTTTATACACCTCTATCAGGTCACCTGTCACCCTCTTTTACCCCAAAGAGAAAAGCCCTAGCTCACTCAACCTATTCTCATAAGACAAAGTTTCTAAGGGCGGATGGTGAGAAAGGTTTTCACATCGAGGTCCAACCTTCACCAACACAAATTACTAAACATCACAAATTGTATACTGATCAGTGAGTGTGTCCATGTTACATATATTGTGTGCACTTTATTTCAAGAGCGAGAGAACAATTCTGAGTGACGTTGGAGGCGACATCGGATGCACGTCAAGTCTGGAAGGGTTTGCAGGACATTGCTTCCTACAAAATGAAACTCAACAGCGTGAATGGCAGTGATGGTCCTCTACCAGATGAGCTGAATGCTTTCTATGCCCTCTTGGAAAGGGAGAATGTAACTACAGCTGTGAAGATCTCTGCTACACCCAGCGACTCTGTGATCTCTAGCTTGGAGGCCAATATTTGGCTGTCTTCAAGGAGGGTGAACCCTCATAAGGTGGCAGGTCTCGTTGGGGTACCTGGTACGGCTCTGAAAACTTGTGCTAACCAACTAGTGTGTGTATTCAAGGGCATTTTCAACCTCACAGCTACAGTTGGAAATTCCCACCTGCTTCAAAAAGGCAACAATTATACCAGTGCCTAAGAAGATTAGTGTGAGCTGCCTTATTGACTATCACCCAGTAGCACTCACATCTAATGTGATGAAATGCTTTGAGAGGCTGGTCATAGCTAGAAAGAACTCCTGCCTCGGCAAGGAACCGGGACCCATTGCAATTTGCCTATCACTACAGTAGGTCTATGGCAGACACAATCTCAATGGCTCTTCACACAGCCTTAGGTCACCTGGACACATCAAGCACCTATGTCAGGATGCTGTTCGTTGACTACAGCTCAGTGTTTAACTCCATCATTCCTACAGTCCTGATTGATAAATTATAGAAACTGGGCCACTGTCTGCCCGCTGCACTTCCATTGAAGATATTTTATAAAATATCTTCAAAATATATGTCATTCTAGTGTAACATGATAGCAATATTCTCGAAATATCTGGCATTGTAGTAAATTTGCTTGTAGTGAAACAGATTGTATTTTCCTCTGAAGCACAGATTAAGCAGGTTTAACATGATATAGCAGGTTTAACATGATATAGCCAATGCAGATAGTGTTCATTAATTCATCAGTTGGATTACAACTGCCTTGCATTATGGAAGCACATTATAGCAGAGCTATCTGTAAATTAAATATGTAAAACACTTTATTGTTGTAAAGTTATACTGTACTTACTGTATATTTACAATATAATGTACATATTGGCACATGGCTATATCATACTCTGAATTTTAAACATACCCACATTAGATGACCTTCTCTACCTTGCACACAGTTTTCAAAGTGAAAGTTTCCTCCTGCTCTTTGTCCCCAGTAATGATGCCTGGCATACTAAATGTTTCTGACATCTTCCAGTTTTATGTCAGGTTTCTAGTAACTATGGTATTTTGCTTTACTTTTATGTCTAAAGTTTAAAGAAAAGCTTGCATTCCTATTCAGATCAGTTCACAGATCTCAGAAAGCTTGAGTCAATCATCATTGATCAATGAAACATGGAAACAGATGGTAGACATTCATTTACCTGTGCAAAAGGTACAGTGCAGCGATTGATTCTCATCTTCAGGTCTAAGTTAGAAGTTAGAAGTTATCAATTTTTATCGATTCACCATAGAAAGCATCCTACCTGGATTCATATCAGCTTGCTATGGCAACTGATTGGCACATGACCGAATGAAATTGCAGGGAGTTCTGGACACAGCTCAGCACATCATGAAAGCTAGCCACCCCTCCATGGTCTCGGTCTACACTTCTTTCTGCCTAGGGAAAGCAGCCAGCATAGCCCGAGGCACCATTCACCCCAGACACTCTCTCTTCCCTTCCCTTCCATCGGAAAGAAGATACAAAATCCTGAAAGCACATACCACTACATTCAAGGACAGCTTCTACTTCACTGTTATAGGACTATTGAATGGTTACTTAGCGTGATATGATGGACCCTTGGCCTTATAAACATTATGATCTTGCATTTTATTGTTTACATGCGCTGAACTCTCTCTGTAGCTGCTACACTTTATTCTACACTCTGTTACTGTTTTACTCTTCTCTGCCTCAAAGTAACTCCTACAATTTAGTGCAAGTGACCGTGGACAATGTTCTTGCGTGCCTTGCCTTCCCGTTGTAAACTCTTCTCCTGTCGTGCGTGCATAGTCGATGCATTTCCGTCCAGTGTCATTTTTGTGCCTCAGGGACACCACACTTTCAGGGAACCTTAGTGAAATCTGCTGACAATTTGTGCAGATATTCTAAATGGGCAAGATCCTCCAGCCAGCCCCGGGCTGACTTGCCAGTGTTAACTCATTCATTGAGTCGGAGTACTACAGCACTGAAAGTGGCACTTTGTCCCATCTGGTCCGTGCCAGCCTGGCCTTCTACCTTGTCCCATCCACCTGCACCCAGACCCTAGCCCTCTGTCCTTTCTCATCCATTACCTATCCAAACTTTATATTCTATTTCCATTGGCTACTCAGTCCATACCTGCACCAGCCTCTGAGTGAAGAAGCTCCATCTCAGACTCCTTTATGTATTTCACCTTTCTCCATAAACCTTTGACCTTTAGTTCTCATCCCATCCAGGCTGAGGGTAAAAAGCCCCCTCATCAATACACCTCATAACTTTGTATACCTCATTTTCCTATGCTTCAGGGAATAATGTCCTAACCTATTTCACCTTTCCCCATAACTCAGGTTCTCCAACCCCCCCCCCCCCCGACAACATTCCTTTAAATTTTCTCTGCACTCTTTCTAGCTTATACCTCATTAACAAACATTCAGCAACATACATCACTTCAGGGTGCACACTCAGCCAGCGAGAAAAGATTTAACACCATCACATCCAGACTGAAAATTAAAATCCCTTGTTACACTAATCATAAAACTGATCCATTTTTTGAAATTTGTTTCAGTGGACCAAGCTGCTAACACCCCACTGAACACAAAACTCAATAAGGTTTGACATGGTGAAATTTTAGAGGCAAAACTTCACTCATTTGTTAGAATTGATTCGTGGCACGGAATGACAACTCGAACTGAAATATTTTCGGGCAGCGCAGAGGCACAATGAGTGTCTCACAGCTCCAGCGACAGGGCTTTTGATTCCATTTAGAATGTCACCAAAGATCCTTGCAGATTTCTACAAATATACTGACTGGCTGCATCAGCTTCTAGTAGGGACACTCCAATCCACAGGATGGCAAGGGTTGTAAACTCAGCCAGCTCTATTATGGGCATAACCCTCCCCACCACTGAGGGAATCATCAAAAGGCAGCTCCTCGAGAAGGTGGCATCCAACTCTAAAGACCCTTGCCATTTGGGACATGCCCTCTTCGCACCACTACCATCAGGGAGGAAGTACAACAGCCTAAAAGGCCAAGACTCAGTGATGTAGGAAAAAGCTTTTTCCTCTCCACCATCAGATTTCTTGTGCAAAAGCCTCCATTGAGATGGTTAGGGGGTTACATTTGGAACTGAAATGCCACTGGAAGTGTGGGCTGGGAGTGCTGATTGGAAACAAAAGAAATTTAGCTCTGGATATCAGCTGGATTTGACTGTGTCCCCGTATGCCAGCAGTCTGGTTGTTGCCTGAAAGCTCCCTGAGACAGGCAGGTAAATCACAGAGTTCAAGTTGAAGAGTGATAATTTATTATTTATGCTCTGAATCTGAGCCAACATTTATTGCCCATCCCCAATTCCCCTTGAACTGAGAGGAATCAAGCTCGTGTGGGCCTTGAGTGTATGAGCCAGTCTGACCAACAGTGAATTATTTGCTCTCCTGACTGACATAAAGTGAATCAAATAGGTTTTTATCAATAGTCTACTTCTTTGTGGTTTTAATTACAAATGACTTTTATTTCAAGATTCCAGATTTTTACCTTAATTATAATTGCACAACTACAAATGGAACACTGGATTTTTCATGCCAGTCAGTAACTTAATCACTACGTCTTGTTTTGAATACTCCTATGAAAGCCCTCAAATGTATTCATTCACAGGGTAGTTCAGGGACTATTCTGGAGAGTGCAGGTCAACGCTAACCACTACAAGTTCTGAACTCGGATGTGGAATAGCTGCAATTTCAGCTATTCTCAGCTAATAGTGAGGCTCTCCAACCGGAGGCTTTTAAATGATGCTTCCTGTTGTATGCATCAGATTTGAATCATGTGTATAGGATATTATTTGTTTAGTCTCCTGGGAAGTGCGTTGAAGCCTTAATATGACAGCCACAGCAAATTATCCAAAGGCTGCCACTAGGAGAATGGAAAATATGTAAAATGTAAAATGTGGAGAAGATAAAATTTGAAGAATAAGTGCAGGGAAGGGTGCATGTATCTTCACTGCATGAGGTCACGCTCATCCTTCACATACCAACTGATGCACCATCAATAACTCTCTCTGAGACGTGAAGGCGAGATATCGGCTTTTATTGACTGGAAGAAAGAACAAGCAGTGAGTGACCACCATACTACATCCTGGCGACTGAGGGCCGGCTCAGGCCTCAATCGCCTTTATACCGGGGTCTGTGGGAGGAGCCACAGGAGCAGTCAGCAGGGGATGTGTCCAGACAGGTATATGTAGTTCACCACACCAACCTCAATTTTAAACCCCCTCTTGATAATCATTGCCACTTCTTTATTTAGTCCTGAATGTGATAAGCTGAACTCGTCTAAGCAAGAGGCCTTGGGATGTGTTCCTGCATCACAATGTGACCACATTTCAAAAGGAGTCCATTGGCCTCAAAATGCTATGAGATGTCTTCTGAGTATGGAACATCACAATGTCATCATGTGCGTGGAAAACACTAACATCAGCTTTGGAACCTCACTCTGCCGGACTCTTGCTCAAAATTTAATGAAATCCTGGCCCATTTCTATGGTTGAAGCTGATTATTTCTCTCAGGGTGGTTCAAGATCTAAGTGCCACTGAGTAAACTGGAACGTTCTCACAGGGAGGTGCTGTTGGAGTAGCTGGGTAGCTTCTCTACATTTTAGAGATGGTAAGCACTGCAGCGTAGTATAGTAGTGGCATAGGGAATTTATATGAGTAGACTGAGTCTTAATCAAGCAGATTTCTTTATCCTAGATGAGCTGTAATTAAACAAACAAGTAGCTTTGGGATCCATATCTACCGTGCGTCACTATAAGACTATACCTCAAGAGTAGTCTGTTAAACATAACTTCTAAGGTGTCTTGTATTTGTGAAATAAGTCATAGAGACGTTTGTCATTCTTTATTTCAGTTTAACCCTTTCAGTCTTTCATGGCCTTTTGGTCAAAATCTTGTCACACAAGCTCAAGGTACTTTTTGGAAAAATTATATATTCCACCTGAATTTTTGACTTTGAGCACCAATGAAATACCCCTGGGTCAGGAAATCTGATGGATCTGGTCAAGATTGAGTAAGCTTTCATTTGTTGCATTGAATTAATGCTCCAAATTTATCTCCCACCTGTGCCTCGGACAAAATGTCTTGTTCTTCATACTCAAGGTCTTACTTGCTTTAATAATCCTTCACAGCAACACTACTTGTACGGATTAATATAAATAATTAATCCAGTAGAATTGAATATTCCTAAGGACAAGAGACATAGAACTGCGAAGGTAAGTATTTTGGTTGCTTATGTAAGTGTCCATGAAGACCAGTTCATTTATTACTAAAATTTCATTGCCAGATCCATCAAGGAGAGATGTTCCCTTTGGATTCTGTGTGCATTATCTTTTAACACAAGGAAGGATCATTATAACTGCAGACCTCATTTACTGATTGGATTAGGAGTCTTCTGGGTCTTTCAATTCAGTACTCTAGTATAGCTGAAAGCTCTCAGTATATTCTCATCATGTACAGTCTCCTGTGCACTCTGCTTAGTGGTTGCATCAGAGGAATCAGCTTCTCTGCCCAGGATTTGGAACTATTTATACTACATCTTAAGTGCAGAGAGATTATCTTTTGTGTGTTTCAGTGCAGCTTTGTTCATTTCTGACTGAAGCCCTATCTGCCAGGATGTTGGTCCAGTTATGTTTCAGCTCAGGAAGGGTATCAGTTCCCTGGCTCCTGTTGCAGAGCTGGTGATGTCATAGATGTCAGCAATGCATTATTCGCAACTGAAATGTATAGCGTTTTTTATTCACTGTCCTACTTCAAGTCACCACCCACGAGGGTATTAATATCTCTGCTGGAATCTGGACATATCGTTGCACCCCTCTGAGGATGAGTGCCTGGCAGCAGGTATTCGCTACACAGATCACTGCTCTGATATCTGGCTGTATTACACTCCAGACCTACTCTGCTTGATGGGTCACAGAGAAAAGGAGCCATACCTGGTTGTGATTATGGGAAAGGGCTGGGGGTAAGGTTGGAAAATGGAAGAGCGAAGACATGTGCACTCCTCCTCCCCTTCCCCACATTTTCCCTTTCTGACTTTTGAACTCAATGCATCGACTAATAAAGGCACGCATGCCGCATGCCTTTTTAACCACTCTGTCAACGGTGTGATATTTTTTGGGAGCTATGAACATGGAACTCAAGATCTCTCTGCTCATCAATACTGTTAAGAATCTTGCCCTTAATAGTTCACTGTCCCTTTGCATTTGGCCTACCAAGGTTTCACATTTGGCGGGTTAAACTCCATCTTTCATTTCTCCGTCCTTATTTGCAACTGATCTGTATTCTGTATTGACTTAGATGGCACTTGCCAATACTGTGCAATGCCAATGGCTTTTGGGACTGCCTGGCGAAGGAAGCCATTGAAATAAAACTAGAGGAAAGGAATTTTAACAAAGACAAAGGTCTCACTCTAAGCAAGTACTGGAATTTGATTGTAAACCATGTGGGAGAGTGGAAACCTGATTGGATGAGTACTAACCGATCAGAAGGGACTGACAACAGGAGTCTAAATACCACTGGACTAAACATGCCCAGGCATAATTCACGATGAAGAGAGTGGAGTTTGTTATTGAAACGTCGGTTATAATCAATAGCTGTACCCTGATGGAAGCCCGAGTAGAATTTTTTTGTCACATACACCTTTTTGTCATATTCTTTGCCCGTCTTCTATGCTATTTACAACACCACCAATCTTTGTATCATCTGCGAACTTACTAATCTGCCCATCTACATTTTCATCCGGGGCAGTTATATACATCACCAACAGAAGAGGTTCCAGTACAGTTCCCTGCGGAACACTGCTAATCATAGGCCTCCAGTAAGAAGAAGTCCCTTCAACCACTGGCAAGCCCGTTTAAAATCCAAATGGCTATTCACTATGGATACCATGCATCTTAATCTTCTGGATGAGCCTCCCATGAGGAAACTTGTCAAATTCCTCACTGAAATGCATGTAGACAACATCCACAGTTCTAAAAGTTCAAAGGTCCATTTATTATCAAAACATGTATCCATCTGCAACTCTGAAATTTGTCTTCTCCAGATAGCCACGAAACAAGGAAAGGACATGAAAGTCATTCAGAGAGAAACATCAAACCCACCCCCCCCCCCCGTACAAAAAAGAATGGCATCCTGATCATCAAATAAAAGCCCCCTTCCCCTCTGAACAAAACAGAACAGGAACATTAACCCCCCAAAAACCAACCCCTCCCCGCACAAAAAAACTACCAGAACAAAACAGAGCATCAACTTCCAAGCACCCAACCCTGGCACAACAAAACAGAAAAGGAACAGGCAATAAAAAAGCACAGAATATAAAAAACACAAGTCTGAAAAAGTCCTCATTCCATAAACACAGAACCACGACACCATCCTACGATATCACCGACATTCATCGAGAGAGGGACACCATGTGAGTCAGAGATGCTTACTCTCCTGCCACAGTGAGCCACACAGCAAGAGGCCACTCACAGGCTCCTTCTCTGGCAGTGATCAAAAGGCAGGCAGTTGACAATGAAACTCTTGCTTGCCTTTTGAATACACCTCAATGTCTCAGTCTTCCTCGATGCTTTAATCGGGCTTAATGGATGCTTTAAACAGCGAAACGGAGTTGAACATCGGTTGCACCCCGTCTTGGAGTTTCTTCACATTGAAGCCGTTTGAGTATGCACTCATTTCCTGGAATTTTCTTGGAGCCAGCAAAACACTGGATCACTCAAAGAATCCCTGAACTGTAAATCACAGGCTCTGACAGTCCCAGAAACACATTTAAGGTGTAAAACAGACATAAAAGAAGTAAAAAATTCCATTTTTGTTTGCTATCTGGATGATGTTGACTGAGGGAGCACTGTATGCTGGTGCCGTCTTGAATTAATTCTACATTCATCAATCACCCTCATCACGTCATCAAAAAACTGAATCAAGTTAGTAAGAAACAACTTGCCTTGCGCAAAATCATGCTGGCTTTCTTTAATTAAGTAATGGTGTTCCAAATACTCATAAATCCTATCCCTAAAAATTCTCTTCAGTATCTTCTCTACCACTGATGGAAGACTTGTTGGTCTAGAGTTTCCAGGATTATCTCGAGTTCCCTTCTTAAAAAATGGAACCACGTTGCTACTTGCCTGTGGTTAGAAAGGACACAAAAATATTGACTGAGGCCCCGGCAATCTCTTCTCTTGCCTCTCCCAATAGCCTGTGGTATATCCCATCAGAATATTCCATGGGTCTTAGCCACTTTAATGCTCTTTCAGAGAGATAACATGACTTCCTCCTCAACTTTGAAATGCCCCAGCATCTGATCTCCCTATCCTCCATGTCCTTATCCTTAGTAAATCCTGATGTAAAATACTCATTAAGGACCTCATCTACATCCTTTGCATCCAAGCAAATGTTACCCACTTTATCCTTGCATGCTCCTACCCTCTCCCTAGATATCCTCTTGCTCTTGATGTTTGTATAGAATGCCTTGGGATTCTCTTTAATCCTACTTGACAAGGACATTTCATGGCTCCTACTGGCTTTACTAATTCCATTCTTGAGTTCTTTTCTGGATTCTTTATAATCCTCATGGGCTCTGTTTGATTCTGGCTTCCTAAGCTTTACATATTTTTTTCCTTTTTCTTCACACAAATATAATTTCAGACTACTTGTATCACATAGGAATTTGGAGAAACAACAAATTAACTTTTATTGAATATAATGTGTTTAATTGCATAATGGTGCTGATGCTTTGCAATAGTTCAATTATGTTAAAAATACTTTGTTAATAATTTTCATTTGTATCAGTGTCTGAGGCTTCTTGCTTAAGTGCCCAACAATAATTCACCAGCACTGATGGATTCCAGTTGCCCTGGTATCTTTTCTCCATGACCGCAGTCTCCTGGTGAAACCTTTCACCATGCTCATCATTAACAGCACTACAACTTGCAGGGAAGAAGTCTAAATGGGAATGCAGAAAATGAATCTTGACATGCTGCATTTCATGGTTTTATATGCTTGAAGCATGCTTTCAACCAGCTGCACGTAGTTTGGTGCTCTGTCGATGCCGAGAAAAATTTCAACAACTTCCTTGAATGCCTTCCATGTGATTTTCTCTGGTCCCACTAGAAATTCTTCAAATTGCCTGTCACTGATGACCTGTTTGATTTGTGAACCAACAAAAATGCCTTCCTTAATCTTGGCATCAGTTATTCTGGGAAGCATCTGTCTCAAATATCAAAATCCTTCATAGAAATTCTTGTGCCTGGTGATAGCAAATTCCATCCTTACAGCCCTGACCCCAATAATTATTACTAAAACCTGTCCTGCCATGCAGCAGCCACGCCGCCTAAGCGTGTCCAAGCATGCCTGGACAAGATAGGAAACTTTCCAGCTTACACGGTAGGCAACATTTTAATTAACTTGAATTATGAATTGAAATTATAAACATAAGTTTATTTAAAAAATGATGTGCGATAGGGAAATTTCATGGTATTTTCATGATCAGTAGCCCAAAATTCATAAGATACACCTAAAGGCATTCAGGAAGCAAAATCTTTGTTGTCCAATGTAATTTGCCCTGCTCCAAATTAATACTCTCCCACAAGGTCCATATTTATCATTATCTAAAGCTACCTTGAAACTTAAGGAGTTGTCACTGCTCCCTAACTACTCACTCACTGAAAGGCCAATCACCCAACACCAAGTCCAGTACAGTCTCTCTACCTATTGGGCCATTTACTGTACATATTGAATTAAGCAACCCTTCTGGATGCACCTAACAAATGTTGTCATCTAAACCATTTGCATTAAGAAAGTCCCAATATATATAAGGGAAGTTAAAGTCCCCATCACAACATCCTTTTGTTTTTATATGTTTCCTTAAGCTGCCTGCATATCTGTTCCTCAATATCCTAGAGGCTATCAGGGTGTATTTACTACAATTCAATGAGAGTGATTGCACATTTCCTATTTTTGAGTTCTACCCATATAGGTTCAATGGACAAGCCCTCCATTATGCCTCCTCTGAGTGCAGTGGGATATTGTCTCAGATTAGTCGTGGAAATCCCTCACCTCTTTTGCAACCCTCTCTGTCTTTTTCAAACATTGAAACCCTGGGATATTAAGCACCCATTCCTATCCCTCTCTCAACCAGGTCCCTGTAATGACCACAGCATCATAGTTCCACTTGCTGATCTATGATCTTAAGTTCATCACCTCACCGAAAATGCTCCTAGCATCAAAATACAAACACTTCAAACTATCTGTCCCATCATATTTATTATTTTGCTCCTACCAGTTTTTACTGGCCATCACATCCACCTTCCTCTTCATCCCTCCACTTTCTGACATGGTGTTCTGGTTCCCATCCCACTGCCAGACTAGTTTAAACCCTCCCAAGTAGCACTAGTGAACCTCCTGGCCAGGATATTGGTTCCCTTCTAGTTTAGGTGCAACCCACCCATCTTGTACAGGTCACCCCTGCCCCAGAAAAGGTTCCAATGATCCAAGAACCTGAAACCCTGTCCCCTCCACCAGTTCCTCAGCTTCTCATTCATCTCTACTGTCAGCCAGTTCCTGTCCTGACAAGCACGTGGACCTGGGAGTAATTCAGAGTTTACTACCTTGGAGATCAGGCTCCTCGGCCTCTTCCCTAACCCTCTATACTCACTGCACAGGACCTCTTCCCCCTCTCTGCCTATGTCATTGGTGCCAATGTGCACCACGACCTCTGACTGCTCACTGTCACTCTTGAGAATATTTCTCATCCACTCAGAGGCATCCTTGACCTTAGTACCTGGGAGACTACACACCATCCTGGTGTCCTTCTCATGGCCACAGAATCTCCTGTCCATCCCCATAACTATTGAGTCTCCCATCGCTATTGCCCTACTTACCTTCACCCTTCCCTGCTGAGCCACTGAGCTGGCCATAGTGCCACTGGCCTGGCTGCTGCTGCTGTGTCCTGATATGGTATGCCCCCACAATATCCAAAGGGGTATACTTCCTGGTGAGGGGAATGACCACAATGGAACCCTGAGGTGACTGCCTATTCCCCTTACTTCTCCATCTGGTCACCCATCTACTGTTTGAAGTCTGCACCCTGGGTGTAGCCACCACAGTGAAAGTCTCACCTATGAGATGTTCAGCCTCCCGGATGGTCCTGAGCATAGTCAGCTCCAGCTCCATTTCCTTGATCTTGTCAGTCAGGAGCCGAAGCTGGGTGTACTTCCTGAAGATGTACTTATCAGGGAGGCTGTGAGGTACTCTGCCCTACTCACAGCAGCAGCCTTCTACTGCCTTAACTACCATCCTGCCGACACTAGTTAAGTTCAAATTAAGTTCCTCAGTCAACTAAATGATTCCAAATGGTCAGTGCCCCTAGCCGCTGCCTGTTGAGACAAAGTCTAAACACTCTAAGGCAGTTAGTAACCGGGGCCACAGGAGATAGAGAAGTGGGTAACAGTCAGGAGGGGGAAGGGAAAGAAGCAGGTACTAGAGAGTACCCCAGTGGCTGTCCCCCTTAACAATAAGTATTCCTGCTTGAGTACTGTTTGGGGAGGATGGTGAGATGGTCTACCTGGGGGAAGCAACAGTGGTCATGCCTCTGGCACAGAGACTGGCCCTGTGGCTCAGAAGGGTAGGGAAAGGATGAGGATGGCAGCAGTGACAGGGGACTATACAGTTAGGGGGTCAGACAGGCGATTCTGTGGATGCAGGAAAGAAACGCGCATGGTAGTTTGCCTCCCTGGTGCCAGGGTCCGGGATGTTTCTGATCACGTCCACGATATCTTGAAGTGGACAGGTGAACAGCCAGAGGTTGTGGTACATTGTGGTACCAATGACATAGTTAGGAAAAGGGAGGAGGTCCTGAAAAAACACTGCAGGGAGTTAGGAAAGAAGTTGAGAAGCAGGACCTCAAAGATAGTAATCTCAGGATTACTGCCTGTGCCACGTGATAGGAATGGAATGAGGTGGAGGATAAATGCATAGCTGAGGGATTGGAGCAGTGGGGAGGGATTCAGATTTCTGGATCATTGGGAACTCTTCTGGGGCAGGTGTGACCTGTACAAAAAGGACGGGTTGTACTTGAATCCGAGGGGGACCAATATCCTGGCAGGGATGTTTGCTAAGGCTACTGGGAAGAGTTTAAACGAGAATTACTGGGAGGTGGGAACCGAACTGAAGTGACGGAGGGAAGGGAGGTTGGCTCACAAATAGAGAAAGTTTGGAGAAAGTGCGAAAGGGAAGATAGGCAGATGATAGAGAAGGGATGTGCTCAGTCCAGTGGTTTGAGATGTGTCTATTTTAATGCGAGGAGTATCATGAAAAAAGCAGATGAGCTTAGAGCATCAATCAGCACTTGGAGCTATGATGTTGTGGCCATTACAGAGACTTGGATGGTGCAGGGACAGGAATGGCTACTTCAAGCGCCAGGCTTCAGATATTTCAGGAAGGATAGGAAGGGAGGCAAAAGAGGTGGGGGCATGGCATTGTTGAACAGAGATAGTGTCACAGCTACAGATAGTGTCGTGGAAGGGTTGTATATAGAGTTTCTGTGGGTGGAAGTTAGGAATAAGAAGGGGTTAATAACTCTACTGGGTGCTTTTTATAGACCACCCAATAGTAACAGGGACACTGAGGAGCAGATAGGGAGACAGATTCTGGAAAGGAGTCATAATAACAGGGTTGTTGTGGTGGGAGATTTTAATTTCCCAAATATTGGTTGGCATCTCCCTAGAGCGAGGGGTTTAGATGGGGTGGAGTTTGTTAGGTGTGTTCAGGAAGGTTTTTTGACACAATGTGTAGATAAGCCTACAAGAGGAGAGGCTGTACTTGACCTGGTATTAGGAAATGAACCTGGTCAGGTGTCAGGTCTCTCAGTGGGAGAGCATTTTTGAGATAGTGATCGCAATTCTATCTCCTTTGCCATAGCATTGGAGAGAGATAGGAACAGACAAGATAGGGAAACATTTAATTGGAGTAAGGGGAACTATGAGGCTATCAGGCAGGAAATTGGAAGCATAAATTGGAAACAGATGTTCTCAGGATGAAATGTACGGAAGAAATGTGGCAAATGTTCAACGGATATTTGTGTTTGGTCCTGAGTAGGTATGTTCCAATAAGGCATGGAAAGGATGATAGGGTACAAGATCCATGGTGCACAAAGGCTGTGTTGTAAATCTAGTCAAGAAGAAAAGAAAAGCATATGAAAGGTTCAAAAAACGAGGTAATGATATGAATCTAGAAGATTATAAGGCTAGCAGGAAGGAGCTTAAGAATGAAATTAGGAGAGCCAGAAGGGGCCATGAGAAGGCCTTGGCGGACAGGAATAAGGAAAACCCCAAGGCTTTCTACAAGTACATGAAGAGCAAGAGGATAAGATGTCAGAGAACAGGACCAATTAAGTGTGACAATGGAAAAGTGTGTATGGAACCGGAGGAAATAGCGGAGGTACTTAATGAATACCTTGCTTCAGGATTCACTATGGAAAAGGATCTTGGCAATTGTAGGGATGACTTATAGTGGACTGAAAAGCTCAAGAATGCAGATATTAAGAAAGAGGATGTGCTAGAGCTTTTGGAAAGCATCAAGTTGGATAAGTCACTGGGACCAGGCGAGATGTACCCCAGGCTACTGTGGGAAGTGAGGGAGGACATTGCTGAGCCTCTGACAATGATCTTTGCATCATCGATGGGGACAGGAGAGGTTCTGGAGGATTGGAGGGTTGCAGATGTTGTTCCCTTATTCAAGAAAGCGAGTAAGGATAGCCCAGGATGTTAGAGACCAGTGAGTCTTACTTCAGTGGTTGGTAAGTTGATGGAGAAGATCCTGCGAGGCAGGATTTATGAACATTTGGAGAGACATAATATGATTAGGAATAGTCAGCATGGCTTTGTCAAGGGGAGGTCGTGCCTAACGAGCCTGATTGAATTTTTTGAGGATGTGACTAAGCACATTGATGAGGGAAGAGCAGTAGATGTAGTGTATATGGATTTCATCAAGGCATTTGATAAGGTACCCCATGCAATGCTTATTGAGAAAGTAAGGAGGCATGGGATCCAAGGGGACATTGCTTTGTGGATCCAGAACTGGCTTGCCCACAGAAGGTAAAGAGTGGTTGTAGACGGGTTATATTCTTCATGGAGTTGGTGACCAGAGGAGTGCCTCAGGGACCCTTACTCTTCGTGATTTTTATAAATGACCTGGATGAGGAAGTTGAGGGATGGGTTAGTAAAATTTGCTGATGACACTAAGATTGGGGGTGTTGTGAATAGTGTGGAGGGCTGTCAGAGGTTACAGTGGGACATTGATAGGATGCAAAACTGGGCTGAGAAGTGGCAGATGGAATTCAACCCAGATAAGTGTGAGGTAGTTCATTTTAGTAGGTCAACTATAACGGCAGAATATAGTATCAATTGTGAGACTCTTGGCAGTGTGGAGGATCAGAGGAATCTTGGGGTCCGAGTCCATAGGACGCTTAAAGCTGCTACGACTCTATGGTTAAGAAGGCATATGATCCATTGGCCTTCATCAATCATGGGATTGAGTTTAAGAACCAAGAGGTAATGATGCAGCTATATAGGACCCTGGTCAGACCCCACTTGGAGTACTGTGCTCAGTTCTGGTCACCTCACTATAGGAAGGATGTTGAAACCATAGGAAGGGTGCAGAGGAGACTAACAAGGCTGTTGCCTGGATTGGGGAGCATGCCTTATGAGAATAGGTTGAGTGAACTCGATCTTTTCTCCTTGGAATGACGGAGGATGAAAGGTGACCTGATACAAGTGTACAAGATAATGAGAGGCATTGATCATGTGGATAGTCAGGGGCTTTTCCTCAGGTCTGAAATGGTTAGCACGAGAGGGCATAGTTTTAAGGTGCTTGGAAGTAGGTACAGAAGAGATGTCAGGGGTAAGTTTTTTATGGAGAGAGTGGTGAGTGCGTGGAATGGGCTGCCGGTGGTGGAGGTGGGAATGATAGGGTCTTTTAAGAGACTCCTGGATGGCTACATGGAGCTTAGAAAATAGAGGGCTATGGGTAAGCCTAGGTAGTTTTAAGTTAGGGACATGTTTGGTGCAGCTTTGTGGGCTGAAGGGCCTGTATTGTGCTGTATGTTTTCTCTGTTTCTATGTTTCTAACACTGGCCCACTCCAACAATGGCCATTTCCACTATGCCACCCCATTTACACCTTGTTTCTTTTAATTGGCCCTTGCTAAATTACCCAAGCAATCTCTTGCTTGGCAGACAAGTCCTGACAGGCCCCAGTCACTTTCTAAATCTGGCGTGAAAAGTCCACAAGGAACTGTTTCTAGAACAGTCCACGATCACCCCAACAAAAATGAATTATTACACTAGCATCCATTTTACCGGGTATGTCCTATACCGAATTAAGTGGCCACTGAGTTTATGATCATGATCTTCTGCTACTGTAGCCCATCCACTTCAAGGTTCGACATGTGCATCCAGAGATGCTCTTCTGCACTCCTCTGTTGTAGGTGTGATTGTTTGCATTATTGTTACCTTCCAGTCAGCTTGAACTAGTCTGGCTATTCTCCTCTGACCTCTCTCATTACCAAGGTGCTTTCACCCACAGAACTGTTGCTCACTGAATGTTTTCCTTCCGTTTTTCTCATTATTCTCTGTAAACTCTAGAGAAGGCTGTGTGTGAAAATCCTGGGCGATCAGCAGCTTGTTACAAGTGGGCATTGGGAGTGGACCCAAGCGCAAGACACAGTCACTGAGATAGTATAAATTGAACTGTGTTTATTGAGAATTGCTAGGAAAGCCAGGAATAAAGAAAAAATGTCAACATGGACGTAAAACGCTGAATAACAAACCGGTAAAACCTGGATTTGACTTGGACTCGGACTTAACTCGGACTTGGAACTTGGAGCTCAACTTGGACTCGGGACTTGGAGCTTGACTCGGAATCGAGACTTGGATCTCGACTCGGAATCGGGACTTGGATCTCGACTCGGAATCGGGACTTGGAACTCGGACTTGACTTGACCTGGCTTGGAACTCAGAGCCTGGACTCAGACTTGATTGGACTGGAACACAGACTCGGACAATGAAGGGACAGAATACCCAACACAGAGCAGCGGCAGACAGCCAGACCCACTCGGCAGGAAAGGACTTGGACAATGAGGAGACAAAACCAAACAACGACAGTCCATTCGTATCTTTGCTCAGAGTGGCAGCAAACGACCAGCAAGTCTCAGCCGGCCACGAAAACGACAGAATTCGTACCTTACTCAGAGCAGCAGCAAACAACCGGCAACTCAGCTGGACATGAAAGCGACTGAATTCGCTAAGCAGCCACCAGCACCAAAGCGGCTTAGAGTCCACGATTCTCAGCGGCTCCGATGATGGTCCAGACTTCTCGGCAGCCCGGTTCCTGAATCCGCCGGCCTGGCTTCCGGTGACTAACTTCTGGTAACTGGCTTCTGGTGACGTGTTTCTGGTGATGAGTTTCTGATGACGGTCCAGCAAAGGAATTGCTGAACCCTGGAGCTATTTATGTTGCAGGCTCGAAATGAGGATCAGGTGCCTCAATCAACATGCCCATCAGAACACGGGGAAAAAGAAATAACTGGAATGCCGAGTCCACGGACCAGACCGTGACACTTCTGAGATACTCAAACCGCCCTGTCTGCCACCAATAATTATTCCATGGTGAAAGTCACTTAGATCACATTTTTTACTGATGTTTGTTCTGAACAACAACTGAACCTCTTGACCATACCTGCATGCTCTAATGCATTGAGTTGCTGTTGCATGTTTGGCTGTTTAGATGCTTGCATTAACAAAAAAAAGACTACTGAGTGCATATTTTGCACCTGTTATAGTTTTCCCCTTTGTATTACCTTGTACTTATGATTTGATCTGTATAGATGACATGCAAAGAAAACATTTTCACTGTATCTTCATATAAGTGACATTAATAAACCAATTATACTTGCCATGATTGCTATGCTAAGGTTTGTTCTTACTCCCCAGCAGCCAGTAGAAGAACTAATAAACCCAGGGGAAGCCTCTGCACACTGCTGGTGTCAGGAATCATCCAGGCTGCAACTCAATACAGCAGATGGGGAAACCATACCAGTGAGTTTCTGAAGGTAAATTTAAGTGATGTTACAATTGTTGGTGTTGTAATTGCTTGAAGCTGAGAGCAACATACCTTTTAGTGAACCAATAAATGGAATTCAAACTTCAGACATCGGTGAATAAGCATGGTTGAATAATTTAATTTTAAATGGAAGCTCCATGATCAGACGATCTTTTCTCATTTGCTAAATGTCTATTGTACAATATAAGGAGATGAGATGAGAAATTGATGTATGATCCTCTCCTCTCTAACTTACAGCAATTAATCCCTCCTCACCTCTTCTCTCTTTTCCCATTCTCCATTTTGATTATCCTTTCATTCCTTCTCTTCTACTCACCTGCCCATCACCTCCATCTGATGTCCCTGCTCCTGACATTTCTTTCATGATCCACTGCATTCTCCTATCAGATTTCTTCTTCAACCCTTTATCTTTTCCACCTATCCCATCCCAGCTTTCTCACCCCCATCCACAATCCACCCACCTTCTCCCTCAGCTGGTCTCACCTATCACCTGCCAGCTTGTACTTCCTCCCCTTCCTTCATCTTCATGTTCTGGCTTCTGCCCTTTCATTTTCAGTCTTGATGAAGGGTCTCGGCCTGAACCATGACTGTTTATTCCTCTCCATAGATACAGCCTGACCTGCTGAGATTCTCCAGCATGTTATGTACATTGTTCAAGATTTCCAACAGCAGCAGAGTGTCTTGTGTTTAGGAGAAGATGAGGATTAGGATTTCAGTGACTCAAAAAAGGGAATTAGTGTCCTGGGAGGGATTGTCCTAGCAGAAGTGGCTCTGTTTGTTCCTGTTTTAACAGGAAGTGCGAATGACATTGTGGGATTATTCTGCTCGCAATAGGACTGAAATTCATAAAGTAGATATCAGAAATGGCAGACATATTGCCAATCATTTTTCAGACAGTTTGGGAAATCAGACACTACTCATGTTTCCCAAAAGGAACACTTCGGGTTGCATTACTTTGCATGGAGATTGTCAGAGACAAGAACTGAGAAACAGCAGCAGTCAAATGGAGCTTTCGACACTCAGTACCATGGATTCAGACAGTTACATGACAGAAACAAGCCCTCTGACTTTATCAGGTTTGTACCAACCATAAAACACCTATTTTTCTACACTAATCCTTTTACTATGCCCACAGTGCTTTGGGAGACTGGTCATGGCAAACATCTTCTCCAGCCTCCTCGGCAACTTTGACCCACTGCAATTTGCTTACTGTAAAAGCACGTCCAAGGTGGATGCCATCTCCTTGGGCTTACACTTATTTCTGGAGCATCTGGGTTCAGACTTCTATATATCGACTATAGCTCTGCTTCAGTATCATAACTCTGAATAAACTCATGTCCAAATTCCAAGACCTAGTACTCAGTAGCTCTCTTCCTTGATGGCAATCTATAAGGATAGGAAGCAACACCTCCAGCTCAACTCAACATGGGTGCCCCACAAGGCTGGGTCCTCAGCCCCTACTCTAATCCCTGTATTGTCCTGACTTGGGTCCACTCCAACTCCATCTCAGGATTCCATCTCAATACATATTGTCTCATGTATTGAGGTAAAGCTTATCACTGTACCTCAATACATGAGACAATAATAAATAACTTAACAATTAAGATGGCAGAGATCATTCCCCTGAAGGTTTGATGAGAGGTTAAAAAAAATTATTTTCTCAAGACCATCTTATGGTTTTGTGATCAATGTTCTAAATAATTATTTTTCATAGATTCCACATCATTTAATTTTAATTTCACGTTTTCTGTAGTGGATCTTGAACTCATGTCGCTGAATTGTTCACTTAACCTCTGGATGATTTGATCTTTAAGTTGGTGGCAGTATAATCACTGCCCATTTTCACATTGTATGAGGCCAAACCATGGCTGGAAACCAGATTGTGCCTCATTTCTCAAGAGACAGAAATTGTCTTTTGCCTTGAATAGGTTCTTTGAATAGGATTTGGCTCAGTCTGGATTGAAGCTTGCTGTGAGGAATTCTGCTTATTTTCCAGGCTAGTTTCCATCAACAGAGGGAGAGGGCAGCAGAAAAGCATTTCTCCTGCTTGGCTTGTGTTTTCATTTGTGTGTTTTTTTTGTGCCTCTTTGAATAAATCTTCTTTCTGGAGTTCATCAGAGAGCCTTGCTGTGTTCATCATTTGCTGCCTCTACATTGGCATCTCAAATGATTTATTTACACAGCCAGATAAACTGCCCAAGTGACTTACTCCTGACCTAGACCTTCTGAGATTATTGTCACCTGCTTATTATATCATGGAGGAAAATATAGGTGAGAAGTTAATATGTAGTTTTTTTTACAGTGAGAATGATGAGTACATACACAATGCTGGAAGAACTCAGCAGGCCAGGCAACATCCGTGAGGAAAGAGTAGCCAACGTTTCGGGCCGAGACCCTTCATCAGGAATGGGGGGGGGGGGGGGGGGAGAGAGGGCTGAAGCCCAGTAATAGAGATAGGGGAGGGGGTAGGGCCTAGAGGCGCCAGGTGGAAAACAGATCAGAGGAAAGATAAAGGGGGGAGGGGGAGGGGATAAGTTCCTCCACAACTTCTGCCACCTTCAACAGGACCCTACCACCAAGCATATCTTTCCCTCCCTACCCCTCTCAGCTTTTCGCAGGGATCGCTCCCTCTGTGACTACCTGGTCCACACGTCTCTCCCCACAGAACTCCCACCTGGCACTTATCCCTGCAAGCGCAAGTGCTACACCTGTCCCCACACCTCCCCCCTTACCACCATTCCGGGCCCCAGACAGTCCTTCCAGGTGAGGCAACACTTCACCTGCGAGTCTGCTGGAGTCGTCTATTGCATTCGGTGCTCCCGATGCGGCCTCCCCTACATCAGCGAGACCCAACGCAGATCGGGGGACCGCTTCGTCGAGCACCTCCGCTCCGTCCGTCACAATAGACAGGACCTCCCGGTTGCCACCCACTTCAACACTGCCTCTCATTCCCATCTAGATATGTCCATACATGGCCTCCTCTACTGCCATGATGAGGCCAAACTCAGGTTGGAGGAGCAACACCTCATGTACCGTCTGGGTAGCCTCCAGCCTGGTGGTATGAACATTGAATTCTCCAATTTCCGGTAATTCCCTCCCCCTCCCTTTTCCCTTATCCCAGGTCCCTCTCTGCCTCTCTCCCCTTTCAACTTTCTGCTTTTTTATCTCTACAGTTCTTTCATGCTTATCCCCTCCCCCTCCCTCCTTAATCTTTCCTCTGATTGGTTTTCCACCTGGCGCCTCTAGGCCCTACCCCCTCCCCTATCTCTATTACTGGGCTTTGGCCCTCTCTTCCCCCCCATTCCCGATGAAGGGTCTCGGCCCGAAACGTTGGCTACTCTTTTCTCACGGATGCTGCCTGGCCTGCTGAGTTCTTCCATCGTTGTGTACGTATTCTTTGATCCATAGCATCTGCAGTTGTATTTTTGAGAATGATGAGTGCTTGGAATATGCTGCCAGGCATAGTGGTAAAAGCAAATACGTTAGGGACATTCAGAGAATCTTAGATAAGCACATGGTTGAAAGAAAAATGGAAGGCTATATAGAAGGTAAAGAATGGATTGACCTTCGAGTAAGCTGAAAGGTCAGCACAATATTGTGCTGTATTGGGGTATCTGATAGAAATATTGCAAATGTTAACAGGCCTGAACAGATTAGATATGGCAAGGTTATTTCCCACGGTAGGAAGTCTAGGACAAGAGCACACGACTTCAGGATTGAATTGTGGTAAGTTGGATCAGCAAATTTGCTGATGACACTAAGATTGGAGGCATTGTGGACAGCAAGGAAGGCTTTCAAGACTTGCAGAGTGATCTGAACCAAGTGGAAAAATTGGCCAGAAAATGGCAGATAGAATTTAATGCAGACAAGTGTGAGGTGTTGTATTTTGGAAGGACAAATCAAGGTAGGACATACACAGTAAATGGTAGGACACTGAAGAGTGCGGAGGAACAAAGGGATCTGGGAGTTCAGATACATAATTTCCTGAAAGTGGTGTCACAGGTCGACAGGGTTGTAAAGAAGGCTTTTGGCATCCTGGTATTCATAAATCAAAGTATTGAGTATAGGAGTTGGGATGCTATGGGGAGGTTGTATAAGACATTGGTGATGCCAAATTTGGAGTATTGTGTGCAGTTCTGATCACCTAACTATAGGAAGGATAACAGTAAGATTGAAAGAGTGCAGAGAAGATATACTAGGATGTTGTCGGGTCTTCAGGAGTTGAGTTACAGGGAAGGATTGAACAGGTTAAGACTTTATTCCTTGGACCGTAGAAGAATGAGGGGGGATTTGATAGAGGTTTACAAAAAAAATGAGGAGTATAGACAGAGTAAATGTGAGTAGGCTCTTTCCACTTAGATAAGGAGAGGTAAATATGAGAGCACATGGCTTTAGGGTGAAAGGGGAAATGTTTAGGGGGAACATTGGAGGAACCTTCAGTCAGAGAGTGGTGGGAGTGTGGAACGAGCTGCCATCTGTCGTAGTAAATGTGGGCTCACTCTTAAGTTTTAAGAATAAATTGGATAGATACATGGATGGGAGAGGTCTGGAGGGTTATGGACTGGGTGCAGGTCAATGGGACTAGCGGCATAAAGTTTCAGCACAGACTAGAAGGGCGGAATGGCCTGTTTTCTGTGCTGTAGCGTTCTATGGTTCTATGGAAGGATGTCCATTTAGAACAGAGATACAGAGAAATTACTTTAGTCAGAGGGTGGGAAATCTGTGGAATTTGTTGCCATGAGCAGCTGTGGAGGTCAAGTCATTGGGTGTATTTAAGGCAGAGGCAGATAGGTTCTTGAATAACCAGGGCATCAAAGTGTATGGGGAGAAGGCAGGGGATTGGGGATGACTGGAAGAATTGGATCAGCCATGATGAAATGGCAGTGCAGACATGATGGGCCAAATGGTCTGCTCCTGTTCCTATATTTTATGGTCTTATGGTCTTGTGGACCGAAGTTACTGTAGTGTATTGTACTATTCTATGTTCTATGTTCTTACAGCTCTTTTGCAGATGAACCAGCAGGAGGCAATGCGGTACCAATATCTCATTGCAATAGCAATGTGACTTTCTTCATTGGTTTTGATTTGGAGTTGAGTTGAACCTGGGTGGTTGCTTCCTCACAGCTCCATCATTTTGGGTTCTTACTTGACCTCTGGTGGCATCTATGTGGAGTTTGCATGTTCTTTCTGTGACTGCAATTTTCCATAAAATTAATGTCCTAACATCTTCAAATTAGATCATAATTCTTCATGTAAACATGTAATTTCCTGGGTTTAAATGTATCAATGTCAGCAAGACCAAGGAATTGAGTGTGGACTGCAGGAAGGGGAAGTCGTGAGAATGTACACCAGTACTCATTGAAGGGTCAGCGAGCAGCTTCAAGTTCCTTGTTGTCAACATCTCGGAGAGTCTATCCTGGGCCCACACATTGATGCAGTTACAAAGATGGCATGACGGTAGCTCAACTTCATTCTGAGTCTGGGCAGATTTGGTATGTCAACAAAGGCTGGCAAATTTCTATAGACGTGCGGTACAGTGGAGAACATTCTGACTGGTGGACTGTAGACTCCATTGCAAACACAGCCCTCAAGTGGTTCATCAAGAAGGTGGCATCCATATGAAGCACCTTCACCATCTGGGACATGTCATCATCAACAAGGAGGTATAGGAGTCTGAGGTCTCGCATTCATTATTTTCAGAACAGCTTCTTTCCCTCCGCTACCTGATTTCTGAATGGTCCGTGAACCCTTGAAAACAACCTCATTATTTGTCTTTAGCTGTATTTATTTATTTTTATAACTAACAATATATTTTTGTGTTGCCCTTACTGCTGTAGCAATACAACGAATGTCAGGTGTAATAAACCTGATTCTGCTTCTGGAGCACAAGATCAAACATGCACTGGGGTAAGAGTGCATGGTTTGTTGAACATAACAGGGCAGGTTGAAGAAATTTTTAATTGGCATGTGCAATCCTGGCCTTTAGTCTACTTACTGAAATAGAAAATGGGGTCAAATAACCTCTAAAGCATTTGTTTAATTATGTAAATATGCTAATTTGAAATATAAGCTACTGTCATCAGTGTTTAACATGAAACCATCAAATTATGGTTTAAAAAGTCATCAGGGTCATTGATGTCCATTGGGGATGGTGCCAGCAGCTGACTCTGGCCATGTTGTTCTGATGGCCTCTGACCCTGGGACTCATTGGTCAGTCTTCATATTTGTGTGTATCTGACTGAATGGGAGAGCTCAGGGTCTGGAAGGAAGTAATTTTTGGTTTTGAATTTGGTGTATGATTCACACATTTACCAAGATACAGTGGAAAGCTTGCATGCTGTTCACACGGATCGCGTCATTGCACTGTGCATTGAGGAAGAACAAGGTAAAACAAGGGCAATGCAGAATAAAGTGTAAAAGATGCAGGGAAAGAGCAGTGGAGAAACGATCAGGTGCAAGATCATACTGAGGTCCAGTAGATTATGATACAGGAGATCCATTCAAGAGTCTGAACACATTGCGGTAGAAGCTCTCCTCAAGCCTGGTGGGATATACTTTCAGGCTTTTGTATCTTCAGCCCGAGCAGAGGAGGCCATTAGAGTATGCAAGCACTCTGTATATGTACAGTGGCATGCAAAAGTTTGGGCAACCCTGGTGAAAATTTCTGTTACTGTGAATAGTTAAGTGAGTAGAAGATGGACTGATCTCCAAAAGTCATAAAGTTAAAGATGAGACATTCTTTTCAACATTTTAAGCAAGATTAGTGTATTATTTTGGTTTTGTACAATTTTAGAGTGAAAAAATGGAAAGGAGCACCATGCAAAAGTTTGGGCACCCCAAGAGATTTGAGCTCTCAGATAACTTTTACCAAGGTCTTAAACCTTAATTAGCTTGTTAGGACAATGGCTTGTTAACAGTCATCATTAGGAAAGGCCAGGTGATGCAAATTTCAAAGCTTTATAAATACCCTGACATCTCAAATCTTGTCCCAACAATCAGCAGCCATAGGCTCCTTTAAGTAGCTGCCTAGTACTCTGAAAATTAAAATAAATAATGCCCACAAAGCAGGAGAAGGCTGTAAGAAGATAGCAAAGCATTTTCAGGCAGCCGTTTCTTCAGTTCGTAATGTAATTAAGAAATGGCAGTTAACAGGAATGGTGGAGGCCAAGTTGAGGTCTGGAAGACCAAGAAAACTTTCCAAGAGAACTGCTCGTAGTATTGCTAGAAAGGCAAATCAAAACCCCTGTTTCACTGCAAAAGACCTTCAGGAAGATTTAGCAGACTCTGGAGTGGTGGTGTACTGTTCTACTGTGCAGCGATACCTGCACAAATATGACCTTCATGGAAGAGTCATCAGAAGAAAACCTTTCCTACATCCTCACCACAAAATTCAGCATCAGAAGTTTTCAAGGGAACATCTAAACAAGCCTGATGCATTTTGTAAACAGTTCCTGTGGCCTGATGAAGTTAAAATAGAACATTTTGGCCACAATGAGCAAAAATATGTTTGGAGAAAAAAGAGTGCAGAATTTCATGAAAAGAACACCTCTCCAACTGTTAAGCACAGGGGTGGATCGATCATGCTTTGGGCTTGTATTGCATCCAGTGGCATGGGAAACATTTCACTGGTAGAGGGAAGAATGAATTCAATTAAATACCAGCAAATTCTGGAAACAAACATCACACCGTCTGTAAAAAAAGTTGAAGTTGGAAAGAGGGTGGCTTCTACAACAGGATAATGATCCTAAGCACACCTCAAAATCCACAATGGACTACCTCAAGAGGCGCAAGCTGAAGATTTTGCCATGGCCCTCACAGTCTCCTGACCTAAACATCATCGAGAATCTGTGGATAGACCTCAAAAGAGCAGTGCATGCAAGATGGCCCAAAAATCTCACAGAACTAGAAGTCTTTTGCAAGGAAGAATGGTAAAAATCCCCCAAGTAAGAATTGAAGGACTCTTAGCTTGCTACAGAAAGCGTTTACAACCTGTGAATACTTGCCAAAGTGGGTATTACTAAGTACTGACCATGCAGGGTGCCCAAACTTTTGCTTCGGGCCCTTTTTCTTTTTTGTTATTTCAAAACTGTGAGGGTTGGAAATAAAAAAGTATTCTTGCTTAAAATGTTAGCGAGATGTGTCATTTTTAACTTTATGCCTTTTGGAAATCAGGTCATCTTTTACTCGCTTAGCTATTCATAGTAACAGAAATTTTGACCCGGGTGCCCAAACTTTTTTATGCCACTGTATATACATATGTATATGTAATTGTTAAGGATGCTCAGCAGCATTTAAATCCCTCACCCACACTGACATTCTCTTTCTCCCCCTCCTGCTTCCCTCTTCCAACCCCCGCTCTGGCATCTGAAATTCACCATGGCCAACCATTTTAATTCCTATCCCCTTTCCCATGCTGACATGTGAGTCCATGACCTCCTCTTCTCCCACAATGAAGCCACTCTCAGGGTGGAGGAGCAACAAATCATATCCCTTCTAGGTAGCCTCCGACCTGATGGCATGAATATCAAATTGTCCTTCCGGTAATATTTTTTTCTGGTTTTTTCTTTTCCCTTCCCTCTTCCATTCCTCACTCTGAGCTCTCCCCTCTTCTCCTCGCCTGCCTATCACCTCCTCCCGGTACCTTTCCTTCATCCCTTTCTGCTACAGTCTATTCTCTCCTCCTATCAGATTCCTTCTTCTCCTGTAGTTTACTGTTCTCCCACTTGGGTTTCACCTATCACCTTCTAGACTGTCCTACCTCCCCTCGTCCCACCTTTTCAGTCTGGCGTCTTCTCCCTTCCTTTCCATTCCTGATGAAGTCCAAAGCATCAACTGTTTATTCATTTTCATAGATGGTGCCTGATGTGCTGAGTTCCTCCAGTATTTTGTGTATTTATCAGATCCATATTCCAGCTGATAAACCAATTGGGCGATTTATCACCCTTGACATTAATTAACATCACTGAATAAGAGGCAAAATAAATAGCATTTTGATCATATCTGCATCACTGAGTTAATGTATACTGAGGTTTGCTTGTGCTTTGATCGTAGAACTTTATTCTATAGTAGAACACCACTTGATCAATGTGCTATCACTTGCTTTTTGAAGGATCTTTCCAATTCCCCTCAATCCCTGTTCCCCCTCTGTGGAGCTGCATTTATTTTCCTTTTCAAATATATGTCCAATCCTCCCTTTGAAATATTTTTGTTTGAACTGCTTCAGGCTGTGGGCTGAAGTACATTGGAGGAAGACAAGCATGAATCAATGTCATGTGCTTGGACAACAATCTATTTTGGATACAGTAAAACAGTCCAGCAGAAGGAGCAGATGGATACTCGACCTTCCGAAAAATCAAATTGCAACCCAGGGTAAAATGTATGTAAATTAGCACAATGATGAGTAGCACAAAGAATTCATTGTGAAAATAGGATTGGGGTGGTGTGCAAAGATCACAACTGCTGTGGCATTGCCATGCAGGTGACTGGGAAGGTTGGGGTAACCAGTGGTGGCTAAAAACTCCAGTGATTCAGTCAATCCCAATGTCAGTAACTGTGAGGAGCATGCACGTTCTACTTTCCTCCCAGATCCCAATGATATCCCAAAGATAATCAGCTGCTGTAAATTGTCCCTAATGTGTACCTCAATGATATAATCTGGGATTGGAGTTGGTTTATCGTTGTACATCAAGATAAAACAATAGTAATGCAGAATAAAAAGTAACCGCTACGGAGAAATTGCAGTTCAGGTAAACAATAAGGTGCAAAATAATAAGAAGTTTGATTGTGAGGCTAAGAATCCAATTTATCTAAATTGCGAACTATTTAATAGTCTTATAATAGCAGTGCCCTTGAGGCTGCTGGCACGTGCTTTCACACTTTTGTATCTTCTCAATGGAAGAGGAAAAAGGAGAGTGGCTGGTGTATTTGATTATGCTGGCTGCTTTACTGAGGCAGTGAGAATTACATACATATTCTGAGGAGGGAAGGCTGGTTTCTGTGATGCAGTGAGCTGTGTCCAAAACTCTCTGCAGTTTCTTGCCGTCACACGCAGAGCAGTTGCCGTACCAAGCTGTGAAGCATCCAGATAGGAAGCTTTTGCTGGGAGGAGGTTGATGGAATGTGGAGATAATAAAACAGATGCTTGATGGATGGCAAGGGCCTCGTAGGCCAAAGGACCTATATCTGCACTATATGAATATATAACCTTAAAACAATCTCTAAGGGGACCATGGGAATTGATACGGAGGTGACAGAATGAGGCAGCACCCATCTCCAGTGTGTAGTCACCCCTTGATATCAGTTCCTGTACTACATTTTTCCATTGCTCTGCTGCTCTGAACCGATTCTATGACCTACAGATTTATGTATCAGGACTCTTTGCAACTCATGCTCTCAATATTTTTTATTTGCACAGTTTGTCTTCTTTTGCACATTTACTGCTTGTCAGTCCTTGTTTAGGTTTAGTTTTACATAGTTTTACATAGATTCTATTGTATTTCTCTATTTTTCCTGTAAATGCCTGGAAAAGAATGAACCTCGAGATGGTATATGGTAATATACAGTATACGTACATTGATAATAAATTTACTTTGAACTTTGAAGAGCTGGTGGGGCTTGAGCCTGAATATGACAATTTAGTTCAGTAATTGTGGAGATGACCTATGCACACTGGCAGTGTGACTGACACCTGGTAAATATCAGCTGCGTGTCAGAGAAATTACAGATGGATATACTAGGGCCACTCTCTCTCATGGCTCAGTCCAACCAGAAAATGGCCACTTGCATGATCTAACCTGTAGAAAGCCAGCACATGCAAAAGGCATGTGTGAATGTTTCCCAACTTCTAGGGAGAAATATCATGAAATAAAACATTGAGCCTTTGCTTTAGAGAGCCAAAAAAGAAAATTCTCTCAAGCTTTGCTCGATGACTTACTTGCTACAGAACAGAGATGAGGAGGAATTTCTTTAGCCAGAGGGTAGTGAATCTGTAATATTAATTGCCACAGATAGCTGTGAAGGTCAAGTCATTGGCCATATTTAAAGCAAAGGTTGATAGGTTCTTGATTAGTAAGGGAGTCAAAGGTACAGGCAGAAGGCAGGAGAATGGAGTTGACTGGGAACACAAATCAGCCATGATCAAGTGGCAGTGCAGACTTGATGGGCCAAATGGTCTAATTATGTTCCTGTTTTATTGTCCTAATCTGCACAATGGACAAAGCTTTATATATCATATTAAACCCCAGCCTGTTAAAAGAGCAGCTTACATATTCTGTGATTAGTGTAATTAACCATCACATCACTGGTTAACATCGATAAGTAGTATTGTCAACAGAGCCACAGTGGGCTGAAAATTAGGAGGGCTATGGAAAGGATGAGGAGTATAGATAAATATACAACATTATGAGAACTATAAATAGGGTGAATGCCAGCAAGCTTTTTTTGCCTCAGGTTGGGTGAGACTAGAGCTAGAGGTCATAGGTTTAGAGTGAAAGGTAAAATATTTAATGGGAATCTGACGGGAAATGTCTTCACACAGAGGTTGGAGTGAGAGAGGAATGAGCTGCCAATGGAAGCTTGGTTCCCTGATTCTGAGGACCTTTTTCTGCACTATATAACTATCTGAAACTAGTCATAAACACAAGAGATTCTGCAGATGCTGGAAATCCAGAGTAACGCACACAAAATCCTGGACTCACTCGGCAGGTCAGGCAGCGTCTATGGCGAGGAATAAACAGTCAACATTCTGAGACGTTGAGAGCTGATGAAGGGTCTCGGCTCAAAATATTGACTGTTCCTTTCCATATATACTGCCCGTGACACCTAATGCCAGTCCGTTTTCTCATAATGATACTAATGGTAAGACAGCTGGCTGCTTCCCTTTTTTTCCTCTGCTCCAGAAACAGGAAACAATTGTGGTGGTTCATCTTCCAATGAACAGTTTCTAATCCCACGGCACTCAGCAAAATGACTCCCATAACTTATTCACCTGAAAGGAACTGTCTAGAGAGTGTGAGATGCCTCCAACACTAATTGTAGGAAATTCTTGCTTGTTAACTTCAGAAGTTTAAGTTAAAAAAACTACCTCCAGATGGCAAAACAATCCCAAATGCCCATAGTGACTCAATGGTTAGACATGGATGTGACCTCGTGGTGATAGTCTTAAGCCCCAAGTTACCTGTGAGATGAGTGCATTCTTTTAATTAGTCACTTTCTCAAATATACAGTGGTGAGATCTTGTTGTTACAGAGAAACATCTTCCCCTGACACTGTAATTCCACACCTATTTCATAGACTGAAACAATACTGACAGCCATAGCCAGCTGATTACATTTCAGGCACAGTCGCTGATGCTTTCAGAAGGCAAGGTGAAGATGGCATATTTAAGACATAATATCCGTTTTCAAAGTGATTCTGTTGTTGATTAATTCTAGCGGTGTTTATTTCTCTTCCACAAAGAAAAGTTGATGGGATTTGAATCAGGAGGCAAAGCTGAACTTATGGGAAGTTTATAAAATCATGGAAGTTTTGCAGTACAGAATGGTGCCATTTAGCTCAATACTTCCATCCCAAATCTCTGGAGTGCAGTTCTGTCACTCACTTCCCCATCTTTCCCTGTAGCCCTGTAGCCTGCTTTCCACAAGTGTCCATTCGATTCCCTTTTGATAGCCTGACTGACTCTGTCTCCAACTCTCCTTCAGGCAGTGGGTTCAGACAAAAATCAATCTTTATGTAATTATATTTTCTTCATGCCCTCCTGCGAGTACTGCACATGCACGTGCTCCGTCCTTGAGTCGGCCACTAATAGGGACACCTTCTCCCTGGTCACCTTATCTGAACCTGTCACGCATATGCACACTGTTATCAAATTGCCTCTCGACCTTCTCTTCAGCGTGGAGAACAACCCCAGGCTAATGTTAGAGTTGAAATCCCTCGCATGTGGAACCATTCATGTTCTGAAACTTTCTGCAGACTCTAAACCTCTTCTCAAACTTTACCGGCCTTACAGTGCAGTGGGTGGAATTGGGTGCCATACTCCAGTTCTGGTCAGTGTTACTCCGAGGTTCAGTAGCAAGTGTGCAACTTCAACGGTTCTGATTCTGATGGCCACCATCTCCTGTACTCTACCCATATTTTCACTTCTCTAAGGATTTTGCTCCATGCAGCTGAGCAATGTGGCCCTATTGTAAAGAAACATCACCACATAGAAGTTATAGAGGAAATGAAAACAGAAGGCCACACAGACAATTTTGCTGCTCCACCATCCAATCCTATCACTGGATGATCTCAGAACCATTTGGCTGCATTACCAGCTGTTAGATATGTGGGATTTGACCAAAGGGAAAATGGCTGATGTCACTTGGCACTTCAGTGAAAGGCTGTTAATTAGATGTGTCAAAAATCAAATTTACAAAAGACAGAATAATAGTTCCGTACTATTTTTGTCCAGTGTGAACTCTTGGCAACCCTGATCTCTCTCCCACTGAGAGTGATGAGCTCCGTTTATTAGGCATTAGGACATACCATCTTTAATTACCCCCAAAGTTAACTTAAGGTTACACACGAATTTGAATATGATGCACCCCACAATGTAGTTACAAGATAAACAGAGGTATACAGTACACCATCAACATATACACATTTACACATCCCCATTACTAAAGAAACAGAATATTCCACCATATAAAGCCAACCTGAGCCCCTCAGCTTAGCTTAGGACACGATATGAGAATATACCGGAGGAAAACATTGAAGTGCACACAGTCGGCGCAACAACAGAATGTTTGTGTGTGTAAATGTGCATGTGTAAGGAGTGTGTTTATCAAGTGCTCACTGTCACACCATCATTGTGAATATTTTCTTCCCTGAACACTCTTGAAGTCTGAACTTCCATGGATCTCTCTTATGGAGAACACTCGGAACTCCTTTTAGGAAGGAATTCCTATTTCTGTCCTTTGCCTTGAGAAAGTGACTCCTGGTTCAATAATCTCCCATCTGTCCAATCCTGCGAATCTTGGACTGCTCAATGAGGTCACATTTAAACAAGTCTACAAAGTTTTGCTCCAGCCCAAAATGGACTCAAACTAACAGCTTATCTTTAATATCCCTCATAATATCAAGCCACACTGAAGCATGATGCATTGACATGGGAGGTACAGCAACCAAGTTGAGGACAGCAAGAACTCACAAGGAAGACTATTATCTGTTTGTGCTGTTAATGAGAGATCAAATACAGGTTTGGACTCCAGACACAATAACCAAATGACATTTAAGAGGCATTTAGACAGGCACATTAGCAGGCAGGGGACTGAGGGACCCAGACCACGTAAAGGCAAATGTGTAGGTTACATTGGCATCATGGTCAGCACAGACATTGTGGGCAGAAAGGCCTGTTCCTATGCTGTACTGTTCAATGTTCATATTCATGAAGAGGGATCTTATGGCATTAACAAATATATAGTGGAATAGTATCAAAATGATACATGGGTTATGTTGGAGTTGTGCTGTATGTCTGTATAAATGGAGAGATTGAAAATGCCTTGAGAAAAGTGTGGGTGGAAAGAACCAAAGAGCTAGATCAGACTCAGTTGATGGAATGGACTGTGGTAATTACTTATAATATTGTCTAAAATGACCCAGCAATTATGCAAATGAGATCCATGCTGGGATAGTTGAAAACTGTTCTCACATGTCGCATGTCATGTGGAGGGACAATGGTTAAAGACTTTTGTTTTACATGCCAAACACTGAGGTGGTATAAAGGAAAAAGCAGTAAGCAAATGCAGAATAGAGTGTTACGGGTACAGAGAAATTGCAGTTCACTTCGATAGTGAGGTAGACTGAGACATCAACAGTTCATCTTTATCTAAGAGGTAAGTTCAAGAATTATAATTGGAATAAAGCTTCCTTGAGCCTGGTGATGCATGTTCTTAATCTTTTGTATCTCTGCCTGATGGAAGGCGGTGGATGGAGGGGGGGGGGGGAGAAGAGAGAATGATGGGGGTTGGAGGGGTCTTTGATTATCTTAACGGCATTTTCTGAGAATTAAAGGAAGTCTTAGGTGAGTGTTATACAAAACCTGTCCCTTAACCCAAAAGATGTATACCAAGAGTGTCCAGACCCTGTAGAACATTATATCCCTATTGATTGGTTGGAATTGTTTCATTTAAACAGGAGCATTTGAAAGTAGAAAGGAGGACTTAGTACACTGCCTTCATCTGTCAGGGCATCAAGGTTAGGAGTAGGGACCCTAACTTGCAGTTATATAAATCACTGGTGAGACAACATTTGGACTACTGTGTACTGTTTTTGGAGACACTGTAATAGGAAAGATGTTGCCAAGCTGAAGACGGTGCAGAAGAGATCTACAAGGATGCTGCCTGAACTGGAAGGCCTGAGGCATAGGGAGAAGTTGGCCACACTGGATCTTTATTCCCTGGTGCGCATGAGAATGAGAAGTGACCTCATAGAAGTTTATAAAATCATGATGGGTATCGATAAGGTGCATGGTCATAGCCTTTTCTCCATGGATGGGGAATCTAGAACAAGAGGGCATAGGTACGGATAAGAGGGAAAAGATTTAAAAGAGACCTGAGTTACTTTATGCTGAGGATAGTGAATACTTGGAATGAGCTGCTAGAGGAAGTGATCGAGGCGGACCCATATGCAACATATAATAAGTATTTGCATAATTACATGGAGGGGAGGCGCTTGGCGGGCAATGGGCCAAATGCAAGCAACTTGGACTAGTAGGGGAGGGCGCTGTGTTCGGCATGGGCTGGTTAGGCTGAAAGGCCTCCTTCCGCGCTGTATTACGCATTGACTCTGCCACAGAAAACAATGCTGAATACATGCCCGAATTTCCAGTGCCCTCACTCAGTCGGTGAGGCTCCCTGCCAAGTAGATACATGTTTATTATCATTTAATGCAATGCTTTCCTACCAATGGGTGGTCGTTTTGTTGAATCGTTTCCCCATCAGAAGTAGTCATTGCCATTTTAAATAATTCCCTTAACAGCATTGGTAGAAGATCTAATTAGGAATAAAGATTAAAGGATGAACGGCTGTTTTATGGAATATTATGGTTCCAATTTTTGCACTATTCTTAAACTAGAATAAAACTCTTCAACATTAGCACAACCTATTAAATAAAGCCATTTTGATGATTGTCTCCAAAATTAATTTGCTTAGAGTTAAATATGAAAAATATAAATCTTGAAGATCTACAGCCTTTTCACGGTGGTTGTGCTGCCTTTAACCTTCGCTCACAATTAATTTGCTACATTCTACTAATCCACCTCTGGCACTTTCATGTATCATTAGCGATATTCAGATTGTATTCATCCAAGTGAGCCTTATAACTTAAGTCGTATAATGACATGATGCATGCTAAAATCCAAGAATGAATGTAGCGTACTTTTCTTGGAAGGTCATTACAGTGAACCTCCCATTGCCTGGGGATGGCTGGTCAAAAACCATTAGAATTATGTAGCCATGGTCCTATAAAACGGAAAGAGATGCTCTGACCCACAGTGTTCATGCTGCCATGTTGTTTCCAGCTGAATAACATTGATCATAGAACAGCACACACAAAATGCTGGAAGAACTCAGCAAGTCAGGCAGCACCTATATAGAGAAATAAGCAGTCAGCATTTAGGGTCAAGACCCATCATCATATACCCATATATTGCTAGTGTCTTCCACAGCAAAGACTGATGCACAATACTTATTAATTTCATCCGCCATTTCCTGTCCCCCATTACTACCTCTCCATTTTCATTTTCCAGCACTCCAATACCTACTCTCACCTCTATTTTACACTTTATATGAATACAAAATATTTTAGTATCCTCTTTTATATGAAGCTTACCTTCATATTTCATCTTTATTCCCCTTGTTTTTTTTTGCCTTTTGTTGATATTTGAAAGTTTCCTATTCCTTAAGCTTCCCGCTAATTTTTCCTATATTATATGCCCTCTCTTTTGCTTTTATGCTGTCTTTGACTTCCCTTGCTAGTTATGGTTGCCTCATCTTCCCTTTAGAATACTTTGTCATTTTTTGGGATCCCAGCTGCCTGCCTGTCCTTTCATTACTTGGTGTCTCTTTGGATGTTAATCTCCCAACTATGACCATTTTTCAGCCCACAACATTATCAACATCGTACCCTCGCATCTCTATCTGCACTACAAGATCATCTACCTTATTCCATATATTGTGTGCATTCAAATGTTACACCTTCAGTCCTGTATTCATCACCCTTTTTGATTTTGCTCCCTGCTTACACTTCAAACTCATCCCACCGACTACAATTTTGCTCAGTTATCTGCCTGTCCTTCCTCACCGTCTCAAAACACAATTGCGTCAATTCATATATCTATTGCCCCATCCTCAGCCCTGTCATTCTGGTTCCTATCCCCCTGCCAAATTAGTTAGAACCCTCCCCAACAGCTCTAGCTAATTTGCCTGCAAGGACAGTGGTGCTCATATGTGTTCATGTTCATGTCTTAACACACCCTTTTTATAGACGTAACACCCTGGGAAAGGTTTCAATGATAATGTAGTGGTCTTTCTGTAGAAGCAGTGTTTGGGTTATGGTTAGGGATAACGGGAGCCGTCCAATGCAGGGAGTGTGCCGGACATCAGGGTGTGAGCTGCGTCTTTAGTTCGGTGGGAGACGGAGGGAGAAGTCGCTGGAGAGAAGAGGTCATAGGACTCGACCCGGAGTGGGGCCATGATCCGACGAAGCCCGGGGAGATCGAAGGAGGATCGGCAAAGGGAAAACTGTGAGCTCCAACTTGTGCACATGAGACTGTTTCATTAAAATGGGCCCTTTACTTTTTTTTTTGCTTTTTCTTTACTAACCCTTTTGTCAAATTAAGAATTATAAAGCCAGCTCGTTTAATTGGATGCAGTGTACTGCCTGTTATTTGGTGGTACTGATCTGTAACAGGGTACCAAATCCTGCAGCATCCACACGAACAGGGGGTTTTGGGGAGGGCTTCCCAATCCCACACGTTTGGCGGGGCCAGAGATTGTCTTCCCTAGACTTAAGCAGCCGACAGAACCAGACTGCTTCACCCAGGTCATATCTTTCCCAGAAGAGATCCCAACAATCCAGAAATTTGAAACCCTGCTCCTTGCGTCTCTCTCTGAGCCACTCATTTATCTGTACTATTATTCTGTTCTTTCCCTGACTAGCACATGGTTCTGGAAGCACTCCAGAGAACACTACCATGGAGGTTCTGCACTTCAGCCTCTTTCCTAGCTCCCATACCGGCTGTGCAGGACCTCTTTCCCCTCCCTACCAATATGCCCCACGACCTCCTAGCTGCTCACCCTCCCTCTTGAGTATCTTCTTTCTCTTCTACAGTTGCTGCCTGACCTGCTGAGTTCCTCCAGCATTGTGTGTGTGATACCGAGTATTTCCAGCAACTGCAGAATCTTTTGCGTTTGCCAGTATTTGAGAGGCCACTTTAAGTTAGCTGTGGACATGGGCCTCAAAATCCATCTGTATACCCATGTTGGTAAGAATCCTGCCATTAACTCTCTATTTTCCCCGATGGTAGATTTCCTACAGTGTAACACCTCACACTTCCTCAGATTAAATTCCATCTGCTATGTCTCTGTTCTATAACTGTTCTATATCCTTCTGTATTCTTTCACATCTCTTTGCACTGTCCAGAACTCTACCAGTCTTTATATTGATATAGTTTACCTGCATTAGCCCTGCAGCCTTTGCCATTCAAATGCTTGTCCCAATGCTGCCTAAATATCATGAAAGTATTGGCACCCATTCCCAAATTCCAACCGCCCTCTGTGTGGGAAAAACAAACCCCACTCAGATGCCAGTTAAAACTCCACCTTCCAACCTTAACCCAATCCTTGGTTTCTTAGTCATTCCATCTTGATCTATATAGCCAATCCATCCCTCCTCAAAATGTTACATTCACCTGTCCAGTCACCTTTCAGCCTCCTCCACCAGAAACAGACTCAAAACATCCAGTCTTTCTTTAAAACTGGAATTCTCCAACCACCCTGGATGCTGGAGAATATCCACCATTCTTCTCCATCACCATGCAAAGCATGCCCTCTTTTCATTACTACCATCAGAGAGGGAGGTACAGGAGCCTGAAGACCCATATTCAACAATTCAGGAATGGCTTCTTCTTCTCTGCTGTCAGTTTTTCTGAACGTAAGACCACAAGACATTCAGCCTACTGAGTCTTTTCCACCGGTCAGTCATGGTTGTTTCATCCTCACCCTGAATCCTGTTGTCTTACCTTGTTCCTGTAACCTTTGGCACCCTGATAAATCAAGAATCTGTTAACCTCCACCTTAAATATACCCAGTGATTTGGCCTGCACAACTATCTGTGGCAATAAATTCCATAGATTCACCACCTTCTGACAAAAGGATTTTTCTTCAGCTTTGTTCTAAATGGATGTCTTTCAATTCTGAGGCTTTGTCTTCTGGTCCTGGACTCCCTGGACAACAGGAAACATCCTCTCCACATCCATTCTATCTAGTCCTTTCAATATTCAATAGGTTTCAATGTGATTTTTCCCCACATTTCTTCTAAACTCCAGCAAGTACAGGCTCAAAGCCATCAAATCTCCTCATATGTTAACCCGTTCATTCCTGGGATCAGTCTTGTGAACCTCGTCCACACTCTCTCCAAAGCCAGCACATCTTTTCTTAGATAAAGGGCCCAAAACTGTTCACAACATTCCCAGTATAGTCTGACGAATCCATTACAAAGCCTAAGCATTACATCCTTGCTTTTGTATTCTAGTCCTCTTGAAATGAGTGCTAACACTGCACCTACTTTCCTGACTGTCGACTCAACCTGCAAGTTTATCTTTAGGGAGCAGTTCACGTAGCCATGGGAACTACCTTCTATTCCATTTTTTGCACTATTTATTGTTGCAGTAATTTTATGTCTGTACTGCTGCTGCAATACGAAACATCTCATTTGAAAGAAGTCAGAGATGATAAGTCTGATTCTGATTCCAGTGCAGTGCCACCCTTCCTATAGTATGGTGACCTCAACTGCGCACAAAACTCTGGGTATGGCCTAAGCCATGTTTCATAAAGTGGTAACATCAAGTGCCAGCTCTTGCACTCTATGCTTGTACCAGGCTGTCTGATCTAGTGTCCAGCACAGCTCTCTGGGTACTTTAGCATGACCCAACATATGCAGTACAACCCTGCTCCCACCTTTGGCTCACCAACTGTCAACGTATCAGTTTTGTGAATGTTTTCAAAGTCGAGTTTATTGTCGTATGGATGACTACGTGCATGCACAGGTGCAATGAAAAGCTTGCTGGCAGCAGCATCACAGGCACATAACATCATATAAGCAGCATTTACAAGAAAAAAAACCTTAAATTAAAATCAATTTCTACGGGAAAGAACATAACCAGAACAAAAGCAACACACACAAAATGGCGGAGGAACTCAGCAGGTCCGGCATGGAAATGAACAGTCAGTGCGTTGGGTCAGGACCCTTCATCAATCCTGCTACCTGACCTGCTGAGCTCCTCCAGCATTTTTCTGTGTTTTGCACAGGATTTCCAGCATCTGCTGAGCCACTTGTGCCTACAATCAGAGTAAAGTCCACTTTAGTGCAAAGTGATCAAGGCGGTCAGCGTGTTGCTAAACTCTAGTGATTAGGGTATTACTGCCTGGTTTAAGAACCAAATGGCTGAAGGGAGAATCTGTTCCTAAATCTGCTGGCATGGGACTTCAGGTTTCTGTAACAGCTGCCTGATTGTTTGCTGCAGAAAGATGGCATGGCTCATATGGTAGGGGTCTTTGATGAAGGGTGAGGCATCATCTCCTGTAGCTACTTCCAATGATGGGGTGGGATGTGCTCGTTACATATTGGGCAGAATCTACTACTCTCTTCTTACATTCCTCCACACTTGAACTGCTGTACCAGACCATGATGCAACGAGTCAGGATACCGCCAACAGTACATCTGTAGAAGCTTGTTTGATCCTTGAGACTGGTCAAGAAAATAACATCATTAAAAATTTTAAATATTGATTTCTTTTATACACACATTGGAAACATGAGAAGATTTCCCTTACACTGAAGAATGTTGAAGCTTATTAAATAATAAAATAAGCTTCACTTACCTCTCTCCCAATAACAAATGTCTCTGAGTTTCACCAAGCTAGTTGCTAAGGATGCCAGAGGTTTCAACTACTGATGATAATGATTGTCACACCTTCTCCAACTGACTGAACTCCTCCTCATCTGTCCATTATTGCCACTTCAGGTAGCTCAGTGGATGGATTGGGGGTGGCGGCGCTGCGAGAGTTCTTCCTGGTGTTAAACAATGCCTGTAGCATTCAGTATTTGAATGAGCCAACTGTGATTTATTCAGGTTGTACCTCCGTCCATTCATTAATATCCATGGATAAATTACCCTGACTGTGAGGTACACGGTCTGTACAATGGTTTGCTGCTCTACTGAATTCCACCAGAGAAACTCAGGGCCATGGGCACCTCAAATGACAGGGCAAGTATCACCACCTTCTAGCCCGGGAAACTGGGATGTCTGTAAAGAGTCCTGTCATCAGCATTGTCTTGGGAATAGAATGTTCAGATCGTAATGTCCGCTTTCTTCTGAGCTGGCTAAACACTCAGATTCCTTCTTCAGAGTCAGAGATATCCACAGCTGACTGAATTTCTGTTGAACCAGATAAAGTGAGTTCTGAAATGTAGCAAAGACATGGAAGTAAATGAAAGAAACTCAATAATGCCTCAGTGAATTGGAAAGTAAATATACTGATTAAATGCATATTGTCTTGATGATCTGACCTTGTTTACTCAGCAGGGACATTGCTTTCTTGGGGTCGTGTCCACAATATCATTGCATTCAGTTTATACATGTGAATCAATCAAAACAGACATATGAAAAATACTTGCAGAATATATTAATCAATAGCACCGATTCTGAATCCATTGTTCATTCTGGTACTAAATTTCAGCAAGATCAATCCGCAGAGACATCAGAGATCTCAACTCTTCTAACAACAATGATCACCACACCCAGTTCATTAGAAGAGAGGGTGCATTGGAGATGTACCGGGATGCTGCCTGGATTAGACAGCATGAGGACTGGTTGACTGAGCTAGGGCTTTTCTCTTTAGAGTGAAGGGGGATGAGAGGTGGCTTGATAGAGGTGTGTAAGATGATAATGGGCATAGATCGAGTTGGTAGCCAGAGAAGTTCTCCCTGATGGAAATGGCTAATACAGTACAAGGGGGCATAAATTTAGAGAGTTTGGAGGAAAGTATAGGGGGGATGTCAGAGGTTAAATTATTTGCACAGAGATTAGCGAGAGCATGCAACACCCCTGCCAGGGGCAGTGGAAGAAGCAGATACTTTAGGGGCATTTAAGAAACTCTCAGATAGGCACATGGATGACAGCGAAACAATGGGCTGTATAGAAGGGAAGGGTTTGATTGATCTTAAAATAAGTTAAAGGTTCAGCACATCGTTGTTGCTGTCGGGAAGGAGGTACAGAAGCCAGAAGGCACACACTCAGTGATTCAGCAACAGCTTCTTCCCCTCTGCCATCCGATTCCTGAATGGACATTGAACTCATGAACACGACCTCACTTTTTATATCTTAACTATTTTATATATATACATTCTTATTGTAATTGATTTACTTAATTTTTTCTCTATTATCATGTATTGCATTGTACTGCTGCTGCAAAGATAACAGATTTCACAATGTATGCCAATGATGTTTACCTGATTCTGATTGCAGGCCAAAGGGCCTGTACTGTGATGTGGGGGTCTATATTCGATGTAAACCAATGCCATCTAATCTGTCCTGAAGAGGGGTCTCAGCCTAAAACATTGACTGCCTCCGCTTTACAATAGATGCTGCCTGGCCTGCTGAGCTCCTCCAGCATTTTGTGTGTGTCACTTTGATTTCCAGTATTGGCAGATTTTCTCTTGTTTGTGATCGGTCATTTAATTTGTCCACCATTCACCCCTTAAGTAAGACACTGGATGGAAATGGGAATGTTTTTTTAACTCTTTTTAAAACACGCATAGCACATTTGGTATAGATTGGCATAATATTGTGGGCCAAAGACCAGTACAGGCAGTATGGTTCAACACTTCCAAAATGGCAGAAAGTGTGAGGGACGCCAGAGTCACAAAGCTGAGATTCACCCAGCAAATTGGAAGAAAATTTCCCCTGTACAGGGTCAAAGTGAACCAGTGACACAGAGCTTAATCTTGTGCCACCATTACTGTGAAATCATACAGTCTGCTTCAGTTTATTAGGATGATTTTGCTTCAGAATGGAGAAGGATACTTGGCAAACAAGGCCAGGTAAATGCAGCCTTACAATCAGTCAATGCAGTGAAAAAGAAATCCCAGCAAATTAGGCAAATTATCACAAGTTGACTGATTAACCCCATCGGCAGGTAGAACTCACAGAGCTGAGTTTGGAAATATCCCTCCCATACTCCCTCCTTCCCACCTTTGCTAACGATCTTGCATTCAGCCTCGTGAATCAATAGGATAGTCACAGGATAAATGGTGGAGACATCAGCAGAACATTTTTTAAAAATCAATAATTCCGAGACTACATTTGTGTCCAGAGTGGAACTCAGTTTCTCAGGACAAAAATAACCATATAACCATATAACAATCACAGCATGGAAACAGGCCATTCCGGCCCTCCTAGTCCATGCCGAACTCTTAATCTCACCTAGTCCCACCTACCCGCACTCAGCCCATAACCCTCCACTCCTTTCCTGTCCATATACCTATCCAATTTTACCTTAAATGACACAACTGAACTGGCCTCTACTACTTCTACAGGAAGCTCATTCCACACAGCTATCACTCTCTGAGTAAAGAAATACCTCCTCGTGTTTCCCTTAAACTTTTGCCCCCTAACTCTCAAATCATGTCCTCTCGTTTGAATCTCCCCTACTCTCAATGGAAACAGCCTATTCACGTCAACTCTATCTATCCCTCTCAACATTTTAAATACCTCGATCAAATCCCCCCTCAACCTTCTACGCTCCAATGAATAGAGACCTAACTTGTTCAACCTTTCTCTGTAACTTAAGTGCTGAAACCCAGGTAAATCATTCTTTTTCCTCAATTATCTAACACCTTCCACAAATGTGCACATCCCAAAGAGTTTTACAGCCAACAAAGTAATTGTACAAGTGTTGTCATGGCGGCAATGTGGACAGCTCCTTTTAGAAATTTATCTCCTTCTGCCTGCATTTGGGGTGTTGTGAGCAGATTTGGGTCTCTTATTAGAGGAAGGATGTGATGGCATTAGAGAGGATCCGGAGGAGGTTTATGAGAGTAATCCCTGGAATGAAGTGTTACTAGGAGGAGTGTTTGATGGCTCTGGGTCTGTACTTGCTGGAGTTTAGAAGAGGGAAGGAGAATTCTCATTGAAACCCATTGAATATTGAACGGCCCAGAAAGAGTGGATGTGGTTGGGATGATTCCTGTAGTTGTGTGTGTGTGTGTGGGTGGGGGGGGGGGGGGGGGATGGAGTCTAAAACCAGAAGACACAGCTTCAGAATAGAAGGATGTCCCTTTAGAATAGAGATGAGGATGAATTTCTTTAGCCAGAGGGTGGGGAATCTGTGGAAGGCAAGTCATTTGGTATACTCAAAGCTGAGGTTGATAGGTTTTTGATTAAGAATGGTGTCAGATGTTACAGGGAGAAGGCAGGAGGAATGGGTTGAGAAGGATAATAAATCAAACATGATGGAATGACGGAGCAGACTCAATGGACTAAATGGCCAAAGTTCAGCTCTTATGTTTTATGGTCTTATGATAAGGACTAGATAAGCTGCTTTAGTGATGTGGGTTAAACAACACAAAGAGAGGCAGCCAGCCAACTCTTTGTGGACTGCGCACTCACAGAGGGGGTCTGGAAAAGGATGCAAGTGTCTTGACCCAGCTCATTCTGAGCAGCTGCCCTAAAGAAGATTCTCTGGTCTATGGGTCGTTCCCAGGATTGCATGCAGAGATAAACAAGTACTCACCAACTCGATGATAGATCCAATTGTTGGTCCTTCAGTGCAATGAAGTTGTCCACAACGAGAGTGGTGAAGTCAGCCAGTTCCATCGCGGTTACACCATGGACATCTACAAGAGGCGATGTGTCAGCAAGATGACATCCAGCCCACTTCTTCTCATTGCTGCCATCAGGCAGGAGGACAGGAGCCTGTAGACTCATGCCTCAAGGTTCAACAACAGCTTTTTCCCTATTGCCATCAGATTGTTTGACCGACTGAAAAAACCTAATTCTACCTCAGACTACATTTCCACTGATGTCGTTGCTTCTTATGTCTTGCATGCATGGTATTTGCAGCTGGACCTAACTGCAAAGTCTAGATAGGGACGTAAGATAGGGTTTGAAGAGTAGGTGGATACTATATAGCTTCCCTATAGTGAACATACTACTAGATACCTATATTGCACAGGGCTTTAACTCTTACATAGGAGCAGAATCAGGCTATTCAGCCCATCGAGTCTGCTCCTTCATGGCTGATTCCTCTCAACCCCATTCTCCTGCCTTTTCCCTGCAATCTTCTCCAGAAGAGATCCCAATGTATCGGAAATCTGAAATCTGACTTTAGGGCTTTGCGGACAGAAAATTCAATACAATTACAACTGTAAACAACTTGGCTGCCACAATTCCAATGACATGTATCCCCTTGTATTAAACGGACTCTTGTCCTCACAGTTTACCTTGTCATGGACTTGCACTCTGTTTTCTACCTGCACTGCACTTTTGAAACTGTGACACTTTATTCAGCATTGGGTGATTGGTTTTCCCTTCCACTATTGCAATGCACTGATGCGATAAAATTATCTGTATGGATGGCATGCAAGACAATGTTTTCCACTGCACCTTGGTGCATGTGACAATAATAAACCAATTTACCTCTGTCACTCTCACACTGTCCTACAGCGACAGGAATTGTACATAGTGCCCTAACTGATGCTATACAGACTCAACAACACTCCCCTGCTTCTTTATTCTCTGCCTTGCTTAGTAAGGGCAAAAATCAGTCCAGAGTGATGCAAGTCTATATCATGCTTTACTGGCTGTCAGATATCAATATCATCAAAGCCCAGCCAAGTTATTAATGTCAACCCAGAGTAGTATACAGTGATGAAGTTTCGCTCAATGATATAAACTGTTGAATTTATTAGATTTTAAAAGTGTCACTAAATTGAAAAATCTCTCCTTCATCCTTCTTTTCCCAGAGTAGTGCATATAACTAGACCGGATAAATGACTGGGAACCTTAAACTTCTTTTATTTTGTTCTTCAGTGGCTCCAAGCGTAGTAAAGCTAATTGCAAAATCAACACAGTTTAATGTGCATGGCCTTACAGCTCGCTTGTCTTTCTACATGGCACACCTAACCTTTGGTCAGAAGGTCAGAAGATGTGGGTATGAAGATCACTTCAGAGACTGGAACGCACATCGTGCAGGAGCGCTGTCCTTGGGAAATCGAATATAGAACATAGTGCAGGAAAGTAGCACACAAGAACAGGCCCTTCGGCCCACCATGACTGTGATGAACACAACACAAAATTGAATTAAATCTCTCCTGCCAGTGCATGAACCATATCCTTCCTTTACCTGCATATTCATGTGCCAATCTAACATCTTCTTAAATGCCTCTATAAAAACTGTCTTCACCACCACTGCCAGCAATGTTAACCAAGAACCTGTTTACTTCTTGCTGCAATGTGTAAAATATCAGTGATTGTTGTTCCTTTTTATTTCAAAAATAAATATTTATTCATATTATATAGAAGTATAAAACACAGAGCATGACTCTGTTTATGACTGGCAGACGAAGGGTCTCGGCCCGAAACGTCGACAGTGCATCTCCCTACAGATGCTGCCTGGCCTGCTGCGTTCCTCCAGCATTTTGTGTGTGCTGTTCTGTTTATGACTGTAATGTTGATCAATCTAGATATTCACAGTTCCATACTTTGGCAGTTTCAGCTCATTCTGTGTAGAAAGCAACATTGCCACTCATGTAGCATCCCGGAGTGATGTGACACTGAAGTGCCTGAGAAGTTTTACACAGGAATTAGCTCTTAAGTTCTTGTTGAGGCAGGACACTGGACTGCAGTCCTTCCCTACAAAGCCTTTACATTTACTGCATCAAGATTCAATACACACCTCAGCATTATTTTCGTGCCCAGTGGCACTCTCTGAGAAATCACACCCTCTGTGTTAACAGTGTGCGCCATTTACAACTTTCACTGCAATTACACTCTGTGACTACTTTATTACACCTGAACAGCTGCTCATTAATGCAATTATCTAATCAGCCAATCATGTTGCTGCAACTCGACACATAAAAGCATGCAGACACGGCCAAGAGGTTCAGTTCTTGTTCACATCAAACATCAGAGAAATGTGATCTAAGTGACTGTAATCATGGAATAATTGTTGGTGCCAGACAGGGTGGTCTGAGTCTCTCAGAAACTGCTGATCTCCTGGGATTTTCACACATGGTAGTCTCTAGACTTTACACAGAATGGTCCGAAAAGCAAAAAGGATCCAGTGAGCTATTGATCTGTGGGTAAAAATACCTTGTCAGTGAGAGAGATCGGGGGGAAGGCCAGAATGGCTCATGCTGACTGGAAGGTGACAGTAACTCAGATAACTATGCATTATAATAGTGGTGTGCTGAAGAGTATCTTTGACCTCGAAGTGGATGAGCTACAGCAGTGGAAGAACTTGAACATACACTCAGTGGCTACTTATTAGGTACAGGAGGTACCTAATGAAGTGAACACTGAGTGTACTATTTGAGTGGTTTTCCCTCCCTACCAAGGAAGAGATACTTCTAGCTAATAAAATAACTTAAACACAGTTTATTTTTAATTACACGTATTCAACTTTAGACAAATAGTTCTTAACACACATATAAAACTTACACAGAGGATCCCTGATTTGTAAAAGGTTACTGATTTTCAGAAGGTTTATAAACTGGAAAGGATTTCCTGACTCAGGTACAGTTCTTAGAAACTAAAAGAACATACCAATGAGTTGCATATGAATGAGTCATCCATCACAGAAACTGAAAGCTGAGGAATGAATTCTAGTTCTTTCCGTCAACCTGTCTTTCCGACATTCTCCTTATCATTCCACAGTTCTTTCTAACAATTACAGTATGCTGTTTTGCTAGTAGTTGACATTACCTGCATGTGTTGTTTTTCAGATACCTTAGCTGGGACAAAGTAATTCACAAAGATAGTCTAAAACTTCCGGGGACAGAGATCCCAGTTAACCCAAATTAATGTCATGAGGACTGACTCTTTCAATACTCAAATATCCCAACTACTAATTGATCAACTATACTCGTGACCATGTTTGATGTGCTAAATGACAACATCAATCTGGTCTGCAATCTTCCTTGAACTCAGTCACAACAGTCCAATTAACTTGGACAAAGTTGTCTGATTTGATGTAAGCCAAATAACATAACCTCATTGTTTTACGTTGATTAAACATTGGCCTACAAAACTTCACTGTTTATATGTTTGCAACAAGATGCTGAGCAAAGAATATTGGTTAGAAGTTTGACCTTGTCAAAAATAACTCTGACCATCTAGAGAGGTCACGTTGAAGAGCTAAAAAACTGAGGTTAGTGATAAGCTGCTCGAACCCTAGAAAATGAATATCCGTCACAGAGTAAGTTCTCTAAAACAGGCAATTTATTTTTTATACATACTGTACGTTAGCTGGTTAATGATTGGCAGAGGCATTTAGGGTGAATCCTCTGCATTTAATTAAAGTAATGCCATTAAATGGGCAGAGAAAGCCTTGATTAAATATCTCAGCAAAAACAATGTGCAAACTCCACACAGACAGCATTCAAGACTAGGACTGAACTGAGGGCTCAGAAGTTCTACTGGCTGAACCACTGTGCCACCCCAACAGATATTTGGCTACCTTGTCACTTAAGCTTCATTCTTAGTTCTACCCCAGACACATCCTCAGATAGTCTTCACCATGGACAGAAACAGCACATTTCACTGTATGTTCCAATGTTTCAATGTAAGTGAGACAAATGAAGTGAATCTTTAAGATTGTTCAATAAGATGCCACATAAAAGACTTGTTCATAAGATAGGGATGCATAGAGTTGGGGGTAATGTATTAGCATGGATAGAGAATTGGTTAGCCAATAGAAAGCAGAGAGCTGGGATACATGGGTGTTTCTCTGGTGGCAATCAGTGGTGAGTGGTGTGCCACAGGGGTCGGTGCTGGGTCCGCAACTGTTCATGATATACATTAACAATCTGGAAGAGGGGACCAAGTGTAGTGTATCTAAGTTTGCTGATGACACTAAATTGAGTGGAAAAGCAAATTATGCAGGGGATACAGAGACTCTGTAGAGGGATAGGGATATGGATAGGTTCAGAGAGTGGGCAAGGGTCTGGCAGATGGAGTCCAATGTTGCTAAATGTGAGGACATCCACTTTGGAAGGAAAAATGGAAGATTGGATTATTATTTAAATGGTAAAAGATCGCAGCATGCTGCTGTGCAGAAGTTATGTTGCAATTGTACAGGGTACTGGTGAGGCTGCATCTGGAATACTGCATTCAGTGCTGATCTCCTTACTTGAGGAAGGATATACTGGCTTTGGAGGCAGTGCAGAGGAGGTTCACCAGGTTGATTCCAGAGATTAGGGTTTACACTATGAGGAGAGATTGAGTCGCCTGGAACTATACTTGCTAGAATTCAGAAGGATGAGAGTGGACATCATATAGAAATATATAAAATTATGAGAGGGATAGATACGATAGAGGCAGGAAAGTTGTTTCCACTGGTAGGAGAGTCTAGAACTAGGGAACATAGCCTCAAGATTCAGGGGAGTAAATTTATGACAGAGATGAGGAAGAACTTCTATTCCCAAAGAGTGGTGAATCTGTGGAATTCTCTGCCCAACGAAGCAGTGGAGGCTACCTCAGTAAGTATATTTAAGACAAGGTTCGATAGATGTCTGCATAGTAGGAGAATTAAGAGTTATGGGGAAAAGGCAGGTAGATGGAGATGAGTTCATGGTTAGATCAGACATGATCTTATTGAATGGCGGAGCAGGCTCAACGAGCCAGATGGACTCCTGCTCCTATTTCTTATGATTTTATGTTCTTTATCTCTTTTCATCAATGAGAGACAGCAAATCTATACTGCAAAAGAAAATGCAAAGCTTTATTATAATTCTTGTGGGTGAGAGAGTGTGTGTGATTGCAGTTGTTTGCATCACTGGTAGTACTTAATAACAGACACAATTGGTTGCTGTCTGCCAGATATCAGATACTTGTGAGATTGCCACTCAAGAGCTGTAGAGGCTCAATATTAATGAGGCAGCATAGGTAGAATCCTCTCCACATCCCCTAAGGTAGATGCTGGTGCCAGCAATCGAGAGGGTGCATGAGATACTCATGACTAAAGGAGAAGCCCCTTGGAATTTACACTGTCCTGAAGATCATAAGCCACAGCTGTCATGGTCCCTTCTGGCAATCCCCCACCTGGCTATTTACCTCAGGAATTGGGCCTCAATCCCCTCGCTTAGTTCCCAATCATTCCCAGGTTCCACTGACCACACACACCTGCTTTCCATCAGCAAATGCAGTATAAAAACCCTGTGATCACAACAAGGAGCTGCCAGTTCGTTGGTTGACTCCGGTGTGAGTAACCTTGTTTCATGGTTCTTAGGACTGCCAGTTCTAAGTCTAGCATCGCTCCTGGATACCGATTCCATGATCACTACGTCAAGAACACCTCCTGACTGCCTCCGCATCTGTGTCCTGCACTTAGATTCATCCTCAGCCTCGTCCTTGCAACAATAGCAGCATAATTAGGCCTTTCTAACCATCAAGCCAGCTCCGCCATTTGAACACGTCTAATTTATCATCCCCCCTCAACCCCTTTCTCCTGATTTCTCCCTGCTACCTTTGACAACATTATTAATAAAGAACCCATCAACCTCTGCTTCAAATATACTCTGTGACTTGGCCTCCACAGCTATCTGTGGCAATGAATTCCACAGTTTCAATACCCTTCGGCTAACGAAGCTGCTTCCCATCTCTATTCCAAGTGGATGTCGCTCTTTTCTGAGGATGTGCCCTTTGCTCATAGACCCACTACTGGGAACATCCCCATGTCCACTGTATCTAGGCTTTTCACTATTCAACAGCTTTCAATATCTCCTAAGCTCCAGTGAATCCAAGCCCAGATTCATCAAATGCTCTTTATGTATTAACCCTTTAATTCCTGAGATCATTCATGTGAACTTCCTCTGGAACCTCTCCAATACCGGAACATCCTTTCTTCGACAACAGGCCTAAAACTGCTCACAATACTCCAGATGTGGTATGACCTATGCCTTGTATTCTTGGTTTTATATCCTAGTTCTTTTTGAAATGAATGCTAATATTGTGTTTGCTTTCCTTACTACTGACTCAACTGCAGGTTAACCCTTAGGGTATCTTGCATGAGGACTCGCCAGTTCATTTGCACCTCTCATTTCTGAATTTTCTCTTCCCGTTTAGAAAATAGTCTAAAACTTTTATTCCTTTTACCAAAGTACATGAGTGTACACTTTCCTACCATATATTTCATCTACCACTTTTTTGCCCATTCTCCGAATCTGCCAATGTCCTTCTGCATAATCCATGCTTCTTAACACTACCTGCTCCTCCATCTATCTTTGTATCATCCTCATACTTGGCCACAAAGCCATCAATTCTATCTTCCAGACCATTGACATATAATGTGAAAAGAAATGGTACCATAACCAACCCCCATAGGACACCACTATTCACCAGCTGCCAACCAGAAAAGACCCCTTTTCTTCCCACTCTCGGTCTCCTATCAGTCAGCCAATCTTATCTGCATTATTCTAGTATCTTTCCTGTATTACCATGAGCTCTTATCTTGTTTAGCAGTTCCATATGTGGCACCTTGTCAAAAGGCTTTCTGAAAACCCAAGTAAACAACATCTACTGACTCTACTTTGTCTATCCTGCCTGTTACTTTCTCAAAGAAAATCCTGCCTTTTCTCCTTGGAGTGACGGAGTATGAGAGGTGACCTGATAGAGGTGTATAAGATGATGAGAGGCATTGATCGTGTGGATAGTCAGAGGCTTTTTCCCAGGGCTGAAATGACTGCCTCAAGAGGACACAGGTTTAAGGTGCTGGGGAATAGGTACAGAGGAGATGTCAGGGGTAAGTTTTTTTACGCACAGCTGCTGGCAATGGTGGTGGAGGCGGATACGATAGGGTCTTTTAATAGACTTTTGGATAGGTACATGGAGCTTAGAAAAATAGTCAGCTATAGGTAAACCTAGTAATTTCTAAGGTAGGGACATGTTCAGCACAGCTTTGTGGGCCGAAGGACCTATATTGTGCCGTAGGTATTCTATGTTACTAGTTTTTGAGCAAGGCTTCCCCTTTAGAAAATCATACTAACTTTGCCTGTTTATCATGAGCCTCAATGTACCCTGAACCCTTTTCTTTAAGAATAGACTCTAACTTCTTGCCAGCCTCTGAAGTTAGGGTTACTGGGCTATAATTTCCTGCCTTCTGCTTTTCTCCCTTCTTAAACAGTGGAGTGACATTTGCAAATTTCCAGTCTTCCAAAACTGCCAGAATCTAGTCATTCTAGAATGATTTCTACTAATATCTCCACAATTTCTTCATGTCCCTCTTTCAGAACCCTGGGGTGTAATCCATCTGGTCCAGTTAACTTTTCTAGCGTCAGACCACTCAACTTCCCAAACACCTCCTCCTTAGTAGTAGTGGCTTCTCCTTAGTAATAGTGACAAGGTTAATTTTCTTTGTAACCTGTTCCCCAATCCCACTTCCATTTCCTTTGAGGATATACCTTTCCCCAGCACACTGGTAGTATAGTTATAGAGTCATAGAAAAGCACAGTGTAGAAAGAGGCCCTTCAACTTATCTAGTTCATGCCAAAACTATTTAAACTGCCAACTCTTATCGACCTGCACCGGGACCATAGCCCTCCGTACCCCTGCAATCCATGTACCTATCCAAACTTTGCTTAAATGTTGAAATCAAGCTTGCATGCACCACTTGCACTGGTAGCCCTTTCCACACTCTCATGGCCCTCTGAGTGAAGAAGTTTCCCCTCATCTTCCCCCGAAACTTTTCACCTTTCATCTTTAACCCATGACCTCTGTTTGCAGTCCCACCCAACCTCAGTGTAAAAAGCCTGCTTGCATTTACCCTATCTATACCCCCCCATAATTTTGTATACCTCTATCAAATCTCCTCTCAGTCCTCTATGTTCTGAGGAGTGAAGTCCTAATCTATTCAATCTTTCCTAATAACTCAGGCCTGCCAGACCCAGCAACAGCCTTGTAAATTTCCTCTGTGCTCTTTCAAACCTATTTACATCTTGCCTGTAGGTCGGTGACCAAAGCTGCACACAATACTACATATTAGGCCTCAGCAATATGTTCAACAACTTCCACATCATATTCCATCTCCTGTACTCAGTACTTCCATTCTTGACGGCCAATGTACCAAAAGCTTCCTTTGCGACCCTATCTACTTGTGGCGTCATTTTCAACAAATTATGGACCTGTACTCCCTGATCCCTTTGTTCTACTGCACTCCTCACTGCCCTACAGTTCACTCTGTAAGACCTACCCTGGTTGCTCCTGTCAAAGTGCAACACCTTGTACTTGTCCGCATTAACTTACATCTGCCATTGTCCAGCTGATCGAGATCCCTCCCCAACCCATGATAGCCTCCCTAGCTGTCCACTACACCCCCAATCTCGGTGTCATTCACATATCTGCTGATCTAGTTAACAATGGACCCCTGTGGCACTCCACATAATTTGCAATGTCTTAATAACCTGTGTGTTTTTGAGGTTCAGAAGGGAGCAGCTTCATCGGAGGGAAACTCACGTGAAGAAGGTGAAAGACAGCATCAGAGGCCAGGATTGAACTTCTAGCACTGAATGCTGCACCACCATCACTCATTGCCAGAGAATCAGGAGGAGGAGATCCTGGATGAGGAGGGTGTCTTGCATCCACTGGGATCAAGCTTGCCTTCGTCTCCTAGGTTGAATGTTGTGCTTCTTCTGGATCGATATAAGAAAAATCTCTCACTCAGCGTCAGCAAAACCCAAGAGCTGGATACTGACGAGAGGAGGAAGATACCAGAGGTCACTGCGTCATTGCTGATTAACTGGACCATGACAACTTGCACCCTTTCCTCAATCATCCTTCCCTAGCACAAGGAGAACAGCCTGGCCCCTAGCACCACACTCTCATCAAGTCTGAACAAGGAAATACCATTTTTATGCAGAAGTTGACCAGTTGTATACAAATATAGATCTAAGAGAAGCTTTATGCACTTCTGAACTCCATCATTTGCATATTTACGTACCAGTCATAATACACAGTTCAGGTGTTAATAACTTACGTGTTTTACGGCCAATAATACTTAAGAATTAGTAAAGTAACTGTCCAATATTAAGTGTTGTCCCTGAATCACAGTTTGTCTTCTTTTGCACATCAGTCTGTCTCTGTTTATGCATAGTTTTATCATAAAATTCTATCGCAGTTTTTTTCTTTCTCTGTAAATGGCTACAAGAAAATTATCTCTCACTTAACATTAGCAACACCAAAGAGCTGATTATTGATCATAGGTAAACACATTGATAATAAATTTACTTTGAACATTGTGTGACCCCATCCATGACACCTGCAAACAAATGAATCTCAGGGTTGTAAATGGTTGACATGCATGCACTTGGATAACAAATTTACTTTGAACTTTGAAATCTGAAACAAAGCATTTCCTATTCAGAGCAACTATAAAGGTCCAGTATTGGAGAACAACACAACAACTCCTTTTGTGAAGTCCTCAGAGAGTCTCCTTAATAAATATTTATGCAGAATACAGTGACTATTTCCCAGAAAGTGTTGAAAATTATCTGTTATAAATTAGCATCAGTGCTACTTATAACTGCTAATTCTAAGCATGTTTGATAAATTATTGTTTTAGCCAAGCTTCTCAACTTTATTTTATAATTTGTGACACTGATTATCAGATTTGCAGAGGGAAGAGCCTGTTTTTTGAACTTTATTGAAATAATCACATTCGAAATGCAGGCTTTGAAGGGATCAAGACACTTACGTACATGTATTGCTTGAGTTTTCTTTGCTTTAATGGGATAACAAGGGAATATCATAATGTATGCTTTTCTGAATAATTCATACAATGCTCTGAATCTTCTCCAGCTCCATGTACAGCAATGCCCTGGAGCTGAAAGGCGTAAGTCCACAAGAAATCCTTTGGATTGGGTTTGGACATGGTTGAGTTAATTAGGCTCAAAAATCTCAAACATTAGCAAAGTCCAAAATGACAAGAGCACATTCAGAGCCTGGAAAGTAATATGCTATCAATAATGGAATGCCCTTCTTTAAAAAATTCAAAAGAAACTGCTAACTAAGCAGATCTGATAAAAATTGTAAGCAAAAAAGTGCCAGAAAGAAGGCCGGGGGGCAGTGTTTGAAATACAGTGACAAGAACTAATGAGGTGAAGACTTCTGAAGTGATTTTGTATAATCAGAATGTGCTGCAGCTCTGAAGAACACCGTGTACCTAATTCAGTCTGCACAGTGTCGGTTTGGTCCTAGGCTCATGCACTTACTTTGTATTTCGACATGGAATAACACAACACCGCATCAGCCCTTCAGACCAGTTAAATTAGTGATTAATGGCCTAACCAAACTGATGCATTCTGCGTACGTAGAACAATACAACACAAGAAAAGGCAACACACACAAAAAGCTGGTGGAACACAGCAGGCCAGGCAGCATCTATAGGAAGAAGTACAAAGGCACTTTGGCCCACACTATTGTGCGAAACTAATTAGTAAACTAACTCTAGGAGAAAGCAGTTGAAAGATAAATTAAACCAGCCATGATTGAATAGCGGAGCAGGCTTGATAATAGCATTGCTTAATGTCGTTTGTTTTGTGCTATATTAATAGTGCTCCTATTAAAAGGGAATTTAGGCATGCCTTATCAGAGGTTTCTTTAGGATAGGCAATATTCCTACATTTTCACCCTGTTGCACTAACTGTTGACAGAAACTCCTTGCATTGAATCCATGTCACAACAAGTCATTGAGTGTGATATGTGACCAAGATCAAAGACTTATACAGAGAGAGGATCATGACTTTCAAATGGAACATCTTATAAAACGCATGGGCTTTTCCGCTAGTAAAGTGCTAAAATTCTGATTCTGAAAATTGGGAGAATTGATTTTTGGATCAGTTTAGCCTCAACAGCATCTTGAGAAACAAATTTAAAGAACATTTGTACAATATAGCACAAAGCATAATTCGATTGATCAGACGCCAGAACCATTATATGTTCAATTCTTTGCCCTAGTCTGATCTTGTTTAATAACCTATTGATCCACTCAACATTGTAATTGGGAATAAAGGAGCCAAGCTCTCCTTTCTAAAGACGAGGGGCTGTTTTCTTTTCAAATGTCTGTTTTAGCTGCAGCTCTTGTCATTGTCCGAACCTCTTGATGATTCCTAAATTAAATGCCTTGACATTAGCAGCTGTGCCTTCTCTTCACATCTAGCATTCTCCTTAAAATTTAGATCTTTCACCTGCTCTGACAACAACTTACCCAGCTGCACCCCTCTGCAGCCATGAAGTGTCTTTTCTACTATTAGGGAGAGATGTTGAGCAGATGAAATGGGTTTCGTTTACCATCCCCATCAAATGATATCAGGGCTGTGACCGTCAGTTAAAGGAACATAGTGAAGTCCAGAACAGGTTCAAAAGGAGGAATAATCTTCTCCCTCCACTTATTGGTTCTGAAATATGTTATAATTTGCTCTCCCCAAAGCAATGGATTGTTCGCATTTGCTAGTGAATCTTTGTTCATCATATTCCTCCTCTGATCTTGTTGATCTAATGCTGATGCTATCCTACAAATGGATATTAATTTAAGTGTTTTTATTTATTTATTGGGATCACTCTCCACACCAGAATTTATTGTCTATCACTAAATGATGGGTCAATTAATTGTGGCACTTGTTTTAGATGCAGCTGCTGGAATCACATTTGGTGGAGCTATGTACGGATAGAGCAGACAAGATAGAACAGATACAAACAGCAGAAAGTTTCCACCCTAACAATGTGAACAGTGCATTGCCTTTGGGAGAGCAGATAATGGCATTTTTAATCAAACACCCCACCCATCCCAGACATTCTGTCTTCTTCCCTCTCCCTTTAGGTAGAAGATACACAAGCCTGGAAGCATGTACTACCAGCTGAAGAACAAATTCTATCCCAAGTGCCTCACACATAATGCTGGAGGAACTCAGCAGGTCAGGCAGCATCTATGGATAAGAGTAAACAGTCGACACCTCTCTTCAGGACTGAATGGACTTCTTGTATTGAAGATGACCTCTTGGCCTCAGAACCTTTATGAACTTGCACTTTATCATTTACTTACACTGCACCTTCTTGAAAGCTTTTACAATTCATTGTTATTGTATTACCTTATTCTATCTCAACACGCCGTGTAACGATTTGATCTGTGCAAGCTGTTCAAGACAAGCTTTTCACTGTATGCTGACATTAATAAACCAATGCCAATTCCATTTGTGAACAAGAAATGGTTTTGCACCAGCCTAATACTGGCAATAATTTCCAAGACAAATTGTGTCTTTCCCCCAAATTATTCCCCCCATTGAAGTTGAGTGAAGTTTTCCCCTTTGGTTTAAGAGCCTGATGGCTGAAGGTAATAACTGTTCTTGAACCTAGTGGTGTGAGTCCTGGGGTTCCTTATTATTTATTTCTTTTTTGTATTTTCAGCTTGTGTCTTTTGCACACTGGTTCAACTCCCAAATTGGTGTGGTCTATCATTGATTCTATTATTATTATTATTATTATTATTCTATTATGGATTTTTTGAGTATGCCCACAAGAAAATGAATCTTATAGTTGCATATGGTGACATATACTGTATGTACTTTGATAATAAAGTTACTTTGAACAATTTATATCACAACCCTGTTCAATAAGTCTAGGTCACCAATCTCTGGAGAAGGAAGCCAGGGAAACTGATTTACTTTAAGAACTTTATTTTGGTGTAATGCTTTAAATTGATTTCTAGATCTTTAAACTGATTTTAATTAATTTCCTTTTTTTACACTTTTAAACATTTTGTTATTTTTCAGAATTATTTAAATTAATTCAAATTATTAAAAAAAATCTCTCCTTATATATTAAGGACCATTTTTAAGGTTGGGCTGTTTAAAGACCATGACAGTGGTTTGTCCTGCAGAACATAGAGTATAGAACACTACAACACAGTACAGACCATTCCGCCCACGATCTTGTGCCAAGATCGTGGGCTGAACACTCTAAGATCAATTTAACCCTTCCATCCCACTTAGCGCTCCACTTTCCCATCATCCATGTGCCTGTCTAAGTGTTTCTCAAATATCTCTAATTTTTCTGCCCACCAACAACACTCTTGCCAGGGTGCTCCTTGATGGTGCTCCATCATTCTCTGTGTAATAATCGTAATTCTGACATATCCCCTACATTTTCCTCCAATCACCTTCAAATTATGCCCCCTGGTATTTTCCCCCGAGAAGTTGCATTATTTTAGGCTAGTCTCCTACTCTCAGCAGTCTACAGAAGACTTTGGATTGGCTCCCGAGGACTTGTCACCGTTGGCGACTGGCTGTGCCTGATGGGAAGTCTGTCAGGAACAAGTTAGCCTGTTCGGCTGGTGTCTACACACACAACAGATCAAGCTGAATTGGGGAGAAATACTGTGGGAAATTGGATCAGGCTATGAACAAAATAAAACATAGTTGTGCAATATCTAACTGCAACCTAGCAAAGATCAACATTTGAATACAGTAAAAGATATCTACCATAATTTCCATCATTCCACAATTATAGAAAGAGAGGGGACATAAAGTCACCTACTGTCCTAACGTTTATCCCACGATTTGCCTTTTCTAATACTGAAGCAGCGTTCATGTGATGACATTGGGAAACTAGCCGAAAGCAGTCCTGAATGAGGTTGTTGGCCAAAATGTCAACAGTTTAATTTGATGTTGCCTAACTTGCTGAGTTCCTCCAGCATTTTGTGTGTTGTTCAAGATTTCAAGCATCTGCAGAATCTCTCGTGTTTATGTAGCCGAAAATAGTGCAACTTTTGCAGGACAATAGATTTACAGAAAAGCTCAAGGGCAGTTCTTAAAGTCACTCCTTTTGGCAATGCATCATGGACAATGAACTAGTGCCCACTGTGCCTGTAATAGGTGTGCTATTTTCCTTTGGTATAGTGCACTCAGGAAATATATTTATCCCGGGGTCCTTCCTGCTTGTTGCGATAAACACAGAAGACCCAGACCAGCAGGAGGTCAGATGTTGACACTCTTTGATCTCACGATCCGACACTGAACTCAGACGAGAGTGCAGAAACAAAGCACAAATGACCTGAGCAGACACACTATGAGCACTTTGTGTCTAACCCTTGCTATTATAACAGGGAAGGCTGGCATCCTCTTTCAGGGGAGCCATGTGATTGACCCTGAGGAAAAGTGGTTTACTTTGTAAATTTATCCTATTTAGTAATAATATTGATAATTAAGATCTAGTCCTTTAAAATGGCTTAATTCATACAGTTTTACATTACATAGGACGTGAAAACTATAGAAAGGGCGCACAGGAGATTTACAAGGATGTTGCCCAGGTTGGGGAGCATGCCTTATGAGAATAGGTTGAGTGAACTCGCTTTTTCTCCTTGGAGCAGCAGAGGTGACCTGATAGAGGTGTATAAGATGATGAGAGGCATTGATCATGTGGATAGTCAGAGGCTTTTTCCCAAGGCTGAAATGGCTAAGATGAGAGGGCACAGTTTTAAGGTGCTTGGGAGCAGGTACAGAGGAGATGTCAGGGGTAAGTTTTTTTTACGCAGAGAGTGGTGAGTGCGTGGAATGGGCTGCCAGCGGTGGTGGTGGAGGCGAATACGATAGGGTCTTTTAAGAGACTCCTGGAGCTTAGAAAAGTATAGGGCTATGGGTAACCCTAGGTAATTGCTAAAGTAAGTACATGTTTGGCACAACATTGTGGGCTGAACGGCCTCTATTGTGCTGTAGATTTTCTATATTTCTAGACTAAAGTTGTTCTTATGTTTCTAAGTTGTTTCAAGCAATTTGAACACTTTTTAAAATGCCTCTGTCTATATTTTAAGGGCATTTGTCAGTGGTGCATCGTCAAAGTGATTTGGGGGTCAGGCTCCTGAGGCCTTGGCATAGTTGGTGACTGGTTCGTGTGTGTGTGTGTGTGTGTGTGTGTGTGTGTGTGTGTGTGTGTGTGTGTGTGTGTGTGTGTGTGTGTGTGTGTGTGTGTGTGTGTGTGTGTGTGTGTGTGTGTGTGTGTGTGAGTGTGTGTGTGTGAGTGTGTGTGTGTGTGGGGTGGGGTTGCCTGTTACTTTTGAGAATGGCAGGGCCATTTAGTTGGTTCTGTATGCACATCAATGCCCTTATTTTGCCCTTATTAAAGAACACAAGCCAAGAAGGATCAGGATGGGACCCCCTCAGCCCCTCAACCCTTCCCGACCATTCAGTACGATCATGGCATATATAAAGTGGCCTCAACTCCTCTTCTGTATCAGATCCGCATCACTCTCAATTCCTCAATCTTTCAAATATTTATCTAGCTCCATCTTAAATATATTGAATAATCCAGCCTGCTCAGGCGCAGAGAATTCCAGGGATTTACCACCTTCTAAGAAAATAATTCTCTACACAATTCAATTTTAAGTATTTGCCCCTTATTTAGTAGTTGCCTCCCTTTGGTTGAGACTCTCGCACTAATAGATGCATCTCAACATCTACCCACCTGAAGCCCACTTATGACCTCTTATGGTTATTAACCCTCACTTTTCCCCAAACTTTAAAGTGTTTATTACAAATAAAATACTATAACTTTCCAAATGTTCCTGTAAATAACAAAACAAAAGGTGGTTTCTGTGGTGAACTAGATATACCTGTCTGACTGCTCCTGTGGCTCCTCCCACAGACCCCTGTATAAAGGCGACTGTGGCCTGCTGCTCTCCCTCATTTTCCCCAGGATGTAGTGTTGTTCTTCAGTCAATAAAAGCCGATATCTCACTTCCTAAGTCTCGGCGTGAGTTATTGATGGTGCATCAGTTTCCTTTTTGTTCTAAATATAACATCTTTAGAAATCAAATGGTTTACTTGTAGGACAAGCAAAGTCCAGGTTGGAAGTCAATCTTGGTATCCTAAATAATACAGCACAGAACCAGGCCCTTTAGCCCAACTTGTCCATGTCAACCATAATGTCCACCCAGTATTCCCATTGGACCCGTATGCCTCTAAACTCCTTCTATCTTTGTACGTATCCAAATGCCTCTTGAACATTGTGATTGCACTTGCTTCAGCCACTTTCTCTGGCAGCTCATTCCATTGTGCACCGTCCTCTGTGTGTAGACGTTGCCCCTCTGGTCCTCATCTCTCACGTTAAAACTATGCCCTCTAGGTTTTAGTTCCCCTTCTATGGGAAAAAGACAGTGCATTCACTCTATCAATGTCCCTCGTGATTGTATACATTTCTGTAAGATAATCCCTCAGTCTCTTACATTCCAAGAAATAAAGTCCTGGAATGTCTATCCTCTCAATCTAAATCAGGCTCTCGAGTCCCAGCAACATTTTTGTAAGTCCTGATGAAGGGTCTAGGCCCAAATCAATTGCTTATTCCCTTCCATAGACTCTGCCTGGCCTGTTGAGTTTCTCCAGCATTTTGTGTGTGCTGCTCTGGATTTCCAGCATCTGCAGAATCTCTTGTGTTTATCCTTGTAAATCTGCCCTATACTCTTTCCAGTTTAATGATGTCCTTCTATAAATGGGTGTTCAAAGCTGTACCCAATATTCCAAGCGCAGTCTCACCAATGCGTTGCACAACTAGAACATAAAACATAAAGCTCAGTGCCTTCTCTGAAGAACACCAAACACTGTCTTTGCCACCCAGTCTTATGACTCTGTGAGACTCACGCACAGTAGCATCTATAGGCATTTCCATGTTTTGTTCGTTCAGATAAATAACAAGGATATAACTATTCAGCATCTCTTTTATTGAAGGCAATTACCTAATGCCAATGGCTGGTACAACGATGCATTAGGAAGTCATGGAAAAAGGTGCACACAATTGTTGAAGGTCCATGAACATAAAATACTGCAGATGCTGAGATCTGAAATGAAAACATATAATTGTAGTGCATCTTTGGAGAAGTCAGTTGAATCCATGTTTCAGGTCAAAGACTCTTTGTCAAAATAGTGAAACTGACATGTGAGATGTTTAAAATATAAACTGTTTCTTGTGTTAATTAAGAGTGGCTGGAAGAAATCAGATTCAATGCTATGTTCCCATTAACAGTTATTGCTGTATATATCTTAAGAGGTCATGGACAATGTTGTAAAAAATGTCTTCAGGGCATTTAATGCAAATTTATACTTTTATGAGTATTTGCATAAATTCAGCATGAATAATAAAATATAGTGGAGCATGCTTTTCCTTTGATACAGAAACCCTGTAGACTTCACATTATCATCCCTAGTTATCTGTCCAGATTTATTGTAAATAAAGAGCAACAGTAAAACATGTCACCCTATCACAAAATTGATGAATGAATGACACAAAACAATTCTAATCTTAGTCCCAATGAAACTGGAAATATAGGGGTTTAAGGAGCATTTGCAATTTTATTAACTTGGATCTGTATTCCGGAAATTAATTGCTGTTGGTAATTTTAACCACTCAATCATAAATTAGATAAAATTATGCTAAATTAGACCTTCATGTATTGTATATTAATGGTGACCTTTTTCCCCAGGAGATTTATTTTTCATCAACTTTAATGATAATTAGGTGAATGATATTGGTGAAGCATTTATTATGGCCCTCATCGTCTGTCCCGGGACATATAACCGCATACAGATGGAATGATATTTTTCTGTTCCTCTCTGCAGTTGTAGGGGCTCCACCCAAGGAATTCTAAACTGTACTTCATCAATTCCAACTTCCCAGTTTAAAATTATTGGTAAATTTGGTTTATTATTGTCATATGTACTGAGGTACAGTGAAAAAGAAACTTGATATCGTTCACACAGATCATTTAATTACAACAGATTATTGAAGTTGTACAGGGTAGAACAATAGCATATGACAAAGTACAGAGCAACACACAGAAAATGCTGGAGGGGCTCAGCAGGTCAGGCAACATCAATAGAAAAGAATAAACAGTTAGGACTGAAATGTTGACTGTTTACTCTTTTCCATAGATGGTGCTTGACCTGCTGAGTTCCTCCAGCATTTTCTGTGTGCTTCTTTGGAGTTCCAGCATCTGCAGATTTTCTTGTATTTGTGACAAAATACAGTGTTACAGTTGCAGAGGAAATGCAGCGCAGGTAGACAATGGGGTGCAAGTTCATAACAAGGTTGATTCCGAGGCCAAGTATCCATCTTATCATACTAGAGGAACTTTAATTCTATTTAAAGACCCAATGGTCTTTAAGTAGTGGGGTAGAAGCTGTCCTTGAACCTGCTGGAACATGCTTTCAGACTATTGTTTCTTTTGCCCGATAGGTGGTGGTGGCTATTTTGATATACAAAGGCTTTAAGCTGTAGAATTCCTTTCCAGCTACTTGGAACCTTCCTTAAGTAGCACCCTCCCTCTTTGACCATACTTTTGAGCCTGAACTCTCTCTGTGGCTGACTTTTGACCTTATTGTCTAATAGCTTTTTCTTGAAGCACATCAGGACAGTTCTGTTATTGCAATGGTGCCATAGAAATTTGTTGCTGATTACCACCGGCTGATATCACAATCCCTTCAAGCATCCTCTACTGAGATTTCATTAGTGTACTAATTTCTAAAATTATTACCAAAACAGGGATACACCCCCTAAATTATTCAGCATTACACTTGGCTTCCTGAGCTCCTTAATAAATCTATTGAGAAAGTCAATAAATTACAATAAGTTCAGAACAGCGCTATAAAATTTGATGGGTTTGGAATGAGTTGAATCTCCCAGCTGACACTGGTTTATCAAACAACTGACAATTCAAAGCGTTAGCCTGTTTGCCTTGCTCTCTGCCCTTGTATTCCTCCTTGCCCCAATTGGCACCATTTGCAGGTTACGGTTCTCAAACCTCTGGCGTGGTAGGATAGTTTATAAGGCCATCTCATCAAAGGGTTGGGTATTGCTGAGGGAGCTCCATTCTGGTGGAACTTGAACTGGAAATCATACTGTGAAATTCCTCCGGAGAAAAACAGCTTGAGATTCATATGGCAGCTCCTCATACAGGGCCTACAGTCACACTGAAGCATACTCTTATTTGCTGCTCCATGTTCCTTCAAAAGCTGGCTGTAATACATGTATTAAACCCAACAGAATAATTATGACAGACCATAGAACAATACAACACCAGACAGGCCATTTGGCCCATTATTCTGGGGCACTCTTGATACCATTTATATTAACTGCCCTTTTCCTCCATCCATATTGATGCACCATCAATAACTCTCGGAGATGTGAGTCAAGGTAGGCTTTTATTGGCTGGAAGAAAGCACCGTCAGCAGCAAGAGACCACCACACAACATCCTGGAGACTGAGGGAGGAGCAGTGCCTCCAATCGCCTTTATACAGGGGTCTGTGGGAGGAGCCACAGGAGCAGTCAGCGGGGGGGTGTGTCCAGACAGGTATATGTAGTTCACCACACATATCCTTCCATTCCCTGCATATTCTTGAGTGTATCTTAAAGCTTCTTAAAGTCCATTAGACTGCCTGGGTCCACTCCACTGTCCCTAGTAATCCATTCCAGACACCTCAGCTCACTATCTGTGTTATAAACATGCCCCAAATGCTACCTTTCAATTCCCCAACCACTCCACCCTCAACTTTATAAGCATGTACTCTGATGTTTGACATTTCTACTCAGGGAGAAAGATTTCCACTTGTGTGCATTATCAAGCACATTTGAGGAATATGATTCTTAAGTCTTAAGTACTAAGAAGGAAACCAGGTAGCTAGAGCACATTGAAAATGCTGATCATCAACTTTCTCAGCAATATGCTTTCAGCGAATAATTCATGGTACTTTGACCTGGAATAAACTAATTGTTTAAAATTATTGCCTGTCCTGCCTTGTAACATTAGCGCAGAGGAATTGTCAAAATCTGCAGGACCCCATGCATAGAATTTAATAAGATAAGCTTACCTTTTATATGAAAACGTTTCCAAAAAAAACCTCAACTGCTTATTGCTCCTGAAACTTCAGAAGAATTAATTAACTCTATAAAAGAGTACCTGTCATTAGAACAAAAATTGTTTTAATGTTACCAGCAAAAATATATTTAGCTCATTATTTTCATAGTGAATAGATTTTGGCTTGCAAGAGGGTGCTTATAGAAACTTCAAAACAACCCTGGTTTAAATCAGAATGTAACTTTTTTGCCTGGATTGGGTCTGGACCGGCAAACAATCCATATCATTTGGATGTCAATGGGGATAGAGGTGAAAAAATTTTGTAGACTAAATGTATAACTGTTTTAAAATTGTTTTATGCTATTATTTTTAGTTATTGAACTCTCTTCTATGCTAAAGTTTATTTGAATATTTACTCATTGTTTTTCACAGTTCAAAGTTCAACATTTTGATTAACTTCAATTTTAGTAGTTTTGTCAGAGCATTTTTAGTAATTACCGAATTGATTTGCAGATTTGACAGCAGGTAAGGCAAGGGTCTATACCCACTGCCAACGACTGACAGCAGTGTTGTAGGGAAGGTTCTTGATAAGCATTTTCAATCACTAAGGCCAACCTGCTGGACTCAGGAACACAATGGGAGGTGGGGTAAATATTCCGCACCTGGACAAGGTGGGGGTGAGTTGCCTCTTGAAACTCAAGGTACTTGTTGCTGTGCAGGTGGCTGAAACTGATCAAGAATGACCTAGAACTCTATCTAAAGTATTTTAAAACTGAGATAATATTAAAAACAAGACAATACAAATGCAAACTCTGCAAAAGATGTTGCAAAAACTATCGAATATTCCATGACCATTAATACGAACATTGTATTCAAATAACCTTAGACACATGAAACCTCATTGAAATGTATTTCTCTCCAACACTGACTCTGAATGTAACACAGGGGACAATATGAAGCCCTTACCCAACTACAGAGATGATTAATCCTGAACCAAATTCCGTTGCAATCTCCCTATCAATTTTACCAATGCAATACTCTTTAACTCTGGAAGACTTTGCCCATCACAGCAAGGGCTTGGGAGGGGCCTGTTCCCATGCAGAGCAACAAACAGAATGCTAGATGGGAGTATCGATGGAAGGAAATATTTGGGATAGAGAATCTTTTTCTGAACTGAGAGTGTCATGGTTACTTGAAATGACCAGGAGACGCAGACAATTCTTCGAGAAGTTTAAACCTTTATTTGCAAACAAAGGCTGAGGCAATCAATGAACTTGTCACCGAAAGCCCACCGAGCTCCAGTGTACAGCATTCTTTATAGTAATTTCTTATCTCAGTTACATTTCGGTTTCATCGCCATACCCAATCAATGTTTAGTTGCATATCATCTATATATGAATTAATTAATCGCTCTTGCCTAGCCCGCGGTGCGCCACCATTATATTTCACCCATTCGCATAGGGGCCTTATTCGTGGCCAAGATTATGTTTTCCAGACAACCTCCCTCACATTACATTCCTGCTCGCAGCATCCTGTCCGCCACCGTTATCTCGTACTAAACAAAGGCTGAGTGTAATACATGGGATACATCGCAGCTAATAGTGCTGCTAACCAAACAGGTGTTCTGTAAGTGCCATGATATGCAGCTAAGAGAGTACAAAGTATCTAGTGAAAACAACACATAGCAAAATGTGGTAGTAAAATAATACATATTAATATTCAGTACATAGGAGTGATTACATAGTGTAGTAAATAGCTAGTACATACTGATTATATTTCAGGTATATATAATGATTATGTCAGGTATATTTCTCAATAAGAGATAGAGAAGAGATAAGAGAGGGGAAGGGATGGAACAACAGCTGACAAGTGTTAAGTGGATCCTGGTGAGTAAAGGGGATCAGTTGGGTGTTTGATGGCCAATGTGGACTTGGTGATCTGAAGGGCCCATTTCTTTGCAATAACTGTAGACTCAGCCAGCTCCATCATGGGAAAACAAAATCATTGTTTACATGGGGCATGAGCCCTAAAGTCCTTCTGAAGGGGCACCATTCAGAGCACACTGACTGGCTGTGTCACCGCCTGGTATGGGAACTGCATCAACCTTGATCGCTGGGCACTGTAGAGTGTGGTGCAGACAGCCCAGCGTTGTGAACTTCCCTCCACTGAAGATATTTACAGCAGCAAAAAGGCCTGGAAGATCACTGGGGACACCAGTCACCCCAACCATAATCTGTTTCATCTGCTTCCCAATGGCAAATGGTACTGTGGCATTAATACCAGGACCAACAGGCTATGGGACAGCTTCTTTCTACAAGCCATTAGACTTATCAGTTCATATGTCTGAACATTGCGACAGAGTCAGAATGCAAAGATCTTTATTCTCTCACATTGTGGGATGGACGCAAGATCCAAATAAAGCCATTTGTAAACTCATTCAAGCCTCACTACCATTGAGGACATCTTCCAAAAGCAGTACCTCAAAAGGCAGCATCCATCATTAAAGACCCTCACCATCCAGGACATGCCCTCTTCTCACTACTACCATCAGGGAGGAGGTACAGGAGTGTGAAGACACACAATTAACATTTTAGGAAGAGTTTCTTCCTCTCTATTATCAGATTTGTGAATGGTCCATGAACATTGAACACTACCTTACTATCCCTCTTTTGCATTATTTATGTATTTTGTTTTTTATTGTAACTTCACTGTTAACAGCACAGCATAACTGTCCTGCTGCTGCCAGAAAACAATGCACTTCATGACCACATTAGTGACAAACCTGATTCTGATCTCTCTGGGACATTTCTTGTGGACAGTCACACCACTAGGATTGAAAAGGAAAGGGAATCTTCATTTCTTCTCAGGGAAGCTATTTTGAAAGTACCTTAGTTCACAATGAGCTAGGGTATTCTATTTTTTAGCAAATATTGGTTTATCTTGAGCTAAGGACTAAATTGTTGCAGATGTGACTACCAAAATGTTAGTTGTGCAGCCAGTTTTGGTCCAATGAGTCTGACCCACAAACGATGGACAATCACATCTGAAATTCTGGTTCACATCTTCACTGTTACGCTGCAGGTATTTCATTTAGTAGCTCTGTAAGAGAAGTCTGTTCTGCTTTCAGCCTGTTGGGGTTATTGTTGAAGATAAGGGATGATGTGGAATGTGTGCCATCCAATTAAGGGGAGGTTTTCTTGGTGAGGGACAATAAGGTTGGTCTTGGACTTTTGCTTGGCCAAAGATGAAGAGCGATGATGTTGGCCAGAATGAGTTGTGGCGTACAATCCGCTGGTAGACCCATTTGTTCAAGATAGGTAGCAAGCAACATTTGGAAGGTGGTGTGGGCATTCTCTGTTATTTTGTGGCATTAATTTGTAACAGGGTACAAATTACAGAGTATCCACACAAACTAGGGTTTTGGGTGGGACGAAGCATCTCAATCTGATGAGTTTGGTGGGACTTGAGAGTGTCTTCCCTAGACTTATGTAGCTAAAGAAACCAGGGTGTTTCAAATTAATACACAAATGATTATGTAACATAATCTGCATGGCAAGTAGCAAGTCATTATTCATCAAGATAATGGAAACACACAGAAGTATCCTGAATTTGACATGTTTCTAAACTCAGCACGGCAATGATAAAAAAAAAGAATTTACTACGATCCAGTTTATATTTTGGTGGTAAGTGATGAGTTCCAACCACTAGTGAATTCTCAATTCACCTCAAAGTTATCAATTATTCACTTTCAAGCATTTTTCTCATTTCCATTGCCTCACTTAAATCCATGTTTTGGCAAAACAAAAACTATGCAATTGTTATTCATGTAGCAGTGCCAACAGTAGTAGTGTTGTGATGATTCAGCCAATCAATTGCCTTGTTGAGCTATAGTGGTTCCAATATTACGATAGGTTGGATTTAATTGAAGTGCTGTTTTGGTATTGGTTTATTATTGTCATCTGTACTGAGAAACAGAAAAGAATTCTGTTTTGTGTAACATCCAAATTGATGTTTCCATACTTGTCGTTTGTACATTGAGGTAGTACAAAAGGAAACAGAATGCAGAATATAATGTTGGGTTTGCAGAGAAAGTGCAGACAGACAAATAAAGTGCAAGGGCCATGATGAGGTACATTAGGAGGTCAAGACTTCGTCTTTCAGACTGAAAGGTCTGTTCAAGAGTCTGATAATAGTGGGATAGAAGTTGACCTTGAGTCTTGTGATACATGCTTTCAGACTTTTGTATCTCCTGCCCAACAAGAGGAAAGAAGAAGAGAATGATTGGGGTGGACGAGGTTGATTATGTCTGGCTGCTTTCCCAAGGCAGTGTGAAGTGCAGACTGAATCAATGGAGGGAGGCTAATTTGCATGATGGACTGGTTAGCTCCCTAATATTGGCTCAGATATCAGGCCTATATTCAGTTTTTACTTCACAACAACTGGGGGTGGAATATATAGCTCACCCTCTACTCTTTAGCTGATATTTTTGCTATTAAAGTCAATGCGTCTACAGAATGTGCTGTGCCCACCTTGAAAAGGTTCACTGATCTTATTTCCACAGCCTAAGCCTCAAGAAAACTAAAGGTGTTTGTAACCCTTCGGCGTAGAGATCTTGAGCTTGAGCTCTATATAGTCTCCTCGGATAAAACAAACAGTTCCAAGTGAAAGAAACAATAAAGAAAACTTGGTATGTTGGAAGTCTGAAACTAAAAAAACCCCAGCAAATACTAAACACACAAGATTCTGCAGATGCTGGAAATCCAGAGCAACACTTGTAAAATGCTGGAGAAACTCAACAGGTCAGGCAGCATCTACGGACATGAATCAACAGTCGACATTACAGGCTGAGAGCCTTTTCTCAGGAATGAATATTAATAAAGAAGATGCAAGAATGAAATGGTGCGTCGAGGGGGGAAAAGGACAAGCTAGAAAGTGATAGTTGAAGCCAGGCAGGTGGGAAAGTTAAAGAGCTGGAGTGAAAGGGAAGGAGGAGGAACAACAGGGCAGCTGAGAAGAGGTAAGAGGCCAGAGAGGGGAATAGAAGAAGAGGGAAAGTGAGAGGAAAGGAAAAAAATAAGAATAATAATCCAGAAGGAGAAATCAATGTTCATGCCATCAGGATAGAGGCTACCCAGCAGGAACATAAAGGGTTGCTCCTCCACACTAAGAGTGGCCTTGTTGTGGTAGAAAAGGAGGCCATGGACCAACATGTTGGAATTGGAATGGGGATAGGAATTAAAGTGGTTGGCCACCAGAAAATTCCACTTTTGGTAGATGGGGTGGAAGTGCTCTATAAAATGGTTCCCCAATTTCTGCTGGGTCTCACCAATGTAGAAGAAGCCACATTGAGAGCACTGAACTCATTTGATGACCCCAACAGATTTGCAATGAAATGTTGCTCCACTTGGAAGGACTATTTGGGCTCTTGAATGGAGGTGATCGGTCAGGTGTAGCATTTCTCTTGCTTGCAAGGATATGTGCAGGAGGGAGATTAATGGGGTGGGACAAGTGAATCATGGGGGGGGGGGGTGAACTCTGCAGAAAGCAAAGAGTTAAGGAGGAATAAAGATGTGTTTGTTGATAAGATCCCGTTGAAGATGGTGAAATCTGTGGAGAACAGTGTGTTAGATACAGAGGGTCATAGGGTGTTAGGTAAGGACAAGAGGAACTTTATTCCTGCTAAGACGGCGAGAAGATATTGTGAATGCAGATGTCGTGGAAATTCAGGAGATGCGGGTAAGGGAATGTCAGTGGTGAAGGAAGGGAAACCCTTTCTTTGAAGGAGGAAATCGCTAATGTCCTGGAAAGGAAAGCTTCATCCTGGGAACAGATGCATCAGAGGTGAAAGAACTAAGCAAAAGGGAATAGCATTTTTACCAGAGAGAGGGTGGGAAGAGGAATATTCAAGATAGCCATGGGAATTGGTAGGTTTATAAAAGAGGTTGGTAGGTAGTTTTTAACCAGAGGTAGAGACAGAGAGATTGAGAAAAAGGAGAGAGGTGTCAGAAATGGACAAAGTGAATTTAAGAGCAAGGTGGAAATTGAACACAAATTTATTGAAGTTGATGAGCTCACATGAGTGCATAAAGCAACACCAATGCAGTCATCAACGAAGCATAGAAAGAGTTGGGCAGTGTTACTGGGAGGACTTGGAACATGAACTGTTCCAAGTAGCCAATGAAAAGGTAGGCATAGCTGGGGCCCATTCAAGTGCCTGTGGCTACTCCTTGAATTTGGAGAAAGTGGGAGGAGCTGAAGGAGAAATAGTTGAGGGTGAGGTCCAATTCTGCCAGACAGAGGTAGGTGGTGGTGGAGGGCAACTGGTTGGGTCTTTTCTTGAGAAAGAAGTAGAGATCTTTAAGGCCTTCTTGATGGGGGTAGAAGTGTCTAGGGACTGGACATCTATAATGAAAATAAGGCTATCAGGGCTAGGGATGGAAAGTTTTGGAAGAAAATGAGAGCATACAAAGGGTTACAGATGTAGGTGGAAAGGGACTGAACAAAGGGGGATGGAGGAGGAATTTAGGAGGATTAATGGTGCCTAATGGTAACTCCTTTGCTTGCATCTTCAAAAACAGCTCTATTTCTATCTTTAATATCTCTATTTTACACTTTCAGGGTTCTTTTGAAGATCCTGACTAGGAGTTACATGCTGACTATGGTTCTTTGTGGGAATGGGACACACTCTCCGGGTTTCATGACTGGCCATTATTTGGCATGCCAAGGGGTCGGCTAAGAGCTCAGCTGGCCTTCAAAGGGCCAAGATCTCATGGCTCTGGAAATGGGCAGATTGAAGTTTAGTGTCCAGGCAGATCAGTGTGTCATGGGAGATGGAAGATCTAAGGCTGTGTGGCCAGAGACCAGAGATTTTTGGGCACAGAGCTCAGAAAAAGTGATGCAATAGACTTTTAACATCATAAACCAGTGAGTTGTTTGTTACATCTCCCCTCTCAATGTGAAACAGAGACACCTTTTTATCCCTTATTAGGCAGAGAGAGAGAGAGAGAGAGAGAGAGAGAGAGAGAGAGAGAGAGAGAGAGAGAGAGAGAGAGAGAGAGAGTGCCTGTGGTCTGTTGAACAGGTAGTCTTTGGGGTACAGCAAGTCTGTGTCTTTGCTGTTGCTTTGCTCATGCTTGAGTGCTTGGTGGTGGGTGTCGATGCTTTTTCTTGCTGGTCGGGGGAGGAGGGTTCATGCTTGCTGCTGTTTACACGCGGGAGGGAGGGGAGCCGGGGGTGGGGGGGACTTCGGGGTTCTAACATTTAACTGTCGTTTGCTCTATGGTGCACTCCTCTGTTTTCGTGGACAGCTATGAAGCAAAAGCTTTTCAAGATGTATATTGTATACATTTCTTTGACAGTAAATGCACCTTTGAAACCTTTGAATTGAGTTGAGTTATGTGGATACGAGTTCAGTGGGGTAGGAAGAGGCAAAGCCAATAGGCCTACCTGGACTGTCTACTTTGTGGATCTTTTGTAGGAAGTAGAAACCAGCAGTGCAGGGTAAGGGAACTATGAAATCTATGGCAGTGAACGGGTGATCTACCAATTTGATAAGTTTAGTGATGTGGAAGACAGTGGCCTAATAGTCTGGAGTGGGGTCCTTATCAAGGGGTAAGTAAGAGTCTGTGTCTCAGACTTGCCTCCTGGCTTCAGCAATATATAGTTCAGTCCACCTCATTACATTTGCACTCCGTTTGTCTGCGGGTTTGATGGTGAGCTTGTGATTGCTGCGGAGAGAGTAGAGGCCAGTTCATTCAGAGGGGGTGAAGCTTGAGGAGGAGAGAGGAGTGCTGAGTTTGAGCTGGTGCACGTCTCGTCAGCAATTTGAGATGAAAAGTTTAGAAGCAGGCAGAGAACCAGAGCAGGTTGTCCATGAAGAGGAGGAGGGTTGGAGATTGGAGAAGGGGTCTTCACTGCGGGATGAAGAATTTTTGCTAAAGAAGAGGGCTCAGAAACTGAGGTGATGGAAGAAGTGCGGGCACAAAACTCAGTGAGGTGCAGACACAGGGATACAAAGGTGAGGTCCTTACCAAGGACTGAACACTCTGCCTCAGAGGAAGGTGGGTTGGAGTGAATGGTAAAGACATGATGGGGATTAAAGCTGGGATGGAAGTGGGCAGGAGTGTTGGTGATATCAGAGGAGTGAGGGGTTTGGGTGTTCAGGAAAGGTAGCAGGGAGGAAGATGGAGACTCTGAGGACTCAGGAAGTGAGTTGGATCTATCAACTAGTGTCACTGGATCCAGAGTTGGCAATAGTGGTATTCACAGACTGGAACTGCTCAGAGTAGTTGGAATTAGAGCTGGAGATTGTAGGATCCACAGTTTGGAGGCATCTTATCGAATCGAAGTCTTGCTGGAGATGGCAGGTTCAGTTGGATCCAGGGCTGGAGATGGAAGGATCTCCATTCTGGAGACAAGCAATCTGCCGATAGTTCCTGGTCATGAGGAAGGCAAAGAACCTGCAGTTGAAGGCATGGATCCGACAGAAGATGAAATGTCAGAGAGGTCCATGACAAGCAGAGGAGAGAGCGGCTCAGAGCTGTGGCAGAGACTGAGACAGAGTTTGCAAGTATTTCTGCATAGCGGAGAGCGTGGCATGTAGAATTCTGAGGGAGAAGCAGTCAATTGAATCTAGGTACCTGAGATCCTTGGTGGTACAATCCAGAACTTCTGAAAATGGAGCTGGAAGCCCTGTGGAAAAAGATGGTGGTGAAGACAAGTTGTCAGGAAGGTTATGTGGCTGTGGTCGAGAGTCTGGGTGAGCACATGGTCAAAGAGTCAGAGGGCAGCAGAGATCACAGAGGGTGAACAGTGAGAGAAGGTCTCACTGAACTCCTGTCAAATGGAACAGTTAAACCTACAGAAACGGAAAATACTAGCAGGGCCTCAGACCTGAAATACTAACTGCTTAAGTTTCCATGGATACTGTTTGACCTGCAGAGTATTTCCAAATGTTCTGATTTTATTTCACTTGCACATGGAAATGCTTGCATTTAAACAGAGGATCCTGGCCCATGCTTGTATCAGGAAGATGCAGAGTGTTTAATTGGAAGATAAGATGTTTTTCCTCTGGCTTACACTATGGTTTGTACAAGATGAGCGCTGAGAACTCAGAAAGTGATGGAGAAAGAAAGTGACTGATGTTTGGAAACTTGGAGCCCAAGGTTAGGTCATCCAAACTCAATTAGATTTCCTAGAGCAGAGGACGCCGGATATACTCTCATTTCCTGTTTCTGAGCTTGCTTAAAACATTAGTTTTCCTCTAAACTTTACTACTTCTGATCGCAGGTTGTCCACCATCTCTTCTCCTCACAGATGCTGAAAATATCTAACATCTTCACCTTTTAGTTCCAACTTACAACCTTAACTAATATTTTCTAGATGTTCTGTATATTCATTTATCAAACGGAAATAGAAGAAATCTCACTCCCTTTGCATTATCCAGCTTGCAAAAAGCGATCTCGTCTGACTCCTTGAAACTCCTTGTTGTTTGATGAACATTTATAAAAGACAATAAGAATATTTGAATGATAATCTGCTGAATTGTCTGGAGCAAGGGAAATAAGTGGATAACACTGAGCAATCTAATGGATGTAGTTCATATTTGACACTTCCATATTGGGAGAGATACAAATTGCAATCCTGTGCACTATTTTGGGATTTGTTTTCATGTTAATATGATTTATCTATGTATTTGCACGTGAATTACTGTATGTCCTGCTTATTGCATCATGAAGCATTTTAGTAGACTGATTGGTCTCATCAATAATGTACAACTATCATGACCATAAAATATGCAATTTATCTCATAATTAATTGGCAGAAGCATAATGCAGCTGATCTTGTGATTGGTGGTCACCTGACTATGCCAGTGCGGTGTTCTGGCACACCCCCAGTTACAGTCAACATGGGGAGACCAGTTCCGAGTATTTTGGTTCAACAGAGGCCACCTTAATGCTTTCACACAGCAGCTCTGACATGAGTATTATTAAAAAAGTATAAAATTGGGATTGAGTTATAAATATCAAAAGAGTTTTACTGAGCACGTCAAGTAAGCCTAGTAGACAGGGAGTAGGCATATGCATTGTCTTTTTATCCCTCTGGATGGCAAGATGAAAAAGCAATGGATGTTAGATATTGCAGAGGTATTGGTGAAATTTTCCACCATATCTATAAATGACCTGTTCGAAAGCTTCAAAAATATGGTGGTTAAATGTGCTGAGGACAGGAGGGTTGAGAAGTAAGTTCTGAAGTGAACATAAAGAGCATACAAAGGAATGTGGAGAGGTTAAGTGAATTGGGAAAGATGTACATTTTAACAGAAATCATGAAAAAAAGCAAATGATGACAGAGCTCTGAGATTTAAAGGGATCTGGTACATCCCAGTGAACAACCACCAGAGGCTAATATTGGGTACTGTGAATAATGAGAAAACCTAACACATAGTTAACCCACAAATGGGGCAAATGCAGGATCAATGGGACTTGCTCAGTTAGGTAATTTTCTTCAGAATGAATGAGAAGGGCCGATTTTTCAATGCTGCATATTTCTATGACTCAATAGTAAATTCTTATTGCTTGGAAAATTAAATATAAAAATAAGAACATTATACTTCAGTTATAAAGGGCATTGGTGAGACCATATCTGAAGCATGGTATGCAGTACTGATCTCCCTACCTAAGGAAGATTGTTATGTGTCGGGAGCAGTTCACAGAGGGCTTACTAGACTGAAATCAGATATGACTGATACGAGTTGCCTAATGAGGAGAATTTGGACAAGCTTTGCTTGTATCCACTGGCGTTCAGAAGTCTAAGAGGGGATTTGATTTAAATATGCAAATTTTGAGGGGTCTTGACAAGATGGATGTACATCCCTTGCGGGATAATTGAGGATGATGGATCACATTTTATACGGGTTGCCTAACTGAGACAGGGATGAAACATATTCCCACCAAATGGCCATAAATCTTTTTCAAGATGGGACATTTTAATATTTCTAAAACAGGGTTAGATAGGTGCTTGACGAACATGGGGTAGGCAGAAATGTGGGGCTGAGGTTACAATCAGACCAGCCATGAACATATTGTGGGGGCTGAGCAAACTCTAACTGCTCTTCATGCTTGAACGCTCATGTTAGAAAAGAAATTAATTTTCATTTCACAACACTAACCAGTCCCTCAGCACCAGGGTCAAGAGTAGCTACTTCCCTTCAACCTTTCAGTTCTCAAATCAACCTACACAACCCTAATTGCTAGCTCAGTTTAACAACACTCTGACAACTTAACACTACTGTTTTGTATTTTGTTTTCTTTCTGAATGTTGTAGCTCTAATGTAACATGGTGCAAGCAAGTTTTTTATAGACATTTTTACATTTGCATACTTGTACTTGTGCATACGACAATAAATTCTACTTTGACTGTGACTATTTCTACTTAGCCTCCAGACATGCAGGTCCACAAAACAAAAAGTACTTAATGTGCAGAGTTGTATACATTGACGATTAATACTTTTGAATTTGTTTAGCACTGACAACCAGAGTACAGCTAGGAATTTTCATATGGAGTTTAGACAGTGAGATTAGAACTTCCTCATTTGCAAGAGATTCTTGAACTTCTTGATACTTACAGGAGTAAATAGAATGCTCCCCTGGCATAATCTGAAACAACTTTCTCTGATGTTGGTCTACAGCTTTATCATTGGATTTGAATTTGGTTTAGCAAAGCTTCTCCTTGGGCCTCATCATTGGCATTCGTGGGACAATAGGGCAACCAATTTTATCTAACACTTACTTACTTACTTCCTGTAATGCTGTTGGCATTTAGTGCAGCAATGAAAGTCCTCCATCTCTGTCTGTCCTTGGTTGTTCACAGATCTAGAAGGATTATTCATTGCTGTTTCCATAACAATATTTTTTTACCAGTCAGGGTTGTTAGCCCTGAGCTGAATCAGAAAACCTGGAAGAGCAGTGGACCACTACCGGCCTCTACCCTTTGACCTGTTTGGCATGGGTGGCCCTCCTAAGAGCCAAATTGTAAAGCCCCGACTCCAGCCAACATAGCTGTCCGTGTCACTGAGGCATCATGCAAACCTCCAAACCCTCAAGAAGGTTGTGGTCCTCTTGGAGGAATTATATCTAATATAGAAATCCAATGGGTAAGTCTAGAATGAAGGAGGTAAATGAGAGGGGCAGGGTGAGGGTTGTATTGTTGCAGCAACAGACCTCTTGTTCAACAATGATGAACTTCTGATCTCTCAGTCTGCTTTGTCATAACCCTTGCACCTTATTGTCTACCTACACTGTACTTTACTGTAACACTATTCTGTATTCTGTTATTACTTTTCTCTTGATGAACTGATGTTTGGAATGATCTATCTGAATGGCATGCAAAACAAAAGTTTTTTGGTGTATCTCACTATATGTGACAATATTAGCCAATTACAATTTCATACCTCTTTCACTCCAAATAATCTATTTTTGGGGGCTTTTGTCAGTGATTCGAGTAAGGATTATAGTGTGTATTGCTCAAGATCCACAAATACTTGCAGTAATCTCCATTATTTACACGGGCCAAGAGATTGGAAAATCGCCACTTGCCTGAATGAGTGCAGCTGCAAAGCACTCAAATGGTTCACCATCATCCAGAAAAACCATTCTGTCTGACTGGCGTGACGTCAACCACTCTAAACGTTCACTCTCTCCATCACAGGACCTACAGAGTGCACTGAGTATAAAGTCCACTTCCCACGGTCACTTGCTAACACATCTCCAACACATCCTGAACCTGTGAAGCTCAAGGGCATCATGTGCTTGGGAGCACCATGAAGAACACAATCCCCTCTGTTACACACCTACATGGCATGGAAATACATTGTCTTTTCTTTATTTCCATTGAGTTCAAATCCTGTAATTCAACATCTCCATAGAAGCACCTTTACCAGAAGGACTGCAGTAGTTCAAGAAACCAGTTCACCCCACCTTCTCATGAGGAGTTAGGGGATTAGACAAAAAGGACTGGTCCTGTCATGATACTTACACTTTGAAAATCTATTTTAAAGGTATCTCCTACTTGAAACAATGATGAGCTCAAGTTCACTGCCAGACCCAAAACTAAGATGTTGAGAGCTGTCTAGACTAATGTTGTTTTCAGGATGTCAAGTTTAAGCTACCTGGCCATAGAGAAAATAAAATACATTTCCAGAACGGGGAAAAAAATCTTTGAAAGTCAAGCCAGTTTTATTTTGGAAGAGTCAACAAAAAGGGCAGGGGAGCGTCAAGTGGAGGCACAAGGGACAGGAGGTGCTGGAATCGGGAGTAACGTACAATCTACTGGAGAAACTCAGTGCGTCAAGCAGCATCTGTAGGGAGAATGGAATTGTCAACGTTTCAGGTCAAAACCCTTCACCGGGTCCTTTCCTCCCACAGATGCTGCTCGATGCATTGAGTTCCTGCAGTAGATTTCAGTAAGTTGCTGGAGAAATATTAGAATCAAAATCAGATTTATTATCACTGATATATATCATGAAATGAGTTATTTTGTGGCAGCAATACCGTGCAAGACATAAAACTTATTATCAGTTTCAATAAGTATATAAATAGTCCAAATAGGGACAGTGATGTAGTGTCTGTGGATTTATGGACCGGTCAGAAGTCTGATGACAGAGGAGAGGAAGCTATTCCTGAAGTGTTGAGTATGGGTCCTCGGGCTCATGTACCTCCTCTCTGTTTGTAGAAATGAAAATAAGGCATGACTTTAATGATGGATGCTGCCTTCTTGCAGCACACACACAGAAAACTCAGGAATTCTGAAGCTGAAATAATGAATACATCATAATGGCAAATGGCAAAAGCAAGCATTGACAAAACATAATGAAATAAGGGAAAATGGAAAAAAAAATGAAAATGGAAATCCATGGAAAGGAGAATGACAATGCAAAGACTGCTTCCTTTCTTCATGGGTTTTTATATTAACACAAATTACTTTTAATTGAGTAAGGAATTTTCTGAAATGTAGATCCTGGTGCAATATAGTAGACACAGCAAGCAATTGTGCACAACAAGCTTCCAAAAAAAACATCGCAAGAAGCATTAGGTAATCATTTTGGTTGAAGGTTAAATGCCTTTCCTCAGGTACTGGGCAAATCTTCACTGACCTTCATCAAAAAGTGTGTCAAGGAACAGACCAAGTACAAGTTTAACATTTACTGTGAAAGAGAGTACCGCTGACTGTGCAGCACAGTGCTGGCCTGATTTGTTTGCTAAGGTTTTGGATGAAACATGTCTGTTTCATTCCAAGAGAAGTCTCCCGTCTATTGAATCACCCGCAGCAAAGCTGGACACTTTGTCCTCAAGCTGTGGCCTACCTTGAGTGTGAATTCACCTTTGGGTCTCCATGCTGCCATTGGATGAGTCTCTTTCTCTCACCTCCACCTTCATCTCCCCTTTTCAGTGCAGTCCCCTTGGATCAACACACCTGTTTCTGCATCTCACCTCCACCGCTCCCTGTGCGAGCAACTCTCATTTTCACACTCCTTCTTGGTTGAGACATTTCTCTGGAATTGGAATCGACCACCTTCTTTTGGCCTCTGAACATCTTCCATCCCCCATCCTTCCTTAGAAAGATGTATGTTGTAAGTTTGGGTTCATAACACTCTAATGATCTAATCACCACAACTCACTGGGGTAGAAATTCCAGAGATTGACTACCCTCTTAGACCATGTAACACAAAATGAGGCCCTTCTGCCCACAATGTCATACTGAACTAATTAAATTTGTAATCAGTTGGTATTGGCATTTGAAGTTGTTTGTTATTATTACATGTACCAAGATATAGTGAAGAGCTTGTCTGGTTCATACAGATTGAAACAATACACAAAGCATTGAGGGAGAACAAGATAAAACAATAACAGAATGCAGAATAAAGTGTACAAGCTAGCGAGAAAATACAGTCCAGGTAAACAACAAAGTGCAGTATCATCTATGAGTCAAGAGTCTATCGTATTTTACAAGAGGTCCCATTTCAAGAGTGTGATAGCAGTGGGATGGAAGCTGTCCTTGAAGCTGTGCTTTCAGACTATTGTATATTCTGGTGGATGGGAGGGGAAGAACGGAGAATGAGCTGGATGGGTGGAGTGGGTGGAGTCTTGAAATATTCTGGCTGCATAACTGAGGTAGCAAGAAGTATAGACAGCATCCATGGCTGATTTCATGATGTGCATTCATATCCTTCCATTCCCTGCACATTCATATGGCTGTCTAAGAGTCCCTTGTAACGATGAGAAGAAATTTCTGCTCAGTTTGGTTTTAATTAGTGGGCATCTTGTCTTGAAACTCTGTCTCTTGTTTATGGTTCTCCCACTCAAGAAGACATCTTGACATCCATCCTGTCAAGCTTCCTAGGACCTGCTGAGCTCTTCCAGCATATTGTGTGTTGCCCCAGATTTCAACATCTGCAGTATCTCCCTCAGGAACCTGTATGTTTCAAAAAGATCACCCCTTAGTCTTTGTAAGTCCAAAAAGTACATACCAAATCTCTGCAGATTCTCTTGTTAGGCAACTCTCTTATTTAAGGAATTGGCCTAGTGCATCTCCTTTATGTTGCCTTCAAATCTACTATATCCCTTCATGGATAGGGAGAGCAAAGCTGTGCACAGGACTAAAGGTATGGTCTCTCCAAAGCCCTGTACAATTATCACAAGGGCATGCTCCAATATGCAGATAATTGTTCTGACTTGAAGGCTACTGCCAGGAAAGGCATTAAAAACAGACTCAAAGGAGAAATGCTTGAAAATGAAAAAAGGAACTTTCAAGGCTGTGTGGAAAGCCAGAAGAGTGATGTTAACTGGACTGCTCGCTCCGGCATAAAGGACATTCTCTGGGGTGTCAGGATCTTGAATAAAGCCCTTGAATAATTTAAGAGAAAACTAGCCATGACTGGCTGGAGCTGAGCGGCCAGAAATGCCCCACTTATACTGAGGCTTCCAAAGGATATTGAACGAAAGCTGAAAATAGATTTCCCCTTTCTGACACCTTCAGAATTTTTTTTTCTTACTTCACTTATTGGATGAGAAAATGGACCAACATTTATTGATCATCCCTGGTTATCACTGAGAAGATGATGATTCCCACCTTCTTTTCCACAACCGTTCGATATCCCTGAATCTACTGGAGGGTAACCATACCCTGTCCACTGTAGGAAACATAGAAAACCTACAGCACAATGGAGGTCCTTCGGCCCATGATGTCATGCTGAACATGTACTTATTTCAGAAATTACCTAGTGTTACCCATAGCCCTCTATTCTTCTAAGCTCCATGTATCTATGCAAGAGTCTCTTAAACACCTTATTGTATCCGCCTCCACCACTGTTGCTGGCTGCCCATTCCACACACTCACCACTCTCTGCATAAAAAACTTGCCCCTGACATCTCCTCTGTAGCTACTTCCAAGCACTTTAAAAATACGCCAACTCATATTAGCCATTTCAGCCCTGGGAAAAAGCCTCTGACTATCCACATGATTAATGCCTCTCATCATCTTATACACCTCTATCAGGTCACCTCTCATCCTCCGTTGCTCCAAGGAGAAAAGGACAAGTTCACTCAACCTATTCTCATAGGGTATGCTCCCCAATCCAGGCAACATCCTTGTAAATATTCTCTGCATCCTTTCTATAGTTTCCACATCATTCCTGTAGTGAGGTGACCAGAACTGAGCACAGTACTCCAAGTAGTCTGAATAGGGTCCTATAAATCTGTAACATTACCTCTTGGTTCTTAAAATTAATCCCACGGTTGATAAATGCCGTATGCCTTCTTAACCACACAGTCAACCTGCGCAGCAGTTTTGAGGGGCCTATGGACTCAGCCCCCAAGATCCCTCTGATCCTCCACACTGCCACGAGTCTTAACATTAATACTATATTCTGCCATCATATTTGACCTTCCAAAATAAACCACCTCACACTTAACTGGGTTGAACTCCATCTGCCACTTCTCAGCCCAGTTTTGCATCCTATCGATGTCCCACTATAACCTCCACACTATCCAAAACATCCCCAACCTTTGTGTCATCAGGAAATTTACTAACCCATCCCGCCACTTCCTCATCCAGGTCATTTATAAAAATCACTAAGAGAAGGGGTCCCAGAACAGATCCCTGAGGCGCTCCACTGGTCACCGGCCTCCATGCAGAATATGACCTGTCTACAACCACTCTTCGCCTTCTGTGGGCAAGTGAATTCTGGATCCACAAAGCAAGGTCCCCTTGGATCCCATGCCTCCTTATTTTCTCAATAAGCCTTGCATGGGGTACATTATCAAATGCTTTGCTCAAATTTGTATATACTACATCTACTGCTCTACCTTCATCAATGCGTTTAGTTACATCCTCAAAAAATTCAATCTGGCTCGTAAGGCACGACCTGCCTTTGACAAAGCCATGCTGACTATTCCTAATCATATTATACCTCTCCAAATGTTCATAAATCCTGCCTCTCAGGATCTTCTCCATCAACTTACCAAACACTGAAGTAAGACTCCTGGTCTATAATTTTCTGGGCTAACTCTACTCCCTTTCTTGAATAAGGGAACAACATCTAGGAGGTGCTGAAGAGTGAGTACAGCGAGCTTGGAAACAGAGACAGAAAGTTGTGATTGTAGGGGATTTTAATTTTCCACACATTGATTGGGACTCCCATACTGTTAATGGTCTAGATGGGTTAGAGTTTGTGAAATGTGTTCAGGAAAGTTTTCTAAATCAATACATAGATTTACCAACTAGGGAGGATGCAATATTAGATCTCCTATTAGGAAATGAGGTGATGGAAGTGTGTCTAAGGGGAACACTTTGGTTCCAGTGATTATAACGTCATTAGTTTCAACTTGATTATGGATAAAGATAGATCTTGTCCTCGGGTTGAAGTTCTAAACTGGAAAAAGGCCAAATTTGAAGAAATGAGAAAGGATCTAAAAAGTGTAGATTGGGACAGGTTGTTCTCTGGTAAGGATGTCGTTGGTAAGTGGGAGGCCTTCAAAGGAGAAATTCTGAGAGAGCAGAATTTGTATGTTCCTGTCAGAGTTAAAGGCAAAACGAATAAGAATAAGGAGCCTTGGTTCTCGAGGGATATTGGAACTCCGATAAAGAAGAAGAGAGAGATGTATAACATGTATAGGCAACAGGGAGAAAATAAGATGCTTGAGGAGTATAAAAAGAGTAAGAAAATAAGAAAGAAATCAGAAGGGCTAAAAGAAGATATGAGGTTGCTTTGGCAGTCAGGGTGAAGGATAATCCTAAGAGCTTCTACAGGTATGTTAAGAGCAAAAGGATAGTAAGGGATAAAATTGGTCTTCTTGAAGATCAGAGTGGTCGGCTATGTATGAAACCAAAAGAAATGGGAGAGATATTAAATGGGTTTTTTTGCATCTGTATTTACTAAGGAAACTGGAATGGAGTCTATGGAAACAAGGCAAACAAGTAGGGAGGTCATGGAACTTATACAGATTAAAGAGGAGGGGATGCTTGCTGTCTTGAGGCAAATCAGAGTAGATAAATCCCCAGGACCTGACAGGGTATTCCCGTGGACCTTGAGGGAGACTAGTGTTGAAATTGCAGGGGCCCTGGCAGAAATATTTAAAATGTCGATATCCGCGGGTCAGGTGCCGGTGGATTGGAGTATAGCTCATGTAGTTCCATTGTTTAAAAAAGGCTCAAAAAGTAAGCTGGGAAATTATAGGCCGGTAGGTTTGACATCGGTAGTAGGTAAATTATTGGAAGGAATACTAAGAGATAGGATCTACAAATATTTGGATAGACAGGGACTTATTAGAAACAGTCAGCATGGCTTTGTATGTGGTAGGTCATGTTTAACCAATCTATTAGAGTTTTTTGAGGATGTTACCAGGAAAGTGGATGAAAGGAAGGCAGTGGATGTTGTATACATGGACTTCAGTAAGGCCTTTGACAAGGTCCCACATGGGAGGTTAGTTAGGAAGATTCAGTGGCTAGGTATACATGGAGAGGTAGTAAATTGGATTAGACATTGGTTCAATGGAAGAAGTCAGAGAGTGGTAGTGGAGGATGGCTACTTTGAGTGGAGGCCTGTGACTAGTGGTGTGCCACAGGGATCAGTGCTGGGTCCATTGTTATTTGTCATCTATATCAATGATCTGGATGATAACGTGGCAAATTGGATCAGCAAATTTGCTGATGATACAAAGATTGGAGGTGTAGTGAACAGTGAGGAAGGTTTTCAAAGCTTGCAGAGGGATTTGGACCAGTTGGAGGAATGGGCTGAAAAATGGCAGATGGAGTTTAATGCGGACAAGTGTGAGATATTGCACTTCAGAAGGTCAAACCAAGGTAGAACATACAAGGTAAATGGTAGGACACTGAGGAGTGCAGGAGAACAGAGGGATCTGGGAGTACAGATACATAATTCCCTAAAAGTGGCGTCACAAGTAGATAGGGTTGTAAAGAGAGTTTTTGGTTCATTTGCCTTTATAAATCAAAGTATTGAGTATAAGACTTGGAATGTAATGGTGAGGTTGTATAAGATATTGGTGAGACCGAATTTGGAGTATTGTGTGCAGTTTTGATCACCTAATTATAGGAAGGATATTAATAAGGTTGAAAGAGTGCAGAGAAGGTTTACAAGGATGTTGCTGGGACTAGAGAAACTGAGTTACATAGAAAGGTTGAATAGGTTAGGACTTTATTCCCTGGAGCGTAGGAGAATGAGGGGTGATTTGATAGAGGTGTATAAAATTATGATGGGTATAGATAGAGTGAATGCAAGCAGGCTTTTTCCACTGAGGCCAGGGGAGAAAAAACCCGAGGTCATATAACCATATAACCATATAACAATCACAGCACGGAAACAGGCCATTCCGGCCCTCCTAGTCCGTGCCGAACTCTTAATCTCACCTAGTCCCACCTACCCGCACTCAGCCCATAACCCTCCACTCCTTTCCTATCCATATACCTATCCAATTTTACCTTAAATGACACAACTGATCTGGCCTCTACTACTTCTACAGGAAGCTCATTCCACACAGCTATCACTCTCTGAGTAAAGAAATACCCCCTCGTGTTTCCCTTAAACTTTTGCCCCCTAACTCTCAAATCATGTCCTCATGGGTTAAGGGTGAAGGGGAAAAAGTTTAAATGGAACATTAGGGGGGGCTTCTTCACGCAGAGAGTGGTGGGAGTGTGGAATGAGCTGCCTGATGAAGTGGTGAATGCGGGCTCACTTTTGACATTTAAGAAAGACTTGGACAGGTGTACGGATGAGAGGAGCTTGGAGGGGTATGGCCCAGGTGCAGGTCAGTGAGACTAGGCAGAAAAATGTTTTGGCACAGCCGAGAAGGTCCAAAAGGCCTGTTTCTGTGCTGTAATGTTCTATGGTTCTATGGTTCTACCTTCAACCCTCCAATCCTCTGGAACCTCTCCCATCCCCGTTGATGATGTGATGATCATTTCCAGAGGCTCAGTAATCTGCTCCCTTGCCTCCCACAGTAGGCAGGGTTATATCTCATCCGGTCCTGGCGACTTATCCAACTTGATGCTTTCCAAAAGCTCCAGCAGATCCACTTTTTAAATGTCTATATGCTCATGCTTTTCAGTCCACTGTAGGTCATCTTTACAATCGCCAAGGTCCTTTTCCATAGTGAATATCGAAGCAAAGTAATCATTAAGTACCTCTGCTATCTCCTCCGATTCCAAACACACTTTTCCACTGTCACACCTGATTGGTCCTATTCTCTCATGTCTTATCCTCTTGCTCTTCACATACATGTAGAAAGCCTTGGGGTTTTCCTTAATCCTGCTCACCAAGGCCTTCTTATGGTCCTTTCTGGCTCTCCTAGTTTCATTCTTAAGCTCCTTTCTGCTAGCATCGTAATTTTCTAGATCTCTATCATTACCCAGTTTTTGAACTTTTTGTAAGCTTTTCTTTTCTTCTTGACTAAATTTTTAACAGCCTTTGTACACCACGGTTCCTGTACCCTATCATCCTTTCCCTGTCTCTTTAGAACGTACCTATGGAGAACTCCACACAAATATCCCCTGAACATTCGCCACATTTCTGCCATATATTTCCCTGAGAATATCTGTTTCCAATTTACACTTCCAAGTTCCTGGCTGAAAGCTTCATATTTCCCCTTACTCCGTTAAACACTTCCCTAACTTGTCTGTTCTTATCTCTCTCCAATGCTATGGTAAAGGAGATAGAATTATGATCACTATCTCTAAAATGCTCTCCCACTGAGAGGTCTGCCAGGTTCATTTCCCAATACCAGGTCAAGTACAACCTCTCCTCCTATATAAACATATCTGTACACACCTAACAAACTCCACCCCATCTAATCTCTTTGCTCTAGGAAGATACCAGTCAATATTCGGGAAATCAAAACCTCCCACCTTGATGATCCTGTTATTGTTACACCTTTCCAGAATCTGTCTCCTTATCTGCTCCCGATGTCCCTGTTACTATTGGGTAGTCTATAAAAAACAACTAGTAGAGTTATTGACCCCTTCCTGTTTCTAACTTCCACCCACAGAGACTCAGTAGACAATCCCTCAATGACTTCCTCCTTTTTTGCAGCCTATCTCTGATCAACAGTGCCACACCCCCACCTCTTTTGCCTCCCTTCCTGTCCTTTCTGAAGCATCTAAAGCCTGGCAGTCAAAGTAACCACTCCTGCTCCTGAGCCATCCAAGTCTCTGTAATGTCCACATTACAGCTCCACTGTCTAAGTTCATCCTCCTTGTTCATGATGCTTCTTGCATTAAAGTGCCGAAAGTTTGCTTCCTGGTGGGGTATCAGTGATCCAGACCTTACCCAACTAAAATCTGGATTCATGATAATTACAAAGAATTTAATTAATGGAATTTAAACTCATTATTTTCAACCATGCGGTTTGAACCCTGTCACTGTGCTCTTAGTCGAGGCTTTAGGATTATTTGCCTGGTAATTCAACCTTATTGATCACATTCCTTTGCCAGGAATGCATGCTTTTGTCTCAAGGAACAGAAAAAATTGGCCTCACACCCCACTGAGAGTGCGGAAATTATGGAGCAGAATTTCTTAGAAGGCACTTGAAATTTCACAAGCTAGGCTTCATGCTTCCTCTATAATTGGAACTGGAATTGGTTTATGATTGTCACATATACCGAGATACAGCAGAAAACATTAGTTTTAAAAGCCACCCATACCGATCACTTCAAAACATATGTATAAAGGGAGAAGGAATAACAGAGTGCAGAATATGGCATTATTGTTACAAAGAAAGAGCAATACAGGTGGACAAATTGTAGGTCCATCTTTAACGTAATGAGGCCTGTTCAGAAGTTTTATAACACTGAGCGAGAAGTTGCTGTTGAACCTGGTGCTGTGTTATTTCAAGCCTTTCTATCTTCTGCCTTGTGGGAGAGGTGAGAAGAGAGAATTACTAGGGTGCATAGGGTCTTTGATAAGGTTGGCTACTCTTCTGAGTCTGCAAGAAGTGTAGGTAGAGTCTGTGGAGAGGAGGCTGGTTTCCATGATGTTCTTATCTGTGTTCACAACTTTCTGCAATTTCTGAATGCTTTCTATAGTATATAAACAAGAAAATGGTGAGGGTCAATGGGGACATGCTTTTGAGTAAGTTAAGGCACTAGTTTGCCTTTTTGACCATCATGTCTCTGTGGTTGGACCAGGACAATGCTACAATCAGAAACAATCAGCAGACAAGCTGAACAGACTCAGTTTCTTCTTACTTCTCACTAAACAAAAGTATTCTTTGAGGTTTGCATCTCATTTTACGTTGATATTACTTCCTCATCCCTGAAAGGATATTGTGAAACTTTCAACTTTGTTGCTCCCTCTATGGGTTATGTACAATCCAATTAGGTGTACTTTTAAGATGTCTATGTTAAAATTAATTCCCCATTCTGCAGTTATTGGTAAGATGGGACTACGATGCCTGTGTTCCTCTCCAATCTGCACCTTAGATGTACAGCATTGTGAACAGTTCATGCCTGCCCTCACATCCCGGAGCAGGCTATCTTTCATCCTGTGAGGCTGTCAAAAACCAGGAATATTATAGATATTATGATTATAGATATCATGGATAGAAAGCTGGTTGGCAGATAGAAAGCAAAGAGTAACGGTGAACGGGTGTTTCTCAGAATGGCAGGTGGTGACTAGTGGGGTGCCACAGGGCTCGGTATTGGGAACACAGTTGTTTATGATTTACATCAATGATTTAGATGAAGGCATTGAGAATAGCATCAGCAAGTTTGCTGATGATACTAAGCTGGGTGGCAGTGTGACATGTGATGAGGATGTTAGGAGAATTCAGGGTGACTTGGATAGGCTGAGTGAGTGGGCAGATACTTGGCAGATGACGTTTAATGTGAATAAGTGTGAGGTTCTCCACTTTGGGAGTAAGAACAGAAAGGCAGATTATTATCTGAATGGTGTAGGTAAGGGAGAAATACAAAGAGATCTCGGAGTCCTTGTTCATCAGTCACTGAAGGTGAATGAGCAAGTGCAGCAGGCAGTGAAGAAGGCTAATGGAATGTTGGCCTTTATTACAAAGGGAATTGAGTACAAGAGCAAGGAAATCCTTTTGCATTTGTACAGGGCCCTGGTGAGACCACACCTGGAGTATTGTGTACAGTTTTGGTCTCCAGGGTTAAGGAAGGACATCCTGGCTATAGAGGAAGTGCAGCGTAGATTCACGAGGTTAATTCCTGGGATATCCGGACTGTCTTACGCAGAGAGGTTAGAGAGACTGGGCTTGTACATGCTGGAATTAAGGAGATTGAGAGGGGATCTGATTGCAACATATAAGATTATTAAGGGATTGGACAAGATAGAGGCAGGAAATATGTTCCAGATGCTGGGAGAGTCCAGTACCAGAGGGCATGGTTTGAGAATAAGGGGTAGGTCATTTAGGACAGAGTTAAGGAAAAACTTCTTCTCCCAGAGAGTTGTGGGGGTCTGGAATGCACTGCCTCAGAAGGCAGTGGAGGCCAATTCTCTGGATGCTTTCAAGAAGGAGCTAGATAGGTATCTTATGGATAGGGGAATCAAGGGATATGGGGACAAGGCAGGAACCGGGTATTGATAGTAGATGATCAGCCATGATCTCAGAATGGCGGTGCAGGCTCAAAGGGCCGAATGGTCTACTTCTGCACCTATTGTCTATTGTCTATTATTGATCAAATCGAAGTTCACCTAAAATTAACTTTTAACTCTTCAGTGTGCCTAGTCAATCATCCTTGCATAGCTTGACTTAAAGATGACCGGAAATGACATTCTAAAATCTGTACTGACTGATCAACCACACCAGTGAACACGACTCAGTGTCTTAATATTAAATATCTATTGTGCTACTACTCAAGTTAAAAGCATTTCTAAAACATGTCGACTTGCAGATGATAGTGAGTGTGGTTTTTAGATACTTCCCAAGCCAACAAGTTTAACCAAACCTTGTGAGGTAAAAATCCATGGGCTGCCAGTGTGATGGTTGGAGCACTGTCCAGGCTGGGCTAAGGTGGTAATTAAAAACTCCCTCAGTATCAATCTTTGTTGAAGACGTTTCCAACTGCCTGTGCCCTAACCGCACTTTTGAAACTCTGGCTTGAATCATACAGCACTGCAATAGGCTTTTCAGCCCACAGAGTCTGTGTTGTCCATCAAACCTCAATTCACACTAATCCTATTTGGTTATTGTTATGCCGTTATTGCAGTGCCAGCTCTCACCGATTGGGGTTCAATTTCCGCCACTGCCTGCAAGCAGTTTGTTTGTTCTCCCCGTGACAGTGTGGGTTTCCTCCAGGTGCTCTGGTTTCCTCCCACATCCCAAAGTTGTACAATCAGTGGGCATGCTCTAATGCCACCGGAAGCATGACAACACTTACGGGCTGCCCAGCACAATCCTTGCTGATTTGTTTTGACACCAGCACACAGTAGCACATTGGTTAGCACAGCGCTTTACAGTACAGGTGACCAGGATTCAGTTCCCACTGCTCCTTGTCAGGAGTTTGTATATTCTCCACGTGACCACGTGGGTTTCCTCCGGGTGCTCTGGTTTCCTCCCACAGTCCAAAGAAGTACGGGTTGGTAAGTTAATTAGTCATTATGAATTGTCCGATGATTAGGCTAGGATTAAATTGAGGGCTTGCTGGGGGGGAGGGTCGTAGCTTGAGGGCTGGAGGGACTTATATTGCACTGCATCTCAATAAATAAATACATTTTACTGTATGTTTTGATGTTTCAATGTACATGTCAAATAAGTTAAATTTTACTTCTAAGGTTCTATCACTCACCTACACACAGGGGACAACTAATAGTAGCCAATTATTCCACTAACATTGTCTTTTGGTTGTAGCAGGAAACTTCACCAAGGGTTCAGGGAGGGAACATGCAAACTCCACACAGACATCAACGGAGGTCAGGTTTGAACTCATATCACAGGAGCTGAGGCAATGGCTTTGCCACTGCGTCATTCTAAGTGTTTTAGCTTTTGTTGCTGAGTCCCTAATTCCTCGCCCAGAGATGGTTTCTCTTCATCCACCCAGCTTTGAAAGATGTCCTTGCTGTGCTGGGTGATCACTGTAAGAAAGTAAGACCCAAATTTCCATTGTGCCTTTTATGACTGACGATGTTATGTTTGAGAGCATTTTTGTATAGCTCCCTTTATGGTTTACCTATCATTACTTAAGCAAAGGCTGAAATATGACTGCGTGAATAATTGGCATTAACCTGATACCTTAAATCCTCTTTTATTGCATCACGCAAGCTCTACAAATATTAAAAACAAATCTTTGTAAACCGTGGCTGTCAAGTCAATTAAAAACACTAATAGAACATTCATAAATCCATAGGAGATGTTCCACTTTCTGAATCCCAACAAGGCTGTGCGGCTAATGTCGTCCATTGGACATCAATCATAAATTCCTACCTTACAGCGACTCTGTATCAGCTTAAATCAGTAAATCGAAAGCACTGCGGAGCAGAACAGTGTAGCAAACATAAAACTGCATTATTTCAGAACAATCGCAGCTACTGTCAACAACAGATGTAAGGGGATAGCCGAAGATCCTCCAGACTAAATTCCCATCATAGAAAGAGGCGTAAAAATTAAAAATCAACCCTAAACTTTCTATTTTATATATTTGTCAACCTTACATTGTTAAAATTATTTGTGCTGGAGATAGAGCCAAGGAAGGACTTCTGGCAAAATGCTTTTGTTCTAATTTTTCCATTTAATATGTACAGTTCATACAAAGCACTGCACTACATTGAAATAACTACTTCGCTGAGCACCTATGTTCCATCCGCCAGAAAAAGCGGGATCTCCCAGTGGCCACCCATTTTAATTCCACTTCCCATTCCCATTCCGACAAGTCAGTGCATGGCCTCTTTTACTGTCACGACGAGGCTACACTCAGGTTATATTCTGTCTGGGTAGCCTCCAACCTGACGGCATGAACATCAATTTTTCAAACTTCCAGTAATGCCCCTCCTTCACTATTCCCCATTCTTATTTACCTCTCTCACCTCATCTCCTTATCTGCCTATCATCTCCCTCTGGTGCTCCTCCCCCTCTTCTTTCTTTCATGGCTTTCAGTCCTCTCCTATCAGAGTTCCCCCTTCTCCAGCCCTGTATCTTTCATCATTCAACTTCCCAGTTCTTTACTTCACCCCTCCCCATCTCTCTGTTTCACCTATCACCTCATGGTTCCTCCCCTCCCACTTTCTTACTCTGACTCCTCATCTTTTTTTTCCCAGTCCTAATGAAGGGCCCAAAACGTCAACTGTACTTTTTCCATACATGCTGCCTGGTTGGCTAAGATCCCTCAGCATTTTCTGAGTGTTGCTGAGAAATTACAATTGTAGCAATATCTTCAAAAAGGGTGGCTAACCCCTACGTTCATGGGGTGTGGTGGCTGGATAGGTGACACTCCCAGACACTGCAGCATCTTGTGAAAGAAAACTGCTCTGCAAATATGAAGTTTGAAAGTGCAGAATGAGACAGAAAGACAGAGAAAGAGAGAAAGGAGGGAAGGAGAGAGAGAAAGAGAAAGGGAGAGACTGATAGAGGGACAGAAAGACAGAGAGAAAGAGAAAGGGGGGTGGGTGGAGAGAAAGAGAGGGTGATTTAAGGAACACTTTGAAACATTTTAAGTGGAAGTTAGTGTTAAATGTAATAAATATGGATTGGCAGAAAACCATGCAATTGCTCACTATTATCCTAACTGTAGATTTAGTATTGGTGCTGATGCCATTATGGGCTCTGTTGTTGCTGGTAATGGGGAGGAGCTGGCACAAGATTTCAATGTGAGAGTTGTGATATTGAGTTTTCTTCCAAAATAGGCTAAAGTCAGAATGAAAGACATAAGCATCTCAAATTCAAAATGTGAAATGGTATGAATGGTATGGCTTGTTCCCAATGAAATTGAGAATCATACATCTCACTTGGAGAAATAAGAGGTGGGTTTCAATTTGGACTGAAGAGGTTGACAGATCATTAGATAAGAAGTTTTCTGGCTGGAGAAAATAGTGACTGAGTTGACATTTGAAACAGATAAGCCAATTTATGATAAGTATCTTAACTTTGTGCATCAGACCCATAACCCTTACACACATCATGTTTCTAGAGTGCACACCCGCCTGCTGTTTAGATGTGATAATGTTTCCTGCTTCCACCATCGTTTCAGGCAGAACGTTCCACCTTCTAGATGAAAAAAATATTTTCCTCAACACTCCTCTAAATCTTCGACAAATTACATTAGCTGAAATTTGATTGCATTGCCCTGAATCAATATTGCATTGGATAACAAGTATGAATCTAAAGCTACTTCATGTGTTGTTTTCAGGCAAGGTGAAACCATGTGTGGTACAAAAAGATTGTTGCACTGTTAGAAGTGTCCCATTTGGAAATGGTACTAAGTGAGGCTGCATCCATTTCCTTAGGTGAGTGTAAAATGGCGTGCCAGCTTTCCAAACAAGAGTGTAGGAGTTATTCCTTGATCAGATATGAACCCTCAACCAACATCACTGACTTGGTTACAAGGCCATTATCACATTTCAGTTTGTGGGAGTTTGTTGCCATTGTCAGTATTACACTTCAGCTCTTCAAAAGGCGTTTCATTTATTGTAAAGCATTTTATGATACCTTTAGGCTTTGACAGGTGCTCAAGAAATATAGTTTCTTTAGTTACTACTTTGCTTCTATAATAAAACTTCCATGCATGTGATGTTTAACTAGCCGTTGGACTAGTTGTTTAAGGAAATTTGTCTTCAAAGATCGAGATACAAAGCTCATGGTCTGCTATTCAGTTATAGAGTCATAAAGTACAACAGCACAGAACTACGCTCTTTGGCCTATCTGGTCCAGTTGCATCTATCTAGTTCCATCAACCTGCACCCAGACCATAGCCCTCCTTCTCATCCATGCACCTATCCAAGCTTCTCTTAAATGTGACAATTGAACCCACATCTAATACTTGCACATTTGTACCACACTCTAAGTAAAGTGCTTTCTCTTCAGATTCTAATTAAATATTGCAACTTTCACGCTGGTACTAGTCCCACACAACCTGAGGGGGAAAAGCCTTCATGCATCACCCTACCTACATAATTTTCTATATCCCTATAAGATGTACCCCCTCATTCTGTACTCCAGGGAATAAAGTCCTAGACTTTTCAACCGTTCCCTATAACTCAGGTCCTGATGTCCTGACAAAATCCTTGTAAATTTTCTCTGCACTCTTTCAGACTTATTGATGTTTTTCCTCCAGGTAGGTGAGTCCTGCTGCAAGCTCTTGAGTCATGGCTACCTACTCAAACTGTTGCAGAGACTCCACCAACCTTGTCCCCAATAAATCCTCCACATCCACTGGTAGAAGAAATGAACCTATGTGAACATTTTCTGCCAGAACACCTCCAACACTGAATACCTAAATTTGAAGTTTAAAGTTCAAAGTAAAGTATAAGTAAATTTTTCTTTTCCAATATTTTTATTAGTTTCTACATAGAGGAATACAGAGTACAAGAAAGGGTATATAAAAGGTCAGAAAAGATTTTAAAAAACCAGTTACATTATATCTGTTCATAATAACAATTATATTACTCCTTATTCATATGTTCATCAATAGTTAAATTAAACTATACTAATTTATTACAGAAGGAAAAAAAAATCTAACCCCTACCAAGACCGAAGCTGTTTATTAAGGAGAAAAGAAGGTAAATACCTTCTTATATAATAAAAATTAATAATAGCCAACATCTGAGTTTAAACAACGAATTGAAGGTTTTGAAAATAATTCAGAAAAGGTCCCCACAATGTTTGAAAGTCTTGACGAGATTCAGAAATTGAACAACGAATCTTCTCTAAATCTAAACATGACATAATGTCACATAACCATTGAGCATGAGGAGGAGGAAGAAGACCTCGTTTACCTTGCATACTTTCTTTACTCTCCCGTTTTAGCCAGTTTTCAGGATATAAATTGAACCTATATAAGAGTGATGCATTTTATTTAAATAATTTGGTATCAATTAGTACTTTTAAAGTTGTAAGAAATCAATTTACTTACATGGGTGTAACAGTTACTAAGCATTACAAACACTTGTTTAAAGAAAACTTTCTTACTTTATTGAATCATGTAAAAAGGATATCATTAAATTGGTCACCTCTTTCAATATCACTGACTGGAAGAATTAATTCTATTAAAATGAATATTCTACCTAAATTTATATATCTTTTTCAGGCTTTACCAGTTTTTATTCCTAAATGCTTTTTTTGATTCTCTCGATTCTATTTTAGGAACATAGAAACATAGAAAATAGGTGCAGGAGTAGGCCATTCGGCCCTTTGAGCCTGCACTGCCATTCAGTATGATCATGGCTGATCATCCAACTCAGAACCCTGTACCTGCTTTCTCTCCATACCCTCTGATCCCTTTAGCCACAAGGGCCATATCTAACTTCCTCTTAAATATAGCCAATGAACCGGCCTCAACCGTTTCCTGTGCAAAGAATTCCACAGATTCACCACTCTCTGTGTGAAGAAGTTTTTCCTCATCTCCATCCTAAAAGGCTTCCCCATTATACTTAAACTGTGACCCCTCATTCTGGACTTCCCCAACATCGGAATCAATCTTCCTATATCTAGCCTGTCCAATCCCTTTAGAATTTTATACTTTTCAATAAGATCCCCCCTCAATCTTCTAAATTCCAGTGAGTATAAGCCTGGTTGATCCAGTCTTTCTTCGGGGTGAACCTTCTCTGTACTCCCTCTATGGCAAGAATGTCTTTCCTCAGATTAGGGGACCAAAACTGCACACAATATTCTAGGTGCGGTCTCACCAAGGCCTTGTACAACTGCAGTAGAACCTCCCTGCTCCTGTACTCAAATCCTTTTGCTATGAATGCCAACATACCATTTACCTTTTTCACCGCCTGCTGTACCTGCATGCCCACCTTCAATGACTGGTGTACAATGACACCCAGGTCTCGTTGCATCTCCCCTTTTCCTAATCAGCCACCATTCAGATAATAATCTGTTTCCCTGTTCTTGCAACTGAATTGGATAACCTCACATTTATCCACATTAAATTGCATATGCCATGAATTTGCCCACTCACCTAACCTATCCAAGTCACCCTGCATCCTCTTAGCATCGTCCTCACAGCTAACACCGCTGCCCAGCTTCGTGTCATCCGCAAACTTGGAGATGCTGCATTTAACTCCCTCGTCTAAATCATTAATATATATTGTAAACAACTGGGGTCCCAGCACTGAGCCTTGCGGTACCCCACTAGTCACTGCCTGCCATTCTAAAAAGGTCCCGTTTACTCCCACTCTTTGCTTCCTGTCTGCCAACCAATTCTCTATCCACATCAATACCATATCCCCAATACCGTGTGCTTCAAATTTGCACAATAATCTCCTGTGTGGGACCTTGTCAAAAGCCTTTTGAAAATCTAAGTATACCACATCCATTGGCTCTCCCCTATCCACTCTACTAGTTACATCTTCAAAAAATTCTATAAGATTCGTCAGACATGATTTTCCTTTCACAAATCCATGCTGACTTTGTCCGATGATTTCACCTCTTTCCAAATGTGCTGTTATCACATCTTTGATAACCAACTCTAGCATTTTCCCCACCACCGATGTCAGACTAACCGGTCTATAATTCCCCGGTTTCTCTCTCCCTCCTTTTTTAAAAAGTGGGGTTACATTAGCCACCCTCCAATCCTCAGGAACGAATCCAGAATCTAAGGAGTTTTGAAAAATTATCACTGATGCATCCACTATTTCTTGGGCTACTTCCTTAAGCACTCTGGGATGCAGACCATCTGGCCCTGGGGATTTATCTGCCTTTAATCCCTTCAATTTACCTAACACCACTTCCCTACTAACATGTATTTCCCTCAGTTCCTCCATCTCACTAGACCCTTGGTCCCTTACTATTTCCGGAAGATTATTTATGTCCTCCTTAGTAAAGACAGAATCAAAGTAGTTATTCAATTGGTCTGCCATGTCTTTGTTCCCTATGATCAATTCACCTGTTTCTGACTGTAAAGGACCTACATTTGCCTTGACCAATCTTTTTCTTTTTACGTATCTATAAAAGCTTTTACAGTCAGTTTTTATGTTCCCTGCCAGCTTTCTCTCATGATCTTTCTTCCCTTTCCTAATTAAGCCCTTTGTCCTCCTCTGCTGGTTTCTGAATTTCTCCCAGTCCTCAGGTGTGCCGCTTTTTTTTGCTAATTTATATGTTTCTTCTTTGGACTTGATACTATCCCTAATTTCCCTTGTCAGCCACGGGTGCACTACCTTCCCTGGTTTAATCTTTTGCCAAACTGGGATGAACAATTGTTGTAGTTCATCCATGCTATCTTTAAATGCTTGCCATTGCATATCCACCGTCAACCCTTTAAGTATCATTTGCCAGTCTATCTTAGCTAATTCATGTCTCATACCTTCAAAGTTATTCTTCTTTAAGTTCAGAACCTTTGTTTCTGAATTAACTATGTCACTCTCCATCTTAATGAAGAATTCCACCATATTATGGTCACTCTTATCCAAGGGGCCTCGCATGACAAGATTGCTAACTAACCCTTTCTCATTGCTCAATACCCAATCTAGAACCGCCTGCTCTCTAGTTGGTTCCTCGACATGCTGGTTCAGAAAACCATCCCGCATACATTCCAAGAAATCCTCTTCCTCAGCACCCTTACTAATTTGGTTCACCCAATCTATATGTAGATTGAAGTCACCCATTATAGCTACTGTTCCTTTATTGCACGCATTTCTAATTTCCTGTTTAATGCCATCCCCAACCTCACTACTACTGTTAGGTGGCCTGTACACAACTCCCACCAGCATTTTCTGCCCCTTAGTGTTATGCAGCTCTACCCATATCAATTCCACATCCTGCAGGCTAATGTCCTTCCTTTCTATTGCGTTAATCTCCTCTCTAACCAGCAATGCTACCCCACCTCCTTTTCTTTCCTGTCTATCCCTCCTGAATATTGAATATCCCTGGATGTTGAGCTCCCATCCTTGGTCACCCTGGAGCCATGTCTCTGTGATCCCAACTATATCATATTCATTAATAACAATCTGCACATTCAATTCATGCACCTTGTTACGAATGCTCCTCGCATTGACACACAAAGCCTTCAGGTTTGTTTTTACAACACTCTTAGCCCTTATACAATTATGTTGAAAAGTGGCTCTTTTTGCTTTTTGCCCTGGATTTGCCTGGATTTATACTTTATATATGGAAAAATAAACATCCTCGTTTAAATAATGTTCATCTTCAAAAATCTAAAAGTCTGGAGTTTTAGCCGTACCTAATTTTAGGTTTTATTACTGGGCAGTTAATATACAATATCTTACATTTTGACTATATTATATTAATCCTGTAGATTGTCCGGTATGGGTTTCTTTAGAAGCTAACTCTGTTAATAAATGTTTATATTTCTCTTCTTGGATCCTCACTTCTTTTATCTGTAAGTAAATTAATTGATAATTTAATAGTTAAACATACTCTGAGGATCTGGATACAATTTAGAAAACACTTTGGTTTATTGAGGTTTCCCTTTCAAGCCCTATTTATTCTAATATTTTTGAACCCTCTATGATTGATTTAGTTTTTAAAGAATGGGACAGGTTGGGTATTAAATGTTTTTGGGATCTGTTTGTTGGAGGAAACCTTTGTTCATTTGAGCAATTGTCAGATAAATATAGTTTACTCAAAACTCACTTTTTTAGATAAAACTTACAATTTATTTTACCTTTTGCTTCATTTTCTGGCAAGCATTTTACGGGAGAAAAAGAAATACATTAGAATTTCCAAAAAGAACTATAAACAGACAAAAAATATGCAAAAGGAGATAAATTGAACAAAGAAGCAAAATATTACTGAGAACATGATTTGGAAAGAATCCTTTAAAGTGAGTCTGTAGGTTATAGAATCAGTTCAGAGTAATGTCGATTGATGTTATCCACATCAGTTCAGGATAGATATAGGGTAATAGATGTTCCTAAACAGGTGGTGTGGGGCCTAAGGCTTCTGAGCCTCCAGCCTGATGGCAGTAGGGAGAAGAAGGCATGGCATGGTAGGTGGAGGTCTTTTGATGATGAATACTGCTTTCTTATGTTAGCGCACCATGTAAATATACTGAATGATGGTCAGGATCCTCTCTAATGTGCATCTACAGAACTTTGAAGTTTGTTGAAGGTTTTGGTGACATACCGACTCTATGCAAACTCTTAAGAAAGTAAAGGCGCTGTTGTTCCTTCTTTATGATGCCACTTACATGAGCTTCATGTGAGTAAGGAATTTCATTGTACCCTGGCGTGCATGATAAGAAACTGATTTGAATACACTCAGTAGGCCTGATAGACAAGCTGTATTATCCAGATATCAACGCTAGACCACCAGAGACCACTAGGGAGATACAAGGTGCAATTCTATAAAATTTAACAGCTTCATATACTTTTGGGAATCCTGGGCATGTGGTGGAACAAGACAGAGAAGGAGTATCCAATAAGGCACAAAGATTCTCAAGGCATTTTGACAGGAACACACGGAAGCCCAGCAGTTGGAGGAACACAGTCTATCTCCCAAACTGGGAAAACCTGCACAGGCACAGGGAGAATATGCAGAATCCATACAGATAGAGCCAGAGGTCAGGACTGAACCCAAGATCACTACTTTGCCATCCCCTTTTACTTAAAAGCAAGTAAAGTTTGTTTTTCTATAATGAGCATAAACCACAGTGGACCAATACTACAGTGCAGAGAAATGTCTCCATGGTGTAAGGAGACACTGCAGTTGGTCAGCTCCTTATTATGATCTATCCTGAAGGAATAGAGAGCGAGAATGCCCTAAGTGTGTACTTAAGGCTGAGACTGATAGTTCATTGATTGGTAAAGAGATTTAGGGCTATGGAGAGAAGGCAGGAGAATGGGGTTGAGAAAAAAAAATCAGCTATAATTTAATGGGAAAGCAGACTCGATGGGTGGGATGGTCTATATTTAAGGTCTATTACAAGACTCCAATGGTGACTATTACCATACACACTGTCTAGTATTGTTGATAAAAATTGATACAGTTAGATTATCAATATTCTCAGGAATGACTATTAATGCTGTGGGTTATTAATAAAAGAACTGTATGAAGGTTTCATATATGTTTACATTCCCATTGTAGCTGAGTCAAACCACAGTACATTTAGCAATGGTTTAATCTGATGGATTAATGGTTCTAGTATTTGTTCCAGATCATTTTACAGCCACAGAAATAAGTTCAAAGTTCAAAGTAAATATATTATCAAAGTATATATATGTCACCATATACTACTGTGAGATTCATTTTCCTGTGGACATTCACAGCAAATACAAAGAAACTCAATAGAATCAAAGAAAAATCTCAAATAACAGAGAGGGATGAACAACTAATGTGCAAAAGACAACAAGATCTGCAAATACAAATATCACTACTAATAATAAATAAATAAGCAATAAGCAATTGTGGAATCAATTCAGCCTTGGGTGATTAAAGTTATAACCTCTGGTTCAAGAGCCTAATGGTTGAGGGGTAATAACTTTCCTGAACATGGTGGTGTGGGATATGAGGTTCTTGTACCTTCTTCCTGATGGCAGCAGTGAGAAAAGGGCATGGACTAGATGGTGGGGGGGCGGGGGGGGCCTTGTGCTAGATGCTGCTTTACTGAACAGTGCTCCTTGTAAATGTACTCGGTGGTGAGGAGTGTTTTACCCGCGATGTACTGGGCCATTTCCATTACTTCTTATAGGTTTTTTCCATTCCCTTGCCAACATATGATGCAACCAATCACTATACTATACACTACACATCTATAGAAGTATGTCAAGTTTTAGATGACATGTCAAATCTCCACAAACCTCTAAAGAAGTAGAGGTGTTCCCATGCCTGCTTTGTAATGGCACTTGTGTGCTGGACCTAGGGACATGTCCTCTAATCAGTCCTACAATCAGGGAGGAGCTGCAGGAACCTGAAAACCCACACTCAACAATTCAGAAACAGTCTCTTCTCCTCCACCATCAGATTCTGAACGGTCCATGAAGAGTACCTCTTATTCCTTTTATGTTTGCTATTTACTTGTTTTTGTACTTGGTAGTATCTTATGTGTCTGCACTGTGCTGTTGCAATGAAGCCTCAAATTCTGAAGTCATATGAATCAATGATAATAAATCTGATTCTGATTAGTTCTTCCAACATTGTTTTTTATAGTAAATAAAAATATTATAACACTTAAAATATGAGAACGTAAAAAACTTATGAAAACAATTCAAATGCATTCAATAAAATAAAAAAAATGTCCGGCTCCTTCCAATCACTGTTTTGTTTTGAAGTCAGTGAGTAATATATGCAAAACAAGAACCATGTGGATGCTGAAAATCTGAAATTAGAAAAAACAAGAGGAGCTGAAAATGCTGAGCAGGTCAGGTAGCGTCTGATAAGAGAGAAAGAGTTGAATATTCAGGTCAATGAGCATTCATCAGAGTTTATCATTGAAATTGTCAGATATATGGCCAGCCGTACACTAGATTCCAAAGCATAAATAAGTTGTGAGCTCTTCAATATGATAAAGGAGCTTTTCTCCCGTACATTTTTATCTAAGACTTTCACCCAGCTGACCTAAAAACCTTTTGGGTAGTGAGTATTAGATCTAAGCTGTAAGTTAACTGAGCTGTAAGAGCTGCCTGTCAGATCAGATGTTAAACTGAGGCTCTATTCTAGCCTGTCAGTTGGATACAATCTGCTCTACGTCACCATATAAATTCCCAGCAACTCTGAAATCAAAGCTGAAAATGTTGGAAACACTCAGCGGGTCAGACAACATCTGTTGAGAAAGAAACGGAGGTAATGTTTCAGATCAAAAGCCATTATTTAGAACGAGTATTCCAGCTTATGGTATTTGGCTTATTTCTCCTTCTCAGTAACTTTTCTTTCGCTTTTGTATCAGTCTAACCCTATTTATTCTGAGAGACTGCATCGAGCGTCTAATAATTACTTCTTTTATATTCCTGTGCAATTAAGCATTCAGAGAGATTAATGTGCTTTGACAAATGAAGGGCTTGCTTGCTCCTGCGAATCTAAGCTTTCTGCTGATCTTAATTATATTTGCCATTTTCCAATCAGCTTTTCAATTGACGCTGCCATGTAGTGGCTGTAAGAGGTTAAGGTCGTCATTTATGACATCTTCTGCTAGGTTGCTGTGACAAATGCTAAAATCTTATGACTGGTTGCCCTAATTCCAAACCATCAGCAAATTAAAAAGTAATGTATTACAAAACTGTATCTAATTGACTCCATGGCAATCTAGCGTAGTAAACAGTTTGTAGCTGACCATTGTTTCTCAATAACGGAAGGTCCAAGAATAGAATTTCATGGTATTTAACACTGAACTCTCCATGCTTGCTAAAAATAGAAAGCACTTTCTTGTGAAAATTAGATCAACTAAATGAAAACAGACAATGCTGGAAACATTCACAATCTTTCACAGCCATGTAAGGGTTTGGTTTTAGCAGCTTCTTGGTCCAGTCACAAAAGATCCATTTGTCACTGATTTTAAGAACATAGTACATACGAGGGGTGATTGATAAGTTTGTGGCCTAAGGTAAAAGGAGTCAATTTTAGAAAACCTAGCACATTTATTTTTCAACGTAGTCCCCTCCTACATTTATACACTTAGTCCAGCGGTCATGCGGCATATGGATTTTGAACCTCCAGAAAGTGTCCACAGCAGGGGTAATTGATAAGTTTGTGGCCTGAGGTAGAAGGAGATGAGTTATTAACTTCAAACTTTCTGCATAATCACTCAAAGAGTTGACCTGCATGTGCATGTAACGAGAGCTGCATAACTCATCTCCTTCTACCTTAGGCCACGAACTCACGAACTTATCAATCACCCCTGCTGTGGACAATTTCTGGAGGTCCAAGATCCGTATGTTCCATGACCGCTGGACTAAGTGTGTAAATGTAGGAGGGGACTATTGTTGAAAAATAAATGTGTTAAGTTTTCTAAAATGGACTCCTTCTACATTAGGCCAAGAACCTATCAATCACCCCTCGTAGAATGGTACAGGGCCTTTGGCCCATAATGTTGTGCTGACAATTTAACCTGCTCCAAGATTAATCTAACCCCTTGCCCCAAATACCTCTAAGTATGGTCCAACCAGAGTTTTACAGAGCTGCAGCATTACCTCATGGCTCTTGAACTCAATACCCTAACTAATGAATGGTGGCATACGATATGACATCGTAACAACCCTATCAACTTGCACTGCATCTCTGAGGATGTGAACCCCAGGATCCCTCTGTTCCTGTTAAGAATCTTGCCATTGACTCTACACTCTGCTTTTAAGTTCAACTTTCTCATTTGAACTCTACCTGCCACTTCGCAGCCCAGCTCGACATCCATTTCACTTTGACATCCTTCAAAGCCAAACTAGTTTGGTGAAATTTGAGCTGAGGTGGCAGGATCAGAAGATAGTGACTTTGGGATTTGCACTCTTTCTTGAACAGAGTTTCTACTCATCCAGTGTTGGGCAATGTTGGTATTAATATTGGTAGTGGTAGAGGCAGGTTCGGTATTGTCATTTAAAGTAAAATTGGATAGGTATATGGACAGGAAAGGAATGGAGGGTTATGGGCTGAGTGCGGGTCAGTGGGACTGGGTGAGAGTAAGCATTCGGCATGGACTAGAGGGGCTGAGATGGCCTGTTTCCATGCTGTAATTGTTATATGGTTATATAATATTGGTGTATTATTGCCATATGCACCAAGATACAGTGAAAAGCTTGTCTTGCATACTGTTCATACAGACCAAATCATTCCACAGTGTATTGAGAAAAACAATAATATTGTTTTTCAAATAAAATCAATATTGTATTGCAAAATAAAATGTAGAAGCTACAGAGAAAGTGCAGTGTAGGTAAACAATAAGATGCAAGATCATAATGAGATAGATTATGAGGTCAAAAGACCAAATTGATGCAAATGCTACATCATTATGTGGTAGGGAAACTGCACTGCTGTGGATGGTCCTGGATTTGAAAAATATTCTGATTTAAATACAGATGCAGGCCTCTGTGTCATAGCTGAAGAAGTGAAATCTAAGATGTTCAAGAAGATCCACTGGTCTGCCAAATACCCAAGCTTCCATAGTCAATGGAGGCTTGGGTTAAGGAAGGATATACTGTATATTGTAGCTTGCATGGGTGAGTTTTAAGATTTCCTGTAGTGCCTCACTCATCAATCACAGACCAGTGAAACAGTCAAGGTTGCGATAATTTTGCTACTGGCTTCTTATCAATCCTTATCGATCATTTGATATCAAGATATCAAAGAAATATCTTAAGTTTTAGATGCTTTGCATGGTTGAATACCACAAGACTACATGCCACACAGGTTGAGTGGTGAATGGTGCCAAATGGTTAGCTGAAAGCATCCACTGGTCTTGGAAATGGAACACCAAGAATGCGGCATCATGGGAAGGAAATGGAATGTTGGCCTTTTTGGAGAGAGTGGAAAAGAGCAGAAGTATGGTCTCTTCATTAATGGATGGCCTCCCTTGCATTGCAAGCAACTCCATTGCAAGCAACTGGTTGATTTCTGGGAATGGAGGAGTACTGTTGTTTCATTGTTGGGAAGATGGAGCAGATTTGAGTGGGGTTCAGAAGGAAGAAGTGATATTATTGAAACATATATGTGATAGGATAGGTGTTGTGAGGACATCTCCATTCATAGGTTAATATAGAAACATAGGGGATGTATTAGAACATTGAGTCAGAGAGTCATAGTACAGCACAGAAACAAGCCCTTTGACCCATCTAGTCCACGCCTAATCATATAAACGGACTTCTCCCGTTGACCTGCACTGGGACCATAGCCTCCACATCCCTACTATCCATGTACCTATCCAAACTTCTTTTAAATGTTGAAATCAAGCTCGCATGCACTACTTGTGCTGGCAGCTCGTTCCAAACTCTCACTGCCCTCTGAGTGAAGAGGTTTCCCCTTATGCTTCCCTTAAACTTTCTCTTTCACCCTTAACCCATAACCTCTGGTTGTGCTTCCGCTGTAGTCCCATCCAACCTGGATGGAAAACCTGGGGTCACCCAATTAAAATAGACATGAGGAGGAAACGAGAGAAAGTCAGCAGATGCTGGAAATCCAATAAACACATGTAAAATGCTGAAGGTCTCGGCCCAAAGCATCAACTATACTCTTTTCCGTAGATGCTGCCTGGCCTGCTGAGTTCCCCTAGCGTTTTGTGAGTGTTGCTTGGATACGAGGATGGATTTCTTTTCTTGGAGAGTTGTGGTGCTTTGGAATTTCCTAACCAAGATGCTGCAGAGGAAGTGGAGTTACAGAACATTTTTGAAGGAGGGATAGATGGACTTTCGTACTATGGAGAAGTCAAGGGTATGGAGATTTGCGAATTGGAAGTAAGGTCATGATCAGATTCATCCAAAGGATCTTATTGAAAGGGTTAGCAGGCTCAAGGGGCTTAATGACCAGCTCTTGTTTCCAACTCTTACATGGTCATGTTAGAGTAATGTAAGCCTGTATTAATCTGACAACTTCATTCTGCCATTTTACCAATTTGGTTCTTTCTAATGAAAGTTCATTGACTTGAAATGTTAACACGACCTGTTGAATAATTCCAGCATTTTCTGTAAATAACTTCAGTGAGGCAGCAAGAGACACATGCTGTTCATCAGTGTACAGACATATTTATTATTTTCTTGCATTTGATTCTCCCTGCTGCGTAACCTTGGTAGTCAGCGGTACAGCAACCCAAGGAAGATAATCAGACGAATAAGCACTTCACAGGCTTCCAGCCGGGTACAGCTATCGATTTTAACTGACACTTTGATGACAAGCTCTGCCACCTTCATCAGAGATGATGTCTGGGCAAATCTAGTCTGGTGGTATTTATACCCCCATCATGTGTCCTTCCCAATTGGTTAGGCCTCGTCCAATCAGGTTTCTGCAGTCCCACCTTGTTTACAATTGAATTCCAGTTCTTACTTAGAGCAAGGCCTTCATTTTAGTTTAAATTCTTTTCCTCTAGTTTTGTCTCAATGGCTTCCTTTACCAGGCGGTCCCAAAAGCCACTGGCGTGGGACAATAGTTTTGTGCCATTGAAGTCAATCCTATGGCCGTTGTGAATGCAGTGCTCCGCTACCACCAATTTCTCCAGGTAACCCAAACAGATATACCTCTTGTGCCCCTTAATGCAGAATTTCACCAGGCTGATGTACGCTGCAACACATTCACAAGGAATCCTGTAAACGCCAGCTGTCCTGAGTCCCAGGTCATCTTTGACCCACGTAAACTGTGTTTTGAGTTTCTTTATGGGTTTGTGGGCGGTAGTAACCTGATATTTCTTCTGAATCTGGTGATCCTTCCAGAATCCATGGAAATATAGGGAAGACAAGCGGTAGTGAGAGGTTACTCCTCATTGTTATGTTTCCTGGTTTTTCCATTGACCCTTTTAAGGACCCAATTGATTTCCTTCACCTTGTATCCATTCTGTAGGAAGAATGTGCGTAGTCATCTTCTTTCCATGGTAAATCAAAATAGAGAAAAAACCGCTATCTGTGAGGCCAGATGGTGGCTGTTTCATTGAGGTATAAGTCAGTGTGAGTGAATATCCAAGAACTGGAAGGCAACTATTCATCTCCATCGCTATCATAAATTGAATGTTCAGATGGTCGTGGAACTGTTGGGGTGCCTGGATACCATGACGCCACACTACTTGTGTGTCATCAACATATCTGAAGAAGCATTTGGGGTGTAAGGGTGATGGACTCAGACTGGCTTACCTGGAGAAATCGGCAGTAGCAGAACATTGCATTCACAATTGCCATAGGTTTGACCTTGATGGTAAAAATACCCACTATGCCACACCAATGGCTTTTAATGAAAGAAGCCATTGAAATAAAGCTAGGGGAAAATTAATTTTAACAAAGATGAAGATCTCGCTCTAAGTAAGAACTGGAATTCGATTGTAAGCAAGGAGGGACAGTGGAATCCTGATTGAGACGTCAATTAAAATCGATACCTGTAACCCTCTAGAAGCCCGAGAATAGTTTATTCGTCATACATGCCGGGAAAGCATTACCTCTGTTTTTAGATAATCAGAGTTACACAACTCAGTGAAGGATACACCTCTCACTCAGATTACCCAGAACACACCAGCTATCGCTCTCCTCAACCGAGAACATGACAGTGGACTGGTCAACCCCAGAACAAGCTCAGGGGATCAGTTGTAACACTCGCTGCCAAATGACGAAACATCATCAGATATGTCCAGTTTAAAGGGTCAAGTCTTTGAGACACATTGCATTGCCTCAAGGGTGTCTTTATTCAGGAATACTGGAACTGATGGCCATAAATATGTGGAACAGATCCTGCTAGTGTCTCACGAGCATAAGCAATGCCTTCCATGTCTGTCCTGACCTTTCAGAACACCTGCCAATAGTGTTGGCTATGAGAAGTGCAAAAAGAGAATGAATAATACTGAAGACATGAGTTGTAGTGTTCTTGAAACTGAGTCTGTAGGATATGGTATCACTTCAGAGTTGATGCAAGTGAAGTTATCCACTCTGGTTCATTGTTGTAAGATAACAATTGTTCTTGAACCCGATGGTGTAAGGCCTAAGGCGTCTATACTGCATTTCCTGCCTGATGATAGTAGCAAGAAAAGTGTGTGTGCTGGATGGTGGGGATCTTTGCGAATGGATGCTGCTTCTTGTGAATGTACTCAGTGATATGGAGGTCTTTGCCTTTGATGGACTCTACTGTATCCATCACTTTATGTAGCCTTTTCTGCTCCTGGATATTGGTGTTTCCATACAAGGATGTGACCCACCCAGTTAGGATACTCTCCAATGTGCATAGAAGATAGAAGATGTGAATAGAAGATTTTGATGACAAAATATCTTTGCAAACTTTTAAGAAATTGGAAGCAGTGTTGTACCTTCTTTGTGTTGGCACTTAACATATCCTCTGATATGTTAACACCAAAGATCTCCACCTTGATCCCATGAAGAGGACTTCCCAATTTTATTCCAATTCTATTTTTATTTTCAATTCTCCAAGTTAGAAGTCACTACACAATAGGTTGGGATCTGATTCTGCACTTGTTCCTAGGTGGATGCAGTTCGTCCAATGGAATGATGGGTGATTCCAGCATACCTGGGCTTCACAATAGGGAGTGCAACATGGGAGCAGAGTAACACCTATGGAAAGTCTGTCCCACTCCATCTAAGTTTCCAGCCAGTCCACATTATGATTCATTCATCCGGGAATAACTAATGGCAGCAAAAAAATCCGCAAATTAAATGGTGTATCTCACACACTTGGCTGCTCAGTGCTTTGTCACCATTTAATCAAATCCAAACATCTTCAAACTTCCACAAACCGAGTTGAATCTATGTTGTTTTAACTCCTTAGAGCAGAAAGCTAGCCAAACAAAACTCGCTTGCAATTATGGTAATTTTATGAATTTTGAGTAGTTAATCAGTCAGTCATCCCGTCCAACAAGAGGCAGAAATGTTACCGCAGTTTTTAGAGAGAAGTAGTTGTTTTGGAATTGATGATGAGCGCAAATGTGCTCTGATGCAGACTAATACTTTTTTAAAGAACACTTGCTTCAAAGTTCAACGTAAATCAAGACCAAAGCTCAAATTTTCTCCAGTAAGAATTTTTTTAATGTCAAGTTAGAAACTGAGTTTAAGATTGGTCGATATTGTTTGATTATTGAGCTTGAATATTTAGTTGAATATCTTGGTTGACAACTGGCTTGTGCTGATTTATTCAATTTTTGGATCTGATGTTGGGGTTAGACTTCCCTGATAGATTTTCTGTCTCCTCCAACCTTCCTGTATTACAAACCTTTTAATTTTCCTTTCTCCTCCACCCATTCTTTCTCTCCTTTACTTTGGATGCTGTACACTAGTGGTCATTGCTCCCCCGGCAATGGCTTAAGCTTTGATATCCCCTCCTTTGTACCTTTCAAACTCTTTCTCCTTTAAGAAGCTCCTTCATAACTCTGCTTTCAACAACCTACTTTAATATTTTCCTTAGTAGCTCATCTCCAAGAAAAGCTGAAACTTAACTCAAAACATCAGACCTGGAGCAATGCCTCTATGTAGCAGTCAGTTTACATCCCAACAAGATACCGTGGGGCACCATAGTAGCGTAGAGGTCAGCACGACACTGTTATAGTTCGAGGAGTTTAATTCCGGGCACCATTCTGTAAGGAGTCTCTTTACATCCCCCCCCCCGCCCCCCATGGAATACATGGATCTTCTCTGTGCCCTCTGGTTTCCTCCCACTGTCCAAAGACATATCGGGTAGTTTAATTGGTCATTGTAAATTGCCCTGTGATTAGGTGAGGGTTAATCGGTTTTATCAGGGGTTGCTGGGGCAGCGTGGCATGCAAGGCTGGAAGAGCCCAATCTGTGTTGTGTTGCTAAATATATAAATATACCACACATGTAGGGAAGCAAAGTGGCACAGCTAGTGAAACTCTGACCTCATCGCTCCAGTGACATGGGTTCAATCCTGACACTGGCTGCCTTCTGTATGGAGTCTGTACGCTCCCCAGTGACCATGCAGGTTTCCCTTGGACACATCGGTTTCCTCCCACATCCCAAAGACACGCTTGTTGGTGAATTCATTAACTGTTGTAAATTGCAGTAACTTATTCGTTTTTGTCGTTGAGTGGACAGAATATAATGCAAACTGAAATGAGATTAGTGTAGAATTACTTGTTGCACGAGCAATCCTAAAGGGCACATGGAGTCAGTGTTCAAAATACCAGTTGGTATAGTTAAACTGGTGGGCACTAGGAGACTAGTCAAAGATGATGTATTTGGTACCGCTTTTACATTCTCCGTTGATGAAATTACACAGAAGCTGAGCACTTACCCTTGCAAGTGTGACAAGTGTTATGCCTGTTCCTCCTTCCTCACCTCCATTCTTGGCCCCAAATAGTCCTTCCAGGTAAGGCGCTACTTCAGCTGTGAGTCTGTCAGGGTTAAATATTGTATCCAGTGATCCTTCCTCCACATCAGTAATCAGTAAGCTCTGACACAGATTGGGGGGAGGGGGGTACCACTTCATCAAACATCTTTGCTCTGTTTGCCACAGAAGGTAGTATCTACTGGTGGCTATCAATTTCAATTCAACTTCCCATTCACATTCTGACGTATCTGTTCACGGCCTCCTCTCCAGCCATGGTGTGGCCAAAGTTAGGTTGGAAGAGTAACACCTCATATTTTATCTGGGTAAACTCTAACCGAATGGCAAGAACATCGATTTCTCTATTTTCCAGTAATAACTCCCACTTCCCCCTTCTCTCCTTTTCCAGTCCCCATCATGGTTATCCTCCCATCCCTTCTCTTCTCTTCACTTGCCCATCACCTCCCTCTGGTTCCACTTGTCCTTTCTTTTCTTTCAAGGTTCTCTGTCCCTCTTAGATTCCTTCTTCTTCACCTCTTCCACCAATCACTTCACTGCTTCTTTAATATCCCCTCCCTCCATCTTTTATTTCTGAATGGAAAGCCATCCTCCTTTCCATTCCTGATGAAGTTTCTCAGCCCAAAATGCTAAACATGAGAAATTCTGCAGATGCTGGAAATCCAACACACACAAAATGCTGGAGGACCTCAGCAGGTCAAGCAGCATCAACAAACAAACAAACAGTCAATGATTCAGGCCAAGGCCCTTCTTAAGGACCGGAAAGGAAGGGGTAAAATGTCAAAATAAAATTATGGGAAGGAGGATAGCTAGAAAGTGATAGCCAAAAACGTTGACTATTTATTTCATGACTTAGATGCTGCCTGACTTGCTGAGTTTGTCCAGTATTTTGTGTGTGCTGAGCAAGATTTCCAGCTACTGCAGAATCTCTTGTATTTATTAACAGTAAAACTAGGTTTTCATAACAGAGTGGTGATTACAGAAAAGCTTAATTAGGTAACTGGCTAGATCTTCATTACAGATTAAAATGACTATCCACAAGTATAAACTGACTCAACATTGTGGGCCAAATTGCCTGTCCAGTGCCATACTGTTCTATGTTCCATGTTACAAGTCTACTGTAGTTAACAGTAAATCTGATTTTCTATTACAATGATGGGAACACACTATAATATAATTAATGAAGCTTCTGATACTTGGGCATTGTCATTGCTGCATTCCATATGGCTATTTCTAGATTTGTCTGAGGTTCCCTGTTACTTCATTAGCACAATCCACATCCGTATTTTATAATTGTAAGCCCTTACTATTCTTTCTTCTCCAGCAGTGTAGGGTATTTAATATTTCAGTAATTGAGCAATATTTTAAATATATTGCTTGATTAAGCATTCTTTGTTCATGTAATTCATTATGGGCTATATGTAAAAAGTACGTGAATGGCATACACCATTACGGCATCACGTCATATGTATGCATCTCATAAAAAAGGAAAAGAAAAGCTAAGTAGACGAGCATCCTGATTCAAGTGTTTTTCATTGGATTAGCTTCTGGTGTTACAATGCATAACAACTGGATACTTGAAATTCCACAGGGGCTGAACGGCTTCTTTCCATGCTTTATCACCATCAGTGAAGACTTGGAGTCCAGATAACAAAAAACTTAATTTGCAAAGCAGCTTTTGATTAAAAAAGTACTTTTTAATGAAGAATCTTCTGAAGCAACGTCATTGTTGCAATGTTGAAACATGGAAGTTAATTTACACAAGGCAATCTCCCACAAACGGTTACGTGACAGTGATCCATTTTGATGATGATCTGATTTCATGAAAGGAATTAAACACAGAATGCTGGAGGAGCTCAACAGGTCAGGCAGCATCTTTGGAAGGAAAGGAGCAGCTGATGTTTTGGGCCAAATCCCTTGACCAGGATCTTGCAATTCATGATGATAATTGGGGAGTAGGTATTAGCCACAACACAGGAGAGAACTCCTCAGCACACCTTTGAAAATGTACAATGGGAAGTTTAGTTTTAAATTAACATACGAAGGTAGAAGGGGCCTCAGTTCAACATCTCATCTGAAAGGGCTGTGCTCCTTCCACATCACATCTCTGAGACAGGCAGCTACTGTCATTCTGCGGGAAATTTAAGTCACAGCTTTCCGAGACTTTCCCCATAGCCCTGGGAACGTTTCTTCTTTCTGTCCACCCAGTTCCCGTTTGAAGGCACTGATTAATTTCATTCCCACTGAGCTTTGTGCATTGTGCTGTTTTTATTATGGGATATGCATTTTTAAACACAGTTAATGTTGTGTCACTGGCCAGCTGTAAGATCAGATTTCCTCCCTTGCTGACTGGCCCAGTCAATGAAATACCACGGTTATTTTGTAAACATAGGATATAGAACAGTACAGCACAGGTACAGGCCCTTTGGCCCATGATGTTATGCTGAATCAATGAAGCTAATGATGCCTAATTACACTTATTCCTTCAGCCTACACATGGGTCATAATGGTCTATATCCATGTGCCTATCTACGAGCATCTGAAAACCTTTGTTGTATGTATTCGTATCCAACAGCACCCCTGGCAGCCTGTTCCAGGTACCTGACATTCTCTATCTAAAAATCTTCACATATCTTCTTTAAAGTTAGATTAAATGCATGTCCTCTAGTATTAGACATTTTGACGCTGGGGAAAGGACACCAACTGTCTACTTCTTCTATCCCTCTCATGATTGTATAGACTTCTGTTTGGCCTCCCCTCAGAGCAAAAACATTCCAAGCTTGTTCAACATCTCCTTATAGCTGATGTCCTCATCTGCACCATTGCCATAGCCTCCACATCCTTTCTTTAAGGGGGTGACCCGGAGTGAATGCGTTTCTTTAGATACAGCTCTTTTATAAAGCTGCAACATCACCTCCTGACTCTTGAGCTCAATGAATAAAGGCAAATGGTGCTGTACGTCTTCTTCGCCACCCTCTCAGCTTGCACATCCATTTTTAGGAAGTTATGGACTTGGGCCCATAATCCCTCTGTACTTCAAACATGATGAGAGCCCAAGTTTTCTCATCTCCCTCCTAATTCTTCCGCCTATTACTTTAACTCCATGCTCCTTGACTTTGGAAATAATTAAGAATCTTAAAATAATGTGAAATAAATAAAACCACAAATGAATAAGCAAAAAGAAAGATCTGAAATAAATCTAAAATGTGTTAAAGCATTCAGCTGATCAGGCAACACTTAATCTGAAAGAGAAACAAAATTCATGGTTTAATTCCTGACCATAATTTTATATTCCCCTCTTTGATCTGTTCTCTGTTTCTCCTTCTCAAATGGGAACAAAATGCCATTTCATAAATCTTTCCTCATAGGTTACATTCTCATGAATTCTCCTCTGTCCCTTTTCAAGAAGCTGCCACGTCCATGTACCTGTAAATTTCAGGGATGATAGCTATGCCTACAGTGTCTTGATAGTATCAGAACTGTTAGAATGTGCACAGGGTAACAATTATTATGTTAGTGAAGGTTAATTAAATTCGGTGCTAAGCACCTGAAATCAAGACAGAAGATGAAGCAAGTGTTCCTTCCCATTAAGTAATAAGAAGCCATGCAGTTACAGTTTTTATACAGTTGGCAAATGTGCAATTGTTTCACACATTAATCCTTCAGGAGCTCTTAATAAAAGCAGGGAACAATGTTTGCATTAGCAATGAATAGGTACAGACATACTCCAGAGCAATGAAATGCTGTCAAAACTCTTTTGTTTCCACACAAGGCCAGAAGATTTTTTTAATTCATGTGGTTGACAGCAATCTGTCATGAAATGCCATTAGCTACTTACCACAGGGCACGACAAAAGAGCATCTCCCATCTTTCTGTAGTTTCTGCATATTTTTTATTCTTGGTTGCCCTTTAGGTGAGCCCTAATAATGAGTGAGCTATAGCTTTTACATGAGGGTTAATGCTCAGTGCTAGTGAGTGAAACTTAATCTGTTTGCTTAATTACAGCTAATGTCTGGGAGAAAGAATGGGCCAGTTTGTGCAATAGTGGAGGATCTTGCAGTCAGTCCTGTTTGTAAGGCTTTTCCCTCAAACTCTACTGCTTGGGATCTTTTAGTTCTACTATAACTTGTTGGGACAACATCAGTGGCGTGGAGAAGGGAGACTCGCTGCACGGGCAACTGCCGGTCTTCCATACAACCTTGCCCAGGCCTGCGTCCTGGAGAGGGCGCAGACCTGTGGTCTCATGAGACTAACGGATGCCACACACATGTTGGAGGACAGTAGGTTGGTAATAGTGCAGCAGAGGCATTGGGGCAAGAAGGTGGCACTCATCATTAAGGACCCACACTATCTGGGACACGCCCTCTTCTCACCACTACCATCAGGGAGGAGTTCCAGGACCATGACGACCCACAGTCACTGGTTCAAATTCCCCATGAACCCACGAATACTACCTCACTATTCCTACTTTTTGCTCTCTATACTTAGTTTTGTAACTTATTGAAATGTAATGGTTTTGCACTGCACTACAGCTGCAAAACAGCAAATCCTCACATCATGTAAGTCAGTGATTATAAATGTGATTCTGATTCTGTTACCAGCCTTTGTTCCTTCATCTCTCCATTTAATCATCTTCTTGCCCTTTACATGTCACCCTTTTGCCATTTAATTCCTCCTGAAACATGCACTGTCCCCATTTTTTTTGCTCTGTTCTGGAATGGGATGTATCTTGTAGTACGCACGGAACGTTGATAAGCTCTGAACACAGTGACATCTATGGGATACCAGCAGATGGATATAGAGTTGCATGCATATAGAAACATTACTTTTCCCGAGATGGTAGTTTGTTGTTTCGTATCGCATGGCCTGGGAGGGGAAGACGTGAGTCTATCCGTTCGGGAGCTTGGGTTGGATCGATCTTCATCTGGCATCTCGTACACAGCCACTCCAACATGGGTGGCCCTGTGTTGGCACTGCCCAATAGAGTCCTCGAAGCATTCAAACCTCCACATGACATCAACGTGTTGATCCGTGTATGGAGGAAGATGGTGGTAAATTGCAGAGAGTTTGAAAGCAGTGCAGTGCATTAAAAACCAGCATCCCCTCCGCAGACACTGTCTACATTTCTTGCAGCCTCAGGAAAGCAACTAACACAATCAAAGACCCCCTCCCACCCTGGTCATTCTCTATTCTTCCCCTCTCATTAGTCCCCTTTTACAACAAAGACAAAGTCTTGACCTACTTTGACATGGCCCTTGCATCTTGTTTGTCTATATGCACCACATGTTACCTGTGACCTGTATTTGGTGACTGCTTTTCCTTTCGTGCTAGCACGATACAGTTTGTATGGAGTCATCTGTTTGCATGGCATATGGACAAGGTTTTCACTGTATCTGTACATGTGTCAATAGCTTTCCAATTAAACTACCTTTCAGACCAATATGACCTATTTACGTATTATATTGAAATATACCACACCTCTTTGGAAACGACTGTCTACACTCTTCAGACAAATATGTAGTCAAATACAGATGATTGATTTCCTCATTTAGTCTTCCTCAACTGTGTGTTTGTCGCTGATGTTATATTGCTTCCTCAAACTCAAGAATGTAGAAACTCTTATCTATAACCTGGGCTTATCTATGACACAGTTTCACTATGACTCTTCAATAGTAGTTGTTTTGGTGTCAGCTTTGGGAATAGATGGGGTTTAACTCATCACTTGGACATCTTCAGGGAGTCCAGTGCATTGCAGAAACCAGCAGCCCCTCCATTGACCGTCTACACTTCCTCTTCATCTTCTCATCTCTTGTGGTGATCATCTGATCAACATGGACTCTTCTCACCATGTTTTCAATGTGTACCAAACAATATATTGGATTGCTCTAATCTGGACTACTTACCCAGTCTCATGTACGTTCATCAGTCTTGTGATTGACTTTTTCATTTAATTGAAATTATTTATTTTGAGTCATTGGTTGTTTGCTCCAATTGCACCTTCTTTAAGAGTCATCATTTGGCCAGTTATCCAGGCTGGCCCACGCTCTCAGGGTTTGTCACGTGGCTTGTTTAAGGAACACATCACATGTGCAAGATTAACCCAACACTCATGACTGGAAATCTTCTGGGGACTGATGTGTCTACCATTGGTATCAGATGATTCATGTGGTAACCTAGACAGTGTGTCAGTAATAACATTTTACTTTGAATAAATAGTACTCAGCTGTGACATTAAACCTACCAACCTCTACATTCTGGAGACTCTTATTGCTGGGAATGGCTGCTTTATGATCCAGAGTCAATCATAAAAAATATTTGATCTGTACCAAGAACAAAGGTCTTTCCAGTTGGAAGTGATGGAAATTATATCACCCCAGGACATAAATGTGAGCACTTTCTTCTCAACTCTTACATGGTTAAGTTCACTTTTATTTAAAACAAAATGCATAAACAGATTCTGTAGACAAATCTCGCCCTTTGCCCAACATCCAGATCTCTTCACAATGTAGGAGGACATTTTACTCCATCATGTTTATGCTGGCTCACAGGACAATCTCATTCTACACTAATTATCCTGATAGCCTATCCCACTGCTCGTCCACATAATAGGGCAGCTTGCAGTGAGAAATATACTTAGCAACCCTCAAATCTTTTGCCAGACAGGTGAAACTGGGCAGGAAGACCATGCTGTCTCCACATAGACATTGTCACAGGTCAGGATAGAACCTGGATCTCTGGAATTGAGACACTGCAAGCTGTGCCACTTGCAAGGCATGGCAGATGAGTGCACTTATGGTGTAACTTGATGTGACTTTTAGGATTCTCTCCAGGCCAAGATACACTACTCAAACCAGGTTTTCAGTGACAAATTCTTTCTGTTGAATGCCAGTCCAGTTCCATCTCTCATTCTTCTTAGGAAGTTAGTATCACAGTATTAGATCCATTGCTGGACTCGGCAAGAAACTGCAATCACATTGACTGGAGACACAAGCGACTATAGATGCTGAAACTGGAGCAACAATCTGTTGGAGGAACACAATGGGCAGGGGAAGAACTGTTGACACTTCAAGTCAAGATCCACATCAGTCTTGTGCTGGGTTTCTTTTCTCCTCACGGATGCTGCTCGACCCACTGATTTCCTCAAGCAGACTGCTTTTTGCTGAAAAATATTAAACTGATCTCAGAAAGGAGCCTGTCTCTGCGAGATTTGCAGAAAGCCTGGTTTTGTTGATATCAGCCTTGCACAAATTCAGCTGTTAACATCAGCCAACAGAGACAGTATCACACCTCTGACTCTATGAAGGCACCCCTGGGTGTTTCACTTTTGTGTGGTTGTGAAATCACCTTAGTAGTTCGATAAGAATCACTGATTACCCTCTGCTACAGTGGTGCCCATTGCCTGCAAAGGCAGCAGCTCGGCAGAATATTCTTCATGGTGAACTGTAGAGTTAGAGAGAGTTATAGAGCATGGATACTGGCTATTTGGCCCAAACAAACCATGCTGTCCACACAGCTAACCCCAATTTCTTACATTCAGCTCATATCCCTCCAAGCTCCACCTCTCCGTGTACCTATTTACATGCTTCTTAAATGATACTGTTACATCTGCCTCAACCACTTCCTGTGGCATCTGGTTCCATATACTCGCCATCTTCTGATTGAAAAAGTTGTCCCTTAAGGTCCCATTCAAATCTTTCCCCTTCCACCCAAAACCTATGTCACCTAGCTCTGGACTTCCTTACCCTGGGGAGAAAGCTGCTACCATCCACTTTATATATGCTCCTATTTCTGATAAGAATGCAACTCTGTGTGACAACTAATTGCAAATAAAGCGTGATAGCAAAAAGCTGTTTGAAGGAGGACTGATGATAGGAATATAAATAACATCGGGCTAGACATGCCCAGACATCGTCCCCATTGAAGATGGCAGAGCTTGTCAAAGAAACATTGGTTAAAATTGATACCTGTATGTGACTGGAAGACTGAGAAGAGTTTATTCATTATATCTGGTGGGAAAGCACTAGGTCCTTTTTCAAGTTTCATTGATATATCACAGTAAGCATCTTATATGGCTAGGTCACAGCTTGGCATGGCAACTACTCTGCCCATGATCTCAAGAAACTGAAGAGTCATAAATCTAGCACAGTACATCACAGTAAGACTATTAAATAATTCCCTAGTATAATAAAATGGAGTCTTGACCTCACAATCTACCTTGTTATGATATTGTACTTTAAGGCATACCTGCACTGAACTTTCTCTGTAGTTGTTGAGCTCTATTCTGCACTCTGCTATTAGTTATCTTGTACTACCCCAATGCGGAAAAGGGAGGTGCAGGAGCACTTACAGGACTGCTTTGAGTCAGTGGCCTGGACAGCACTCAGGGATTTATCTCCAAGTCTGAATTAATACACCACAGTTGTCACTGGCTGAACGAAAACATCTGAGGATGAGTGTTTGCCTGTGAGAACATACCATACACACCCGAATCAAAAGCCTTGGATGAACCAGATTTGGAGTCTGCTTAGGGCGAGATCTGCGGCATTCAAGTCTGGTGATCCAGGACTATACAAGAAGGCCAGGTTTGACTTACAGAGAGCTATCTCCAAACCACAATTCTTATCAAGGTTAGAGGTGGAATTGGATGCACATCTACTCTGGAAGGATTTGCAGGCTACTTCTCCCTACAAAGTAAAACCTAACATTATGAATGCAAGTGATGCTTCATTCCCAGATGAGCTTAATACTTCTTATGCACGCTTTGAAAGGGAGAATAAAATTACAGTTGTGAGGATCTCTACAGCATTCCATGACCTTGTAAGCTCTGTCTGAGAGGCTGACATCAGAACCTCTTTTAAGAGGGTGAACCCCTGCAAGGTGACAGGTTCCAATGATGTAGCTGGCAGGGCTCTGAAAACCTGTGCCAACTAACAGGTAGGTGTGCTCAAAGACATTTCAGTCTCTCATTGCCACTGTCAGAAGTTCCCACCTGCTTCAAAAAGGCAATAATTATACCAGTGCCCAAGAAGAGCAAGGTGAGCTGCCTTAATGACTATCGTCCAGTAGCACTCACAGCTGTGATGATTAGGTGCTTTGAGAGATTTTTTATGGCTAGAACAAACTCCTGCTTAAGCAAGGACCTGGATCCACTGAAATTCACCTATTGCCACATTGTGGATGCAATCTCACTGGCTGTTCACACGGCTTTGGATTACCTGGACAATACTCATGTCAGGATGCTGTTTATTGACAATGGCTCATTGTTTAAAGCAATCATTCCCACAAATCTGATCAAAAAGCTCCAAAACCTGGGACTCTGTACCTCCCTTTACAACTGGAACCTTGGCTTTCTCACCTGAAGACCATAATCTGTGTGGATCAGAAATAACATTTCCACCTTGCTGATAATCAACACTGGAGCACCTCAAGAATGTGCGCTTAGCCCACTTTTCTACTCTCTCTGCACCCATGACTGTGTGGCTAGGCGTATCCCAAATGCCATCTAGAAATGTTCTGATGACACAATTACTGTTGAAGAAGTTCAGATTGTGATGGGTAGATGTACAGGAGTGAGACTGATCAGCTGATTAAGTGGTATGTAGCAACAAACATGCACTCAAAGAATTGACCGTAGACTTCAGAAAGGGAACACACACAAGTCCTCGTTGAGGGATCAGAAGTGGAAAAGTTGAGCAATTTCAAATTCCTGGTTGTCAACAGGTTGGAGCATCTGTCCTGTGCTCAACATATTGATGCAGTTACAGAGAAGACATGACAAGGGCTATATTTCATTAGGAGTTTGAGGAGATTTGGTATGTACCCAAGGACACTCTACAGATGTACCATGGACAGCATTCTAACTGGCTGCATCACCGTCTAGTATGGGTGGGGGGGGGGGGTGGGTAGGGCACTGTACAGGATTGAAATAAGCTGCAGGAAGTTGTAACCTCAGTCAGGTCCATCACAGGCAGCAGCCCCATAGTATCCAGGACAACTTCCAGGAGCAATGCCTGAAAAGGCGGCATCTATCATTAAGGAACCCCATTACCCAGGACGTGCCTTCTTCTCATTGCTACCATCAGGGAGGAGATACAGGAGCCTGAAGACACACACTCAACAATTCATGAACAGCTTCATCCCCTCTGCCACCAGATTCTTAATGTACATGATGGACGTTTGGACAATCAACCCATGGACACTACCTCACTACTTTTGTTTCTCTCTTTTTGCATTAATCATTTAATTTAACACACGCGCACACACACATATATTTACTTCTTGTTGTAATTTACAGCTTTTGTTTTATTTATTGCAATGTACTGTTGCTGCATGACAACAAATTTCACCACATATGCCAGTTATGTTAAACCTGATATTGATTCTGAACAATGCTCTGATCAGTTGCCCTGTATTTAGATTTGTAAGCTGTTGCCACATGTTATTTTTCTCTGATCAGTGTAGCACTTGGCGTCTTCCAAAGAACCATTGCATTGGGAATGAGGATGGATCCTCTACAATGGAGAATTGTGCCACTTGCTGCCATGTGAAATTTTTGGGTAATGTTTCGGAAAATGTCCTTTGATTACAGGCTATTCTCATACAGTGGCTGGTTAAAAATAAAATTCCCTGGCATTTTATGGCTGCTATTTCCACGAATGGCAAAGCCAACAAGCATTGAGGATTCTTGTTTGTGTATTCCAGGTCCTTTTCTGTCATTGTGCCTGTTGCTCAATGCACAATCCAAACATTTCCACTGTTGTATTCGAACAGGTATTTCGAAACGATAATGTAGTGCCTCAGTGTATCTTCAATTAAAAGGCATAGTTCAAGCGGATAGCCAAAGACTTTTTTCCCAGGGCAGAAATGGTGAATAGAGGACTAATAGAGGACATGTGAACAGAGGACTAACTTCAGCTCTACAGTATTTCAAATGTAACTTTAAATCAAAGCAAAATACTCTTACAATTGTTGAAGAACTCAAGTGGTCCCATGTTTACCTTTCATTGAACAACCAAATTAGAAAGCTTGATCATAGATTCACTGCTGTTTGTAGGATCTTATTATGATTATACTTGAATTTTTTTTACGTACTGTCAAGTGCTTTGGGATATCTTGCGATCATGAAAATTGCTTCAAAAATACATGGTATTTTTCCACTTTCTCACATTCCTAAATCTCAATAAACTCAGGCTTCATGATAATCTTCCTAAATAACTATATCACTAAGAAAATCAACACAGCAACATAAAGAAGATGGTTAGGATACGTTTTGCACGTACTCAGAGGAAGAAACAAAGAGCTCGATTAAAGCCCCGTAAGACTTGGTTAAATCTCACAGCATTTGCATCTGTGGTGGTACGATCCCGATGTAATTCTTTCAAAGCTTCGTTGGAATTTCATTCAGTGTTTGTAATGAAAATGACAAGACTTCTTTTTTTAAACTTTAGCAAGTTTGCATAGATTTTTGAACTTAGAAGCAACTTTGGTTTAATGGCTGTGTTATAAATATGAAGGGTCATGAATTCTGGTTTGTGTTCTGCTCATTCCTGCAATTTAAACAGAATTTTGCTTCTCACTTTCCATGCAGATCGCTGTCACACGGCAATGAGAGGAAGTCTCCAGTGTATCTTCCATTAATGTTAATTTGCATGCACATATTTAAGTCATATCCTCATGTCTGAAGTTATCTTTGAAGATGCTACTATCATTTTTACCTCAAATGAAAGTATATTGTGACAAGGGCACAAGGTGCCGCATCCAGAAGTTTCTGTGAGTTGGGTTGAAGTGGTTTTTTTTACAACACAGTACGCCCAGCGGGGCATTTGACCTCACTGATTGTTCTTAATTTGAGGGAGGGATGAGCCTGATTTTGGGGTTGTGCTGGCACCCAAAGATGTGTTGAAAAACCCTCAACCCAAATTAGTTCAGTCTATTTCCTTTTCATACTGAGTGGATTAGATTCAGAATCAGAATCAGGTTTGTTATCACCGAAATACACTCACTGGCCACTTCATCAGGTATACCTGCTCTCTGATGCAAATATCTGATCAGCCAATCAGGTGGCAGCAACTCAATGCATGCAAACATAGGAGGTTCAGTTGTCGGTCAGACTGAACATCAGAATGGGGGAAGAAATGTGATCTAAGTGACTGACTAAGGAATAATTGCTGGTGCCATTTTTGGGGTGGTTTGAGTATCTCAGAAACTGCTGACTTCCTGGAATTTTCACACACAACAGTCTCTAGAGTGTACAGAGGATGGTGCAAAAAAAAAACCCAAAAAATGATCCAGTGAGCAGCAATTCTGTGGGCGAAAACACGTTAATGAGAGAGGTCGGAGGAGAATGGCCAGACTGTTTCAAATTGACAAAAAGGTGATAGTAGCTCAAATAACCACACATGATAATAGTGGTGTGCTGAAGAGCATCTCAGAACGTAAAATGCATCGAACCTTGAAAATGGTTAGGCTACAGCAGCAGAAGATCACGAACAGTCAATCAGTGGCCATTTTATTTGCTACAGGATGTACCGAATAAAGAAGCCAGAGAGTGTAAACATGGTGGGTATTGAATTCTGGTTTGTGTTCTGCTCGTTCCTCCAATTATAACAAAAGTTTGCTTTTCACTTTCCACACTGATTGCTGTCACATGGCTATGAGAGGAAGCCCCTGAGTACATCTTCCATTAATCTTAATCTGCATGAACATATCCTCATGTCTGAAGTGATCGCTGAAGATGCTGCTATAATTTTTACCTCAACATGTTGTTGACCTCAACGTGACATGTTGTGGCAAATGCACGACTTGATGCATTCAGAAGGTTTTGTGAATTTGGCAGAAGTGGTTTTGCACAACACAGTACGGCCAGCAGACATTTGAGGAAGCTGAACTGACCCCATTGATTTCTCATTATTTTTAAGAAGAATGAGCCTGATTTTGGGGCTGTGCTGGTGCCCAAAGAAGTCCTGAAAGTCCCTCATCCCAAATTAGTCAAACTGGAAACACCGGAGGCTGTGGTAGAACAAAGGACCCTACGGAAAATCCTAGTAATTCTGGACAATGTTTCTCAGCCTCTGCATCCGCCCTTGTCTGAACAGAGGAGCACTTTTAGAAATAGACTAAGACAACTATGTTGCTCCAAAGAGCACTATATGAGGTCATTCTTACTCTCAGCCGTTAGGCTCCATAATGAGTCAACCTATAGCCAGAGAAGTGATGACCCCCTCCTGTCAGACTGTTTGAGGTAACTTAATTTTGCTTTCTTGCTTCTGTTCTAATATTTGTACATTTGTATGTTTGTGCACGTGTAATGCTACTATGACACTGTAATTTCCTTTGGGATCAATTTAGCATGTATCTATCTATTAGGGCAGACCATTTCCGTTTCATACTGAGTCTGAATCAGAATAAAATGAGGAAAATAAAATCTTGCACAAGAGGAATAGCAGGTGCGTACACGAGTTCATGGACCATTCGGAATGTGATGGCGGAGGGGAAGAAGGTGTTCCAAAATGTTGAGAGGGCATTTTCAGGCTCCTGTACCTCCACCGTAATGTTAGTAATGAGAGGAGGGTTTCTCCTGGGTGGTGAGGATCCTCCACAATGGATGCTACCTTCTTGAGGCACTGATTTCTGAAGATGTCCTTAGTAGTGGAGAGAGTTGTGTCCACACTGCAGCTGGCTGAATCTAAAACCCACTGCAGCCGTAAACGATCTGAAGCAAATCTCCTCAAATTTTGATGTAGTACAGACACTGGCTTTCCAGAATTTGTAACAGTACCTATGATAGACATCTACAGGCATGGCATTACCAAGATTAGTGTTCATCAGTGATTACAATGATTATGTAGGCTCACCAGTAAATGCCATCATACTTTTAAAGACTTGACACAAGGTCAAGTTTACTTCTGCAGCAACGATTGAAGTACTATTGATTCTTGATTGCTCTTCACTCTGGTCTGCTTGGGGAACTAACCACCATGATGTTTATATTCTTACAGTGTCTGGAAATGGTTCCTGCAAACTATTCCCTCTTACTCGATGAATGCTTCCATTTATGGAAGCAGAACCTCATCCAAGAGGCTAGGTCTTTTCTCCCTGGAGTGAAGGGGGTTACTCCTTCATTATTGAGATATATAAACTGAAGTGGGCTAGACTGTAGGAGACATTTCCTCAAATCAGACATACGTAGATAAAACTAAAGCACATAGATTCCAAAACATGAGAATGTATCCACCATGAGTGGAACTTCCAGATAGCCAAGCATTATAATTCTCATTCCCATTCTGACATGTCCATCCATGGCCTCCTGTTGTTCCAAGATGAAGCCACCCTCAGGTGGAGGAGCAACACCTTATATTCAGTCTGGGTAGCCTCCAAGCTGATGGCATGTGAATATCGATTTCTCGTTCCAATAAAAAAATTCTTCCCTCCCTCCTCCCCTCTTCCTCTGTTCCCCACTCTCAGCTTTACCTTTCTCACCTGCCTATCCTTTGTTCCCTCCTCCTTCCCTTTCTTCTATGGCCCACTCTCCTCTCCTAGAAGATTCCTTCTTCTTCAACCCTTGACCTTTTTCACTCACGTCTTCACCTATCATCTCCTAGTTATCCTCCTTACCCTCCCCCCACCTTTTTATTCTGACGCCTTCCTCCTTCCTTTCCAGTCCTGAAGAAGTGTCTCGGCCCAAAATGTCGACTGTTTACTCTTTTCCATAGTTGCTGCCTGACTTGCTGGGTTCCTTCAGCATTTTGTGCGTGTTGCATAGAATTATGTTAAAAGGGAAGAGATTTAGAAAGAATCCGGATGGGAATTTAACAGGAGATCTCTCGAAGTAACTTGCCATGACCCTGGGAATTATTTTACCTTGATTTATTTTAATTTAGAGACACAACAGTGTAAGAGGTCCCTCCAGTACAATGTGCCATGCTGCACAATTGCACCCATGTAACTGATTAACCTACTAACTGGTACATTTTCAGAATGTAGGAGGAAACCAGAGCATGTGGTCACAAGGAGAACATAAGATACCCTTCACAGGGAGCAGCCATGCACCTGCACTGCACTCTTTCTGTAGCTGCTATGTTATATTCTGCATTTTGTTTTAATTCTATTACCTTGATGTACAGATGAATGGTATGATCTGCCTGGATAGTATGCTAACAAAGATTTTTCACTATATCTTGGTACATATGGCATTAATAAACTAATACCAATAACCCAATCGGGATCAGCAAACATCCTAGGAGGTGAGAAGCCTGGGCTGGTTCCCTGTCTCTATTGGACAATGGGCAGTGCATCCTGAGGAAGAATTGATCTTCCCTTCTGCTCTGGAATTGACCAGCTGAGCCAGAAGTTTGTAAAATTGGTCAGAGACAAAGGATAGATAGCGTTCTTCAGGGAGGAAAGGTCAGATATTCAAGGGCATGCATTTATGGTTATGTTTACAGGAGATGTGTGGGGAAAGATGTGCCTAGAACAGGCAGCCAGGGGTGTTTGTGGAAGCAGATATGATTTATTATTTTATTTATTTAGACACAGCACTGAATACGCCCTTCCGGCCCTTTGAACCGCGTTGCCCAGCAACACCCCCCCACCCCCGATTTAATCCTGGCCTAATCGCGGGACAATTTAAAATGACCAATTAATCTACCAACTGGTACATCTTTGGACTGTGGGAGGAAACCGGAGCATCTGGAGGAAACCTATACGGTCACGGGGAGAATGTACAGGCTGCAGCGAGAATATGATATTAGCATTTAAGAGGTTTTTAAGTAGACACACGAATAAGCAGGGAATGGACAAATATGGATCATGCACAGGCAGAAGAAACCAAGTTTAATTTTGCAATGTGTTTGTCACAGACATTGTGGGCCAAAAGGCCTGTTCCTAGGCTGTACTGTTCCGTGTTTTTAGTTTGTCCTCATATAGTTTGCCATTAGTTTGCCATTTGTTGGAGCTTGTCTAACTTTATAATATTTCAAGGTGCCCTGAGGTCATGTAAGGTGGTATATTGTTTTTGTAAAATCCTTTCCTTTCACCTGAACCACTTCGTGTCAGATTTTTGCTATTCGATGGTTGAATGGCTCCTCCTGTATTTCTTTTGCTCCCCCAAGTGTTCTCAGCTCCGAGTTTTGGGATCTCTGCCAAATATCCCTATGTCCCATCTGTCCCAGAAAGGTAACTGGGAACCAACTCAGATTATTCTTCCATTGCCCATTTTAGATATCCCATTTTACACTCAGTGAACTTCACCCACATGGCCATTGCACTGATGAACATTGTCGCTGTGGTTGTAAACAGTCCGATAAGATTCCCTCCTCACAGTAAAGGTCAGTGGGTAGGAATTAGGTCTGGGAATGCTGTGCACTTTTCCGTGAAGGGAATTCTAAGATGAATGGAGCATTGTGTTCTATTCTGGTTGCCTCATTTTTGAAAGTGATGGAAGCTTTAGAGAGGGTGCGGAGGAGATTTTCCTGGATTAGACAACAGGTCCTATGAGGAAAGGTTGAGCAAGCCTGGGGTTTTCTTCTTTGGAGTGAAGGAGGATGAGAGGTGACTTGATTGAGGGATATAATATTCTGAGTGCATAAATTGAGTGGACAGCCAGCATCTTTTTCCCAGGTCAGCAATGGCAAATACCAGGGTACATTCTTTTATGGTGAGTGGAAGAACGTTTAGGGAAGAATAGAATAGAACTTTATTGTCATTGCTCAAGACAAGAGATTGTAATGCTACTCCAGTCCGTGCAAAACAGATATTTACATTCATGCAGTATGGCTTAATTAAAAAAAGAGTCAACCATATTTATGTGCGACAGGTGACTTCAGTCAATAACACTTAAAGGCCATTAGCAATCCAGGGTACAGCATTATTCAGCTGCACAACAGCCCCTGGGAAGAGGCTAAGATTAAGATGAGGGGAGGAGTCAGAGTTAGATTTTATTTTACACAGAGAGTGTAAAGTGCCTGGAATGCATTGCTGGGGGAGATGGTAGAGTCTGATACATTAGTGACACCTAAGAAACTGATGGATGAAAGGAAAGTGAAGGATTTTGGCCTGGTGTTAGTTAGGTTGATCATGGAATAGGTTTAAAGGTTGGCATAGCATCGTAGGCTAAAGGGCCCTTTGTTTGCCGTCCTGTTCTATGAATTGTTCCAAGCCTTAGCACTCCCTTCATCACATCGCCCTGCTCATAAAACAGCCCTTATTCAGACCACTTAACTCAGTGCAGGCTGAATCCTGAAAGACACTTTAAAACCTTCATTACTATTGATTCATACAAGGTTAAAGCAACTTTTGCCTTTCAGAATCTTACCCTACTACTTCATTCCAGATAATAATTACAGTCCTGGGATAACAATTTAATAAATAGCTTAATTTGAGGGCTTTATTGCAGAAGTCTTTGAGTAGTGAATTAATTGGCTATAAAAATATAGGACGAGTTACAGATTTTACCCAAGGTATTAATTTTCTGTCACAGAGTAAAGCAGGATTTTTATATTAGTTTTAGCTTCTTTCTCTTGGGCATGGGTCTGCCAATTGATTAGCGAGGACTTGTAGGCTATCAGATGCTACAGAATGATTAGCCTGGATACCATCAGCTAATTCTCTGTTACAAGGTGAAACTTAGAACAGATGCCTGTGTTCAATCAATGAGTATAATCTGCTCAGCAAAGTTATTTCTACAGGCGAGAGATAACAAGGGGAAAAGAATGTCTGGTCCGGACTTCTTCCAATAATAACAATGAGGAGGGCAGTGATGTGAACAGCATAAAGCCACAAGCAGTAATTAAATAAATGCAGGGATGGAATATGGATGCTGTCTATTGATTTCACTGCCACATGGCCTGTTTTAATAAGCTTGTGCTTGTGAAGGCCAATATCATTCAATTAAATGATCAGCATACAGATGAATGAAATTCTGATGACTGCACGTTGAAAGCCTTCCTGCAATATAAGATTGTTTTTCCAAATATTTGCTTCACAGTGCAGGAGCACCAGTGCTAAAGAAAAGTTCTACGGATTCCACAAGACCATAATATATAGGAGCAGAATTAGGAGAATTGAGTCCGCTCAACCATTTCATCATGACTGATCCATTTTCCCTCTCAGCTCCAATCTCCTTCCTTCTCCCTGTATCCCTTCATGCCCTAATTATTCAAGAATCTATCAACCTCTGCCATAAATATACCCACTGATTTGGACTTCACAGCCAGTTGTGGCAATTAATTCCACAGATTCACCACTCTCTGGCTAAATAAATTCCTCCCCATCTCTGTTCTCTGAGGCTGTGTCCTCTGTTAGACTCCCCTACCTTAGGAATATCCTCTCCACATCCACTCTATTGATTCACCAACCTTTGCAAACAAACAGTAAATCCTTTTACACAATTATTGCACAAGGCAGTCTTTGAGCTAAGCTTATATCACCTTGCAGGAGGAGCAGCCGGAAAACGATTGGAGCTTGCGTTTATCTCTTCATAAACCTGACAGTAATTTTGGGATTTTCATGCCCGTGTCCTTGAGTGTCAGAATTCAAATGTTGCTATTGTCCGTTCAGCTAATTGGAGACTCAAGTGATTATAGATGCTGGAATTGAAGCAAAGCATTAAAATAAAAGCTGAGGAACTCAATGGGTTAGGCTATATCTGTTGAGGGAAATGGGCAATTGACAATTTAGGTCCTGATGACTGGCTATTTCCCTTCATAGAAGTTTTCTGAATCATTGAATTCCTCCAGCACTTTTTGTGTTTCCCCAGTTCAGCTCTACATTTTGTGTGTTGACATCTATTGCAAGATGGAGTTCAAGTAGCAACAGAGAACTTCATTTAATTGCCTGGTGCTTACAGAGTGAACTCATTGGAAGATCTTGCACCAGATATGATGAGGTAGGCAGACGGTTTTCTTTGTTTTTTTGTAGAAGGAGAAACTTTACTTTGTTAATAAGTATTTCTCTTGCATCTGCATTCTGCAATAGTTTGTCAACTTAAAATCTTTTCTGCAACTATTAAAAAAATCTCTTTCAAGGCATAACAACTTCGATATTTTTTCCAAGTATTAAAAGTGTTCCAAAAACAAAATGTTTTTATTGTTAAAACTCTGAAATAAAGCCTGAAAATGCTAGAATTACTCAGCAGATTGGGCAAAATTTGTGGATTTTCGATTCTCCTCTGCCTTCTTAGAATTTTAAAGATTTTGAAAGCTACTCAAAAATTTTCTTGGAAGTGTTCAACATGAATAAATAGTCTTGAGTAATTTTGAACCCTGGAGTACTTGTAAGAACTTAAATCCCAAGTAAATCAGCATTATGACTTGGATTTCTATCAGAATGTTTTCTGAAAGTATATGAAGAAACTGAAAGTTTCACAGTGCCAATGCATTGAACAGTTCTTGTTCCATAGATAACTTTGCATTTCATTCCTGAACTATTTTCCAACATTCCAAGTTATCTTATGTTAAAAAACAACATATGGCGATGGATAAGTCAGTGGTTTGGGAGGATTAGACTAGCATTTGTTGGAAGAGTAAGGTGTCCTGAATGAAACATAACATCTTGAGAGGAGTAGACTGGGTGGGAGTGGAGAGAATGTTTCCTCTTTGAGGGGGGAGACTAAAGCCAGGAGTGACTGCTGTTGTGGACTCAGTTCAGCCCATCACAGTCTGTGGATATTTTTACAGGTCTGTCACGCGGAATGATTCTGAATCACAAGGTTCAACCACTACCGTGGTCAGATACTTGCATCATTGTGGTTGATGTGCAAGTGCGAAGAACATTGATAAACTTGATAAAACAGCAACACACTTCCATAAAAGTGTGACTGGATGTTCTACTTATTATCGAGTGATGTGTGATGCATCTTTGAATAGGATTAATGCAATATGTGGTTTAGTAAATTGAAATTTTGCTCAATCTGGCTTTTTCTAAACTTTTAAAATTCTCTTCTTAGTTTTTACATTCTTCTGTATCTACACTCTCTTAAAACTCCACCAAGCTCCCAGATCTCTGTTCCTTTCATTCTCCTGATTTCCATGGGCTCACTACTGCTGTCTGTATCTTCACCTCCAGATATCCTGATCTCTAAGATTCCCTTGATCATGTTCTACCTCTTTCTGTCTGGGTTGACATTTATAATACATTTTAAAACTTACTTCTTTAACAAAACTTTTAGTTTTCTCTGAAAGTCAACCAGTAGAGAAACAGGTCCTTCAGCCCACCATCCTGGCTGATTTTCAAACACCTACTTACACTAATCTACACTGATCACATATTAGTCTCTCCACATTACTATCAACTCCATCCAGATTCAACCACTCACTTACACATCAAGGACAATGTACAGAGGCCATTTAAGCTACCAACCAGCACACCTTTTCGGATGGGGGAGGGAACTAGACCAGCAGGGGGAAACCCAGGTGATGACAGGGAAAACGTGCAAACTCCATGCAAACTGACAGCACCCAAGGTTGGGATCAAACCCAGGGAACTGGACCTGCAGGACAGCAGCTCTTCCATGTCATCCCAAGCTGGATTAATGCTCCTGTAAAATGGCTCTGGGCAGCAAAATACAAGCTTCTCATTCTTTACTCAACTTCCAAGTTAGTCAACAATGCAAACTTTGGTTTATTTTTCATGTCTAATACAAAATAATTTTATTGAATCAGAGAGAGCCATGCAGCACAGAAAAGATCCCTTCTGTCCGCTATGTTCATGCTGACCATTAGAACCCATCTGTGCTAATTCCATTCACGATTCACCAGTTTTTAGCCAGTAGGCTTCTATGGGAGCTTATTTCATTGACAATTCCCATTGTTCCAGGTGTCCAGAGAAGAAATTCCTTCACTGTCTGTTTTCCACTATTGGCTGTGGGTATTGTTGATCCCAGGTGTAGGGTAAACCTCAAAGCTGAGTTTATTGTCTTATACACAGATGCAATAAAAATTTACTTGCAGCAGTATCACAGGCATGTACTATCAGATACACCATTCACAAGGAAAAAGCATAAATGAAACAATCATTATATTCAATTTTTACAAGGAAGAACACAGTTAGAGCATAACTAAATCCACTGTCATGCAAAGCGGTGACAGTGTTGCTGTATTGAGGTCGAGATTAGGGTTATGCAGGTTGGTTCAAGAACCAGATACTGTAGCTGGAGGGGAGTAGCTAGTCTTGAACCTTGTAGTTTGGGCTTCTGCCTTCTGTACCTGATGTTAGCTGTGAGAAGACGGTATAACCTAGATGGTGGGAATCTTTGATAATGGATGTTGCCTTCTTGATGTAGCACCTCCTGTTGATACTGGGGAGGGATGTGCCTCTGAGGTGTTGGGTAGAGTTCTCTACTCTCTGCAGCTTCTTATATTCCTGCAATTTTAAACTGCCACACCAGGCCATCTGACAACTAGTTAAGGCCATTTCCAACAGTAAATCTGTAGAGATTTGTTGGAGTGTTTAATGGCAAGTCAAACCTCAACTTTTTATGAAAGTAATGATGTTGGAGTACCTTCCGTGTAATTGCATCTACGTACTGCATCCAGGACAGTTCATCCAGTATGTCAACACTCAGAAATTTAAAGGTGCTTGTTGTTGAAGGACCCTCGTTCCTGGGGATTGTAGTTGAGAGGTTGCTTGGTATGTCCCAGCCCAGCCAATTGTGTACACCAGGCTTTCAATGGAAACTGATTTGCAAGCAAAAGCCCTGGCCCATTACAGATGGATTTCTATTTAAAAAACAAAATAATTTCCATAAATGACACAAAGAAGGTAAACAGAAGAGTTTTCACAAGAATTCATGCAATGTGACTATTGTTCCCAAGACAGCAATGAATATGCATAGCTGAATTTTTTTTTCCTTTGAAACAACTGACAAGATCAAACTATCAGTGAGAACAGGTTGCTCTTTGTACAAACATACCTGACGGATCACTGCACAAATCAGTGGCATCATTTTGTCTTACATAAAGAGCAGGCACAGATTGGCTGCACGTTCCAACCAGCACATTTAGGTTTGAAACTAATCAAAGTATGTGGGTTGAGAACAGAAAATACTCTTGAGTATGTAGTTATTTTTTTACTGGAGTTAACTCACCAAGGACAAAGTTGAAAAAATAATTAATATGGACTTTTTAATCTTCCTCAAGAACATGAAAAATAGAAGCAGGAGTAGGCCATTCATCCCTTCTTGTCTGCTTCTTCATCCGGTATGTTCAAGGCTGATTTTAACAGAATCAGAGTCAAGTGCATTATCATTGTCTTGTTTTGTGGCAGCACTGCAGTGCAAATATGTAAGATAATTCTAAAATACAAAATAAATAAATATTGTGAAAATAAATGAATAATAGGTGGTGTTTATGGGTTAATGAACCATTCAGAAATCAGAGAGTAAAGGGGAACAAACTGTTTCTGAAATGTTGAGTGTGGGTCTTCAGATTCCTGCACCTCCTCCCTAACAGTGACAATGAGAGGAGGGTACATTCTGGATGTTGTGGATGGATACCATCTTCTTGAGGTGCCACCTCTTGAAGATGTCCTCAGTGGTATGATGGGTGTGCCTGTGATGGAGTTATCTGAGTCTACAACCTTCTGCAGCCTCTTGTGACCCTGTGCATTGGAGTCTCTGTGCCAGACCGTGATGCAGCCAATCAGAATGCTCTCTAACATACTGTTGCCCGCTATCTTGAATAACCTCAGTGGCTGAACCTCCATATCTTGGGAAATCAATTTCAAAGACTCGCCACTATTGAATGAAGAAATTCTTTCTCAGCTCAGACACTGATATTGAGATGATGACTGCTGGCTCTGGATAGCCATTAACTCTGCATTCACTCAGCCAAACCCCATGAGAAATCTATATTTTTTCAATGGCATCTCCTTTCATTTTTCTAAACTCTAGAGACTTCAGACCCTTGCACATCCTCTTGCCTCTTGCACATGTGGCAGTTTATTCAAACCACCTCTGGGTCTGTTAGAACCTGGAATTCCCCCCCCCCCCCCCCACCGAACTTCCCCAGCTTTCTCTCTCTCTGTAGCATCCCCTGTGTGGCAGTGGACATATATGGTAAGAACAAATCAGCCAAACTTGGTTAAAGCATGGAGACACCAAGGTAGTCAGCATCCTAATGGCATGGACACTGAATTCTCCAGTTTCAGGTGACCTGCCCTTCCTCTATCCCTTTCTTGTTTCTCTCCTCCTCCCCCATGTAGCTTAATGCTCTTCATCACACACTCCTCCCACTGAGTCCCCTCCACCAACTGTCCTCTCCTTCTCCTGTTCCATGCTCCATCTTCCATCATCTGCAGCCTTCTGTTGCATCCACCTATCACCTCCTACCCTCTAGCACTACCTTCGCCTTTCCTTCCCCCACTTGTCTCAATCTGCCAATCAACCTTCCTCACCTGGATCTATCCATCACTTGCTCTACCATTTCCCCTCACTCCTCTGAAATGGCCAACAAACACCCTGGTATATTTTCAGTTTTCAAAACCTAACCATATAACAATTACAGTACGGAAACAGGTCATCTCGGCCCTTCTAGTCCGTGATTGTCAACTTCTTTCTATTCCACTCCCTCTCCCCAGCTGCTGCCTGACTTGTTCCCCCAGCAACTCACCTTTTCCTCTGGAATAAGCATTGACTGCACTGGCAAAACTCAAACTCAGTCCAAAGTCTGGCTTGCAATAATAGCTGATCCCTCCCCACCATTGGTAATATCTACTGAAGGTGCTGCCTCAAGAATGCATCATCTATCATCAGAGATCCCCCACCAACTGGGCCATGCCATCTTCTTGCAGCAACTATTAAGCTAGGGGTGCAGAAGCTTGAAGCCCCTCACCACCAGGTTCCAGAAGAGCTACTACCCTTTAATCTATCATTTATTGAACCAAATCCTAGAGTTTAACAGCACTATGACCACTGATCACTTTGCAGTAAAATAGGTTCCTTTATAATTCTAATAGTGCTCCTTCTTGTAAAAATTGTACATAATTTACATATATTTAATTATTCACAATTCATAATTTTCTTATGAGTGCTTCTTATATGATGTGCCTGTAATGTTGTTGCAAGTAAGTTTTTCATTGCACCTGTGCATAGATGTTTTGTGCATATCATAGTTAACTCAACCTGATTATCAACAGCCAGGCTCACCTGAGGGTTTCTGCCTCCAACACATGTTCAGGCAGTGAATTCCAGACCTGTCTGCATGTTTACTGGAATAAAGCTGTTTGCAATTCCACCTCTAATTTTCCATCATATCATTCAATACTTGGACTCCTGGTTGCTCATGTTTCTGCTAAGGGGAAAGATCCTTCCCAACAGCCTCTCAGAATTTAAACATATTCATAAGTTGCCTCTTCAATCACTTCACTCTAAGGAAGATAATGACACTTACGTGTGAAACCTTGATGCACTTTACTGTATCAGAGTACAGGCGTATCATGGAAATCTAAAGAAATACACTGTAGAAGAGCATGGAGACATTAGAGACTTCGAATGCTGGAAATCTGGAGCAACACAGAAGAATCTGAAGGAACTCAATGGGTCAAGCAACATTTATGGAAGGAAATGGACAGTCAATGGTTTGGGTTGAGACCATTCAACTGGACACCCAATCTCAAACCAAAACATGAACCGTCCATTTCCCTCCATAGATGCCCCCTGATCTGCAGACTTCCTCCAGCATTGTTGTGATGGAAGATTGTAAGTTGCACAGTGGTTAGCCTTACAACTTCAGCTCTCCAGAGACATGGGTATGGTGTTGGCCTTGATAACTCTCTTCATGGAGTTTGTATGTTCTCCCTTTGACTGTATAGGTTTCATCCAGCTACTCTGCTTTCAATCAGATGCTGATTGCTGGTAGGTCTGGCATCTTTGCCCTTCCTTCTCAGTCTTGAAGAAGCGTCTTGTCCCAAATTGCTGACTGCTTATTCATTTCCATAGCTGTTGACTGACCTGCTGAGTTCCTCCAGCACTTGTGTGTGTTTCTTTGGATGTCCAGGTCTGTAGACGTCCTCGTGTCTCTGGTTGGTAGGTTGACTGGCTGTTGTAAATTTTCCCCGGGTAGGTGGGTGTCAGGACAATCAATGGAAGGGAGGGGTTAATGGTTAATGAGCTTGCAAGGAGAAATCAGGGATTAATGCGGATGGGAACTTAACGGTTTGAGACAGACATTGGTGGGCCAGAGGGCCTGTATTCATGTTGCATGACTGAACATTTCAGCTTTCTATACACTTCTGAATGGGTATGATTGGATATGCAGTTTGTCAATGGAACAAAATACACAAAAAATGCTTTCCTTCTACTTATTCAACAATTTCTTCCTTTGCAGATTGACAACTTTGCTCTCAGCTACCACTATACAAAGTAATGAAGCTATTTCTCTGACCCTATGCTAATGCTGAGACCATTGATTCTGGGTAAAGCAGACACTGCATTAAGCCCCTGAACTGGTGTGAATATCTTCAATAACCACTGCACTGAAATGGTTCTACCATCGACAGACTCACTTTCAAGGAATCTTTGCAACTTGTTCTCAGTAATTTTTTTAAATTTGCAATTTGTTTTCATTTGCGCATCTCTGTACTTTGATAATAAATTTAGTTTGAACTTTGAACACTGAGTGTGGAGCAGTAAACAAAAGATTAGCCAGAATATTTAGTTCCTTGATGATATTGTATTACTTCTTATTATTACATTTTTACTCTAAATATTTATGTAATTTATGGTAAATTTTATGCCTTTGCACAGTACAGTACACAAAACAAAAAAAAAAATCAGTGATAATAAATCTGATTTAGGACAGTGGCAGCAATCAAGTCATTGATCCATGGGTTGGTAGGGATGCCCAGAAGATGGCAGCAGTAGTATGAGCAAAAATGCCTGTGCAAACAGATTATCCTTTCCGAACATCCTTCAAGGATATCGGAAAACGTTGTGGAATAGATTTGTACGTAAACCATCAGAAAAAGGACTGAGATTGATCCACTCAGTCTCTCAAATGTTCAGCCAGACATTGAACTACTTTGAGTGACAAGGGATAGACACAAAACGGATCATTTGGCCCATTCACCTTCATCTTTCAGTATGGCTGTCTACTTTGCTTGTCTAACTACCCTTGAAATATATCTATACATTCTTTTATTATTATTATGGGAGTAAGCCATATTTCCCACTATTGGGGAATATGGTCATCCATACTCATCACTGATTTCTTTGTGTTTGCACTTCTAGGTATTTCTTCCTCAATGAGAAGCATTCTCTTTCCCACACTTTCTGAAAAGCTTTCAGAATTTCAAGGCCTGTTATTTCAACCCCCAGCTTTTTATTCTCAGGAGACCAATGAGTGATCTTTCACTTCATCCACTCTAACCGTGCATAGCAGAGGTCTGTTTCAATAAAGCAAGATATTTGACTGGAGTAAAATGAGGCAGATAGCTTGTGTGCTGTGTGCTGATGTGTGCTGATGGGTAGAATTTAAAGAAGGACATTTGGCTGGACACAGGGAGCCTCGTTGAAACAAGACGCCTTATGTGGAGACCTAAAATGAGGAAAGTTCTTTGTCTCCTCAGAAAATATATTTTATGGCTGCGTATAACAAACTTTTGTGTTAGTCTCTGATTACAATGATTCTTCAGATTAAATTGAATATAAGAGAATATTAAAGAATGTACTATTACTGGATGTAATAGTTTGCCTTTGTGTTATGTTAATTAATTCCTTTTGCAATGTAGTGCTCAGTGATTATGTGAATAAAGATGGATTTGAGTATTTCTTAGATGTGACATTAGTTTCAACACTGCAGAATGGGTTCCAAAGACAAATGATTGAGTACTGCACATTGCAAGAAGCCAACATAACCAAGGAGCTTCACCATCCTGGTCATATTCTGTTCACCCCTTTCCCATCAGGTAGAAGATTCGGTGCCATGGTAGCATAGGGGTTAGCGCAACACTGTTACAGCTCGGAGCATCAGAGGTAGGTGTGTGTGTGTGTGCGTGTGCGCGCGTCCGTCCGTCCTCCAGGTGCTAAGGTCTCCAGCCACAGTCCAAAGACATACCAGTAAGTAGGTCGATTGGTCATTGTAAATTGTCTGTGATTGGGCTAGCGTTAAATAGATGAGCTGCTCGGTGACACAGCTCATTGGGCCAGAATGCTTTCATTCCGTACTGTATCTCCAAATAAAATAAAGATTCCAAAGTTTGAGAGCATGAACCACCAGGCTCAAAGACAGCTTCCACCCCATGGTCATAAGCCTCTTGAACTGAGCCTCACACGCTACAAGATGAACTCTTGATCTCCCAGTCTACCTTGTCATCACCCCAACATTTCATTTGTCAACCTGCACTCTTCTTTCTCTGTAACTGCAACACTCTCTTCTGCATTCTGTTTCTCTTGTCACTATCATGATATGATTAGGCATGGCATGATCTACCTGGAAAACATCTGTGAGAGCAAAGTGTGAACTCACATACAGTTGTGAATCTTACATTCCATTAATATTTGCACTTTAACAGGGATAAAATATCCTGAGGGATTGAAATACGCTGCAGAGATTCATGTCTTTAATTTTCTCTTTACTTACCAGGAGTCTTTCAAAGCATATGTACATGCAACACTCTGATTTCCAATAGAGCATAGACCAGTGGACTTCCCTCCTGCAGCGCTGATGTATCACATGCCACCTATAAGAAAAACTCAAATCTATCTTTATTTACATAATCATACAGCATTTCATTGCAAGAGGCATCCAGTTCACTTAACATGAAAGCAAATTGTCGCAACCCTTGGTAAATTCCTTGAATTTCTTTTCCTTCGGCAAGCTTCAGAAGTTTTTGGACAATTTTTTGTTACTGCCCGACAGTTTGATATTATAACCCACTGGTGTATAACGGATTTCAGTGTGACACTGTGGCTCAGTGATAATTTATGTTTGAGGCAGGGTAACTTCCATGGAATTCATTAAATCAAGGACCTGGGTGAAATTGTGATGGTTGTTCCGTACAGCAATAAGATAAATACTTTTTAGGAGGTTTATCCCTGTCCATTCTTTGAAACAAAGCCCTTTACTTGATCAGTTCTCATGTTTTGGACTTGGTGCCTGCTCCTTGATATCCTGATCCAATAATATAACACAAGACCATATACTGTACCATAATGGTGTATAAAGCATCAATAGATCTTGCTGCCCAATAGCCTCGACTACAAAGAGAGACAAGCATTGATTAGATTGGATTGATTGATTTATTTATCATACATACATTGAAACATACAGTGAAATGTGTCATTTGCGTTAACAACCAACACAATCTGATATGTGGGGGCAGCCCACAAGTGTTGTCACACATTCTGTCACCAATGTAGCATACCCACAGTGTTCAACAGAAAATGTGGAGCCGGCATACAACAAACAACAACTGTAAAACAAACCCCTACACAGTCAGGTATCCAATTTCAGGTGAAGCCACTTCCGCCCTCCAACCACCGGCTAACCAACCTAGAACCTTCAGCCTTTGGGCTTCGACCTCTATCTAGATTCATCCCAGCACTCACCAGGTATAAGCTTAGGACCCACCAACTGACCTCAGGCCAACAATCTTGGGATCCGCTGTCCTCAGATGTCTGATACCAGGATTTTACAACCTTGGGGACAAAACATCAGAAACATTAACACCCCTTGAAAGACTTCTGAACTTGGGTGTTCCTTTATCATAGGAACCTAGAAAGAATGAAAGGCAATGTGAAGTTTAACTTTCTGAATCTGCTTCGTTGTTCCATAGGGCCTTAACAGAAAAGTTACATGATTCCTATGTCTCTGTTCTTGAAAACTCTATCAGTCTTAAATGATCTAACTGTGAATTTGTAGAATGATGTAGCAACCAGGGAACTCTGAAGACTTTCTGAATCTGAATCTGGAAAGAGTAATTTCTCAATATCTCTGAGGACCTAACCTGGATGCAGCTATAAAGAAGGCAAGATAGTGGCTATATTTCATTGGGAGTTTGAGAAGATTTGATGTGCCCCCTAAAACACTCAGAAAATTTCTACAGATGTATCATGGAGAGCAATCTGATTGGCTGCACCACGGTCTGGAATTGGGGAAGGGCCATTGCACGGGACTGAAATAAGCTGCAGAGAGTTGTAAAATTAGTCAGCTCCATCATGGGCACTAGCCTCCATAGTATCCAGGACATCTTCAAGGAGCAATGTTCAAAAAAGTGGCATTCATCATTAAGGACACACATCACCCAGTTCATTCCTTGTTCTTATTGCTCCAACAAAAAGGAGGTACAGAAGCATGAAGACACACTCTCAATGATTCAGGAGCTGCATTTTTCCCTCTGCCATCTGATTTCTGAATGAAAATTGAACCCATGAACACTACCTCACTACTTTTTTATTTCTATTTTTGCATTACTAATTTAATTTGACTACTTTATATACACATAAATGGTTTTGTGTGTGTATGTGTATATATATATATATATATATATATATCATCATCATCACAAGCCTGGGTGGAAGGTATGGAAATCCTGAGATGCTCAGTCATCAAGATCCCCCTCTCGGCCTTACCGGTGTAGTCCAAAAGAAAGCTTATGAAGCAATACATTTAGCACCAGCTTGGCTGCAGGAAGGATGTTCAATGACATCCAGCCACCTTCGAGGCTCCACTCCAGATTTGCTGTCTGGGTTTCCTTCTGTACGCTCCCTCGAGACTGCCCACAAAGGGGTGGGGCTGTTTACCCACAGCTGGGGATCTGGTTCACGGGCACAGGACATGTCCATCGCCGGTGGGCCTGCGTCCTACGTATGCAGGGGTCAGACCCCCTCCCTGTCTTCTGTAGTTCAGCCTGAGTTCCGTGTGTCATCACCAAGGAGGCACTACATGAAGCTTCATGTACAAACACGCTGGAGGAACTCAGCAGGTCGGGCAGCATCCGTGGAAACAAGCAGTCAACGTTTCGGGCCGAGACCCTTCGTCAGGACTGAAGAGGGAGGGGGAAGGGGCCCTATAAAGAAGGTGGGAGGAGGGTGGGAAGGAGAAGGCTGGTAGGTGCCAGGTGAAAAACCAGTCGGGGAAAGATCAAGGGGTGGGGGAGGGGATAGGCAGGAAAGATGAAGAAGGAATGCAAGGGGAAAGCACTATGGGTAGTAGAGAAGGCGGAATCATGAGAGAGGTGATAGGCAGCTGGAGGAGGAGGCGGAGTGAAACTTGGATGGGGGAAGGGAGTGGGAGAGAATTACCGGAAATTGGAGATATCAATGTTCATGCCAAGGGGCTGGAGACTGCCCAGGCGGTATATGAGGTGTTGCTCCTCCAACTTGAGTTTGGCCTCACCATGGCAGTAGAGGAGGCCAGGTATGGACATATCCAAATGGGAATGTGAAGCAGAGTTTAAGTGGGTAGCAACCGGGAGATCCTGTCTGTTGTGGCGGACGGAGTGGAAGTGCTTGCTGTTGGAGATACCATGTATCGATAGGGAGAGACTTAACACACTCAGCTCTCCTTTTCACAAGACTACTAGCCAGCGGTGGAAGCTTAAAATGAGAGCTACAAGCACTACCCTCTACACTAACTCACTAGACACATCACAATAACCATTTTGACAGCTGTAATTCACTGTTTTTTTCTTTATCATTACATATTGCACTGTACTGCTGCAACAAAGTTAACAAGTTTCATGACATATGCTGGTGATATTAAACCTGATTGTGGTTCTGGTTCTGAGACTTCTTTCTCTTTATTGGACAATGAGATTATCACCGAGAGTTCTTCATCAAGTTCAAGTTCATTGCCACAGACCTAAATCACAGGGCGTAAATGCTCTGAAACTTAGACTTTGCAGGAGCTGCATAGTACAGTAGAAGCTAGATCAACGTGAATTAACAACAAACATGACAAATGAACTCTATTCACTTTTGAATTGTTCCCTTTTCCCCCTCTCTCTGCAGCTTCTGCCTGACATGCTGACTGTTTGCTCTTTGGAACCTGTACAGATTGGATGGGTTGCACCTGAACTCGAGGGGGAGCAATATCCTTACGGGTAGGTTTGCTAGCATGGTTCGGGAGAGCACGAAGGGGGCATGAGAAGGCCTTGGCAAGTAGGGTAAAGGAAGACCCCAAGGCATTCTTCAATTATGTGAAAAACAAAAGGATGACAGGAGTGAAGGTAGGACCGATTAGAGCTAAACTTGGGAAAGTGTGCCTGGAGGCTATGGAAGTGAGCGAGGTCCTCAATGAATACTTCTCTTCGGTATTCACCACTGAGAGGGAACTTGATGACAGTGAGGACAATATGAGTGAGGTTGATGTTCTGGAGCATGTTGATATTAAGCGGGAGGGGGTGTTGCAGTTGTTAAAATACATTAGGACAGTTAAGTCCCCGGGGCCTGACGGAATATTCCCCAGGCTGCTCTGCGAGGCGGGGGAAGAGATTGCTGAGCCTCTGGCTAGGATCTTTATGTCCTCGTTGTCCGCAGGAATGGTACCGGAGGATTGGAGGGAGGCGAATATTATCCCCTTGTTCAAAAAAGGTAGTAGGGATAGTCCAGGTAATTATAGACCAGAGAGCCTTACGTCTGTGGTGGGAAAGCTGTTGGAAAAGATTCTTAGAGATAGGATCTATGGGCATTTAGAGAATCATGGTCTGATCAGGGACAGTCAGCATGGCTTTGTGAAGGGCAGATCGTGTCTAGCAAGCCTGATAGAGTTCTTTGAGGAGGTGACCAGGCATGTAGATGAGGGTAGTGCAGTGGATGTGATCTACATGGATTCTAGTAAGGCATTTTACAAGGTTCCACACAGTACACTTATTCAGAAAGTCAGAATGCATGGGATCCAGGGAAGTTTGGCCAGGTGGATTCAGAATTGGCTTGCCTGCGGAAAGCGGAGGGCGTACATTCAGATTGGAGAGTTGTGACTAGTGGTGTCCCACAAGGATTAGTTCTGGGACCTCTACTTTTTGTGATTTTTATTAATGACCTGAATGTGGTGGTAGAAGAGTGGGTTGGCAAGTTTGCAGATGACTCAAAGTTTGGTGGTGTTGTGGATAGTGTAGAGGATTGTCAAAGATTGCAGAGAGACATTGATAGGATGCAGACGTGGGCTGAGAAGTGGCAGATGGAGTTCAACCCAGAGAAGTGTGAGGTGGTACATTTTGGAAGGACAAACTCCAAGGCAGAGTACAAAGTCAGTGGCAGGAAACTTGGTAGTGTGGAGGAGCAGAGGGATCTGGGGTTACATGTCCACAGATCCCTGAAAGTTGCCCCACAGGTACAGACAGACATACTTTATTGATCCCGAGGGAAATTGGGTTTCGTTACAGCCGCACCAACCAAGAACAGTGTAGAAATATAGCAATATAAAACCATAAATAATTAAATAATAATAAGTTAATCATGCCAAGTGGAAATAAGTCCAGGACCAGCCTATTGGCTCAGGGTGTCTGACACTCCAAGGGAGGAGTAGTAAAATTTGATGGCCACAGGCAGGAATGACTTCGTATGTCGCTTAGTGTTACATCTCAGTGGAATGAGTCTCTGGCTGAACGTACTCCTGTGCCTAACCAATACTTTATAGAGTGGATGGAGATAGGGTGGTTAAGAAAGCTTATGGGGTGTTAGCTTTTGTAAGTCGAGGGATAGAGTTTAAGAGTTGCGAGGTAATGATGCAGCTCTATAAAACTCTGGTTAGGCCACACTTGGAGTACTGTGTCCAGTTCTGGTCGCCTCACTATAGGAAGGATGTGGTAGCATTGGAAAGAGTACAGAGGAGATTTACTGACGCAGCCTGGTTTAGAGAGTATACATTATGATCAGAGATTAAGGGAGCTAGGGCTTTACTCTTTGGAGAGAAGGAGGATGAGAGGACACATGATAGAGGTATACAAGGTATTAAGATAGAGTTGTCAGCCAGTGCCTCTTTCCCAGGGCATCACTGCTCAATACAAGAGGACATGTCTTTAAGGTAAAGGGAGGGAAGTTCAAGGGGGATATTAGAGAAAGGTTTTTTTTACTCGGAGAGTGGTTGGTGCGTGGAATGCACTGCCTGAGTCAGTGGTGGAGGCAGATACACTAGTGAAATTTAAGAGACTACTAGACAGGTATATGGAGGAATTTAAGGTGGGAGGTTATATGGGAGGCAGGGTTTAAGTGTCGGCACAACATTATGGGCCGAAGGGACTGTACTGTGCTGTTTTATTCTATGTTCTATGGTGTTAGATTTGAGCCAGGGTTGCAGAAAGGCTTTTTTTTGACATTTAATAGAAAAGAATCTAATGATCTGTTTTTGATGTGATTCCACGCTCATAATGATACATACCTTCTCACTTAATTCAAGAGCAGTTAGGGATGAGCAATAACTTCTCGTCTTCTTAAGAATGAAAAAGCCTACAAAGCTTTTTTTTATTTAGTTCCTTGAACTCACTGTCAAAAGGTAATGCTGAAACACAGATAGCTTTTGAAATCTGAAATCCATGCCTCAATGTCCAGAGGTTTTAGCCACCACCAAAATTCCTCTGCATAAAACAATTAACCACTATTTTCTTCAAGGAATGCCACAGTTTGCAAACACCCTCTCCTCTGCACAACCCTCGAATACTTAAAATAGTCAGACTCAGCTCTCTCTCTCTCTTCCTCTCTTTCTCCCTCTGTCCTCTGGGGCTCAAAAGCTGTATGAAAAGTCAACAAAGCTTGCTGTGGAGTGACTTGGAGCAGTTGAACAAGTTCCATTTTAAGAGTCAAATATTCTGAAAGCATTCATTAATAAAATATTTCCCATTTTCTTTCACTGAGGCGGCTTCCTTTGTGAGTATCTTGAGGTACATTTAGTCATTGCAGAACTCAAACAAGGAAGCTCCTTTAGAAGTAGTAAAGGTCAGAAGAAAAGCCAGCTTCTCTGGAGAAAACTTCCCCCAGAAAAGAGCTTTGGAAATAAAGAGTATTGACCATTAAAAATGACTGAGTACAGAAGCAAGACCTCTTTTTTTTTTCTTTCAAGATTATTAAGCTAATGTCATCTTAAGGCTAATGGAACCTTTCTATCTAACATCTGATTAAGTATTGACAGCTTCATTTAATTTGTGAATTTGACCTTCCGAGCACTTAACTGTCTCTTTCCCTTGAGGTGTTAGCTGAGCATTTTATATAGTGCCAATCTCTAAATCCAGCTCGTTTTGAAGGTTATGTTTTTTTTATTATTGTGCCTGATACAAGTTGAATTTGAGGATTCTGCACCAAATAAATAGATAATGGGTAAGAAAAGAATAAAACAGCTGGAATATTTATATTAAAGGGTATCTAACTAAGTGGGTCCTGAGAAATCAAACAATATATTAGCAGTGTGAAAAGAATTAAGGTTGAGGAATAGATTTTGTGGGATGTCAGCTTTGTGTTATTGTAATTCCCCACAATCAGGTTTATAATCAGTGTTTTATGATGTGAAATATTTTGTTTTGCTGCAGCAGTACATCATAAAGGCATGAAATTACTAAAAAATTATGTACTAAATAAATAGCATATAAAAGGAATGAGGTGATGAAAAATAAGTGTTCATGGAATCATGGTCTGTTCAGAAATTTGATGGTGGGGGAAAAGAAGCTGTTTCTCAATTGTTCAGTGTGGATCTTTGGGCTTTTTAAAACATTTTTCTCCAGTTCGGTTACTATCGATACAGTTTTCCTTTTTTGTGTTGTTTGGTATTATAGCGCTGGTAACCCGCTCAAGCAAGAGAAAATCTGCAGATGCTGGAAATCCAGGCAGAATAGTTCCCTCACCCCACACCTTCTGTTTCTACCCCCTACCCAAGATCCACAAAGCTGCCTGTCCTGATAGACTCATTGTTTCCACTTGTTCCTGACTCACCGAGCTTATATCCGTGTTCATCAACTCAGTCTTATTGCCCCCTGGCTCCGTCCCTTCCTAACTACATCTGTGACACTTCACACGTTCTTGAACTTTTCAATGATTTCAAGTTCCCTGGCCCCAATCATCCTATTGTCACCATGGATATCCATTTTTTACACACCTCCAACTCCATCGGGAAGGCCTCAAAGCTCTCTGTTCCTTTCTGGACACCAGTTCCCTTCCACCACAACTCTCCTCTGTCTGGCAGAACTGGTCCTCACTCTCAATAATTCCTCCTTCAGCTGCTGCCTCCTCCTTCAAACTTAAGCTGTAGTCAGGGGCACTCGCATGGGTACAGGCTATGCCTGCCTTTTTGTCAGCTACGTGGAACTGTCTACGTTCCAAGCCTACACTGGTATCACTCCTCAGATCTTCCTACACTAGTTCAATGACTTCAGTGGTGCGGCTTCCTGTGCTCATCAACTTCATCAACTTTGCTTTCAACTTCTACCCTGCCCTCAAATTTACCTGGTCCATTTCCGGCACCTCCCTCCCCTTTCTTGATGTCTCTGTCTCTATTTCTGGAGACAGCTTATCTACTGATATATTTTATCAGTCTACTGATTCTCACAAGAGGAATATACCTCTTCCCATCCTGTTGCTTGTAAAAATACCATCCCCTTCTCTCAATTCCTCTGTCACCACCGCATCTGCTCTCAGGATGAAGTTTTTCATTCTAGAACTAAAGAGAGGTATTTCCTTCCTCTACCATCACCACCGCCCTCAACCGCATCTCTTCCATTTTGTGCGCGTCTGCCATCACCCCATCCTCCTGCCACCCCACCAGGGTTGTGTTCCTCGTCCTCACCTACCACCCCACCAGCCTCCACATCCAGCACATAACTCTAACTTCTGCCATCTCCAACAGGATACCACCACCAAACACATCTTTCCCTCCATCCCACCTTCTGCTTTCCTCAGGGGTCATTCCCTACTGGGCTCCCTTGTCCATTCATTCCTCCCCACTGACTTCCCTCCTGGCACATATCCTTGCAAGCAGAACAAGTGCCACACCTGCCCCTTCACCTCTTCCCTCACTACAATTCAGGGCCCCAATCAGTTCTTCCAAGTGAGATGACACTTCACCTGTGAGTCCGTTGGAGTCATTTACCATATCCGGTGCTCCTGGTGTGGCTTCCTGTATATCAGTGGGACCCAACGTAGACTGCAAGATGGCTTCACCGATCACATGTGCTCTGTCTGCTTGAAAATGCGGGACCACCCATTTTAGTTCTATGCCGCATTCCCATTCCAATATGTCAGTCCTTGGCCTTCTCTATTGATGTCCCTGTGCTGTGTTTCTAGTCTCTTGTTTTCCTTGTTTCGATGCTGTCTGTGGGAAGACAAATCCTACAAGAAAGTCTGTGATGTGGGAAGGTTGTATACTGCATAGCTACTTTGATAATAAATGTACTTTGAATCTTTGACCACACAGCATTGCATCAGTGTTCTGATTTCATTCCTCATCCAAAAAGGTGCTTAGGTCGGTAGGTTAATTGGCCATTGTAAATGGCTCCCTGCAATGAGGAGCAGGATCTGGGGGTGCAGGATGAAGGGAGAACAAGTGCTAACGGGATTAGGGCAGGTTTAATATAAACAGGTGGCTGGTGGTCAGCCGGCACTGAACGACATTCATGCTTTCTCTCTCTATGCCTCAAAGACTCCAATATCTATCCATTAATCAATATCATCTAAAGCAAACCTTCTGATCATCATTCATTTCATAGGTGCTAATGAGGATTTGCTGTATGCAAATTAGCTGCTCAGTTTTGTAAATGAACACAGTGACTGCACTTTGAAATTATTTCCCCGCTGTAAAGTATGGCATGTCCTCAGGCTGTAAAAGGAATTTAAGAAATGTAAGTATACCTTCAGTCTGCTCTCCCTCCCTTTCTTCCTCTCCTGTTCTTCCTTTCTCTCTTCCTTTCTTTCTCTCTTTTGTACTTAGTCTTTTCTTTCTCCTTCTCACTTTCTCTCTTCCTTTCTCCCTTTTCTAATTCTCTTTCTTTCTCTTCCATTTTGTCCCTTTCACTTTTTCTTCCCCTTCTCTCTTTCCTCCTTTCTTTCTCTTTTTCTCATTCCACCCACCACCTCCTCACCCTACCCTTTCTGTTTCTCCCTTCCATTCCCTCTGAGTATTAGATGTGAAGATTCAAGGTTTACGATTTAAGATTGTTTAACATCATTTTCAGTACACAAGTGTAGAGGAGAATGAAATAGTTGTTACTCTGGATCCAAAGCAGCACCAAAAAACCCCCACAAATAAATATAAGTACATAGGATATCTCATATCCATAGCTGGATTGTATGTACATGCAGTGATGCTGGGCACAGGAATATCTGTACAAAATTTGATTCTGACAGGAAATGATAAAGTAGTGCTGATGGCGGGTGCTGAGAGGTGGGTTTGTGGATGAGAGTATTGATCAGCCTTACTGCTTGGGGAAAGTAACTGTATTTGAAGCTGATGGTCCTAGTGCAGATGCAATGAAGCCTCCTCCCTGATGGCAGTGGGACAAACAGTCCATGAGCAGGGTGGGAGGGATCCTTCTTGATGTTACTGGCCCTTTCCCAGCACCATTATGTATTTATGTCCTTAGTGACAGGTAGGCTGGTGCTGGTGAATCGTTGAGCAGTTTTGACTACCCCTCGTAGCGCGCTCACATCTGCCGCAGTTCAGTTTCCGTACGAAGCAGTGATACAACTTGCTAGGATGCTCTCTACTGCACATCTGTAGGACATAAGCGGAGATGTGCAGAGTCCAGATCTCTTCAGACTGTGGAGGCATTGGAGAGCTTGTTTCCTGCTTGTTGGAATGTGTCCTGGGATCATGAGAGGTTGTGAGATGTGCACTGTCAGGAATTTGAAACTGCTCACAGTTTCCACTGCTGTGTCGCCGATCTGAAGAGGGATGTGAGTGCTGCGAGTTCTCCTGAAGTCGATAATTGTCTCCTTTGTCTCGTTGACACTGAGAAAGAGGTTATTTGCCTTACACCAGGCCTCAAATTCTTCTGCATCCTCTGTAGGCTGCTTCATCGTTATTGATGATGCTCCCCACCACTGCTGTGTCATTGGCAAACTTGACAATGCTGTAACTTGGGTATTTAACCATGCAGTAATGAGTGAGCAGAGTGTAGAGTAATGGGCTCAGTGCACAGTCCTGTGGGTACCCATGCTGAGGATGATGGGGGAGAGAAACATCCTGTCTATCTGGCGTCTGTTGGATAGGAACTCCAACACCCAATGGCACAATGGTATATTCAGTCCAAGGGGGAGTTTGTTCACCAGGGTCTGCAGGACAATAGCATTGAATGCTGAAATAAAATCCAAAAGCAGTATTCTACAGACCAGCAAGGACACACAAGTGTCCTTGTTTTCTAGGTGTGTCAGGGCCAGGTGCATGACAGACGCTATGGCATCTGTTGTAGAGCAGTTCTATCCATAAGCATATTGGTGAGTGTCCAGTGTGGCAGGAATGTAGGATTTGATAAGTGCCACTACCAGCCGTTCAAAGCACCTCATAATGATTGGTGTCAGCGCCACCAGATGGTAGTTGTTTAGTTTTGAAGGTGTAGCGTTCTTTCATGCAGGGATGATGATGGCTGATTTGAAGCACAGAGTCAGCAGCTGGATGAGTGAAATGTTGAAGATGTACATGAAGACATCAGTGAGCTGGTGTGCACAGTCCCTGAATACTTGGCCTGGGATGTTGTCTGGCCCGGCTACCATATGGGGGTGACTCTCTGCAAGTCCTTCTCACATCTGCTGCTGTTACAGACAGTGGCTGCTCACCTGGAAGAGGTAGCTTTCATGGCTGATGTTGTGTGGCATACATTGATGGGTGCATAAAAGTTGTTTAGAGCATCAGTGAAAGAGGCACCATTGATACAGTTGAACCAAAACTGTATTCCTCACTGGTGAAGCACAATGCTGGGATAAAGTGCTACGAACACAAAGAAAGGAAAGACTTGCATCTCCAATGTCCCTGTCCCGATGTCAGAACATCTCAGCCTATTCAATGGGAAAGCAAGTATCCGTATTCAGTTTCAAAGCCAAAAGTCTAATTTACTGCCATCTGCACAAGTACAGGTATGCGCAGGTGCAATTAAAAGCTTACCTTCTGCAGTATCACTGGTATAGTACATCAGATAAGCAGCAAGTGCAGGTGAAACAGAAATTAGACACAATTTCTATAAGGAAGAACGCAACTAAAGCAACAAAAAAGTTCTAGTGCAAGTGATCAACAGGTCACTAGTCTGTAGTAATCAGAGTGGTAGCGGTTGGTTCAAGAACTGACTGGTTGAAGGGAAGTAGCTGTTCTTGAACCTGGTGGTAATGTAAGAACCTTGTGGATATTTAGACATTTGGTGTTAACCTCAATTGCAAGATTGTGCTATATATATATATATATATATATCCCTACGTCCTTGACCTTTATTTTGCGGCCAGCAATGAAGTCATGGGAAAAAAAGCATCCATACTAAAACACTTACAGGTGGCACTTATTGCAAATTGTGCCTGTTTTGATGCTGCACTTTTGAAAGTCATACATTCAGTACAATTCACCCTGAATTGACTGATGATTATGAGTCACGGAACTAATCAGCGAGAGCTGATAAACACTTCTCTGACCTGCAGCACCAGATTATTTCTGCAAAGTAAATGGCCTCGTCAGGCAGAAGTGAGGAAACACAAGAAGGTGGTAAAATGGGGCGAAAAATCTCCACTAGGGATAAAGTTGAAGACTGTCACGTCATATGTTCCTGGATTCCCAAAATAAAGCCAGTGGTTGGAAATTATTCAGAATATTCTCATAACAATCTCTACAAATAATCTGGATTATTCTGCATATTTTGTGATTTTAAACAGAATCACATAAAATGCTTGTATAATTATTTCAATACTCCTCAATCACTCCTTTGTATGCTCCCAAATCAAGACTCAATAGCTAGCTCATAAACTGCTATACCCTGAAAGATAAACACATCATTTCAATAGGTGGATTGGGTAGAATTCTGACATTACCAGTTGACACTCTCTTCTCTGCAAAAATTACTGACTAGTTGCAAAATAGGCACAGAAGAATTTCAATTATAAACTTTAGAATTTAGCTCACAATGGCTTTTCTTGATGTGCTCAAATAAACGTGAAAGTTCAACTTTCTTTGTATAAACTTGTTCACAAGTTGGGGAAAAAGTAGAGTCTACAATGTTGAGTCCCAATTCTATATAGAGTCATACCACATGGCAATAAGCCTTTCAGCCCAACTCCTCTGTGTTGACCAGGGTGTCCAATTCCTGCAGAAAATAAACACAAGGGAGACCGCAGATGATGGAAATCTTAAGGAACCCAGCAGGTCATACAGCATTTATGGAGGGAAGTGGAGCGTCAGTGCTTTGGTCCAAGCACTGGGAAGTACTGGGAAGGAAGGAGAAGAGGTCAAAATAAGGAAGTGGGGGGGGAGGTGAGGAGTACAGGTTGGCAGGGGTTACGTGAGATCAGGTGAGGGGGGAGTGAAGGTGGGGGGGTGTTAGAAAGGGGTTGTGTGTATTTAATATTTCAATAACATTTGAATAATCTTATATGTATATATACGAGGGGTGATTGATAAGTTCATGGTCTAAGGTAGACAATTTTAGAAAAACTAGCGTATTTATTTTTCCTATATTTACACACTTAGTTCAGAGGTCATGGAGCATCCAAATCCCTTCTTTGTAGAAGCCAGCACCTTGAACCTCCAGAAGTGATCCACAGCAGGGGTGATTGATAAGTTTGTGGCCTAAGGTAGGAGATGAGTTATTAACTTCAAACTTTTTGCACAATCACTCAAAGATTTGAACTGCATATGCATGTAACAAGAGCTGTATAACTCATCTCCTTCTACCTTAGGCCATGAGCTTAACAATCACCCCTGCAGTGGACCACTTCTGGAGGTGCAAGATGCCGTCTTCCACAAAGAAGGACCCATATGCTCCACGACCGCTGGACTAAGTATGTAAATGTAGGAGGGGACGATGTTGAAAAATACATGTGCTAGGTTTTCTAAAATTGACTCCTTCTACCTTAGGCCACAAACTTATCAATCAGTCCTTGTATATTTGATAAAGCTTTCTTGTTCATTCAAATAATTAATTAGTTTATATGTATGAATACATTAATTTCATACGTTGTCACACTGCTACATGATACGTGTACAGCTCACTTGAAGTAAACTTGAAGATTAGACCTGCATTTTGGACTTCTGTGTCTCCCTTTGAATTAGCTTAATGTTCTGAAGATACAAAGGTAACAGGGGTAAAGTAAGGATCTAGAAGGTGATGGTAGAAGAAAGTTGAAGAAGAAGGAATCTAATAAGAGAGGGCAATGGACCAAGGAGCCACCCCAACCCTTGTGACCTACTCATCACTTCCTTCTGGTTCTCCTCCTTCTCTTTCTTCCATGGTCCATCACCCACTCCTATTCCTTCTTCTTAGGCCCTTTACTTCTTCCATCTATCACTTCCCAACTTCTTACTTCATCCCACATTCCCACTCATCTTCCCACTCACCAGATCTTACCTATCACCTGTCAGCTTGTTCTGAAATGTAGCTATCTATATTAATGGCTAAAGTCTGAGTCAGAGCTTGTGATACTTGTGACAAGAAATGACAATAAAAAGTAGATCTCCTTCCCAGTGTGCGGCAGAGAGTCGTGTATTGTGAGAAATAGTGGTAAGGTCAAAAAGCTGGGCTGCCTTGGGTCTTGTGTATCCAGAGGACTTCCCTCGATAAGGAAGGCTTGGAGGTCTGGTCCCAGGAACTTTTGGAATATTGAAGTGAACTAGATTTTTCCAACAAAGGTAAAATTCCAAAGTTATAATTGAGTCATAGAGAGAATCAGCATGAAAACAGGCCTTTCAGTCCATCACAACCACTCACCATTCATTTACACTAGTTCTACATTAATCTAATTTTTATTATCCTCAAAGTTTCATCAACTTCCCCAAGTTGGCTCATTGGCACACTAGAGCTGATTTACAGTGGCCAATTAGCCCATCAGCTTGCATGACTTTGGTTTGCGGGAAAAAGAATGGAGCATGCAAACCACTGAGACATCTAAAGGTCTGAGTAAGGCATGAGACTGCAAAACGGTATCCTAAGCATGCACTCACTGTCGATCCATGATGAGATGAGGGTAATTTAATTCTCATGCACTGAAGATGCATTGTGAGATCTGATCAGTTGTGCTGCAAATGGTTTCACACTAATAGAATGCTTTTATGCTCTGGTCAATATTCTCTCAGATCTTTCTAAATTGTCCACTTTCCCCAAAAATCACACTTTCTTTGAGGCAGTTGTTTAAGTATGCTTTGTCTTCTGTTTATTGAGTGTAAAATCTATCTGCCATTCATTATTATGATTGGCTAAATGAATTGTAAATATTATTTCTCTTCCTTTCATTGACATGGTCCCTCCCCACTGTCAGTAACATCTACAAAATGTAATGCTTCAAGTTGGCAACATCCAGTAGCAAAGATCCTCATCATCCGGGCCAAGTCATCTTCTTATAACTATCATCGGGCAAGAGATACAGGAGCCCACACCACCGGGCTCAAGATCAGCTATCTCTCTTCAACCATTATGTTCTTGAACCAGCTAGCAAGCCCTAATCACTGCATTTTAGTAACACTAGGCTATTTTGATCGTGTTGCAGAGAAGCAAACAGGGCAGACATTTTCATCAAGGAGAGGGCCACATCAGTCATATCAAAGAGACCCAAATCCAATCTGCTGCAAACTGCCTAATCATGGGAGATGAGAGTCAATGTGTGGAGGAAGCTGCAATTCCCAAAGTTGATGCAACCCATACTTTGACCAATCATCGGACAGTAGTCCACCGAAGACAAGAAAATCATCCTGGAGCTCACGGTACCATGAGAGGAAGGATGCGAGGGGGCTCACGAGAGGAAGGCCCTGAAGTACCTGTCCTTAGTCCAGGAATACAGGGACAAAGAACGGCAGATGTGTCTATTCCACATGGAGATTGGCTATAGAGGGTTCCTGTCAAAGTCAGCAGGAAGGTTGTTGTCTGTGCTGGGCCTTGATGAAAAAAGCAAAATTGAAGCCACTCACAGGATGGGAGAGGAGGTAGTAAGAGCCACTCGCTGGATATGGAGCAGGTGAGCGAAATTGAGTGGGAAGTCAGGAGCATATGGGCAGTGACTTGGTCAACATTGCTGATGCACCAACTGGAGATTGTAGTGGTTAAGGGTTGAACCACTCAGTGAAGATTGGGCATCCACTCCTGGCCGAAGGTTATGGTCACTTCATCAGGTAACTGAAATAGCATCCCAGCGTATGGTGCAAGTGTACTGCAGTACCACCACAATAAACAGTGTCCATATCTGTGATGCCCACACCCAGAGAAATAAATAATGATCCTACTGGTATCTGAAATGTCAAGGGGTTAATGGGCCACTGTAGAGCTACAGTAGTTCACAGCAGTGGAGAGGGGTAAGGTGTGCTTCGATTTTAAAATACGGATGTGTATTTTAAAGCTGGGGCTTTGTGCAATTTCGAGCTTATGCAACTCAAAGGAATGATGTGCATTGTTCTGTCGGATGGGGACAGTAGAGCTTTCACTGAGTTAGAGCAAGTGAGGAATGTGTAGGAATAGCCACTTCCAGGGTAACAAGGAGTAGCTGAAGCAGATGTGGAGTTAGAAGCCAGGTGATGGTAGAAGGGGTCTCATTTGGATCTCTTTGGGAGTCATTAGACACTCAGATCTCCCAGTGTTCATATTCCAGCTACAGAGTGCTGCACTATTCAAGTCTTTGGGAAGTGCTATAACCCTCAGTGCCCATACACATCAAGCAACAAATCCTTGAATGCCAAAGAGACCATTCAAGGTACAAGTTGGTCAGGTTGTCCTTGAAGGAGTGATGAGAGGCTCCTTTTTAACATCAGACAGCAAAAAGAATCATCCAGCAAGCACTTTAAACATTAGTCCAATAACATTATCAGTGTAAAGGCTTGCTTGTTTTGCTAATGTAGGTCTTAGTGAATGCACATTACCCAAATTCATTTAGTCAGCTTTCAATCTCTTTGTCAAAACCTCACTTCACACAAAGGCTTGAACTCTTCAGCAATTACTGCATTTGTTCCAGGAATAAAGTGGATTATTCTCACATCCCATATCATGTCAGTAGCTTCAGCAACTTCTTGCCAATGCTGCTGACTCAGAGGCTGTAGTCCTTCAATTTCAATAGCACGTGTGGGCTGGCTTTTTCCACTACATGTCATGAACCCTGTGCTTTGCAATGGAAGTGAAAGATTAGAGTTAGTTGAATAATTATTCATTGCAAACAGATCCATGAATAATGCTCAAGATTACAATAATGATCGATAAATGTAATTGATGCATCTGGTCAATAATTTAACCATTGAAGCAACCATGCACACAAGGAATTAAACTCAACAGGAACCTGTTTCTGTTCAGAATCAGGTTTGTTATCAATGACTATGTCATGATATTTGAAATTTTGTGGCTTGCAGTACAGTGCAAAAATATTATAATTATTACTGTGTCTAATAATAAATAGAGCAAAAGAGAAATAGCAAAATAGTGCTCATGGGGATATAGTTTGTTTAGGCATCTGACGGCAGGGAGAAGAAGCCGATCCTAAAACACTGAGTTTGTCTGCAGCCTTGTGGATTTAACAAAATAGAACCCGAAGACAGAAAAATAAAACAACAAATTCATCCCCCTATGCCATAACATTCTATTCCTTTCCCCATTACACTATAGGATGTGGAAGCATTGGAAAGGGAACAGGAGATTTACCAGAATGCTGCCTGGTTTAGAGAGTATGCATCATGATCAGAGATTAAGGGAGCTAGGGCTTTACTCTTCGGAGAGGAGGAGGATGAGAGGAGACATGATAGAGGTGTACAAGATATTAAGATAGTGGGCAGCCACTCTATCCCCAGGGTACCACTGCTCAATACAAGAGGACATGGCTTTAAGGTAAGGGGAGTGAAGTTCAAGGGGGATATTAGAGGAAGGTTTTACTCAGAGTGGTTGGTGCATGGAATGCACTGCCTGAGTCAGTGGTGGAGGCAGATACACTAGTGAAATTTAAGAGGCTACTAGACAGGTATATGGAGGAATTTAAGGTGGGGGATTATGTGAGGCAGGGTTTAAGGGTCAGCACAACATTGTGGGCTGAAGGGCCTGTACTGTACTATTCTATGTTCTACATTAATTTCTTCCCTTTGTCTCACCATCAGCAAGAACATTCTGCATTCCCCTGTCTGAGCATGTACGATTCTCCAGAAATCTCTCTGGAATTATTATGGGTTACCTTGCCTTGTCTAAGATTATAAAAGAAAGAGGAGTCAGTCCCTCACCCTTGATTAACAATTCATTAAGATCACCGTAGCATTACACCGATTCGTTACGATCACTACACCTTAGTACCAATTTCTTGCACTAGTCTCAACTCTTTTAAGACCCTCAGCATTTAGAAATGTAGCTATGTGAAGTCCAGCTGAGTTTATTTTCCTATGCACAAGTACATGTATGAACAGATGCAATGAAAAGCTTGCTTGCTAACAGCATCACAAGCACACAACATCAGAAACACAATGTTTACAAGATAAAACAACAAACTTAAATTACACCAGAAAGAATACAAACAGACCAAAAAAATAATCAAAGTCCATTGTAATGCAAAGCAGCAGAAGTGATCAGTATTGCGATACTGAGGTAGTGATTATCTTGCTCCTTTATTTTTGAAGTTTGTGTTGAATATGGTCAGAGACAGTGCTACTACAGATGTACTTGTGAAGGAACAAATGCACTGCTCACCTTGTGGTTGAAGAAACTTGTCAGTTTTTGTCCTGAATGCCTGGGGGTGGGATGGACAGTCAATGTCTCCCTTGACACCCTTCATCCAGATTGTTTGGCGAGGTTGGGAATGAGGTCATCTGAGTGGAGAGATGTACATTCAGAGGGTGTGAGGTTGGAGTGGGAGAGGGGGCGTGGGAAAGTCGAGACAGTTAATGTCATGGTGAAAATTGGAAAAGGGCTGAGAGAGGGTAAAAGGAAGAAAGGAGTGTCCAAGAGGAAAGGGAGTGAAAACATAAGGGGGTCATCACTGGAAAATAAGACCACTCTACCAAAGAAAGAGGCAGAGGTTTTGCAGAGGTACTCAGCATCAGATGAAGGGAATCACCATATCAATTGTCTGTTTCCTCTTCAGATGATGCCTGACCCACTGAGTTTCTCCAGCATTTTGTTTCTTGCTGTTCGATTCTTGTCAATTCCAAGCAAATAAGTATGAAAATATTTCCATCACTATGGAAATCTTTTCTCCATGACTATCTAATCAGAGGCCACAGTAACATTCCAGTTTTCCCTTTCCACATATAGTAATACAGCATTTTGAAACACTCATGATAGTTTGGGATAGCAGTAAATATTGGTAGCTTGGATTGAGGCGTTTGATGTTGAAAAGGGTACACACATGGAGCGGGTATTGAACTACCATTACAACCACCCCAACTGCCACAAGAAAAGCTGCATTTGCACCTTACTTAAGGAGATCAACCACTCTGCAGCACCACTGAACTTCAGGCCAGGGAAGAGAAGCATTTATTCAAGGTGCTCCAGAACAATGGTTACCTAAGGAATTTCATCAGTAGATGCTTAGTAAAGATAGTTGCATAGACTTTACTCAATGCACACTGAAACACACGACTTTGTCATACATCAAGAATATAACAGAAATGACAGATTGAGTGCTCGAACCTCATGGAATCACAGTCGCTCACAAACCAACAGCAACTTTGAAGAATCTTGTCCCAAGAACCAAGGTAGCATTAAAGACAACAAGCAAAAGCAATGTGGTGTACAGGATCATCTGTGGACTGCAACAAGCACTATGTTGGCCAGACTAGACAAACTCTCAACTCATTTTCAAGAGCACAAACTGGCAGTATAACGATCCATTGTCACTGATCTCACCACATGAAGACCAAGAAGGACATCATTTTAACTGGGACTCTGTAAAGGTTCTGGAGCAGGGAAACATAGAGCTGGTACTGGGACTTTTCTCTTCTGATAACTGTATAAACAAACATATTAAGGTAGATAGCATCTTGAGCTTGTTGTGAGGACACAGCAGTGGAACAAACCCAAGTGCTGAACACAGATGCAGAGGCCAAGTCAGGAGGCATTACAGTCATAGCAAGCATGGAATTGGTGCCAAGGGAGTCTTTACCCAGAGTCTTGGTTTTAGTAGAGAATTCAGGAACAATGCTCGACTTAGAACCGATAATCCCAAGCACCATGGACCAAGGTTACTCAAACACAAGTCAACCAACAAACTGGCAGCTCCTTGCTGTGGTCACAGGATTTTTATACTGCTTTGCTGATGGCAAGCAGGTGTTTGTAGTTATTGGAACCTGGGAATGATTGGGACTTAAATGGGGTGATTGAGGCCCAATTCCTGAGGAAAATAGCCAGGTGGGCAATTGCCAGAAGGGACTGTGACAGGGCCCATAAGAGCCAAAGAAAAGTGAGCCAATAAAATACAAAGGTCAACTGAAGGGGTAGACAATCAGGTATGAGGCAAGCGGACGGAGGGACAATATAAACATGAGCGCTCCCACAGAGAAGCAGCACAACTGCTTACTGAAGATGTCACCTCAGTGATGGTGATGAAACATTTGCAAGCTAATTCCCAAGCTCAGTGAACACCACAACATCAAATTCACAATAGTTTCTTATTTTGACACATTTTCTTGTCATTTCATGCACTTCTGATTTCTAATATAAAGCAGTATTAAAATTTGGCATGGGATTGTTATAATGTAGCATCATGATTTCAAGACAATAAGATGATGAATAGGCACAAGTATAAGCCAATTTTCCAAGTACCTTCTCTAGGTCATATTCAGTTATAACCTTAAATAATTGGCCTTCAATAACTGCAGCTGTTTATTATAATGTGACCCATGTTGTTAGAATTAATATCTCAGTTTTTAGCTTTGAGCAATGCATTGCTAGTTTTAATTTATTCTGGGTTTGCAGACTGATTTATAGACCAGGATATTCAAGGGTATTTTGAGTCCTAAATGTCTTTGTTGTTAAAGTTACATTCTACAATCAGAAAGAAAGACAAAACTGCATTTCTGTAGCAACCTACAGGATGTCCCAAAACACGTTATAGCTAATGAAGTACTTGGTGATATAATTAGTGTTACGGTGTAGGAGCTGTAGCAGTCAAGTCATTATTTATTTACTTGGAGGTACACTGTGGACCAGGCACTTCTGGCCCATTGAGATGTACCATTGATTTATCCTTAGCCTACTCACAGGAATATTTACAATGAACAATTAACCTACTAACCGGTATGTCTTTGGACCGTGGGAGGAAACGAGAATACATAAGGGGAACCCACACAGTTCACGGGGAGAACATACAAGCTCATTACAGCCGGATCTGAAATTGAACTCCACAACACTCTCAGCTGTAATGGTGTCACACTATCCACCACATTACTGTGGTGCCCCAAACAGCAAGTTAACACAAACTCAAAAAGCAATAAGGAACATGATTTTCTTGGAGTCAGATTCAACACAATTTTTCTATGCCATGTAAAAGAACAGGTGGAACTTTGCCTTAAATTCTGGAAGTGCAGCATCACCTGTAAGCTGGGAGCTGTCCAGAATCTACATCTTTGTACTTTGGGAGGAAACTAGAACACCTGGACGATACCCACGCAGTCGTAGGGAGAGTGTACAAACTGTTTACTGACAGCAGCAAGAGTTGTGCCCCGATCCCTGATCAGTGGCCCTGTAATATTGTTACGCTAACCATCATAGACAAGAGCCTGAAATTCTATCATTTTCACATTACAGAATATCACAAAGAACGATACAGAGCTGTTACTAGTCTAAATGTGACAACATGTGATACACTCAAACAGAAGAAGCTTAACTGAGGAGGTCCAATCACAACAAGAGAAAATTTGCAGATGCTGGAAATCCAAGCAACACACACAAAATGCCCGGAAGAACTCAGCAGGCCAGGCAGCATCTAAGAAAAGAGTACAGTCGACGTTTTGGGCCAAATCCCTTCGGTACGACTGGAGGAAAAATGCTGAGGAGTAGATTTAAAAGGTGGGGGGAGGAGAGAGAGGTGATTGGTGAAACCTGAAGGGGAGGGATGAAGTAAAGAGCTGGGAAGCAAATTGATAAAAGGCTATGGAAGAAGGAAAAGCTGGGAGGAGCACCAGAGAGAGGCCATGGGTGGGCAAGGAGATAGGGTGAGAGAGGGAAAAGTGGATGGGAAATGGTGAAGGAGAGGGAACATTATTAGAAGTTTGAGAACTCGATGTTTAAGCCATCAGGTTGGAGGCTACTCAAAAGGAATATAAGGTGTTGTTCCTCCAATCTAAGTGTGGCTTCATCACAACAGTGGAGGAGGCCATGGATGGACATAGCTGAATGGGAATGGGAAGTGGAATTAAAATGGGTGGCCACTAGAATATCCCACTTGTTCTGGCAGACAGAACGTAGGTGCTCAGTGAAGTGGTCCCCCAATCTACATTGGGTTTCACTGATATACCAGAGGCCACACCAGGAGCACCAGACACGGTATATGACCCCAACAGACACAGGTGAAGTGTCGCCTCACCTGGAGGGACTGTTTAGGGTAGTGAGGGAGGAGGTATAGGAGCAGGTGTGGCCCTTGTTCTGCTTGCAAGGGCAAGTGCTAGGAGGGAGATCAGTGGGGAGAGATGAATGCAGTGGGGTGGTAGGTGAGGACAAGAGGAACCCTATCCCTGGCAGGAAGATGGAGTAAACATTTTTACAAGTGACAGTGTGGGAAGCTTTATGGTCCAGGTAGCTGTGAGATTCCGTGGGTTTATAATAGGCATCAGTGGATAAGCAGTCTCCAGAGATAGAGACAGTGAGATTAAAAACCTCCCCTTTCTTGATCTCACTGTCTCTATCTCCAGAGACAGCTTATCCACTGATGTCGATTATAAACACACTGACTCTCACACCTACCTGGACTGTACCTCTTCCCACCCTATTTGTAAAAACACTATCCCCTACTTTCAATTCCTCCACCACCACTGCATCTGCTCTCAGGATGAGGGTTTTCATTCCAACATGAAGGAGATGTCCTCCTTTTTCAAAGAAAGGGGATTCCCTTCCTCCTCCATCAATGCTGTCCTCTACCACATCTCTTCCATTTCACGCTTGTCTGCTTTCACCCCATCCTCCTGCCACCTTACCAGGGATAGGGTTCCTCTCGTTCTCGCCTACCACCCCACCAGCCACCGCATCCAGCGCATAATTCTCCGAAACTTCTGCATCTCCAATTGGACCCCACAACCAAGCACATCTTTCCCTCCCTCCGGCTTTCTGCTTACCACAGGGATCGCTTCCTACGCGACTTCCTTGTCTATTTGTCCCTCCCCACTGATCACCCTACTGACACTCAGATTCAGATTCAGATTTGGTTTATTGTCATTTAGAAACCACAAATGCAATGCAGTTAAAAAAAAAATGAGACAATGTTACTCCAGAATGATATCACAAAAGCACATGACAAAACAGACTACACCAGAAAGTCCACATAACATTTGGCAATCCCCAATCCAGAGTCCGGAGAGGCTGCTGCGTATTAATATCGCGCTACCGTCTTAGCGCGTTCCCCGGAAAAGAGCTCCAAATCCCCCAGACAAAACAAGACCAAAAGCTAAAGCTACAAGACCTGCACAAAACCACATAATTACAACATATAGTTACAACAGTGCAAACAATAGCATAATTGATAAAAAAAAAACAGACCATGGGCACAGTAAAAATAGTCCAAAGATGTTAAAAGACTATAAGTTTGAAAGAAACCACCACACAGTTTCCACAAGTCCTCAGGGTCCTGATAGATGCGCCATCCCACACAGGCGGCAGAAGGGAATAACCCCGCTATGGACTTCCACGCTGCTGAACTCAGCTTCGCAGACACAGCACACAGTGAAAGCACCCTGACCGCAGCAGACTCTGAGTCCATCGAACCTCCGAGCCTCCGACCATCTCCTCCGGAACAGCTTCTCCGAGCACCATCCTCTGCCGAGTGTATTAAGTCCTTCCAAGTGAGGTGACACTTCACCTGTGAGTCTATTGGGATCATATACTGTGTCCGATGCTTCCGGTGTGGCCTCCTGTATAACAGTGAGACCTGACATAGATGGGCGATCGCTTTTCCGAGTTTCTATGCTCCATCCACCTGAAAAAGTGGGATCACCCTGTAGCCACCCATTTTAATTCCACTTCCCATTCCCATTCCGATGTGTCATGATATCCTACTGTTGTGATGAGGACCAACACCTGATATTCCATTTGGCTAGCCCCGAATTTGATGGCATGAGCATCGATTTCTCAAATGGCCCCCTCCCCTTCACCAGTTCCCACCACTTTTCTCTCTCTCACCTTATCTCCTTGCCTGTCCTTGACCTCTCTCTGGTGCTCCTCCCCCCTTTTGTTTCTTCCACGGCCTTCCGTCTCTTTTGCCAATTTACTTCCCAGCTCTTTATTTCATCCCCTCCCCCTTCAGATTTCACCTATCACCTGGGTGTTTCTCTCTCCTCCCCCCTACCTTTTAAACCTTCTCCTCAGCTTTTTCTCTCCAGTCCTGCCGAAGGGTTGTGGTCCGAAAAAACATAAATTGTACTCTTTTCCATAGGTGCTGCCTGGCCTGCTGAGTTCCTCCAGCACTTTGTGCGTGCGACTGAGGAGGCATGGGCTTTATGATAGTTTGTGAAAAAGGACAGGGAACTGGGAAGGATTTCGGGAAGGGTTTGAGAGGTTTAGTCCCTTGGCATCTGAAGACAGTACCATTACTGGTGCAGCAATTGCAGTCAGACTTACTAATGATGGGGTGTCTCAAAGAACTTTTTAGAAATAAATCTTATGAACTGGGCTTCATTAGTAAGGCCAGCACTTATGGCCCTTCCCGCAATACCCTTGCAAAGGTGGTGGTGAGTCACCTTCTTGAAATACAACAGTAATTCTGATGAATGCTCTCTCACAGTGCTATTAGGCAGAGAGTACCTGAATTTAGACCCAATGACAGTGAAGGACTATCAACAAGATAGGAAGGTGTGCAACTTAGAGTCATAAAGTAATGCAGCAGAGAAATAGGTCCTTCTCCCAACCATTCCAGACTGACCAAGATGCCCATCTAAGTTGAATCAAAGTGCATGCACAGGTGCAACAAAAACATCAGAGGCAGAGAGCATCAGATACACAACATTCACAACAAAAACATAAATATAAATTATACACAATCTTAACAAAAAGAACAATCAAAAAACAAGGCATAGCTTGACTGAGGTAGTGATCAGGGTGGGGTAGGTTTGCTCAAGAACCAGTGAAAGGGAACTAGCTGTTCCTGAACCTGGTGGTCTGGGACTAGTTCCATTTGCCTGCACTTCACCCAGATCACTCTAAATCTTTCGATATCATGATAAACTTAGTGAGGAATGTACAGGTGGTGGAGTTTCTTTGTGTCTGTGGATCTTGACCTTCTTGGAAATGGAGGACACAGATTTAATATTGCTGGTATAAATTGTGAAATTTGTTGTTTTTGCAGCAGTACCACAATGCAATACACAATTAAAAACTGTGAATTACAGTAAGTACATATATATTAAATAATTAAATTGAATTAGTACTAAGAAAGTAGTGAGGTAGTGTTCATGGGTTCATTGTCCATCCAGAAATCAGACGGCAGAGGGGAAGAGCTATTCCTGAACCACTGAGTGTGTGCCTTCAGGCTCCTGTACCTTCTTCCTGATGGTAGCAATGAAAAGAGGGCATGTGCTGGATGATGGTGGTGTTCTCAATGATGGATGCCGCACATTTTTGAGGCATTGTTCCTTGAAGATGTCCTGGGTGCTGGGGAGGCTAGTGCCCACGATGGAGCAGACTGAGTTCACAACTTTCTGCAGCTTCTTTCGATCCTGCACAGTAGCCCACCCCTCCCACTCCCGTACCAGCCGTTGATGCAGCAAGTTAGATTTGAGAGGAACTTGGCTACTCTAATCACTGCAGAATGCAAGGACCTGAGACCCACTGAGCGTGGTTAAGCATAGAACAGCACAGTACAGACACAGGCCCTTCAATCCAGGATGTTGTGCTGAATTAATTAATAACTGAACACCAAATAGAACAAATCCCTTCTGCCTACCTATTGGTCCATATCCCTCCATTTTCTATGTATTGATTCAAAAAAATGTTTCAGCAGGAACTATAGCAGCAGAATAGGACAGGGTCCCCATGGGTAATATAGCAAATACTGTAGATTATGCTGAAGGGCTGCTTAATATCCTAAAAAGGTATTCCACAAAACAATTAAAATGAATGGAAAATGTTGTAAGCTCATCAATTAACTTCATTAATTAATCACTGTAAAAAGAGTTCAAGTGCTTGTAAAGTGAACATGATGTGGTGGGAGACAGTAATAATCTTGCCTGATGAGTGCTTAATATTGAGGGATACAAAATCTTGATTAGAAAATGAATGACCGGCCATTGGAAGGCCTGGTATATAAGATTCACATGAACTTCAGGGCTCAGTTGTTCTGGAACTGGTCTTTTATCTGCATTCACTGCCTATGGATTACATGAACAGAGGAATTTGGAGTAGGAACTGGCCACTCAGCCCATCAAGTCTGCTCCTCCATTCAATACCATTGTGAGATCTGATTGTTGAAGTCACTTTATAAATATAAGCTGTTACTGTTATGATACCCAAGATTCAGCACCAGGTGGTATGTCTGATCCTGGCTGGTGGTCTATCTAAATGTTCGAGTTGGGCACTTTAAAAAGTTTTTCTATCTCCTAGTTTAGTCTATTAATTGAAGTCACACTGGGATAATCCTCTTCCTTGTCCTCCTCCTCCTCTTCTTGCTTTTCTTCAATAGCAAATACATTGCTGGTGAAGCTCAACAGGTCGGGCAGCATCTGTGGGAGGAAAGGAATTAGCAATGATTTGGGTTGAGTCCCTGTACCAGGGTGAACATGAAGAGGCGAGATAGCTAATATGAGGAGGGGAAGGGGGAATGGTGAGAAAGGCTTCTGAAATGATCTGTGGGCTGAACGGTGTAAGCTGACAGGCTTCACCTCTCTATGCCAGCCATCTCCCCTCTCCACTCCCAGTCCTGATACAGGGTTTTAGAGCCACAGAATACTGCAGCACAGAAACAATTGCTTGAGTCAATCTAGTTTGTGCCAAACCATTGATCTCCCCACTCTCATCGATCTACACCTGGACCATAGCCCTCCATTCCCCTCCGATCTATGTACCTATCCAAACTTCTCTTAAATGTTGAAATCTAACCTGCTTCCACCACTTGCTCGTTCCACATTCCCACCACCTTCTGAGTGAAGAAGTTCTCTCTCATGTTCCCCTTAAACATTTCACTTTTCACCCTTAACCCATGACCTCTAGTTGTGATCTTACCCAACCTTAGTGGAAAAAGCCTACTTGCGTTTACCCTACCTATACCCTTCATAATTTTGTATGCCACTACCAAATCTCTCCTCAATCTTCTACATTCTAAAGTCCAAACCTGTTCAACCTTTCCTTACAACTCAAGTCCTTAAGTCCAGGCAACCTCCTGCTGAGTGGTCTCCAATATAATCTCATTAACGTGATGATACCTTTCTTATTCCTCAGTTCCACCCAAAAGCCTCACTAGATGAGTTTTCCAGTCTGTCCTGACTGAGCACTGTTGGAACATTTTTCCTTACTACTAATGCTAATCTCCCCCTTAATTCGTCCTGCTCTATCAAGTCTAAAACAAGAGAACCCCAGAACACTGAGCTGCTGGTCCAGCCTCTTCTGCACCCAAGTTTTACTAATGGCTACAATGCTCTTCAACAATTCAACACTCTGATCCATGCTCTAAACTCATCTGTGTTCCTACAATACTCCTTGCATAGAAATATATGCAGCTCAGAACATTAGTCCCACCGTGCTCAACCTTTTGATCTCAGAATGTGTATGTAGGTTTAACAACATCTTTCTCCAGAGAACGGTGAGAAAAACATGAAAAAAAGCACATCCAGTGAGCAGCAGTAATGTGTGTGCAAAATGCCTTGTTAAGGGAGGAGGTCAAAAGAAAATGGCCAGAGGAGACGGTAACTTAAATAAGCCCACGTTATTTTTTTATTTTATTTTATATATTTTTATTACATTTTTAAGAGAATTACATAGAATGAATAGAATAATAGAGTAATAAAATTAATATTAGCTCTCCCCCTCCCCTTAACCTTTCCCCCCTTAACATCCCTGTCTAAAAAAAAAGAAAAAAAGAAAAAAAAAGAAAGGAAGAAGAAAGAAAGAAAGATTGCCTGGATATCAGAGGATCCCCACATGCTCTATGGAGTTCAAAATAGCTTTAGTATATATCCTTATTTTTTTCCCCAAATAACTAATAATTTTATCTTCAAAGGACTTATATATTTAATCCTATCTTTTGTAGATAAGGGTGCCAAATTTTGAAAAATATATCATATTCATTTCTTAAATTATAAGTGATTTTTTCAAGTGGAATGCAGCTATATATTTCATTATTCCAACGGTCCATAGTTAAGTATGAATCTGATTTCCAAGTAACTGCAATAGTTTTTTTGGCTACTGCCAATGCAATTTTCATAAATTTTTTCTGATATTTATTTAATTTAGGTTCCGGTATTATCCCTTCAATATCACCTAATAAAAATAATATGGGCTATGTGGAAGTTGTATTCCAATAATTTGTTCCAGTAAAAGTCTTAGATTTATCCAAAAAGGTTGAATTTTAAAACAAGACCAAGTAGAGTGTAAAAAAGTACTGATTTCTTGATTACATTGGAAACATTGGTCAGATAAATTTGGGTTTAATCTATTTATCTTTTGTGGTGTAATATATAATTGATGAAAAAAATTGTATGGTACTAATCTAAGTCGGACATTTATTGTATTTGTCATACTATCAAGACATAGTCTTGACCAATTTTTTTCATCAATGTTAATATTCAAATCAGTTTCCCATTTTTGTCTTGACTTATGAATTCCTGGTTTAATTGTCTGTTTTTGAATCAAATTATACATACAAGATGTAAATTTTTTTAATTTTTCCTTTTTGTATTAAAGTTTCTATTTCATTAGGTTTTGGCATTAACATTGTTCGACCCAGTTTATCTCTTAAATAGGCCTTTAATTGAAAATAACAGAAAAGAGTGTTATTTGGAATTTTATATTTACTCTTTAATGGATCAAACGACATCAATATACCTCCTTCAAAACAGTCACCTATATATCTGATCCTTTTTTGAAACCAGTTATATAAAAGTTGATTATCCATTGTAAAAGGAATAAGTCTATTTTGAATTAGGGTTCTCTTTTCTAATAAAGATTTCTTTATCTCATCATCCACATTTATCTTATTCCATAAATCGATCAAATGTTTTAATATACGAGATTCTTTCTTTTCCCGTATCTGTTTGGATTCCCATTTATATATAAAATCTTCTGGTATATTTTCTCCTATCTTATCTAAATCTATTCTAATCCATGCCGGTTTTTCTTCATCAAAAAAAGATGCAATAAATCTAAGTTGATTTGCTTTATAATAATTCTTAAAATTTGGGAGTTGTAACCCTCCTAGGTCAAATTTACATGTCAATTTTTCCAACGATATTCTTGACATCTTACCTTTCCAAAGAAACTTCCTCACACATTTATTCAACTCTTGCAAAAATCTGGGGCAGTTGTATTGGTAATGTTTGGAATAAATATTGTAATCTAGGAAATATATTCATTTTTAAGCACATGTTATTTAAGTGGTGTGCAAAAGAGCATCTCTGAAGTGGACCACAAAGACTGTGAATATACATTCAATGGCTGGTATCTAATAAAGTCACCACTGAGTGTATATACCAATGAGTTGCTTTATCCATTGCATCAATTTACACAAATTCTACTTTTCAGCTCTGCATTCATAATCTTCTGAGCGTTGGTAATTCAATAGCTCATCTCGACATTTAGAAGAGTACCACATAGGAACAGGCCCTTTGGCCCATAAAGTTGTGTCAATCTAATTAAACTAGTAACAATATTAAACAAGCTTAATAATGTCCATATCGCCCCATTCTTTTTTTAAATTTTTTTTTATTGAATTTTCAAAATAGGTTACAGAAAGAAAAAAGAAAATTATCAGCCCTTCCCTCCTCCCCTTAACCTCTCCCCGCTAACATATCCCTATAGAGAAAAAAAGAAGAAGAAAAAAGAAAGAAAGAAAGAACGCCTGGATTTCAGAAGATCTCCACATGCTCCATGGAGTTCATAATAGCTTTAATATGTATATTTATTTCTTTCCCCAGATAACCAATAATTTTATCTTCGGAGCACCTATATATTTAATCCTATTTTTTGTAAATAAGGGTACCAAATTTTCAGAAATATTTCATATTTATCTCTTAAATTATAAGTAATTTTTTCAAGTGGAATGCAGCTAAAAATTTCATTCTTCCAATGATCTATACTTAAGTATGAATCCGATTTCCAAGTAACTGCAATAGCCTTTTTGGCTACTGCCAATGCAATTTTTATGAATTCTTTATGAATATTCATAATTCATAAATATTCTTTTATTAATTTATCGCCCCATTCTTGACACATCCATGTGCATATCTAGGAGACTCTTAAATACTTCTGTCATGTTTGGCTCAGCATCAACCCTGGCAGCAAATTCCAGGCACCCACCATTGTGTAAATATTCTTGCCCCTCACATCCCCTTTGAACTTACCTTACATTCATGCCAGCATGTATTAAACTGTTGTGAGACTCTCCACCACTACCACCTCTTCACACAATGCATTTCAGATTCCAACTACCCTCTGGCTAGAAAGACGTTCTTCCACAGATTCTCAGTATTGGGAAAAACAACTCACATTATGAAGCATCTCTACACACATTAATTGGGACTATCTCAGCTGGGAACCTTGGTCAGTATGGATGAGTTGGGCAGAAGGGCCTGTTTACGTGCTCTATAGCTCAATGACATGATGACTGAAACATTTCATAATGGTTCACGTGAGGACTAAGGAACAAAATTCCACATTGTGGGATGAAAGGTAATAGAGTCATAGAGTCGTAGAACACTACAGCACAGAAACAGGCCCTTGGGCCCATCCAGCCCATGCTAAACCATTACCCTGCCTAGTCTTATCAACCTGAACCCAGACCATAATCTTCCATACCCCTTCCATCCATGTATCTATCCAAATTTGTCTTAAATGTTGAAATCGAGCCAGCAAACATCACTTACCCTGTTAGCTTGGTCCTCACTCTCACTACCATCTGAGTGAAGATGTTTCCCCTCACACTCTGTCTGTAAACTTTGATAGTATTCTTTGCTGTCCACTATGCCCCCCTGCCCCCCCAATCTTGGTGTCATTCACAAATATGCAGATCCATTATCATCCAGATCGCTGATGTGGGTGACATAAAAACAATGGACCCAGTTCCAGTCCTTTCAGCACACCACCAGTCACAGGCCTCCAATCCGAGAGACGAGCATCTACAGCCACTCTCTGGATTCTTCTGTGAAGCCAATGCTTAATTCAATTTACTACCTTATAGTGAATGCCAAGTGGCTGAATCTTCTTGACCAACCTCTCATTTGGGTCCTTGTCAAAGGCCTTTCTAAAGTTCATGTAGACAACATTCACCGCCTTGCCTTCATCAGCTTCCCAGTAAATTCCGCAAAAAACTCTGTAAGATTGGTTAGATATGACTTACCATGCACAAAGCCATATTGACTATTCCTAATCAGTCCCTGTCTATCCAAATGTTTATATATCCAGTCCCTTAGAATACATTCCAATAACTTCCCATTACTGATGTCAGACCCAATGACCTATAATTTACAGGCTTATTCTTATGGTTTTTCTTAAACAACAGAACAACATTTGCTATCCTCCAGTCCTCTGGCACAAGAGCCGTGGCTAAGGATGTTTTAAATATCTCTGCTCGGACCCTGCCATTTGTACACTAGCCTCCTACAGGGTCCAAGGGAACACCTTGTCAGGCCCTGAGATTTTTCCACTCTAGTTCAGCAAACACCTCATCATTTGTAATCTGTATAGGGTTCATGACCTCAGTGCTTCATTACTTCACATATATAAGCTCTGTGTCCATCTCCAGAGTAAATTCAGATGCAAAAAATTCCATTTAAGATCTCCCCCAAGTTATCCTTGCCTTTTATTCTGATGGGAACATGCAAACTCTCCACTCTCAAACTTTCACCTTTGTAAACCTCCCTCTTACCTTTTCCAGAAAACAACCTGTCACAGTCCACACTTTTTGATACCTTCAAAGTTAGCCTTTCTCCAATTTAGAATCTCACCCTGACGACCAAATTTATCCTTCCCAACTATCTTGAAACTAATGGCATTATGATCACTAGATTCCACCTGTCCAGTTGCATTCCCCAATAGGAGATCTGGTATCGCACTCTCTCTCGTTGGGACTTCCATATACTGATTTCAGAAACTTTTCCTGAACATATTTGACATTCTTTCCTATTCAGTCCTTTTACAGTATGGGAGTCCCATTCGACATGTGGAAAGTTAAAATCACCTACTATCGCAACAGTCTGCAACCTCTCTACAAATTTGCTCCACCAAATCCCACAGACTGTTGGGTAGTCTGTAATATAATCCCATTAACATTGTCTTAACATTCTTATTCCTCAGTTCTACCCATAAAGTCTCCCTAGATGAGCTGTCCAGACTATACTATCTGTGGCCAGTCCTAAACCCTTTGCAATCATCTCAATAATGACTACAGTGTCATAATTCCACATGCTGACCCATGCCCTAAACTCACTCATGTTTCCTACAATACCCTTTGCATTGAAATATATGCAATACAGAATATTACTTCCACCATACTCAATGTTTTTTGATTCCTGACTTGCAGACTTGACAGCTAATTTCTCCACAGCCCCTCCACTACCAATTCTGGCAATCTGGTTTCCATTCCCTCTAGTTTAAACCCATGCTCCCCACAACACTCCATGCAGCAATAACAAATCCATTCCTTTTCCCGTATAGTTGCTGCTCTACTTGCTATGTTTCTCCAGCAGATTGTTAGTAGTTGTGGATTTTAGCATTTGCAGTCTCTTGTTCCTTGTTCTTGTTCTTCTCCTCCATCTTCTTTGACAAAGGGAGATGGTAATGGCCTAAGTGCTAAGAGAGGGACACTGAAGTTAATCAACAGTTCACTGACTTTTAATAGGAACTGTGCAGCAATAAAGGAAAAAAACAATAAATACTAAGCCAATAGAGTCGTTAACTAGAACTTTCAATCTAAAGCTAACTCCAACACGGTGGCTTGGCAGGTAGCTTAATACTAAATAAGCCCCTCTCCGTAACATCGTCAATCTGAACAGTAATTTTCTTTTGCAGAACCAGGTCAATTGTACGCAGGGAACGTTGATATTTCTGTGCTTTTGCTCAAGTCTCAACAGGACTGAAACAAAAGGAAGCCAGTTAACTACCACACAATAAAATGCTAAATGCTAAAGTCGCGTGCGTAATTGTCCAACCTGTTTTGCAGTGCGTTTGCAAAGGAGCACAGACCCCACAGCAGAGTCCATGGTTGTGACACTTCTTGTTCATTCCCTTGAGATTGAGAACTGCCTCCACTCCAGTTTGGAGGTTGATCTCCCCTCAAATCCACATATCTGTGATAACTCGCAAGACTCCATCTAACCCTGCTCAAAAATATCCAACTACTTTGATTCAACCACTATCTGAGGAAAAACCAATAAGATGCAATAGATTCTTTACACTGAGTAATCCTCTGTGTGCCCTGGGACACTGAGTCAAGACACCTCCCTGATGCCCCTTGACATTGTCAAATTTCTTAGAGCTGCTGTTGGAGATGACTGGAACTGCTCGTAACGTGGTAACAGGACAGTTAGAACATTCTAAATATTGGACAAGTTTGTTCAATGAAAACAATCCAAAACAATAGAAAATATTTATAAACAATAAAACAAAGTTTTAGTATAAAATAAGTGAACTTAGCCACTTATGTGGAGAGGAATAAACAATCGGCATATTGGGCTGAGACCCTTCATCAGCTCTATAAAACTCTGGTTAGGCCACACTTGGAGTACTGTGTCCAGTTCTGGTCACCTCACTATAGGAAGGATGTGGAATCATGGGAAAGGGTACAGAGGAGATTTACCAGGATGCTGCCTGGTTTAGAGAGTAAGCATTATGATCAGAGATTAAGACAGTTAGGGTTCACTCTTTGGAGAGAAGGAGGATGAGAGGAGACATGATAGAAGTGTACAAGATATTAAGAGCAATAGATAGAGCGGACAGCCAGCACCTCTTCCCCAGGGCACCACTGCTCAATACAAGAAGACATGGCTTTAAGGTAAGGGGTGGGAAGTTCAAGGGGGTATTAGAGGAAGGTTTTTTACTCAGAGAGTGGTTGGTGCGTGGAATTCACTGCCTGAGTCAGTGGTGGAGGCAGACACACTAGTGAAATTTAAGAGACTACTAGATAGGTGTATGGCGGAATTTAAGGTGGGGGGATATATGGGAGGCAGGGTTTAAGGGTTGGCACAACATTGTGGGCCAAAGGGCCTATAATGTGCTGTACTATTCTATGTTCTATGCTCTGTCAGGTCTCAGCCCAAGAAACATCAACTGTTTCTTCATCTCTATAGATACTTAATAATGCACCCATCATCAGTAAGGGCCCTGAACTACTGGCCTCTAGTTCACCTTAGAATTCCACGTTTGACCATGTAGGGACATGAGACAAATGACTGCAGATGACCTGAGACTCCTTCACAGAACCATCTACAAGTAAGTCCAATCCAGGCCATTATTTCAACTTCTCCATCTCAGAGCGGGAATATTATTTAATGGCTTGTAACCCAGATTTCATTCCAAGCTTCTGGTTAAAGGAGTGTTAAGTGTGAGGGTACTGGAATCGATGTACTAGGGATTTGCTGAAGTGTGTTACTCAGGGTGTGTGACATGCAGCAGAAAGTAGCAACATTCAATGGTTATAAAGAATGAAGAATGGTTGATCAAACAAATATTATTTAGGATGGGCAAGTTATAGTTCAGTGAAATATTTGACAAAATTATAAATATTAATGGCAGAAAGCTCATCAAACAGATGCCTTTTGTTATTCCAAAATGTGGGGGAACACAGTGTGAAAGCATGGTGTAATTATATGGTCAGTGAGAAGTGAAAAGAATAAGTAATTATACTCCTTGGAAAGAAAAGAATATTGTGAATGGTACAATCTATAGGATGACAGTGCCAAGAATGTTACACCAACAAGCATTCTATCATCTTTGTGAGCTCTACAACCCACTTTTTAAAAAAGTGAACTCACTTTCAAGTCTACAACTCTCTGCAGTCTCTTGCCATCCTGTGCATTGAAGCCTTCATAACAGGCCGTGATGCAATCAGCAGTATGCTTCCAATTGCACATCTGTAGAAATGTGTAAAAGTCCTTGGTGACATAGCAAATCTCCATAAACTTCAAACGAAGCACTACCCACTGTCATGCCTTCAAGTCACGCTTGATCAAAGTTTGAGATGCTAATAGCACGAGCATTAGGAATTTCCATTGAAATATACTCCATTGTTTTAACCAATAGATATAATGATTGAAAATGACCAAAAACTCAGTAAATGAAAAGAAATGCAGATGCTGGAAATCTGAAATTTAAAAAAAAACACCAGTCAAACTAGACCATCCAGGTCACATGCTCTTCTCCCATCACTGTTGCCATTGGTAAGAAGGCACAGGAGCCTCAGGACTCACACCACCAGGTTCAAGAGCAGTTATTAACCTACAACCATCAAGCTCTTGAACCAGAGGGATAACTTCACTCACCCCATCACTGAACTGTTCTCACTTTGAAGGACTGTACAACTCAGTTTCTTGACATTTATTGCTTATTTATCTATTATTATTATTTTGTATTTTATTACTCATTTTTGTATTTGCATAGTTCGTTGGCTTTTGCACATTGGTTGCTGTCCATCCTATTGAGGGCAGTCTTTCTTTGATTCTATTGAGTTTCTTATATTTACTGTGAATGACCACAAGAAAATTAATTGCAGTATTGTACATGGTGGCATATATGTACTTCCATAATAAATTTACTTTGAACTTTGAAACTTCATGGGTCAGGCAGCGTCTGTTAATTTTTCAGGTCATTGACTTCTCATCAAAATGAGTTAGAATCAGATTATTATAAAAAGTGAAATACAGTGAAGGGTAATTGCCTTTAGAAAAATTGAAATAAAGTGTAGCAAAGATTGTATTAAAAAAGCAAAGAGTGGAGTGACAGAAAAGAAAGGTAAAACAAAGCTGGAAAAAAGTTAAAAGTAAGTCACACTGCAGACATGTTCACTCACCATTCTGAAGATTCCCTGTTCACAGCTTATTTATTAATCCCTTGAACATTCAGTTTGATTTGCATATTCCTCATAATAGTGTGTCACCAGTATAAATTCAAGGATAGATTCAAAGCCTTCTTGAAAAAATACATCATCACTGACTCCTAGGTATTGTGACCATATGACTTTTCAAAGTGGAGAAAAAGAAAAGTATTTTGTTGAGAGCCTTGTGCCCAAGCATTAGAAGACTTGAAAGCCAAAGTGAAAAATTGCCTTACTAACTAATGTCTGCTATTTCCTTCACCATCTGTGGAAGAGTCTGGACTTTTCACATTGATCTTAAGAGCAACCTTAAAAGCGGAGTGCAAGGAAGTCATTCTAAGGTTGTGTTCTGTCAGCCAGCCTTCCTCAGTCCACATTCATCCAAGATCCTTTTTCACTTGTTCCACCCCACCCTCTTATACTACTCGTTCCACTCCACTCAGTCCTGATACCTAAATGTGGACTATTTCTTTTCTCTCGCGGATGGGTCTTGATCTGCCGAGTTTTTCCAAAAAAGATGAAGATGAAGGAGAGGGAGCAAAAGATGAAGGAGGAGGAGAAAAAGATGGAGGAGGAGAAGGAGGAAGAGGAGGAGAATTAGATGGAGGAGGAAGAGGAAAAATAAATAGAGGAGGGGGAGATATAGATGGAGGAGGAAGAGAAATAGGTGGAGGCAGAGGAGAAGGAGGAGAAATAGATGGAGGAGGAGGAGGACGACGAGAATTAGATGGAGGAGGAGGAGGGAATTCTTCCAGTTTAAGATGGCAGTCCTGAATTTGTGCAACAGCCTACTGGTAAATCATGAGGCAAGGGAATCACCTAAAACATTACTTATAACACTTTTCCGAAGCAAATAGTGGTGAACTAACGCCGCAGACAGTGAGGAGGCAGGCGGAGGTGAGGATGGCTTGGGGGATGAGCATGCTGGGCATTGTGAGGAACAACATCTTCGAACCACTGGGGTCGCATTCAGAGTTTGTGTTGCTGCTGGAGATGTCATGAGCGATTTGGAGAGGAGTCGGTGCAAACAAGTTTCGATGCCCGTCCACCGCACCCTGGTGTGAGGTCGGATTGCTTCAAGCGCCAAGTCAATTTCATCAGATCAGAAATGGCTTTGGGTGCATTGCTGTGCCTGGACTTGGGTCCTGGAGTGTGGACTACTTTGTGCTTGGACAATTTAAGCATCGGACCAGATAGGCAGTAAGCCCAAATATTGGGGATAGAGGCAAGGATCGGGATGATTTTGCACACTCTCCTGCAAGAATTTCTTTCTTTCTCTGCGGTGCCGAAGCCGTGAACTGATCCTGCTACTGTGTGCTTCTGCCCCAGTGGTGTGATGAACTGAGGACTAAGGCTTGGCTTGGGCCTACTCCAGCTGCTCTAGAGGCAGATCTGGGACTCAGTCTAGTTCAGGATGCAGTTGTCTTGCTTCTATTGTTTGCATGATGTGTTGCTTTATTTGTCTCTCTTTCTCTAGTCTTTTTTTAAATTTTGGTTATCTGGGTTTCTTGCTTTGTAACTGCCTGTTAGCAGACAAATTTCAAGGTGTCTAATGTATACATTCTTTGATAATAAATAAATGTGCTTTGAAAAGAAAAAGGTGATGATGATAATGATGACAATGATGATGATGATTGACTGCTAGTGATGGCAAAGCATCAAAAATGTGCCTGATTCAAATACTTAGATGGATCAGGCAGAGTCAGTTGTACTGCTGATGCACATATGGGCACCAGTTTATACTTACAACCTTAGCACAGCAAAGTGTCCAAAGGTGCTAGGCAGGAGTATTCTCAAGTGAAGAATAACGCTTCGGAATGATTTTTCAAAGGCATAACATTAAAGATATAGATTAGTGGAGAGTTTGGGTGGAAATTTTAAAGGCATTGGACTTGGCATCTTGAGCCACAACTTCCAGTGGTAAGTCAATTAATTTTATCAATACGTAGAGGTGCAGAATTGAAAGAGAACAGTGGTTTTTGAGTGGTTTGGGTGAAGAGTAAGTTACTGAACCAGAGATCGACAAAGAAATGGAATACTTTAAAACAATATTGAGAATTTTACAACCAAGGTAGAGCTTAAGCAAGAGCCCCTGTTGGTCAAGGAACACAGCAAGTGGAACATTTTCTGAATTAGCACTCAGGCAGCAGGTTAACTATAGGGCAGAAATTCATCTCCTTCTGAGCTTAGGAACGTTGCAGTTCGGAGTGTGTGCACTTTGTGAATTTTGTCTAGGATTAGCCAGTGGAATGGATTATTAGGAGCAGAATCCAAAGGTCAGGTATTCTGACATTGTACACTAATGAGGATAAGAACAGACCAATTTCTGCAGCCTTTTGTCCCTTCCAGCTTCTTACATCATTCGCACTCTCCCTCCCCACAACCTACCTATCACCCCCTCCTTACTGACTGCCCTTGCTCCACCACTTCTCCCCCACCTTTTTATCGTGGCTAGCTTCCCCCCTTTCTTTGAAAGGACGCAACTTGAAAAGTTGACTGTCCCTTTCCCTCCATAGATGCTGCCTGACCCGCAGAATTCCTCCAGCACCTTTCATGTGTCAGATTTGGACACCATGTGGTTAATGCGACACTTTACAGAACCGGTGACCCAGCATCAATTCCCACTGCTTACTGTGAGAAGTTTGTACGTTCCTTTTGTGATCGCATGGGCTTCCTCTCACAGTCCAAAGATGTACCAGTTGGTAGGTTAATTAGTCATTGTAAGCTGTCCCTTGATTTGACTAGGGTTAAATCGGAATTTCCTGGACGGCATGGTTTGAAGGGCTATTCTGTGCTGTATCTCAATAAATGAATATATAAATTTCTAGCACCTGCAGTCTCTTGTGGCTCCAGATTTCCATTTCAGTCTGTTTCATTATCTATTAATTAAGGTCACTATTTATTCAATTGAATTTCTATCCCTGATGGAATGCAACTTTCAGTTTTTGTCAGGATAACTCTGAGAAGCTCATAAAAGGTCCCTTGCAGTTCTTCAGAGACATGAGTGGGAGAGTTGTCACTGAGGTGCTGGCCAGTGTTGACACTGATAGTTTAGTCATTATCATGAAGAGTTTGCTGTGTGCAAATTTGTTTCCTCATTTCCAATTGCCGGAAGGACTCTGTTGGCTGTGAAGCACTAGTATAAGTCCTTTATATCTGAAACAATTACATATTTCATGATCTGACTCTACGCATTCTTTGTAACCCTTTTCCTCCAATAAAAAGACATGTAATTTCCTTTATTTTTTAGTGTTTGTAGCATCATTGTGATGAATAGTTATTAAGAAAGCTTAAAGAAAAATGTATTCTGTTATGTGTGCAACCTACTATTGTTAAGACGAGGCTCAGCAGACATTTCCAATGGGATTCACTGAAGTCTTTATAAAGGATTATCTGCAGCAATTTCAAATTATTTTATCACCTTTTTTTCTTGCTCTCAGGGTCAGTTAGCTAATGATATTTCATTGATTTTGGAGGTACTCAATCAGTTAGTCAAAGCCATTCATGTAAAATACCACTGGGACTTCACAGCAATGTATGGTGATGACTAAAAGTGCAAGTTAGCTGTGTGCATTGCCAATAGATTTTGTCAATTAGGATTCCAATTTCATAGTCAGTCCAGGTTGCCATGGTAACACACGGGTTAGCACAATGCGATTACAGCTCAAGGCATTCCGGGGCCTGGAGTTCAATTCTGGCACTATTCCAAATGGAGTCTCTGGCTATCTCCCCCGTGGAATGTGTGAGTTTTCTCCAGGTCCTTCAGTTTCCGTCCCACAGTCCAAAGAGGTAACCGAGTAGGTTAATTGGTCATTGTCCCGTGATTAGCTAGGGTTAATCAGGGTTGTGCGATTGCTAAGGTGTCATTCCTGAAAGGGCAGGAAGAGCCAACTCAACACTGTATCACAAAAGAAATAAATTAAATAAATAGAGGTATGCACAAGAGCAGAATCCAGTGGACAGAGAGAATTTGGAGGGGTTGGGTATCGTGCAGAGCTTTTCCGAAGGTACTTCTTCCTTTTCCCTCACATTCAGTTGCAAGGTGATCATTGTGCTCCAACTCAACGGCATCTTCCATTTCTTTGAATTGATCAAGATGCCCCCTAGTGGTTTCTAGATGTCTTATCCAACTCAATTTGGCACCTAAACTCAAAAGGAGAAGTGAGGGCAAATATTCAAGAACTTGCTTGAAGAAGTGGATATTAAGAGAAAGAGTGGGTAAAGTGGTTATGAGAGGGAATTTCTGAAGTGGGTGACTTGATAGGCAAAGGCATGGATGCCAATTGGGGATCAATTACAGGCAATGATTTTGGAGTGAGCAGCTTTGGATGAGAGCTGTTATTTAAGGACTGGTGGAAGCAACAGAGGTGTGAAGTAAGGACTGACATCATGAAAGAATCGCAAAATATGGAGTTGCTTTGCAGGGAGCTAGTCCAGGTCAGCAGTCTCAGAGATCAGGCAAGTCATGGATCAGAGGAGAGAAAAGGCCCTTTCCAGCCCCTTTCATCAACAGTAACTGTGATGTTCACCTTTGCTAAACCCATTTATCTGAATTAGGCCTGTTTGCCTCTACTCCTTCCCTATCCAATTACCTGCCCAAATGCCTTTTAATCATTGTAATATAATCTGCCTCCACAATCTCCTCTTGCAGTTCATTCCAGATAATCACCACACTCTGTGTGGAAAAACTAGCCCATCAGAACTTTCATTTTCACTCCTCTCAGGTAAGCCTGTGCCCTTTATTTCTGCTGGGAGAGAAGAAACGTTACTGCTCAGAACTCGAAAACATTTGAGATGAGACCAGGTTTAAGATGCAGTGCAAATGAAGAGAGGAGGAAATAGCATAGAGGAGAATGATGATAACTAACATTCATCCATGTCAATCCATGTTGAGAGTCAAACAGCATGGAAACAGGCCATTTGGACCAACTGGTCCATGCTGGCCAAAATTTCCATCTAAGATGTCCCATTTGTCTGTGTTTGGTCATAGCCTTCTAAATCTTTTCTATCCATATCCTGTTCTTGTTAAATGTTGTTAATATACCTAACTCAAAAACTTCCTCTGCCAACTCCTTCCATATACTGACCACCCTCTGGGTGCAAAATTGCTGCTCAGGTTCTTAATAAATCTCTCCCCTTTTATCTTAAACATAGGACAGTACAGCACTGTCCAGACCCCGAAGACATGATGCTGTGATGGCCAAGATCAATTTAAATCTTCCCTCTCATAATGCCCATTATGTGGGAAGACGCATATAGATAGATAGATAGATAGATAGATACTTTATTCATCCCCATGGGGAAATTCAACTTTTTTCCAATGTCCCATACACTTGTTGTAGCAAAACTAATTACATACAATACTTAACTCAGTAAAAAAAATATGATATGCATCTAAATCACTATCTCAAAAAGCATTAATAATAGCTTTTAAAAAGTTCTTAAGTCCTGGCGGTTGAATTGTAAAGCCTAATGGCATTGGGGAGTATTGACCTCTTCATCCTGTCTGAGGAGCATTGCATCGATAGTAACCTGTCGCTGAAACTGCTTCTCTGGCTCTGGATGGTGCTATGTAGAGGATGTTCAGAGTTATCCATAATTGACCGTAGCCTACTCAGCGCCCTTCGCTCAGCTACCGATGTTAAACTCTCCAGTACTTTACCCACGACAGAGCCCGCCTTCCTTACCAGCTTATTAAGACGTGAGGCGTCCCTCTTCTTAATGCTTCCTCCCCAACACGCCACCACAAAGAAGAGAGCGCTCTCCACAACTGACCTATAGAACATCTTCAGCATCTCACTACAGACATTGAATGACGCCAACCTTCTTAGGAAGTACAGTCGACTCTGTGCCTTCCTGCACAAGGCATCTGTGTTGGCAGTCCAGTCTAGCTTCTCGTCTAACTGTACTCCCAGATACTTGTAGGTCTTAACCTGCTCCACACATTCTCCATTAATGATCACTGGCTCCATATGATGCCTAGATCTCCTAAAGTCCACCACCATCTCCTTGGTCTTGGTGATATTGAGACGCAGGTAGTTTGAGTTGCACCATATCACAAAGTCCTGTATCAGTTTCCTATACTCCTCCTCCTGTCCATTCCTGACACACCCCACTATGGCCGTGTCATCAGCGAACTTCTGCACATGGCAGGACTCCGAGTTATATTGGAAGTCTGATGTGTACAGGGTGAACACATATGTTCTCTAGTTCTTGCTTCCACAACCCTGGGAGAAATATTGGACATATTCACTCTTTGTATGCACCTGGTAAACTTATACATCTCTATAAGGTCACCCATCCCTTGTTCACCTATGCTCCGGTGAGTAAAATCCCAACCTGTTCGATTTCTCTCTGTAACTCATTCCGCCTCCAGCACATTTCTTTGAAAATGTGCTGACGGTGGGAAGCATGTCACAGTACTGAGGGTCAATGCAAAGGATAATAGCAAGCAAAACCTCTTCAGGGCAGAAGAGAACAATAGACTTATCTAATAGGTTTCTTTGCTGAGCTTTTAGAGGACAGTAAAGATGACTCGAGCCAGGTCGAATTAGACATCCAGGCAACTTGCCAACCTCTCTTCAGATGGACTAAGACAATGTGGTGTGAGAAGACGAGAAGCTAGACTGGACTGCCAACACAGATGCCTTGTGCAGGAAGGCATAGAGTCGACTGTACTTCCTAAGAAGGTTGGCGTCATTCAATGTCTGTAGTGAGATGCTGAAGATGTTCTATAGGTCAGTTGTGGAGAGCGCCCTCTTCTTTGTGGTGGCGTGTTGGGGAGGAAGCATTAAGAAGAGGGATGCCTCACGTCTTAATAAGCTGGTAAGGAAGGCGGGCTCTGTCGTGGGCAAAGTACTGGAGAGTTTAACATTGGTAGCTGAGCGAAGGGCGCTGAGTAGCCTACGGTCAATTATGGATAACTCTGAACATCCTCTACATAGCACCATCCAGAGACAGAGAAGCAGTTTCAGCGACAGGTTACTATCGATGCAATGCTCCTCAGACAGGATGAAGAGGTCAATACTCCCCAATGCCATTAGGCTTTACAATTCTACCGCCAGGACTTAAGAACTTTTTAAAAGCTATTATTAATGCTTTTTGAGATAGTGATTTAGATGCATATCATATTTTTTACTGAGTTAAGTATTGTATGTAATTAGTTTTGCTACAACAAGTGTATGGGACATTGGAAAAAAAGTTGAATTTCCCCATGGGGATGAATAAAGTATCTATCTATCAATAAACTGAATTATCTCCCAGACAGCTGTGGACCCAGACCAGTGCTATTTCGTCAGATTCACTTAAGTCATTTGCTGCAACTTACCCATACCTAGAATTGAAATGGGATTGGAATGGGAATTGGTTTATTATTGTCACATGTACCAAGATACAGTGAAAAGCTTGCCTTGCATACTGTTCATACAGATTACTCAGTGCATTGAGGTAGTGACAAGGTTAAACAAAAACAGAATGCAAAATGAAGTGTAGAAACTACAGAAAAAGTGCAAGTAGACACTACGTTGCAAGATCATAACAATGTAGATTGTGAGGTTGTGAGTCCAGTTTATTGAGGTTGAGAACCATTCAATAATAACAGCAGGGTGGAAGCTGTCCTTGAGCCTGGCTGCAGAGGTGTTCTGTTTATCCTTACTGACCATGGTCTGTTGATCAGGAGGTTGAGGATCATGATACACAGTTGGCTCCCAGGTCTCAGAGTTGGATGATTAGTTTGCCTGGGATTATAGTATTGAAGGCTGAGCTGCAAGCAACATAAACAATAAGTGTTTTTACTGTCCAGATGCTCCAGAGTTGAGTGTAGGGCCAAAGTGATAGCTTCTGCTGTAGACCTGTTTTGATGGTAAGCAACTGACACTGGGCTGTGGTTGATTGGGAGTCCGGAGTTAATGTCAAGTCAAGCCAAGACAAGTCAAGTCAAGTCACTACTTATTGTCATTTCGACCATAACTGCTGGTACAGTACACAGTAAAAATGAGACAACCTTTTTCAGGACCATGGTGCTACATGTACTCCATGACCAGCCTCTTAATAAACTTCATGATGGTGGAGAATGTCTGGGGTTTCTGGGGTCTCTGATTATGTTAGCAGCTTTATTGAGGCACCAGGAAATGCAGACTTTGTCCCTGGAGAGGAGGCTGAGCCATGATGGACTGAGCTGTGTCCACAACTTGTGATTCAGTAATTTTGGATGAAGGATAAGTATTGAGATACTCTCTGTTTGAGAGAGATGGCAAGGCCTTTGTTGAATGCCTCACCTAGGAACTGTTTCCTCTGACACATCAGCATGGCATCAAGAATTAATCTGGAATTACTTTGAGTGTTTCATCAAAATTACACTGGGAATTCCACTGGTCTGAGCGTCGCTTTCACAATCATCCCTGAAAATGAGACTTGTTCTCATAATCTTTCAACTCAGCTAAACCACTGACCATAGTTAAAATGTGCAGGGTGGCTAAACCCTGAGGAGTGACACTGGAGTGATTGCTGTCTCTTGAGACTCTGATCTACAACCTGCTAGTCTTGTGAGTTACTGAGGTAGTTTATTATATGAACTTGACACAGGGAGAAACAATACAATGAATGTCTAGAAACTTTATTATAAAAAAATGAATTATATATCATATATTTGGATAACTAACCCAGACCAATGTGGCAGACAGCACTATCTGTGTAGGATGTGTATGCATGAGTTGCCTGTCAAATGGACTATCATTATTTTCATTTAATGTCTACTAGTAAGGACACTTTTTGTAAGTTTTCACTACGTCAGCCATGGATACATTAGAGACTGCAGATTCTGGACAAACTCAGTCGGTCAGGCAACATCCGTAGAGGCAAACCTGCATTTGACATTTTGGGACAAGACATTTCATATGGAAGGGAAAGATACCTTCCATCATCTTCAGGCCTCTGTTGTCTCCACCCATCCCCTCCCAGCTTCTGACACAACTTTTATCCATTGCTTCCCATCTTCCCATCATCCTCACCTGGATCAATCTATTGTTTGCCAGCACATGCTTCACACCTTCCCCTTACCTGTTTTACAAAGACCATCTTCTCTCTGCTCTTTTATTCTAAATGAAGACCATAAAATCATAAGACATTGGAGAAAAATTAAGTTATTTTGGCCCATCGAGTCTGCTCTGCCATTTCATCATGGCTGATATATTATCCTTCTCAATCCCATTCTTCTGCCATAACCTTTGACTAATCAAGAAACTATCAAACTCTGCTTGAAATATACCCAATGACTTGACCTCTGTGGCCATCTTTGGCAATTAATCCACAGATTCACCACCATCTTGCTCAAGAAATGTCTCCTCATTTCTGTTCTAAATTGTTATCCCTCTGTTCTAAATGGATGCCCCTCTATTCTGAGCCTGTGTCCTCTGGTCCTATGAAGAATAAGAAGAAAGCCCTTAACTCTGAGTGGAGTCATCGGTACTTCATTGTGACAGTACTTTTTTTTAGCAGGCTTTCTTGTTTTTACGAGGCCGAGTTGCTAGCTCGATGCTCAACCCAGATGGAAAGCGTGCAAGGGAGCCGGCTGGATTTGAACTTGGGAGCCTTCGCTCCAAAGTTTGGCGCTGATGCCACTACGCCACCAGCCAGCTACTTCTGGTCCTATACTCCCCCAATATAGGACTCCACATGCACTTTATCTAAGTTTTTCAAAATTCGAAAAGCTTCAATGAGATCCCCCTAATTCTTATAAACTCCAGTGAGCTCAGGCTTAGAGCCATCACAAGCTGCTCGCACATTAACTCTTTTATTCCAGGGATCCTTCTTGTCAAACTTGTCTGGATCCTCTCCAATGCCAGTACGTCCTTTCTTAGTTAAGAGTCTCGGGTGTCATGGAGTTACACCTCAAAACTACATTGACAACCTCTACCATCAAAAAGGAGAAAGGAATGCAACTGTCCACCATTTCTTCTCCAAGTCACACATCTCTCTGTCTTGGAAGGATTCTGCCATTCATTCTTCATTGCTGCATCTGAATGTTGGAACTCAACTCTCCAACAGCAGTGTGGGTACACCTTCAGAAGAAGAGGGATTTAGATGGGGTGGAATTTGTTAGGTGTGTTCAGGAAGGTTTCTTGACACAATATGTAGATAAGCCTACAAGAGGAGAGGCTGTACTTGACCTGGTATTGGGAAATGAACCTGGTCAGGTGTCAGGTCTCTCAGTGGGAGAGCATTTTCGAGATAGTGATCACAATTCTATCTCCTTTACCATAGCTTTGGAGAGGGATAGGAACAGATTAGGTAATGATAGAGATCTAGAAGATTATAAGGCTAGCAGGAAGGAGCTTAAGAATGAAATTAGGAGAGACATGAGAGGGCCTTGGCAGACAGGATTAAGGAAAACCCCAAGGGATTCTACAAGTATGTGAAGAGCAAGAGGATAAGATGTGAGAGAATAGGACCAATCAAGTGTGACAATGGAAAAGTGTGTATGGAACCGGAGGAAATAGCGGAGGTACTTAATGAATACTTTACTTCAGTATTCACTATGGAAAAGGATCTTGGCAATTGTAGGGATGACTTACAGCAGACTGAAAAGCTTGAGCATGTAGATATTAAGGAAGAGGATGTACTGGAGATTTTGGAAAGCATCAAGTTGGATAAGTCACCAGGACCGGATGAGGTGTACCCTAGGCTACTGTGGGAGACAACGGAGGAGATTGCTGAGCCTCTGGGGATGATCTTTGCATCATCAATGGAGAAGGGAGAGATTTTAGAGGATTGGAGGGTTGCGGATGTTGTTCCCTTATTCAAGAAAGGGAGTAGAGATAGCCCAGGAAATTATAGACCAGCGATTCTTATGTCAGTTGTTGGTAAGTTGATGGAGAAGATCATGAAAGGCAGGATTTATGAACATTTGGAGAGGCATAATATGATTAGGAATAGTCAGCATGGCTTTGTCAAAGGTAAGTCATGCCTTACGAGCCTGATTGAAGTTTTTGAGGATGTGACTAAGCACATTTATGAAGGTAGAGCAGTAGATGTAGTGTATATGGATTTCAGCAAGGCATTTGATAAGGCAAGGCTTATTGGGAAAGTAAGGAGGCATTGGATCCAAGGGGACATTGCTTTGTGTATCCAGAATTGTCTTGCTCACAGAAGGCAAAGAGTTGTTGTAGACGGGTCATATTCTGCATGGAGGTTGGTGACCAGTGGTGTGCCTCAGGGATCTGTTCTGGAACCCCTGCACTTTGTGATTTTTATAAAATACCTGGATGAGGAAGTGGAGGGATAGGTTAGTAAATTTGCTGATGACACAAAGTTTGGAGGTGCTGTGGACAGTGTGGAAGGCTGTCAGAGATTACAGTGGGACATTGATAAGATGCAAGGCTGGGCTGAGAAGTAGCAGATGGAGTTCAACCCAGATAAGTGTGAAGTGGTTCAGTTTGGTAGGTCAACTATGATGGCAGAATATGGTATTAATTGTGAGACTCTTGGCAGTGTGGAGGATCAGAGAGATCTTGGGTTCCATGTCCATAAGACACGCAAAGCTGCTGCACAGGTTGAATCTGTGGTTAAGAAGGCATACGGTGCATTGGTCTTCATCAATCGTGGCATTGAGTTTAGGAGCTGAGAGGTAATGTTGCAGCTATATAGGGGCCTGCTTGGACACCACTTGGAGAACTCAGTTCTGGTTGCCTCACTACAGGAAGGATGTGGAAACCATAGAAAGGGTGCAGAGGAGGTTTACAAGGATGTTGCCTGGATTGGGGAGCATGTCTTATGAGAATAGGTTGAGTGAACTTGGCCTTTTCTCCTTGGAGCGACGGAGGATGAGAGGTGACCTGATAGAGGTGTATAGGATGATGACAGGCATTGATCGTGTGGATAGTCAGAGGCTTTTTCCCAGGGCTTAAATGGCTAGCAAGAGAGGGCACAGTTTTAAGGTGCTTGGAAGTAAGTACAGAGGAGATGTCAGGGGTCTGTTTTTTTTGCAGAGTGGTGAGTGTGTGTAATGGTCTGCCAGCAACAGTAGTGGAGGCGGATAGAATAGGGTCTTTTAAGAGACTCTGGATAGGTACATGGAGCTTAGAAAAATGGAGGACTATGGCAACCCTAGGTAATTTCTAAGGTAAGGGCATGCTCGGCACAGCTTTATGGGCCGAAGGGCCTGTATTGTGCTGTAGGTTTTCTATGTTTCTAAGAACTGACGAACTTTTAGGTGGCACTCGTGATCAGCTTCTCAAAGGCACCTAGGGATGGGTAATAATTACTGACCTTTTCGGAGAGGCCCAGATCCACAAGTGAATGGCTAGGCACTTTAGACTAGGCAGTCAGTTTAGGGACAGAGAAAAAAAAAGCCTGCTCCTAAGTAAATCTTGGCATATCGTTAAAGAAAGATTTGCATTTATAAATTGCCTGTCAGGATATCAGAACATTCCCAAGTGTTTCTCAACCAATGAAGCTGCTGTTCCAATGTAGGTTAATGCTTAAATGCTCATTTGCCACTGCAAAATCTGTCACGGCTTAGAAAAGATTAAAAGATTAAAATGATTATTAATGCAAGTAAACCTTGCACAATGAAAAATCCATCTTATTTGCATTTTGGGTCAGTAACCCAAATTGTGCATTGAACTCATATCAGGCGAGGTGACGATAGCAGAGTGAAGAGCAGAGATGTGCTGAACTAACAATGCCCTGGAGACGGAGACTCCTCATGTCTTTTAAAAACTCTTCATTAAACAGATTTGTCAGTGGGTATTAGAACTTTGATCAAACAGAAGCTAGTTCGTGATGGATATATCAAAGTAGCAAAGAGTGTAAGTCAGCAAATGATCTGCTGTGAAAATCAGCAGCCTGATAATTAGCCGAGAGTTTCCAGTTGGGATACTTTGTTATGACACGAACTGCAAAAATGTGTAGGCTTGCAATCAGTAATTATAACCTGAAAATGACGAGTGTTTGGAGCTCAGCTTGCTTTAAAACCTCAACTATATTACCAAACCATGACTACCTCACAATTTGTAAGAGCCCAGATATATTTATTGTTTAAAGCATAAAGGAACCACATATGCCGTTTATAAGTAATTTTTTATTAACTAGGAGTCTGGTTTATAACTTTGAGGCTTAGTAGAGTTTTACAAGAAAGCATTTTTTTTCCACGGTTAATCAATATCAGGCAGAGAGATCAGTTTCAAGGGATATTAGAACCAATCAATCAATCGATGAATGTTTACATCGATGTGATAAATAACAAAGGCTCTTCTCTGCAATAATAACTTTAAAAGTACCACACACAAAACGCTGGTAGAACACAGCAGGCTAGGCAGCATCTATAGGGAGAAGCGCTGTCGACGTTTCGGGCCGAGACCCTTTGTCAGGACTAACCGAAAGGAAAGATAGTAAGAGATTTGAAAGTAGTGGGGGGAGGGGGAAATGCAAAATGATAGGAGAAGACCGGAGGGGGTGGGATGAAGCTAAGAGCTGGAAAGGTGATTGGCGAAAGTGATACAGAGCTGGAGAAGGGAAAGGATCATGGGACGGGAGGCCTCAGGAGGGGGGGGGGGAGCAGCAGAGGGTGATGGAGAACAGGCAAACAACTAAATATGTCAGGGATGGGGGTAAGAAGGGGAGGAGGGGCATTAACGGAAGTTAGAGAAGTCTTTAAAAGTACCAGTTCATTTTATATTGTCAGGTGAGGAAATTTACTCTCCTTACCTGGTCTGGTTTACATGTGACTCCAGACCTAATTATGTAGTCATTTTTTAGAGATATAGAACAGTACTCGGCCTTTCCAGCCCAATGAGCCTACACTGCCCAATTACACCCATGTGACCAATTATCCTACTAACCCGTACATCCTTGGTTGGCTCTTAACTGCTTCCTCTGTGTGTGTGCAATTTGAAATAGAACATAGTACATGGAACAGTACAGCTCATTACAGGCCCTTTGGCCCATAATGTTGTGCCGACCCTCAAACCTGCCTCCCATATAACCCTTCCCACCTTAAATTCCACCATATACCTGTCTAGTAGTCTCTTAAACTTCACTAGTGTATCTGCCTCCACCATTGACCCAGGCAGTGCATTCCACGCACCAACCACTCTCTGAGTGAAAAACCTTCCTCTAATATCCCCCTTGAACTTCCCTCCCCTTACCTTAAAGCCACGTCCTCTTGTACTGAGCAGTGGTGCCCTGGGGAAGAGGTGCTGGCTGTCCGCTCTATCTATTGCTCTTAATATCTTGTACATCTCTATCATGTCTCTTCTCATCCTCCTTCTCTCCAAAGAGTGAAGCCTAACTCTCTTAATCTCTGATCATAATCTATACTCTCTAAACCAGGCAGCATCCTGGTAAATCTCCCCTGTACCCTTTCCAATGCTTCCACATCCTTCTTATAGTGAAGCGACCAGAACTGGAAACAGAAATAAAAAAATAAATCATTGGCAGCATTGTCCTGTGACAAAGTAAATAAGCTTTCTGAGCTGTAATGGCTTCTAATCTTCAATTTTACATTGTCATCTGACTTTGCCCTGTCTACCATAATAACTATCTCTCTGGTCCTATAATCTTCCAGTATCTGTAGACCTCCAATTCTTCCTGCTCGTACCCCTTGTTTTTCACTCCAGCACTAGCAGACATAGCTACAATTGCAAACTCCAAACTCTGGAATTCCTAAAGCTCTCTATCTCCCTATCCTCCTTTAAATCTCTCTTTAAGATCTACTCCTTTGATCAATGTCCCAAGATCTTAAGCGCTCCAAGCCAATTCTTTATCATTATCCTTTATGCAAAGTGCCTCATTCCATTAAAGATGTTATATGAATTTACGTTATTGTTGTAGAAACTTGAATCAGAAAAGTTTAAGATCACTTGAATGTTTTTTGAAGATGTTCTGTTCAATGTTTATTGATGTTTCAAATTAGCTATTTAAATGCAAATGCTAAAAGCAACACTCATTTTCACAGAAGATACAAAAGTATGGCATGATTAATCAAATGATGTTACTTGTTAATTCCTCCCATTGCATTTACATTAGTAAATTCTGATGACTATTCAGCACATTAGTTAATTAAAAAGTAACAGTAAGAAATATGCACTAAAGCGATGTGAATTGTTGACCTTCTACATGAGTTGACTCATCCAATTGGATTCTGTAAACTTTGAAACCATTTTTCTGGGTGCTTTCATTGAATAGTTTTGGGGAAAATTCCTTTTCTGATTGTACAGTAACTGGGAAAGGCTTATCTTTCAACAGAACTTTGCTGAAGTCTGATAGTAGGACCTGTCTTGATTCTGCTTATCTGGATTCAGAGTTAGTTTTGCATTTTGTTGCCTCCTGGCGCCCAGCATCTTGTCACAATTGATGCAGTGGACATTTTGTGTGGAAGAGTGGTCCAGGAGCACTGACCAGATCTGGGATGGCAAAAAGTCCCAGGCACAGACATCATCACCTGCCTTCTGCAGTCTTTTCCATTGTTTCTGAATGCCCGTAATGAACAAAGATACATGGTCAAAAGTTCTTGTATGGTAATGTTGATCTTGCGAGTGACAAACACATCCTGTGAGTGAAGACATAAGTTCAAAAGTTCAAAGTTCAAGGCAAGTTTATTATCAAAGTACATATAGATTCGAAGAAAAAGAATTTCAGGATGTATATTGTTCACATTTCTCTGACATTGAAGGTACTTATTGAAACCTATTGAAACACAGTAGAATCCATGAAAAACTGCACATGATGGTGATGGACAACCAACTAATGTGCAAAAGTCAACAGACTGAGCAAATAGAAAAAGAAAATAGCAATAATAATAACAATAAGGATAAATAAGCAATAAACATTGAGAACTCAAGTTGGAGAAAAGGATGCTGCAAAAAAAATGGCACACTTACTGACTGTGGAGATAACTGGTTTAAATCTGTTTCACACCAGCAATGATTGCAGTGAAGAGTGAAAATAAGCTCTTACAAAACAGCCAGGTTTGGCAAGTGTTATTTTAAATGTCAGGTATATCTGAAACTAGCCTTAATTTTATTATTCTTCTTTTGCCGTTATATGGTATGGACACTGATGAAAAGTTAGATTTGAGTATGACTAACTATACTTTGGAATGTCTGAGATTATTCTAAATTTCCTGTGTTTAATAAAGGAGAAAAGCAGAACACCAGAAACTATGCACAGGGTGAAAATGTGATTGGTTAGCTTCCCCACCTCTGAGAAACAGGCAACCATTTTAAGCACAGAGGGATCTTACAAACAGCAATGAAGTAAAGAGCTGATCATCTGTTTCATTGATATTGTTTAATAATAGTTTGTACCATTGATTGCACCATTTATTCTCTCATGAGGAAAAGAATTTCAAGAAGAATTTAAAAAATTTCAGGAATCTCAAGTTTGCATATTGTCACTTGCAGTACAGAGTGTAAGGAGAACAGAATAATTGTACTCCAGATCCAATGCAAGTGTTAAAATAAAAACACAATAAGATAAAGAACACAACAATACTTGAAAAGAGGATACATATAAATACGTAAAATAGGTTATACGCACAGATTGATTGAATGTCAATAAAGCGATGCTAGCCACAAGAGTGTTTGTGCATAAGGTGACAGACAGCAAATGATAAAGTAATGGTAGTTGGGAGTGCAGAGGGGTGGGTTAGTGGGTGGAGGTGTTGATCAGCCTTACTGCTTGAGAAAAATAACTGTTTTTGGGTCTGGTGGTCCTGCTGTGGATGCTATGTAGCCTCCTCCCTAAAGGAAGTGGGACAAACAGCCCATGAGCAGGGAGGGTGGGATCTTCTATGATGTTACTGACCCTTCCCTGGCACCATTCTGACGGGTCCATGTCCAAGATGACGGGTAGACTGGTGCCGGTGAGTCATTGGGCAGTTTTGACTACCCACTGTAGAGCTTTTGTGTCTACCACAGTGAAAATTCCATTCCAGTAATCCTTTCATTTAGATTACCTGGACTGAGGAATTAGCAAACATTTCAAAAATGTCCACAGAGATCCAAAAGCATGGAAGAAGTCAGACAGAATTACTGGATGGAAATGAGGTCGAGTTGTCAGAGTCCAGTTAATCAGTGACAATAAATCATTTCAGCCTCAGTGGTGTCAGATAATCTTCAGTTACTGTACTTCCTCTCTCCTCTTTTAGTAACTCCAGATTTATTCAACCCCTGCTACTTACATCTCCATCAGACAATTCTCTAGTTATTCCTCTGCTTTCACCAGTCTCTTTCCTATTGCGCCAAAGTCTCCACCTATCACAAGCCCTTCCCTTTGATCTCTTTGCCCCTCATCCATTTCTATGCAACTTAAGCCTTTGATACATCCAACGTCTCCTTGTTCTGATAAAAGTTCATCAATCTGAAATGTTAATACTGTGGTTGAAATTTTGGTTTGAAACCCTGCATCAAGATCCTGTACCAAGGTTTCAGCTGGATTTAGAACTGAAATGTTGACAATTCCTTTCCTCGCACAGAAGCTCAAACCACTGAGTTCCCCCAGCAGGTTGTAGCATCTGCTGCTTCTCGTGTCTCTGTTAATTCTGTTTCTCTGAAAATGCTTCAAGAAAAGATTAAAGATTTGCTTTATTTGTTAATAAGTATTGAAAGATTGAAACGTACAGTGAAATATATTGTCTGTGCCAACAACCATCACAGTCCAAGATTGTGCTGGGGGCAGCCTGCGAGTGTTGCCATGCTTCTGGTGCCAACAAAACACGTCCACAACTTACTAACCCTAACCCTGAACCTAAAACGTGTATTGGGAATGTGGGAGGAAGCCAGAACTCTTGGAGGAAACCTTTGTGGCCACAGAGAAAAAGTATAAATTCCTTACTGAAAAAGACAAGAATTGAAACCCAACTGGTACACACCGATTTTGTAAAATATTGTCCTGATTGCTATGCTGTTGTGCCACCCTATCTGTTGAGAATGTTCAGCCTTTATTTCACATTTCCTGCAGCTGCATTGCCTTGCTTTTGGCTTCAAGGTTCCAGAGAGAAGATGGAAGTCCTCAGGTGAGGTGCATCTCTCTCCCAACTGGATTTTCCTGCTGAAACTGCTTCTGGTAGACATTTGACCTGCCACCATATGTAAGGATGGAATAAAGAGAGGTTACTAGTCCAGAGTGGGACTAACTAGAGTACGGCAAATTCTATGGAAGACAAGAATTCTGAAGCATTCCAATAAATGTCAACCTTGAAACCTCAAATATTCTGAATGAAATCAATCATAATCCTAACTTCCATTAGGGAGATGATGATCATAATCATGGTATGGGTGCCACAGTGGCGGCTAGCGCGACACTATTAGATCTCTGTGTATTCCGGTCTTCAGAGTTCAATCCTGCCGCTGTTCTGTAAGGAGTTTGTACGCTCTCCCGGTGAAATGTGTGGGTTTTCCCTGGGTGCTCCAGTTTTCTCCCACGGTCCAAAGATGTACTGGTTAGGAGGTTAGTTAGATTACAATTAATCAATTATCCCCTGATTAGGTTAATCGGGTTTATTGGGGATTGCTGGCGTGCCATGGCTTGAAGGGCTGCAAGGGCCTATTCCGTGCTATATCACTAAATTTCAACAAGGTATAATGTTATGTCCCATAGAGAGGGATTGAAACAGAGGAGGGATTATGTGGCATCACAATAGTATTGACTCTCGATGGTAAAGCTATCATGGTCAAAGCATCAATAATGACACCAATCAATGCTTTCTATAATTAGAATGAAACAGACACAGTTATACATTAAGAAGAATTAAAACATAGCACATTTGTCCACATAATTATTGAAATCTCTGATTCTGCACTAATTAGAGGGAAGTGTGGTCATCCCTCCAATTAATCAAACAGAAAGCATGACAATGTGGTATGAAGGGAAGCACTCCATCCATCTTTTGAAGTTGGATTTGATTTACCGCAGTATTTCCAGATGTTTCCATTTTACTTTTCTTCCCCCACAAAAAGCTAATTAACAACGAGGCTCATATATCTTCACTCCAATTCTGCAGGAGTACAATGACAAAGTTAAGTATCTTCAGTGAAATAATATCCAAAGTCATCAGCTCCTATAATTGCAGTTAAAACCCCCAATCAAGCTCAGTACAGATTTTGCCTATAAATAATTAAATCGTTTTATTGGCCATTTGCTGATCAAATGGTTCAACAAAGTGAAAACCTAAAAGATCTCAAATAATAATAGCACCCTGAAGATTATACACTTAAGTTAAAAGTACACTTAGTGGCCACTTTATTAGATACACCTGTATGCCTGATTGTAAAAATGCAAATATTTAATCAGCTAATCATGTGGCAGCAACTCAATGCATAGAAGCATGCAGACATGGTCAAGAGGTTCAATTGTTGTTCAGACCAAACATCTTAATGGGGAAGAAATGATATCTAAGTGACCTAGACCGTGGAAGGATGGTTGGTGTCAAACGGGGTGGTTTGAGTATCTCGGAAACTGCTGATCTCCTGGGATTCTCACACACAGCAGAGAATTGTGAGAGAAGAAAACATCCAGTGAGCAGTAGTGTTGTGGGTATTGTTAATGCGAGAGATAAAAAGGGAACAGCTAGACTGATTTAAGCTGACAGGGAGGTGACAGTAGCTCAAATAACCATGTGTACCACAGTGGTGTGCAGAAAAGCATCTCTGAACGCACATCACGTCAAACCTTAAAAAGGATGTGGTACAACAATAGAAGATTATGAACATACATTCAATGGCCACTTTACTGGAGGTATCCAATAAAGTCACCGCTGAGTGTATATACGAATGAGTTGTTTTATCCACAGCAACAATTTACACAAATTCTATTTATCTGCACTGGATTCATAATTTTCTGAGTGTTGGTAATTCAATAGCTCATCTCAATATTTAGAAGAGTACAACACAGGAACAGGCCTTTTGGCCCAGAATGTTTTGCCAATCTAATTAAACTAATATTAATATTAAGCAAGGATCAAATGGGACATATCACCCCATTCTTGACATATTCATGTGCATATCTAGGAGTTTCTTCCGTACTCTACGATGTTTGCCTCACCACCATACCTGGCAGTAAATTCCAGGCACTCTCAGTCTGTGTAAATGTTCTTGCTCCGCACATCTCCTTTAAATTTACCTTACATTCATCCCTGCATGTATTAAACACTTCTTAACTGTTGGGACAGTCTCTATCTCTACCACCTCTTCATGCCATATTCCATCTACCATTTGGCTAGAAAAAAGATTCTTCCTTAGACCCTCAGTAATGAGACAATAACACACATTATGAAGCATCTCTGCCCACATAATTGAGACTAGCTCCGTGGGCACGTTGGTTAGCATGGATGAGTTGGGCAGAAGGGCCTGTTTTCATGCTATATAGCTCAATGACAAAATGATGAAAATATCTCATAATGGTTCACATGGAGGACTAAGAAACAAAATTCCACACTGTGGCACAAAAGAAGATAGAGTCATAGAACACTACAGCACAGAGATAGGCTCCTGGGCCCATCTAGTCCATGCCGAGCTATAAATCTTCCTAGTCAAATCAACTGCACCTGGACCATAGCTCCCCACATCCCTCCCATCCATGCACCTATCCAAATTTCTCTTAAATGTTGAAAATGCACCAGCATCTACCACTTGCACTGGCAGCTTACTCATACTTCCACTACACTCTTAGTGAAGATCCTCCTCAACTCATGTTAAGCCAAGTTTATTGTCATTTAACTATATACATGTATACCGTCAAATGAGACAACACTTCTCTGAAGCATGGTGTAAAGCACTATAGTATACATAACACACATAACACTTAAGACCTTATAAAATTAAGGATGAAATCTACAAATTGATCACACATAAATAAACAGACTAAAGTGTATAAGTTAAATATTGCAAGGTACAGAACAGATTAACCAGTTTCACTTTGATTGTGATGTGGCAGGGAGATCAGAAGCCTAATGGCCTGAGGGAAGAAACTGTTTTTCATCCTGACCATTTTTATATTTATGCATCAGAGTCTCCTGCCTGATGGTAGAAAGTCGAAGAGGATGCTGGATGGATGGTGGGGATCCTGATTAATACTAGGGGTCCTGCGTATGCAGCGCTCCTGATAAATGTCTCCGATGGTTGGTAGGGAGACTCCTATGGTCCTCTCAGCCGTTCTTACAGTTCTTCGAAGGGACCTCTGCTCCTATGCTGGCTGCTCCCATACCAGATGGAGATGCAACTTGTCAGGATGCTCTCACTGGTGCTCTGTAAGTTAAGATGGTGGGGGGGGGGGGGGCTCGCTTTCCTCAAACTCCTTAAGAAGTGGAGACTCTGCTGTGCCTTCTTGTTCAGGGAGGTGATACTAAGGGACCAGGTGAGGTCATCCATGATGTGAACACCCAGGAACCTCAGTAGAAAAAGCCTGCTTGCATTTACTCTATCTATACCCCTCATAATTTTGTACACCTCTATCAAATCTACCCCTATCCTTCCACATCCTAGCGAATAAAGTCCTAACCTATTCAAACTTTCCTTATAAATCAGGTCCTCAAGTCCTGGTAACATCATTGTAAATTTTCTCTCCATTCTTTCAACCTTATTTACATCTTTCCTGTAGGTCAGTGGCCAGAAATGCATACAATACTCCAAATTAGGCCCCACCAATGCCTTACACAACTTCAACATAACATCCCATCTCCTGCCCTCATTACATTCAAAAGCTTTCTTTACAAACCTGTCAACCTGTGATGCCATTTTCAAGGAATTATCTGTTTTCTCAGATCCCTCTGTTCAACTATTCTTCTCAGTGCCCTATTGCTCACCATGTAAGACCTACCTTGGTCAGTCCTCTCAAAATACAACACCTCACACTTGTCTGCATTAAATTCCACCTGCCATTTTCAGACCATTTTTCCAGCTGGTCCAGTTCCCACTGGGAGCTTTGATGGTTTTCCTCACTGTCTACTAGGCCACCAATCTTGGTGCCGTCATTAAATTTGGTTAGTACATTATCATCCAGATCATTGATATAGATGGCAAACAACAACGGGTCCATCACCGATCCCTGTGGCACACCACTGGTCACGGACCTCCTGTTAGGGGGGTAACCATCCACAACCACTCTTTGCCTGCTCCCACAAAAACCAATATCTAATCCAATTTACTACCTCATCATGTATAGGAAGTGCATGAACCTTTCTGACAAGCCTACCATGTGGGACCTTGTCAATGGCTTGCTAAAATCCATGTAGATAACATCCACCTTCATCAACTCTCCTGGTGACTTACTTGAAAAACTCTATAAGATTGGTTAGACTTACCACACACAAAGTTATGTTGACTATCCCTAATCAGTCCCCATCTATCCAAATATTTATATATCTGGTCCCCTGGAATATCATTCAATAACTTTCCCACTTCTGATGTCCAGCTCACCAGCCAATAATTTTCTGGCTTATTCTTAGAGTCTTTCTTAAACAATGGAACAACATCCTCCTATCCACCAGCACCTCACCCTTAGTTTTAAATATCTCTGCTAGCGTCCCTGCAATTTCTGCACTTGTGTCCCAGGGGTCTGAAGGAACAACTTATCCGGCCCTAGGGATTTATCCACCCTGATTTGCAACACCTCCTCCTCTGCAATTTGTATGGGATGCAAGACATCGTTGATGCTTTGCCTCACTTCTACATCTTCCCATCTTCCAATTAAATACAGATGCATAAAATCCATTTAAGATCTCTCCCATCTCTTTTGGCTTCACACATAGATTACCACTATAATCTTCCAGAGGATCAATTTTGTCCATTGCTATCTTTTTGCTCTTAATATATCTGTAGAATAACTTAGGATTCTCCTTCGCCTTGTCTGCTAGAACAACCTCACACCTTCTTTTAGCCTTGCTGGTTTCTTTCTGAAGTGTTCTCTTGCTTTCCTTATACTCCATAAGTGCCTTGTCTATTCCTTCTTGCCTCAACCTGTTATCCCTGCCTTTTATTCTGACAGAAACATATAGTACAAACTCTGTACTCTCAAAATACCATTCTTGAGGGCCTCCCATTTACTCAGTACACCTTTGCCAGCAAACAACCTGTCCCAATCCACACTTGCCACATTCTTTCTGATACCATCAAAATTGCTCAACCTTTTGAATCCTGACTTTGTATATAGGCTTAACAATATCTTTCTTCACAACTACTCAACTGTCTGTTCCATCACTCTAATTCCCATCACCCTGAACCTCTAGTTTAAACCCCACTCCAGTACAGCACTTGCAAACATTCCCACAGGTATATTAGTCCAGTTTAGTGCAAACTCTCTCTTCTCACCTTCCCTTGAAGAGAGCTGAGTGAGTCAAAAATCTAACCCCCCCCCCCACCCCGCACCATCTCAGCCATCTGTTAAACTGCATGATCTTCCTATTTCTGGCTTCACTAGCATGTGGCATGGGTAGAAATCCTGAGATCACAACTCTGGAGGTCCTGTCCTATAACTTAACATCAAACTCTCTGAACTTACTTTGCAGGTCCTCATCAACCCACCTACCCTTGTCATCGGTACGTTCATCCTCCTGCCTAAGTATGCTGGGGACTCCATCTGAGGTGTCCCTGACTCTGGCACCTAGGAGGCAACATAATTTCCAGATATCTTGTTCTCATCCACAGAACCTCCTTTCTGTTCCCGTAACCAACAAATTCCCCAACAGTACAGCTTGCCTCTTCTCTCTTCTTTTCCTTTCTGAGCTACAGAGTCATACTCTGTGCCAGAGAATTGACTGCTGCAGCTTTCGTCTGCTAGGTCATCCCCCTCCAGCAGTATCCCAAGTGGCTTCCTATCCCCTTTCTCCCTCCTGACAGTCACCCGGTTTCCTGTACTGTGAGTGTAACTACCTCCCTGAATATCCTGTCTATTAACCCCCCCCCCCACTCCCCAGCCTCACGAATGATCAGGAGTTCATTCAGTTCCAGCACCAATTCCTTAAAATGGTCTGATAGAAACTGCAACCAGATGCACTTCTTACAGATGTAGTTATTAGGGGCACCAAGCATTACCTGCCTTCCCACATTCTACAAGAGGAGAATTCCACTATCCTTTCTGGCATCCCCACTGCTCTAAACATGCAATAAAAAAAAATGAAAGAAAAAAATAACCAAAAAAAAATCTACCTGCAGCCTACACATCTCCTTGTGGAAGCCTTGATGAGCCAAAGCCTATCTCTCCACTCTGACACTGGCCCAATCACACAATGGCCACTCTGCTTAAACCTAACTTCTTAATATTGGACCTTGCTAACTGTCTAACTATGCTTGATCTAATGTCTCCTCAGAAAGTGTGGCACGCAGAATCTCCCAACTACCCTGCTTGCTCCTTTTAAACTTTCTCTCCCTCTACACAACCCAATGTCTCTTTAGAAAATGTGAAGTGTGGAATGTGCCTACTGCCTTGCTTGCTTCTTTCAACCTCTTTCTCCCTCTACCCAATTCAATGCCTCCTTGGAGACTGTGGTGCACGAATGAGATACTTGTACAAATGTCCAAAAGTTTAGTCAGAGGGATGAATGGATCTTCATGGAGGGCACATAGTTAAGATCCATTGATGACATAGACTTGATAGGCTGAAGGGTCCACTTCTATGCTGGATAAATTTATAATTCAGTTTTATTGTCAGTCGGGATTGAAATAAAAATGCGGAAAAGGCTCAGCAGATCAGGCAGCATCTGTAAAAGGAGACCAAAATCAATGTTGCATGTCAGTGCTTTAAATTGCTGAGGTGAGGATGGATGCTCAGGAAAAGGAAAGAGTGGTATGCACATGAGCAGAGGCCAAGATCATCCAGGATGCATGAATGTTTTTGGTGCTTTCTAATATCGGGGGTGAAGACTTGCAAGCCACAGCTGGTCAGTCAGCATAGGTGTCAATAGAGGAAAGTGAAAAAGAGGGGCAAGGAAAGAGTCAAGAAACCTTGGAACAAAGTGAAAAACTTCAGAAATGAAGATAATGCCAGAAATACCCAACAGAACTGATGGTAACTGTGGAGAGACCAAAAATAGAGTGAATATTGCATAATTTACATCAGAACTCAGCAGAACTGTTGAATTTAACATTGAATGCTGAGAGTTATATGTGCTCTGGATGCTGGATGCACTAGTGATTTTTCCATCTCCTGAAAAGCTACGCAAACATGATTCTCAGGAAGGCAGGTTCGACACCTTGAAGTGGAAGAATTTTGGCCATTGCCAGAAGAGAGAGTGCTGATTAGAGCGCCAAGCCAGATTAAAGCATTGAGGCCTGAGAGTGAACCAGTGTTCAGCCCATTAGCATCATGCCAGCCATGATTCCCACACCTGACCCTATCCTGTCTGCCTGTGATCGACTCATCTCCTTCTCTTCCTGTTACTACCTCTGTGTGGGAGGTGCAGGAGCCTTGGGTCCCAGGCTGCCAGGTGCAAGAGCTGTTGATGCCCTGCAGCCACTGGACTTCTGGACTGGCTTTATTCACATCAGCGCCGAATTGACTCCGCAGCTTTCTGACTCACTCTCCGGGACTCGGCAGTTCATGCTCTATGTTTAACTTATTTACGTTTTCTTACTATTTGCGCTGTCGGACCTCTTCTGCACACTGAATATTTGCCGGTCTTTGTTATGTGTGGTTCTGTGTGGATTCTATTGTATTTCTTTGATTATGAGTGGATTCCTGCAAGAAAATGAGTCTGAAGGTTGTATGTACTTTGATAACAAATTTACTTTGAATTTTGACCTCCTCACCTGAGCTTGCATTGGCCTTTACTGGAACAGTGTAGAAGGCCTGTGTGGGAATGGTCAGAATCAAAATCAGATTTATTTATTGGACAGAGGATACAAAAGCATGAAAGCACATACCACCAAGCTCAAGGACAACTTCCACCCCACTGTTATAAGACTTTTGAATAGTTCCCTCTTACAATGACATGACATCTGCCCTCTCAATGTACCTCATCATGGTCTTGCATCCTATTGTCCACCTGCACAGCACTTCCTCTGTAATTTAACACTTTAAGATTAAGATTACATTTATTTGTCACAAATACTGTACTTCGAAACATATAGTAAATGCATTGTTTGTCTCTACAACCAAGATGGTCCAAACACGAGCAGAGACTTTTTACTGGAAGGAGAAATCAATATTTATGCCATCAGATTGGAGTCTATCCAGACGGAATGTACAGCGTTGCTCCTCCAACTTGAAGGTGGACTAATTGTAGTACAAGAGGAAGACAGGACTGACATGTTAGAACAGGAGTGAGAATCGGTATTAAAATGCTTGGCCACCGGGTAGTTCCACTTGAGGTGGATGGAGCGGAAGTGCTCAACGTAGCAGTCCTCCATTTTACGACCCATCTCACCAATGTAGAGCAGGCTGCATCACGAGCACCAGATACAATAGACAACCCCAGCAGATTAGTAGGTGAAGTGTTGCCTCACCTGTAAGTTCTGTTTGGGGCCTGAATGGAGATGAGGGGGGAGGTGAAAGAGCACTATAGCACTTTGGTTGGTTTCAGGGAGATTAGTGGGGAGGGTGAACAGACAAGGGAATCACGGAGGGAGGTGATCTCAACAGAAAGCAGAAAGATGGAGGGAGGTATAGATATGTTTAGTGGTAGGATCCTTTTGGAGATGGCGGACATTGCAAAGAATGATGTGCCGGGTGCGGAGGCTTGTGAGGTGGTAGGTAAGGACACGAGGAACTCAATAGACAATAGATAGTAGGTGCAGGAGGAGGCCATTCGGCCCTTCTAGCCAGCACTGACATTCACTGTGATCATGGCTGATCATACACAATCAGTACCCCGTTCCTGCCCTCTCCCCATATCCCTTGACCCCGCTATCTATAAGAACTCTATCTAACTCTCTCTTGAATGCATTCAGAGACTTGGCCTCCACTGCCTCCACAGAGCATTTCACATATCCACCACTCTCTGGGTGAAAAAGTTTTTCCGCATCTCTGTTCTAAATGGCCTACCCCTTATTCTTAAACTGTGGCCTCTAGTTCTGGACTCACCCATTAGCGGGAACATGCTTCCTGCCTCCAGCATGTCCAATCCCTTAATAATCTTATATGTTTCAATTAGATCCCCTCTCATCCTTCTAAATTCCAGTGTATACAAGCCCAGTCGCTCCAATCTTTCAACATATGACAGTCCCGCCATTCTGGGAATTAACCTTGTGAACCTACGCTGCACTCCCTCAATAGCAAGAATGTCCTTCCTCAAATTTGGAGACCAAAACTGCACACAATACTCCAGGTGTGGTCTCACCAGGACCCCGTACAGCTGCAGAAGGACCTCTTTACTCCTATACTCAATTCCTCTTGTTATAAAGGCCAGCATGCCATTAGCTTTCTTCACTGCCTGCTGTACCTGCATGCTTGCTTTCATTGACTGATGTACAAGAACACCTAGATCCTGTTGTACTTCCCCTTTTCCTAACTTGACTCCATTTAGATAATAATCTGCCTTCCTGTTCTTGCCACCAAAGTGGATAACTTTACATTTATCCACATTAAACTGCATCTGCCATACATTTGCCCACTCGCCCAACCTGTCCAAGTCACCCTGCATTCTCATAACATCCTCCTGACATTTCACACTGCCACCCAGCTTTGTGTGATCAGCAAATTTGCTAATATTACTTTTAATCCCTTCATCTAAATTATTAATGTATATTGTAAACAGCTGCATTCCCAGCACTGAACCTTGCGGTACCCCACTGGTCACAGCCTGCCATTCCGAAAGGGACCCGTTAATCACTACTCTTTGTTTCCTGTAAGCGAGCCAATTTTCAATCCATGTCAGTACTCTGCCCCCAATACCATGTGCCCTAACTTTGCTCACTAATCTCCTATGTGGGACTTTATCAAAAGCTTTCTGGAAGTCCAGGTACACTACCTCCACTGGCTCTCCCTTGTCCATTTTCATAGTTACATCCTCAAAAAACTCCAGAAGATTAGTCAAGCATGATTTTCCCTTCATAAATCCATGCTGACTTGGACTGATCCTTCTACTGCTATCCAAATGTGTCGTAATTTCCTCTTTTATAATTGACTCCAGCATCTTTCCCACCACTGACGTCAGGCTAACCGGTCTATAATTCCCTGTTTTCTCTCTCCCTTCTTTCTTGAAAAGTGGGACAACATTAGCCACCTTCCAATCAGCAGGAACTGTTCCAGAATCTATAGAACATTGGAAAATGATTACCAATGCGTCCATGATTTCTAGAGCCACCTCTTTAAGTACCCTGGGATGCAGACCATCAGGTCCCAGGGACTTATCAGCCTTTAGACTCAACAGTCTATCCAACACCGTTTCTTGCCTAATATAAATTTCCTTCAGTTCATCCTTTACCCTAGTTCCTTTGACCACTTTTACATCTGGGAGATTGTTTGAGTCTTCCCTAGTGAAGACAGATCCAAAGTACCTGTTCAACTCGTCTGCCATTTCCTTGTTCCCCATAATAAATTCACCCGTTTCTGTCTTCAATGGCCCAATTTTGGTCTTAACTATTTTTTTGCTATTCACATACCTAAAGAACTCTATCAGGTTTAAGGCGGTAGGGAGGTGGGGATGAGTGTGGACGTTCAGGAAATGGAGGAGATGCGGGTGAGGGCAGCATCCGTGATGTTGGTGGCAGCCCACAATAGTCGCCATGCTTCGCATGCCAACAATGTACACTTACAACTTACTAACCCTAACCCATATGTCTTTGGAGTGTGGAAGGAGACTGGAAACTCACACAGAGGTGGAGAGCATGACCATGCTTTTTATAATCACTGATTCTATATAACTTTGCGTTAAATGCTACATGACCGTGTCACCCTGTTCTGCACTCTATTGTTGTCTTACCCTGAACTTCCTCAATACGGCTGTTGTAATGAAACGGCCTATATGAACTGAATTGAAGACAAGTTTTTCATTGTAAATGTGACAACAACAAAACAATTTACTAATATATCACTGGCTTAAATGATGTGAAATTTGTTATTTTGTAGCAGAGATGCAGAGCAAAAGCACACAATTACTGTAAATTACAAAAACAAATTAATAATACTAGTAAAGGATTAACAAGATAGGGTCCACTCAGAAATCTGGTAGCGGAGGGGAAGAAGCTGTTCCTGAGTTGTTGAGTGTGGGACATCAGGCTCCTGTACGTCCTCCCCAATGTTAGTAATGAAAAGAGGTCATGTCCTGATGGGGAAGGTCTTCAACGATGGTTGCTATCTTCATGAGGCTTCACCATTTGAAGATGTCCTCAATGATTAGGAGGACTGTCTCTGTGAAGGAGCTGACAGAGTTTATAACTCTCTACAAATTCTTGCAATGCTGCGCATTGGAACCTCCATAGCGGGCAATCAGCCAGAGAGCTCTTCACCATACATCTATAGAAATTTGCAGGAGTCTCATGTGACAGTCTGAATGATGGAAAACAAAGAGGTAAAAGGGCAGATGTTGAACCTCTGGGCTCCTGGGTGGAGAGGGAAGAAATAAAGGGCAGGAATGTTACCTTGGACCTGACTCTGATGTGAGCTGAATGCCTACTGAGATGCAGAGTGAAGAGATTCCAGAAGGGTAAACACAGCATAGCCAAAGAGACTGGTTTTAATGAATGACTTAGAGGCATAGTGAAGGAATGTCAGAGTGCAAACCTCAGATCGATAATAATGATGCTGTGAAGGTTTTGAATAAAGGAACAGAGTGGAAGATCTTGCTGTGCAGAGCAGGCTTGGAGCTCCAGAAGATTACAAGTACACAGAGGCACAAAACAATGAAGGGAATTAGCATGTGGATGAAAACATTAAACTCAGATATTGAGGCCTGTGAGAGGCATGTAGATCCCAGCGGTGAGCAGGAGCTCGTGCGAGGCAAGCTTGTTGGACAAGTTAAGATTTGCGAATGGATTATGCCGGAGAGCTGGTCAGCAGAACAGTGGAAGTCAATTAATGGAACACAAAACACACAAAGAAGGCGAGCCCCATCCATTCCTGCAAATACAGCTCTTTTTTGTAGTGATTGTCTTTATATAAATGTGAATAGAATGTAAGCCTTTAATTCGTGTGGGATACATTTCTTCAGACAAATACCCCAACCACTATTATGTCTCATGCAAAATACACTGCCTCAGGAGAGAAACAGTTCTAAATCCTGCTAGAACGTAGAAGACAAGCCCAAAGCTCACAAAGGCCAATTTTAATAGTGTGGGATTGAAGTCATTGAGAGAAAATAATGTAGACAAATCTACGGTAAAGACAGTACAGATCAAAATAAAGGAGACAGGCAGAGAATTCAAAGCTGATTACTGTTTATGGCTCATGTTTTTTTTTCAAAACATTATTGGGTCTATCTGCATTCTGCAAGTAACACTAAATTTACACATGGACTAGTGATTCATTGTGAACTCCTGTGATCTTTTGTGTCACCTTTTGCCTCCTTGCCTCTCAAGGATATAGCAACCTCACTGAGCAGCCTCTTTGAATAACCCCTTTGAGGTTGAACGTTCCAATGGTTCATGACCTGCTGGGGAGAAAGCATAATCACATCTCAACTTTACAATAGTGACCCTTTGTTTTAAAACTCTGGTCACTACTTCAAGGCTTTCTCACAGGAGGAAATGTCCCCTTTCACATTCACCTTGAGATGACCCCAGTTATTAATTGTATTTTGCTGAAGAAGGTTTTGGTTGGCTCTCCTGGACTTGGCCTGCCACCTGGAGTCACAGACTGTTGTTCCTGCCTTCCTTCATTCACCCTGCAGATGTCGAGGACTCACCTGGCTGGATCTTGAGATCCTGGAGCTACCTTTACAATCTCTCAATTACCTGAGACAGTGTCTGCCGAGGATCTACCCTAGCGGTAACCTGGATTCAGCTCTGACCTCAACTACTGTCTCTGTGCAGTGCGAATGCTCTTTCTCTGACCACCTAGATTTTCTTCACAGATGCTCCAGTTTCTTCCCATGTCCCACTGGTAGGTTAATTAGTCCCTATGAATTGCCCCTAGTGTGTAGCTGACTGGTGGAGTCTGGGGGGGTAGGAGGAGTTGATGGGAATGTGGAAAGAATAAAATGAATTGGAATAAGTTTAGCAGTTAGTGGTTGGCATGGGCACAGTGGGCTGAAGGATCTTATTTTTGCTTTATCCCTCTAACTCTAACTTAGATCTGGATAACCTTGGGAAAATATCTTAAGAGTTTATACTGGAATGATCATTTTATATTGAGCCTTACCTCCTAGGACAATGATATTACCTCAGTTGTATTTGGCATTATTTGGGACAATTGGAGCTTGACTCATGATGTTCATCCCTTCCTGCAGCTGTGCTGAAAACAAGAGATGGGAAACAATAGTGTTTTTGGGCAGGGGTTTCCAACCAGTTCCTGATGAAGGACTCCAGTCTGAAATGTCAACTGTTTACTCTTTTCCATAGATGCTGCCTGACCTGCTGAGTTCCTCCAGCATTTTGTGAGTGTTCCTTTCTCTGGCAGTTTGTTCCATATATGCACACATTCTGAGTGAAGACATTATCCCTCACGTCTCTTACTGTCTATACCCTCTCCCCTTAAATTTACGCTCTCTAATTTTCGGTTCCCTTGCCCTTGGAAAAAGGTTTTGTGCATTCACCCTGGTGATCTTCCACAGCTGCCCCTCATGAATTTGTATACTGTTTCCAATGATATAAAAATAGGATGAGGTGCATTGTACAGTGACCACATCTCTGAGGTACAGAATCGGCTTCATTATCTCCTGGGTGTTCTCAAGGAATCTGAAAGACACACTATGATTGCAAGCTTTTTATTTTCTTTCTTTAATGCAGAAAAACCATTGTTAGGATCCTGAGTAACATAAACCGCAAAAGGACCAGAGAGGCCTTGGGTATTGTTTCAGGTCGTGAGTTGTTGCTGACTGGAATATGACTGAAAAGGCGGAGGAACGGAGCATTTTACAAAAGGGAATTGAATAAATACTTAAGGAAGGAAAATGCATAGATTTTGGAAAACAACTGAAGAACTCAACTAAAGGGCCAGCATCTAGGCAATGGACTGAAGAGCCTTTTAATGTGTGATTTCCTGATTATCAGTTATATATTTGTCCAACACCGAATGATTGTGCTTAATCGGCTAAAATCTTAATTGCTTTGTACAAACTGTGTTCAGTTCCATGATGCAGCTAGGTTTAACACCACAAGGACAGCAATTAGTACAATCTTCAATCCAGGACAGCCTCTAAAAAATCCTTATTGCTATCAGCCGCCTGCAGAGCCTGCGGAAAATTACCATGTCGTTCTAATATCCATTCTGCAATTCATGTGGGACTCAAACCTTTTTCTTGTCTGAACAGGCTCTGTCAATCAAAGACCTGATCCAATTAAACCTTTTTTTTCAGTTTGTACAAAATGTACTAAACTGCTTGCAAATGTCTAAGTAATGCAGTTAGGTAGATCAACAGTAAAAAATAGAATTTTAAGTTCAGTCTGGTTGGCATACGCAGCGTACCTTCAGGTAAATGACACTTGCATATTTCCTATCGCCTAATGTGGATTAGCAATAAGCTGCATAGACACTCAACCCTGCACTTTAAGTGATTCAAGATCAATTTTATAGTTGCCCTATTCTGTATATGTGCACCCAGAGTGCTTTTGCATTGAAGCTTGAGGATTTAAATTAAAGTATTTGATAAATCTAGAATGAAATAAACCTGGTTTCAGAATAAATAACTCTGAAACTACAGGGTCCTCATTAAAATGCATATGGTTCAATGATACTCTTCAGGGAAGGAAATCTGCTATCCTCATGTTACCTGGTATATAAGGGATCCCAGACACACCAACGTGGTTGACTTTTAATTGCCTTCACAGTTCAAGGGCAATTAGGGATGGACAATGAATACAAGCGTTGACAGTAATGATCACTTATCATGAGCAATTAAATATTTCAGAGCACTTGATTTAAAACTTTAAATTGTTAAGTATCTTTCACTGAGCTTTGGTTACCTGCATCTTGCTGTCGTTATGAAGCTTTTGCTTCATAATGACTCCCATGAGTGATTTGTTATATTAAAAGTGATATACAAATTATTGTTACACTTAGAGCAGACTCACGATGAGATTTACAGCCATCTCCGTGCATGGGTCTCATAGGGAACGTACGCCAGTCCATCAGACGTTTAGCCATATCAACCATACGAAAGCTCTGTAAGCATGCATCCTTGGTTTCTTGGAATCTTTAATGCAATGTTAAGAACTTAAGGAGACAGTTCTGCATTTTGATTGAAGTATAAACAAGTAATTCTTGCTCATGTTTGTTATTTGTTGCTATCTGACTTGACAGACAACTTTCCCCAAAGCAATTCAAGTCTTCAACTTTCACAGCTGCCCTAAGTCAGCAGTGTAGCTTCGACAGGTACGTGGAGGGGCAGGGCTTAGAGAGATATAGGCCAAATGCAGAAATCGGCAGACATGATAGTTAGCATGAACTGGCTGGTTGGTTGAAAGGCCTGTAGGCACGCTGTGTTGTTCTCTGACCCTGTGAGTCTATGTTCACATTGTTTGTCAGTGGAAATTCTTTGATGAAGTCTCTGCAGTGAATTCATTGCAATGTCTTTAATCAGTCCAACCTGGATGTGATTTTATGGTTTGGATTGATTTGTGCATTAAAAGTTTTGCCTGTGATGATCTTGTTCATCCATTGCCTGCCCCTAGTACACAGTGACTTTCAGACCAAAGACTTGAGAAGACCATTGGCATCGCAGCATGCTTATTGCAAAATAATTTAGAACCTATTACCAGGCAATTACATGCCTGATGTGTGTCGAATATCCACATAATTAAAAGCTTTCCCTCTGCAATATGATGAGGCTGTAAAACTGTAAAACCAGCACACTGTTACTCATTGGCCTGTGCTAGCTCGTTGATGTTATTGATTATGTCAGTGGTATCAATCACTCAAGTCTTAAACCTCTGTTATCTCCATTCTCAGCTCCACAGTCTGCTCCAGAACTGACCATCCATTTTCCCAGCCTGCTGTGGTTTTTCACACCCTGCCCCCACTCTAACTCTCCCTGACAGCCGGTCAGTACGTACTGTTGAAATTATCCCGACTGGTTTCACTTCATCCTTTTACTCTTTTTCTGCATTAGATTTCTTTCTTCTTCAGCTCTTTACTCTTCCACCTATCTGTTTTTGGCTTCTTATTTCACACCCTCCCCCCAACACTCACAAACCTACCCCTCACTGGGTCTCACCTACCACCTGCCAACTTATCCTCCTTTCCTTCCTATTGTGGCTTCTCCTCCCTTCTTTTACAGCCCAGATGAAGGGTCTCTGCCCAAAAGGTCGACTGTTTATTCCTCTCCATAGATGCTCCCTGACTTACAGAGCTCCTCCAACATTTTGTGTGTGTTGCTCAAGGGTTTGGCATCTACAGAATCTCTTCTGTTCACGTTTGCAACATGGACCAGTACAGCAATTAGAATGCACAGGAGTTTAAGAGGGTAGCGGACTCTGCCCAGTATATTGTACGCACGTACGTTGAAAGTATATCGGTGAGGCTCTGCCTACATCATCAAACATTCCCACCATCTGGTCTATGTCATGTTCTCACAGTTACCAGCAGACAGAAGGTACGGAAGCCTGAAGTGCCATTCTGCCAGGTTCAAAAACACCCACTTCCCTTCAATCATTTGGTTCTTGAAAAAAAAACTGAAACAACTCTAATCACCATCTTTGAACAGCAACACTTTGTGCTACAATAGGCTTTCTTATTTTTTGTTCTAAATGTATTCCAGTCTAACTTTATGAAATTATGTTTAACTTGTGTCCCTGGTACTATGTGCCTATTATGTTGCTGCAAGTAATTTTACCTTTGCACCTGTGTGTACATGTATTTGTGTGTGTGTACATACAATTTCTGCATGTGACAATAAACTTGGCATTCTCACCCTCTTTATTTTAGTTCTCCATCCTAATATTTTCTTTACCCTCTCCCCCACTCCTTTCATTCTCTACTGTCCCTTTCCCTTGGCACATCGAGGTGTGTTTATGTTGACATGTTATCTCTGAGTGATCTCATCAGTTGGAATTAACCTGGTATAAATTTTTGCAACTTATAAAATGCTGATAGTTTTCTTTAAAAATAGACATATCATGAAGTCAACTTGTATAGAAATGAACATGCATGATATGAACAAAGGAAAATCTGCAGATGCTGGAAATCTGAACAACACACACAAAATGCTGGAGGAACTCAGCAGGCCAGGCAGCATCTATTGGAAAAAAGCACAGTCACCTGCCCCTACACCTCCTCCCTCACTTCCTTCCAGGGCCCTAAACAATCCTTCCAGGTGAGGTGAAACTTTACCTGTGAGTTTGTTGGGGTCATATTCTGTGTTCAGTGCTCCCAGTGTGACTTCCTGTATATTGGTGAGACACGGCGTAGATTGGGAGACCTCTTCACAAAGCATCTACATTCTGTCTGCCAAAACAAATGGCTTTTCCCAATGGCCACCCATTTTAAATCCACTTCCCATTCCCATTCCAATATGTCCATCCATGGCCACCAGCACTGTCATGAAAAGGCCACACTTAGGTTGGTGGAACACCACCATATATTCTGTTTGGGTAGTCTCTAACCTGATGGCATGAACATTGAATTCTCAAACTTCCAGAAATGCCTCCCCCCACCTCCCCCAATTCATCATTTCCCATTCCCTTTACCCTCTCTCATGTTATCTTCCTTGCCCACCCATTGCCTCCCCCTGCTGCTCCTTCCCCCATTTCTTCTTTCTTCCATGGCCGTCTGTCTTTTTCACCAGTCAACTTCCTAGCACTTTGCTTCATCCCTCCGCCTCCAAGTTTCACTTTTCACCTGGTGTTTCTCTCTCCCCTCCCCCCACATTTCAAATCTACTCCTCAACATTTTTTTCTCCAGCCCTGCCGAAGGGTTTTGCCCTGAAACGTTGACTGTGCTTTTTCCCATAGATGCTGCCTGACCTGCTGAGTTCTTCCAGCATTTTGTGTGTGATGCTTAATAGGAAAAATACTTTGGCTTCTCTGTTAGCTTCCTGACTGGGTTCTCTACAGTCTCTCGCTGAGCATACTGAATGGTTGCATCCCAATTTGGAATGGACATTCCAATGCCCAGGATTGGACGAGGCTGCAGAAGGTCATCTCCATCATTAACACAATTCTCCCCACCATCAAGGACATCTTCACAAGGCAGAGGCTCAGCAAGCAAGCATGCATCATTAAGAACCCTCCCCTTCCCAGACATACCCTCTTCTTGTTACTACTATCAGGAAGGGAGGAGGTAGAGGAGCTTTAGAGCCACATGCAACATTATAAGAACATCTTCCCCTCTGTCATCAGATTTCTGACTGATAAAGGAACCCATGAACAACACCTCTCTATTTCTTTAATGCACCATCTATTTATTTTGCAATTTATTGTAATTTTTATGTCTTTATGCTGCAAAACAACAAATTTCATGTCATACGAATGGTGGTAATAAATCTGATTCTGTTCCTGAGCTCAGTTGACTGCAGAAGCAATGGCATAACATGAGCATTTTAGTCAATAAATCATAAATTTCCAATGACAAATTACCTTGAATGTATGATATTAGATTACCATGCCAAGGGGTTGGAGAAAATCTAAATTAAAGTGAAATAGAAGAAACTGGGTCAATTCAAATAATGTTCTTCCAAGAATTATTTTAAAAAAATCGTTCTTTAGGAGCTTAGTGGTCAGAGAAATAAAACTGTGAAACAGTGTAAATCAAACAATTTAATTTCACTTATGTATACAAAAAATGGTTCATTTGGGCATTTTTGACTCTGATTTGGTTTAATGTGGTGTGATAGTGAAGGTCATTGCATTCAATTTATCTCTCTGTGTTGTGTGTTTATTAGATAAAGTGTAGGATATATTTACTTGTACCAATTGACTGAATCCTGCATTGCATTGTGAAAGAAGAGAATGCTGTAATATTAAGACATAAAATTCTGTAGATGATGGACATCTCAAGTAACACAAAAAATGGCGGAAGAACTCAACAGGTCAGACAACATCTGTGGAGGGAAATGAACAGTCAATGATTTTGGTCAAAGCCCTTATCAAGACTGGAAAGAAAGTGTTAGAGTATTAAGTGGGTCAAAAGACTTCTCATTAATGAAAAGCAAATCTTGCATTTTTTTCCGTCCATATTTACTAAATTCCTCACTGTGCTCCTGTTTAATTATCAAGGGCAGTGTGTGAAGAGCTGTCCTTAAAGATCTTGAACTTTCCTTCTAAATTTGAGAGAGAAAAGTATGATAGGAAGAATTAACCCAGAGGAAGAACTAAGCAAGCTTAAATGTGTATTTACCGCTTGAGTGTGGGGTATTGGTTGATCAAAATAGAAGTTCCAATTGTCACCACATTTTATCTTGGTGTTAATCTAGAATAAGTGATTTAATGATATTTGTGTTACATCTCTGTTTGTGGTAGTCAGTTGGAGCATTCTTTCATGCCAGTCCTGCACAACAGCACAATGAGAGTGTTGTAGTGTTGAAGGAACCATTGCTGTAACTATTAAAGTGAACCATGTAGAAACTGTAGCTGGGAAATATAAAAGATCTTTATTCAACACAGCATATTTAGTGGAGAGAATCTTATTTTCCTCTCCTGATACAAAGTTTTATACTTGTTTAACAAGACAATAATAAATGATGAACTAGTTTCAATGGCTATTACTAACTACAGTATTTAACTTCAACAGTTTGAGTGTTGACAAGCGACATTGCAATAATCCATATTTACCATGGGAGCACATCCCAAGCGACAGAAACTTTTTCAATATTCATATGGCTGGTCTGAGAATAAACACCTGACATTTCCCTAAATATGTAAAACAATAACCAGAATATTAAGACCATAAGACATAGAAGCAGAATTAGCCATTTGGCCCATCAAATCTGCACCACCATTTAATCATGGCTGATCCAAGTCCCTCTCAACCCTATTCTCCTGCCTTCTCTCCATAGCTATGAACACCCTGATTAATCAAGAATCTATCAGCCTCCACCATAAACACACCCAGTGACTTGGTTTCCAAGCTGCCTGTGACAATGACCATCATCTGGCTAAAGAAATTCCTCCACATCTCTGTTCTAAACCTCTATTCTGAGGTTGTACCCTCTGATCCTAGACTCCCCCACTATAGGGATCCATCCTATGTAGGTCTTTCAACATTTGATAGGTTTCAATGAGATCCCCTCTCATTATTCTAAATCTCAGTGAGTACAGGCCCAGAGCAATCAAATGCTTCTTACATAATAAGCCTTCCATTTCTGGAACCCTCTCCAATGTCAGCACATCCTTTCATAGATAAAGGGCCCAGATCTGCTAACAATTCTCTAAGTGATGCCTCACCGGTACTTGTCAAGCCTCAGCATTACATCCTTGATCTTATATTCTAGTCTGCTTGAAATGCATGCCAACATTGCATTTGCGTTCCTCACTACGCTCTCAACCTGCAAGTTTATGTTTTAGAGAATCCTGCATGAGGGTACTCCCCAATGCCTTTGCACCTCTGATGTTTGACTTTTCTACCCGTTTAGAAAATAGTCTACATTTTTGCTGACACACACTTCTCTGCACTATATTCCATCTGCCACTTCTTTGCCCATTGTCACAATTTATTCTAGTCCTTCTGCAGACTCCCTGCTTCCTCAACACTACCTGCCCCTCTGCCAATCTTTGTATCATCTGCAACCTTGGCCACAAAACCATCAATTCTGTCATCCAAATTCTTGATATATATAACATGGAAAGAAGCAGTCCCAATACCAACCCCTGTGGAACACCACTAGTCACCAGCAGCCAACCAGAATAGGCTTCCTTTATTCCAACACTTTCCCTCCTGCCAGTCAGCCAATCTTCTGTCTGTGCTAATATCTTTCCTACCATGTGCTCTTTTCTTGTTAAGCAGTCTCAGTTGCAGCACCTTTTCAAAGGCCTTCTGAAAATCCAAGTAAACAACATCCATTGGCTCTTTTTTGCCTATCCTGCCTGTTATTTCCTCAAAGAATTCCAACAGGTATGTCAGGCAAGATTTCCCCTGAAGGAAAGCATACTGACTTTGGCCTACTTTATCATTCGCCTCCAAGTACCCTGAAACCTCAACCTTAGTGGAATCTAACATCTTCCCAACCACTGAAGTCAGACTAATTGGCCTATAAAAATGTTGACTGCTTATTTCCCTCCATAGCTTCTGCCTGGTCTATCAACTCAACCTGCAAGTTAACCTTTAAGGTCCTCCCTAGTCCGAGGACTCACCAATCCCTTTGCATCCCAGATTTTTGAATTTTCTCCCCTTTATAAAACAGTCAATGCTTTTATTCCTTCTCCCAAAGTGTATGACCATACACTTGTATTCCATTTGCCACTTCTTTGGCCATTCTCCTAATCTGTCTAAGTCCTTCTGCAGACCTCCCTGATTCTTCAAAACTATCTGGCCCTCCACCGATCTTCATATCATCATTGAGCCCAAGCAGCTACGTCCTGAACTGTGTGTAAAATGGCAGTGGTATGTTTTTAACAATGGTTTAATACAGGAACTTGCCATTTCATTGCCAACTTGATCTCCTCCTGAAAATTTCAATGACCACCAATTAAAATGAATATTCGTCTGCAGCAACACACACAAAATACTGGAGGAACTCAAGCAGATCAGACAGCATCTGCCTCCCCTGTGTGCTTTCACTGGGACAGAAGCAGAATGTCCCACACCCAATGACTGGTGAACAGGTTTTATTTTCAGAAGACTGGTTCTTATTTTAATTAGTAGCTGCATAACTCCGTAATAATCCCTAACACCATTTTATATATCGAGCAAGGCACATTCACCTCTGCGGCTACGTTGAGGTAGACCTCATGTTTCTTTTCAAAGGAAAGCTCAGACCCTCCAGAGTTCAAAAAGAGCTGATTATTTTATCTAAAAATAAATTTGTAATACTTCTCACTAACTGCTGCTTCTTTTCACCTGGATAATGCTGTTGAAATTCATTGACTGTGAAGCACATTGCTCATTAAATGGGGCTACTTTTTCTTCCTCTCTTCATTCTCATGATCTTTACATGGTGTTAGGTTCATGTTAGAGTGATACAATGGCACAACCAGTAGACACTGCCTCACTGTGATGCTTAATTAGGAGTTTAAGGAGATTTGTTATGCCACCAAAGACTCCAGCAAATTCCTGCAGATATGGAGAGCATTTTGAGTGTTCGCATCACTCTCTGGTATGGAGCCTCCAATGCACAGGATTGAAGGAGGCTGCAGAGTGTTGTAAACTCAGCCAGTTCCATCATGGGCACCAGCTTTCCCACTATCGAGAACGTTTTCCAAAAGCAGTGCTTCAACAAGCCCTCACCATCCAGAACATGCCTTCTTCTCGTTACTACCTTCAGAAATTACATACAGCAATCTGAAAATACACATTCAGCATTTTAGGAACAGCTTCTACTCTTCCACCATCAGATTTTTGAGCAGTCCATGATCTCTTGAACGCCATCGCACTATTTTGCTCTCTTTTTGTCCTATTTATTTAATTTCTAAATATGTTTTTTATTGTCTCTTATAGTAGGTTTTTTTTATGTATCACATTGTGCTGCTGCTGCTGAACAATAAATGTCACAAACTTTGTCAGCAATAATAATTTTGATTTTGATTCTGATTCTGGCCCAGGTTCAGTCCTGACCTTGGATGCTGTCTGAGTGGAGTTTATAAGTGTGATCATGTGACCATGTGTTCTTCCTCCAGATGCTCACTTTTTTCCTCCCGTACCCTAAAGATCTGCTGGTTGATAATTAGCAATTGGTATCTGGTTTAAATTTGTCACTTGTACTGAAGTACCATGAAAAAATCTTTGTTTAGCATGTCATCCGTACAGATCAATGCAAAACATAAGTACATTGAAGTAGTACAAAGAGAGAAGCAATAACTGAACATAGTGTTACCATTGAAGAGAAGGAGTACTGCAGATGAATAATAAAGTACAAGGGCCAAGATGAGGTAGATGGTGAGGTCAAGCGTTCACCTTTATCATACAAGGTATCCATTCAAGAATCTGATATATAGTGGGACAGAATTTGTCCTTGTGTACCAGAAGTGGCACATGTTTTCGGTATTTTTTATCTTCTGATAAAAGGAAAAGAGAGGACTCTGGGGTGAGAAGAGTCTTTGACTTATTGGTTGATATCCTGAGATATGTAGTCTGAATCTGAGGGGGAGAATAATTTATCATGAGACATGCACTTGACAGTTAGTATGGGCTTGATGAGCAGAAGGGTGTTGCCATTCTGTAATGTTCCGTACAGTTAGGATATGTACGGATGTTTATGCTCTGCTTAAATTTGCTCCTATCAGTTAATGACATTTTACTTTTATTGTCCACCCCTCTGCTCCATTCTCCCTCATCTCTTTATCCTTCCTTCCCTCTGCCTCTCTCCATATCCATTCTGCGTGCCAGGAAGTTTTGCTGAGGCGTTTCCCGGGATTTCTTGCTGAACTCACTGGTGATCCTTACATTCATGACAAGAACAGAAAAAATCATAACAGGAGTAGGCCTTTGAGTCCCTGAAGTCTGCTCAAACATTCAATGAGATCATGGCTGATGTTGTTATGAACTTCCCCTGAGCAAGTTCTAGACTTAAATCTGTCAGCCTTTGCCTTCAATGTGCACGGCCTTGCTAGTTCTGGGGAATAGGATTTTAATTATACATAATCCTGAGAGAGAAGGAATTTCTCAATGTATCCATTTCAAATTGTGGTCCCTTATCCTGAAGTCTTGGGTTCCCAGACCGGAGGAAACATCTTAGCACCATCTACTCTGTGAAGGTCTCTGAGTAGGTTTCAACATGATTGATATTTATTCTTCCAAGTACCAGAGATCCATTCTTTTGGATTCCTTTTTGTAGGGAAGCTTTTCTCACCACATCCCCTTTATTGAAGCACGTCACCATTTTGAAGACCTTTACCAGGCTGCCTGCAAAATTATCACAAGAGCTCGACAGCACTGGGATTCTGTGGTGTTTGTAGGTTTTAGGTGCAAGGTGAAAGGTTTGAGAGGGACCTGAGGGTTGACTTATTCACACAGATGGTGATCGGTGAATGGAACAAGGTACCAGAGGAAGTGGCCGAGGCAGGTGCAATAACAACATTTGACAGGAACTTGAACATGGATGGAGAAGAATATGAGCCAAAGGCAGACAAATGGGGATTGGCTTAGATCTTGGTCAGCATGGACCGTTAGGCTAAAAGACCTGTTTTCACGCTGTATGCCTCTAGATGCAAGGCTAGCTGAAAAGTGAAACTATTTAAAGGTTGAGCTTTAAGCAGATGGTGCAGAGTAAGTGTCTGTGTGTTTGATTGCTGCAAGCAGGCATACCACAAAACTCCACTATCCAACATGATCACAAGGTGAATGTTCACATACAGATAGAGGAAAGATCATGCTCACGTATTGAGGTGACTGCAACCTCATCAGTCATCCTTTAGTAAGGACGAGGCTCACATTCTACGTTGCTTACCCCAGTGTGTGTACGTCAACATCTACTGATGCAGTAATCCTCCCATAACCAGTTCCTTTTCTTCTAGCGCCCTCATACACAGAGGTCTGATAGCTAGCAATGTTCCTGTTGTCTATCAACTGAGATCACCCAGTAACAGAGAGTGATATACATTGCTAATGCAATAGGAACATCACATTAGTCCTTTTGCTTAATCTGTAACTGAATGTGAATTGAGCATAATGAACATTATATTCAAGGGAAAATATATTGAGAAATAATTTAGAACTTCATGAATTTCTATTTTACATTATAAGCACATTCCATTTATAGTTATTTATGTAACAAGTAAGTTGTTTGAAAGTGTTGCACAGAAAATAATAAACTAAGATAGCAGCAAGCCACTAAAAGGTGTAATAATTAATATGGAAACAATTATCTCCTCACCACACAGTTCGAGGAAATTTGATATGTCATAAAGGACACTCAAAGATGCTGTGCAGATTGACTCTGTGGTTAAGAAGGCATATGGTGCATTGGCCTTCATGAACCGTGGAACTGAGTTTAAGAGCTGAGAGATAATGTTACAGAGAGAGGACTCTGGTCAGACCCCACTTGGAGTACTGTGCTCCGTCCTGGTTACCTCATTGCAAGAAGGATGTGGAAACTATAGAAAGGGTGCAGATGAGATTTACAAGGATGTCGCCTGGATTGGGGAGCATGCCTTATGAGAATAGGTTGAGTGAACTCAGCCTTTTTTCCTTGGAGCGTGGAAGATGAGAGGTGACCTGATAGAGGTGTATAAGATAATGAGAGGCATTGATTGTGTGTATAGTCAGAGGCTTTTTCCCAAGGCTGAAATGGCTAACATGAGAGGGCACAGTTTTAAGGTGCTTGGAAATAGGTACAGAGGAGGTGTCAAGGTTGATTTATACTTGTGCGTATGGGCTATGCCGTAGCCTACGCCATAGCCCTGATTTTCACTTCTGCGTTGCTCTACGCCGTAGCGAGCATGCTTTGATGTGCGCCAAAACGCTAGTTGGCAGTAGGGTTTCTATGCCACTGTGTTGAATTTCTTCATGACAGACTTGGACAAGGAAATGCATTTCAAACATGTCGGCAGGTAGATTTGACGATTTGGTTCATCTATTTCGCATCGGTGTACAGACATGGCAGAGAAAATGTAACCGGAAATGCGTAGGAGGAAATGCGATGCTACCAAGCAGACCAATCACAGTTGTTGCGGTCTGCGTCGCCACGACGCATGAGTTACTTTTTTGGGGAGGTGCACGTCTCCATACAGCGTAGGGTACGCAGTACCTACGGCATACTTGCGACACAGAAGTATAAATCAGGCTTTAGGGGTAAGTTTTTTATGCAGAGTGGTGAATGTGAGGAATGGGCTACCGGCGGCGGTGCTGGAGGTGGATATGATAGACTCTTTTTAGAGACTCCTGGATAGGTACATGGAGTTTAGAAAAATAGAGGGCTATGGGTAACCCTAGGTAATTTCCAAAGTAAGTACATGTTCGGGACAGCATTGTGGGCCGAAGAGCCTGTATTGTGCTGTAGATTTCCTAGGTCTCTATGTTTCTATAAAGGCGATAGTAAATTTCTACAGCTGTTGGAGAGCATTCTGAGTGGCTGCATCACTGCCTGGTATGGAGGTTCCAATGTGTAGGATCACAAGAGGCTGCGGAGCATTGAAGACTCAGTCACCTTCATCACATGTAGAGCCTTGTCCACTATCAAGGATATCTTCAAGAGGCAGTGTCACTCGAAGGTGTCATCATCAGGGACTGTCACCATCCAGGAGGTGCCCTCATCATTACAGTCAGGGAGGAGGTGCAGGAGCCTGAAGACCCACACAGGGGAACAGCTTCTTCCCCTCTGCCATCAGATATATGAAGGGTCCATAAACACTAACTCGCTTTTTTTCTTTTGCACTCTCTATTTATTTATTTTTGTAACTTAGAGTAGGTTTTATGTCTTGTGCTGCACTGCTGCTGCAAAGCAACAAATTCCATGACATATGTCAGAGATAATAAACTAGGTTCTGATTCTATCGAAACTTATAAGTCTCTGGTGACATACTGAATCTCCTCAAATGCCTAATGAAGTAGAACTGCTGGTGCAACATCTTCACGATCACATCAAAATGTTGGGCTCAGGATAGATCCTCTGAGATGTTCAAGCCCAGGAACTTGAACCCAAAAACTTCCAATGTTTATTCTTATTCATGGATACAGCCTGACTTGCTGAATTCCTCCTGCTCATGATTTCAGCATGTGGAGAATCTCTCGTGGTTACGGTTTGTTGCTCACCCTTTCCCCATAGACATCTTAATAAAAAAAAATACTAGGTGAGGGAGTGAAAGAGAAATAACACAAATACAGACAGTTCCTTAATAGTTATCAGGTTTATAAGTTTATAGAATGTATTAGAAATACACAGTAGAGACATGCTGAACTGCAGTTGCTGGAATCTGGACCGACAAACAACTGGCTGGAGGAACTCTGCAAGCCAACCAGCATTTATGGGGGAGAAGGAAATGTCCTGATGCAGTCTCAACCTAAAATGGTAACAATCCCTATCCTCTCATCAGCCTGCTGAGCCTGTGGCTCTGTGGGACCTACCAGCCTACAAATGTTGCATTAAACAGCGATGCCTTTACAACTGTTTGGTGTCATATATGCAAGTTAATACTTCAAAATGCAAACACAAACGTTTGGTTCTAATTTCTGCACTCATCCTTCACTGTACTTCTGCAACTCAGCTGGATTGTCATTTGCTCTTTGCAACGTTCTATTCAGAATTCTGTCTCTATCACAATGACGTTAGTTTCAGAGTCAGACAGCTCAGAAACAGCATAGCCTTCGGCTGCCTGAGTCCTGGCTCACCATCCTGCACCCAGTTATATTTACTCTGCGCTGATCTAATTTTATTCTCCCTTCATTGCCCCAGAACGGTATCTCACAATTCCTCTTTCAGGCTATTTATTTATGTTATTTCTGTTGTAACACAGGAATTTTTAATGCCTTGCTTTGTCCTGCAGCCTCAGACCAACAAATGTAACCAACTATGTCATTGATAATAAATCTGATTCTGATTCTGTCATCTTTGGCACGTGGAAAGAAACTAGAGCAACCAAAGGAAATCCACATGATCACAGAGAGAACATGCAAACTCCACACAGACAGGGACCAAACCTGCTTCTCTGGAACTGGAAGACAGCAGCTCTACCACATGCTGCGCTTCCCCCCGCCTCGAAAGTGACAGCTTCACATTGAACACAGGAAGAAGCAAGATTTCCATTCAGATTAGTTTAATGTCCTGTATAGCAGGGCACAATAAAACTCCTTGCTTGCATGAAGCTCACAGGCTGAACAATGGTAACAACAAATACAACTATATCTACAATGATGACTGCAAAATATCAGAATGATGCGAAGTGCAGTTATATTTATATCCATTTGCAAGATCTGCTTGTTTTTTGCATTGGGGGAGAGGGGTTAATGTTCTTGTTGCCATTTACACGTGGGGGTGTTGATCTTTATCTTTGAATGGCTTCCATGGTGTGGCTGTCTGGAGAAGATGCATTGTACAAAGGAGTTGCATACTGCATGCACACTTTGGTAGTGAATGTACCTCTGAACCTTTGAGTAATGCAAGGAGAAAATTTATAATGATAATATTGGAAGAGGTAGAATTAGGGGTTCAACGATATGTGAGAGAGGTGATTGATAGCCATGGGGAAGAAGCTGAACATCTGAGCTCTCAAGCTCCTGTATCTTCTCCCAGAAGGTATAAGAGAGAAAAGGGGGATGGGCTGGATGACAGGCACCCTTGATGATACAAATTGGCCTCTCAGAGTCGACGCATGTTGAAGAAGGACTGGATTGGAGGAAGTGATGAGCATTACAATAAATATAGGCAAACTACAATAAATATAGGCAGCATGGAGTAAATGAGGTGCTCGAGGAATATAAAGAATGTAAGAAGAATCTTAAGAAAGAAATTAGAAAAGCTAGAAGAAGATACTAGGTTGCTTTGGCAAGTAAGGTGAAAATAAATCTGAAGGGTTTCTACGGTTATATTAATAGCAAAAGGATAGTGAGGGATAAAATTGGTCCCTTAGAGAATCAGAGTGGACAGCTATGTGTGGAGCCAAAAGAGGTGGGGGAGGTTTTGAACAATTTCTTTTCTTTGATATTCACACAGGAGAAGGATATTGGATTGCGTATGGTAAGGGAAACGAGTAGGGAAGTTATGGAAACTATGACAATTAAAGAGGAGGAAGTACTGGCGCTTTTAAGGAATTTAAAAGAAGATAAATCTCTGGGTCTTGACAGGATATTCCCTAGGACCTTGAGGGAGGTTAGTGTAGAAATAGCAGGGGCTCTGACAGAAATATTTCAAATGTCATTAGAAATGGGGATGGTGCCAGAGGATTGGTGTATTGCTCATGTGGTTCCATTGTTTAAAAAGGGTTCTAAGAGTAAACCTAGCAATTATAGGCTTGTCAGTTTGACGTCAGTGGTGGGTAAATTAATGGAAAGTATTCTTAGAGATGGTATATATAATTATCTGGATAGACAGGGTCTGATTAGGAACAGTTAACATGGATTTGTGCGTGGAAGGTCATGTTTGACAGATCTTATTGAATTTTTTGAAGAGGTTACTAGGAAAGTTGACGAGGGTAAAGCAGTGGATGTTGTCTATATGGACTTCAGTAAGGCCTTTGATAAGGTTCTGCATGGTAGGTTAGTTAGGAAGGTTCAATCGTTAGGTATTAATATTGAAGTAGCAAAATGGATTCAACAGTGGCTGGATGGGAGATGCCAGAGAGTAGTGGTGGATAACTGTTTGTCAGGTTGGAGGCGAGTGACTAGTGATGTGCCTCAGGGATCTGTACTGGGTCCAATGTTGTTTGTTATATACATTAATGATCTGGATGATGGGGTGGTAAATTGGATTAGTAAGTATGCAGATGATACTAACGTAGGTGGTGTTGTGGATATTGAAGTAGGTTTTCAAAGTTTGCAGAGAGATTTAGGCCAGTTAGAAGAGTGAGCTGAACGATGATAGATGGAGTTTAATGCTGATAAGTGGGAGGTGCTACATTTTGGTAGGAATAATCCAAATAGGACATACATGGTAAATGGTAGGGCATTGAAGAATGCAGTAGAACAGAGTGATTTAGGAATAATGGTGCATAGTTCCCTGAAAGTGGAATCTCATGTGGATAGGGTGGTGAAGAAAGCTTTTGGTATGTTGGCCTTTATAAATCACAGCATTGAGTATAGGAGTTGGGATGTAATGTTAAAATTGTACAAGGCATTGGTAAGGCTGAATTTGGAGTATTGTGTACAGTTCTGGTCACCAAATTATAGGAAAGATGTCAACAAAATAGAGACAGAGAAGATTTTACCTGGGTTTCAGCATCTAAGTTACAGGGAAAGATTGAACAAGTTAGGTCTTTATTCTTTGAAGTGTAGGACATTGAGGGTGGACTTGATAGAGGTTCTTAAAATTATGAGGGGGATAGACAGAGTTGATGTGGATAGGCTTTTTCCATTGAGAGTAAGGGAGATTCAAACAAGAGGACATGAGTTGAGAGTTAGGAGGCAAAAGTTTAAGGGTAACATGAGGGAGAATTTCTTTACTCAGAGAGTGGTAGCTGTGTGGAATGAGCTTCCAGTAGAAGTGGTAGAGGCAGGTTCGGTATTGTCATTTAAAGTAAAATTGGATAGGTATATGGACAGGCAAGGAATGGAGGGTTATGGGCTGAGTGCGGGTTAGTGGGACTAGGTGAGAGTAAGTGTTCGGCACGGACTAGAAGCGCCGAGATGTCCTGTTTCCGTGCTGTAATTGTTGTATGGTTATATAGGGTCAAAGATCATCACAGAAATGAAGGCTATATTTGAGACATCAGAATACAGAAAACTGGAACAAGGAAGATCAAACCACAACACAAGAAGAAAAGGAGAAACAAATGAGAAGTTGGTCATAGTCCGAGCAAATTAAGTTGCAGCGATCAGAATAAGATTAAAGTATCAGGATGAATAATATTAGATTCCCCAGGTTTGCTCAAAGATAATAAGGAATGTGATCATGCAGAAACCCAATTAAAGTTTTTTTGATACAGCCTTGGAATGTATTCCACTTTTTCTATAATTGATTTGTTTTCTCAGGGTTGCTGATTGAGCCTAATTTAAAGTAAGGCACATCTACTAACTGACCTTTAAAGCTGGCCTCCTCCGGTTCTGTGACCTTTCATGTGATAGTGGAAGTTCTCAACACTTGGTTCACTATTGAGAACTTGAAGAATTTGGATACCACTACGGAGTCTGCAGTGGCTTGACCACCTTATCTCCTGGCTCAGACTGTTGTTAGTTTAAGTCACTTACTAGCAACCAGAGCACAAATGGTGGCATGGATCATGGAGTCATACAGCACACATACAGACCCTTCAGCCCATTGTGTTCACACTAACCATCAAGCACTCGTCTAATTCACCGGCACTTCTAGAACCTTCAAGTTCTCTTTATGAACCTCATTATCTATCTATCTACCTATCAATCAATATATCCATCTGGGCCAGATGCTTTCCATAGATTCAACCTCAGAAAGGATGATCTCACGTCACCCTTAGAGCCTAAAATCAGAGTAGTTAGTACTGTGGAGATTCATGAATGTACCTCCATGTTCTGCAAGTCAGAGTGAGCATAAAAAAGCACTCAGCTCATCTGGGAGCAAAACCTTGCTGTCTTTAATGTTGCTTGGTTTTGCTTTGTAGGAGGTGATGGCATTGAAGCACTGCCAGAGCTGTCAAGCACCCTTCCGTGATTCAGGTTTAGTGCAGAATTGCCACCTTGCATGTGAGGTGTCTTTCCAGACCTCTTGTATTTATTTGGTCACCAGTCCTGAATGCCACTGGTCTAGCCCTCAGCAGATTGTGAACTCTTCAGTCATCCAAGGCTTCTGGTTGTGGAAAACTCAGAAGGGTTTTGTGGGGACACACTCATATAACCATATAACAATCACAGCACGGAAACAGGCCATTCCGGCCCTCCTAGTCCGTGCCGAACTCTTAATCTCACCTAGTCCCACCTACCCGCACTCAGCCCATAACCCTCCACTCCTTTCCTGTCCATATACCTATCCAATTTTACCTGGGTGTCTTTATAAAATCTATAACAATCGTGGCACGTCCTCTGACGAGTCCTTGAATCTGGCCCAGAACACCGACGGGAAGCTCCTCCACCTCCTGTGACTGCTCTGTTTTCCTTTCCTCTTTCACTCCCTATGACTAGCTTTTGATCACTTTAGTATATTCTTTTGTGGCTTAAAAGGGGATTTTATTTGATTACTCTCTAGAGAAGTGGCTTGAGATTTTTTATTTTGATTAAAAGCTATGCAAATGCGGGTTGTTATTTTAAAGGGAGTCAATGCACACTGGCCCTCAGTACAAATGGTTCACACAGTCTTTGCATTATCATCATAATGCAAGGTGAATTGTATTCTGACCAATTTTGCTTCCATCTGTGTCTGGTTTATTAAGTCATTTACAAGAGCCATTGATTTTTTTTTCCAACAAAAGATGCCTGTGGCAGAAATAATTAATGTGACATTCAAAAACTGTGCAAACAAGCCTCCTGTTTAATTCTCCTACAGTCCAGGTGCTGCTGGCTATAAAGGTATCAAAGGCAGACATCTCCTGAATGCACCTGACATCTATCAATTGAAAAAGACCAATTTCTTTAGCTAATTCCACACTCCAAACAAAACACTTAGAAATGTATTTCCATTCTGTATGCAAAAGTCAATACATTATACTAGGGCACTGAAACTCATTGCAATGGTATCTATGGATCAGGACAAACTGGTATTAACACATTATACCTGTAACCCCCAGGCTCGGCCAGAGTTTGTCTAAGGGCAGACAGCCTCCGGCCCAGCCAAACTGAGAAATTTTGTTTGTGTGGATGCTGCGTGAAGTGTTGCCCAGTTACAAATCTATACCGCAAAATATCAGACGGTACACCATATGCAATTAAATGATTGAACTTTATAAACCTTAATCTGACTATAGAGTTAGTAAAGAAAATAAAAAAGAAAAAGGGCCCATTTTAATGAAACAGTCTAATGTGCACATTGGAGCTCACGGTTCTGTCCGTCCATTCCCCTTTGACCTCCTCCGAGCATCGGTGACCCTCAGACCCTTGCTCCAAGACTCCAAGTCCACTCCGTCCGGTGGTCTAGCAACCAAACCCTACAGCGTGTTACAAACTCTCCTCACCAAATTTAGTCACGTCCTCATGATGTAGAGATAATTCGTCAACCCTTCCTGCAAAGCACAAAGTCCAACCCAGACATAAAAGGCAGTGAGTGACATAGCTCCTCAAAACGGTAGAGGTCACATTCTGTTCCCCTGGTGCTACATAGGCCAGACTATCCGGTGGTCTCCTAATTCTCTGAGACTTCTGTTCCCCCTCACCTAACTCAGACACTACTGGGGTTACTTCGGGTCGACCTGGCAAGGCCGCCCCCAGCCTATCACTCATGCCTACCTGCCACTCGGATCCCTCTGTCCCATGGTCAAGCCCTGCTTCATCCCTTGCAGGGCCCCACTGCAACCCAGGCTATCCCCAGGTAGCACCCCCTCACCTCACCTGACTCAGCGGGAGAAGGACTGGAAGTCTCTTCCTCAATCAATGGGGAGTTAGCAACAGGCAGCATATACCACCCAAACAGGTCCTCATCCTCCGAATCACTATCCCTGTTAGAGGTGGGGGCCGGCTTAACCTTTCATGCTATTGGCCCTGCAGTCGCCTCTTACTAGGTGTAGGCTCCAGGTTGGGCTTTGGGTTGATCTGCACCTCTTGTCCCAGGGCCAGCGGGGTATCCTCGGTCACTCAGATAATGTGATGAGTGCTCTTGGAACAACCCACATCAGACTCATCAGTGGAAAAACACCTTCCGGGTTCTACATCTTCTCTACCAACCTCCTCTTCCAACCCGCAGGATCCAGGGAGGCCCCAAAGTTGAATGACTCAGCGGTCAGCTATCCCCCCTTTTCCAATAGTTTCTCCCCGGTGTGTCTCACAGGGGCACTAGACATTACTGTCACCGGGAACAAATGCGCCAGGGGCATCCCCCGCTTGAAAGTGACCTCCATTTTCCTAGTGTTCCTGACGATCACTGCCATCCTGCTTGCCTGTATAACCAAGGGCTTCTGCAGTTCGGGCCTCACCAGTACCTCAGCTGAAAATCCCGACACCCCCTCGTGGTCTTCCTAAGAGGGGGTCCACTAAGAGGGCCTCACCCTCAGGCACTCCGGGAAATCTGGGGGGTCCCCATCACTCTCGCTACTTCCCCAGGATGTACCACCTTTGGCTTTGATTAGGTGAACCACACTGTTCCTCGTTTAAATTCGGTATCCCGCCCAATGCTGGCATGCACTTCCTCAAAGGCAGCTTGAAACACTGGGTGCATGGACAATATTCCCAGAAAGCTCTCACCTGCCTTTTCCTTGCAGGCCCCCATGAGCCTCCTCACAAGAGGGGTGTTGGTCCCACCAGAATTGAAATGCTGCCCTTCTCAATGGGGTCCGGACAAACCAGCACTAAAGGACCTCAGACGCTCCCAAATTGGCATCCGTGAACTCCAGTTTCACTGACAAATAACCATCGTATGGATAATCACCAGCACTGAGACCCCAGATCACCAGTGCCCTGAATGGTGTCCAGGATTAATGCTTCAGATACCAGTTGTAAAATGAATGGTACAACAACGTGACCTGGAACCCGGTGTCAAGTATGGCTTTAGCGTAAATACCCTCTATCCGTAGTGACACACTGGTGCGTGGTCCCACTAAGCCTTCGGGGAACCGGGTCTTTGCTTTTGGGGGTTCCTTGGTATATTGTTGGGAACGTGTTCCCCCAGAGACACCAGGCTATTCCCTCAATAGGTCTTCTCTAAGTTTCCTGACGCCTTTCTCTGCTTAGGTACCCGGGAACTCACTCTCCGAGGGGCTTCCCGCTACTCACACTCCCGCCTGAAGTGTCCCTTTTCACGACAGTTATAACAGAAAATTCCAGCAGCCCCTTTCTCGTGTAACCCTGGCCGTCCACTGCGCTCTGCATAGTCCCTCCCTTTAGCGGTCTGCCTCTCTACCAGTCCGGTCATATGGGTGGGGGTCCACACCCACTGTTAACCCAGGGCACCTCAGTTCTCAACTCTGCTACAATCTCCTTTACCATCCCACAGGCTGGGCTAGCCATGGTCACTTTACCACAAGGGGCTACTACTGAGGACTCTGAGCCCTCTTGCGCCTCCGACGCGTTCTCCTCCTCCCGTACCTCTCTGATCAGCTCAACGAACGAGGGAGGATGAGAACGCATGGGAGGCACAGGAGGGCAGACCCCAAGCAATCGGGTCCTGGGACTGGGCATCCTTGGCTATCTGGTCCATTCTCACCTGATCCACCTCAGCCGCCTCAGTGACCCCTCTGCACTGCAAGCAATTTAGCTGCCTCTCTAGCTGAAAAGTGTAAGCAGAAAGCTTCTCCTCCTTCTCCTGCCACAGGTTTTGAAACCCCACCTTGAGCTCCAGTGGGCTCCCTGTCATGCCAAAGGCGCTTGCAAATGCGCTCAGATAATCGGCAATGTTGGCTCAGGGTTTCCGCGTTTTCTTCAGCAGCCAACCCCCTCAAACTTTCAACAAATTTCTGTCTCTTTATGTCGTCAGAGCACTGCCACACAACTGAGAGGTCTGCTTCGCCCAAGTCTCATGCTCCTCTTCCCTCTCGGGGGTGGGCATTATTTCAGAGTATTTCCTTAGCTTCCGGTGGGAACCCTCTGCCTATGCACTGGGCCACTTATTCGCCAGAGAGGTAAGGGCTGATGCCAACTCAAAATTCTCACTCTTCACTGGGGGACGGGGACTTCCAAATCCAACCAGTCCTGCCCCTCACTCCTCAGAAACGATAGAATCCTGTCATTGAAGTCTCCATCCCCAGCTATGGGAAGCTCGACTTGTGACTCAGCCTGCTTCGCTACACTCACCTCCTCCCTGACAGTATGGACAGGCCATGGTCCCGCACACATGGGGCACTAATAGAAATGGGCAGTTTCACTACCACTACATCAGTGCTACTCTGAACTAAGACAGGGTCTGAACCTGCCATTTTATCAAATCTCTGCCCTATAACCTCAACTTTGCCAACAGCTTTAAGAGTACTCAAAAATCGAATTAACAGTTCATCAGGTGTACAAGTATCCACTCTATTCAACACGCACACATTAGTTACCGGTTACCACATGGAGGCATACCATCACTCCAACCCAGCAGCATCCATACCAGCACAGACTTAAACATACAACCCACTGGTTGAATGCTCACGGCAATCACACAGAATCCAATTAAATCAATCCCGGATGAGCCCCCACAATTATAGGCCTCAGGTTCAGCCAGCATGCATTTGTCTAGGGGAAGACAGCCTCTGGCCCAGCCAAACTGAGAAACCTCATTTGTGTGGACGATGTGTGATGTGTTGCCTGGCTACAAATCCGTACCGCAAAATATCAGACTGTACACCATATACAATTAAATGATTGAACTTTATAAATCTTAATCTGACTATAGGGTTGGTAAAGATAATAAAAAGAAAAAGAGCCCATTTTAATGAAACATTCTAATCTGCATGTTGGAGCTCATGCTTTCATCCATTCCTTCCCCATTGACCTCCTCTGAGCGTCACTGACCCTTCGACCCTCACTCCAGGTCCACTCCGTCCAGTGGTCTACCAACTCTCTCCAGTCCTGTCTGCTCTCTTTATCTTTTGCCAACAAAAGACCATGAAATCCCTTCTCTTAGACCTCGAATTGGATGGCTCACATTCCAAAACCTCTGTTATCTCTAGTCATAACCCAAACATTTCTGCTACAGAGAAACCATTACATTAGCAGTGAAACCTTACAGCGCATTACATATCGGGGTTTGAGAGGGTAGACAGCTTCAAGTTCCTCGGCATCCACATTACCAAGGGCCTCATGTGGTCTGTACACACCAACTGTGTGGTGAAAAAGGCACAACAGCACCTCTTTCAACTCAGACGGTTGAGGAAGTTTTGTATGGGCCCCCAGTCCTAAGAACTTTCTACAGGAGCACAATTGAGAGCATCCTGACTGGCTGCATCACTGCCTGGTATGGGAACTGTATATTTCCCTTAATCGCAGGACTCTGCAGAGAGTAGTGCGGACATCCCAGCACACCTGTAGTTGTGAACTTCCCATGATTCAGGACATTTACAAGGATAGGTGTATAAAAAGGGCCCATGGGATCATTGGGGACCTGAGTCACCCCAACCACTATCTATTCCAGCTTCTACCATCTAGGAAGTGGTACCGCAGCATAAAAGCCAGAACCAATAGGCTCCTGGACAGTTTCTTCCAGCAGGCCACCAGACTGATGAACTCACTCTGATTTGAGTGTGCTCTATATTACATTGACTGCTCTATTTATTACAAATTATTATAAATTACTATGATTGCAATGGCACATTTAGATGGAGGTATAACATAAAGATTTTTACTCCACATGCATGTGAAGGATGTAAGAAATAAAGTCAATTCAATTCAATTCAAACTGAGGTTTTAGCCATTAGGTTCTGTCAAGTTTTGATGGGTTCTCCATAGAAATATCACCTTTTCTCAGCCAGAGTGTGAGTGAGATTCAGAATTTCGAAGGACATGAACATCTCCAATAACATAAAATAATGAAAATATTCAACAGGTCACTGTGAGGAGAGAAAGTAGAGTGAATAGTTCAGGTTGATGATCTTTAATCTCTTCAGATGCTGACTGACTTGTTGAGTATATCCACAATTTTCTGTTTTTATTGTAATCACGCAGTCTTAGTATACACTATTTTGGTGACAATGATTAAATAGTTCAATTATTTAAACCATTTGTTTTCAAATGAACATTGAACATTTGGAATAATACAAATTCAGTTTTAATTCCCAGCAGCCAATGTAAAATTAAACATTAGGCACAATTAAAAGTATTAATCATTCACTCTTGGTTATTTGTGAATAAGCAGAATTAACCACATCTTGAACTTGTATATCCTTTTCCTTTTGAAATTCTTGTCTTTGCTTGACATTATTGTCAGTCTCATGTTTCTTTCTCATTAGGATCTCCTCAGAAAACTCCAAGGGATCCTCAGTCTTCCAGTTCTGTACTGTTGGTTAACTTTGAGTTTAGTCAGTCCTCTATTGGAAGCTGCAGTGTTCAATGCTCGGAACTGAGCTTCAGAATTCCCTTCCATCAAAGCTTGACAAGGCAACTTCTCTGACTGTGATGACACAAGATTGTAAAAGTTATGGACACTGCTCAGCTGATGATGGAAACCAAGGACTCTGTCTATATTACATGCCATCAGGCTCAAGGTCAGCTGCTATTCCCGCTATTATAGAGAAGAGGTTATTGGTGAACTCTCAGCCCCTGGGAAGACAACATCGATGAAGTGCATGAGCGAAAGTTAACCAAGTATGCAGAATTAAGGTCAGAGTGCAGAGACAGAGGGTGGAAAGACTAATGGTATACATTCAAAGTAGGTTGCCGTGGCTTTATTGCGTTCACTTTCCAGAAGTGGCTGCGTGACCTTGGCTTTACTAGAAGGGAGATCAAGTCAACCAGCAGGGCTGTAGGTGAGGCAGCAGAGACAGGGTCATCATGGGTGTGGACCAAGTACGTCCAGAGGGGCAAATAGTCGGACAGTGTATCCATCTTTTGCAAACCCTTCAGTAGTTGCATAGACACCTGAAGAGTAGACTATCTGTTGGATGGAAGCGACCAACAACTCTGATAGAGGCAGATGCCAAGTTTTTAAGCTCATCAGTAGGAGGTGGTGCTTTAGCACTGCTGGCCCACCACTTCGAGGGAGCCTTGATCATAAGCGGGCCGAAACTCCTGAAGACAGGTGGCAGATCAACTGATGATCCCACTGGTGATAGCACAGGACAGTTAACATCTTAGCCCAAGTGTATTTTCAATTCTAAGACCAGTGAATAGACCCCCTAGTATGAGATAGACTCTTGAACTCATAATCTACCTTGTCTGTCTGCATTGTATTTTCTCTGTAAATTTATTCTGCATATTGCTCTTGCTTTACCCTGTACTCATTGCACTGGTAAAATTAAATGATCTTTATGGGTGACATGCAAAGCAAAGTTTTTCACTGTACTTTAGTACATGTGAGCATAATAAACTAATTTACCAATTTACCATCTCTTTAACCTTCTTTCTTTAAGATGTTTCTTAAAGACCTTCACATTAAACAAGTTTTTTTTTGTCATGTATTCAAGGGTATAGGTAGGGAGGAGAGCGGCAAATGGATGTATTATGTGGAAATAATTTGACATTTTCCACTTACAGTGGAAAAAAATTAAAAGAAGCATATTATGTAAATTGTGAGAGGTTGCAGAGATTATATATTCAGGGGGTTTGGGTGCCCCAGCGAATGATTCACAAAAGACTATTAGCAGCTACAGGAGGTAATTTGGAAGCTAACAGAATGTTATTAATTGTTACTTGGGAAACTGAGTACAAAAGTACACTTCAGTTAAATTGTTGAAACCATTTCTGGAGCAGTGTGTACACAATATTGATCTCCTTGTTTAAGGAAAGATAACGTGTGTTTTGGAATCAGTGTCAACAAGGCTTGCTGGACTGACACCTGCAAAGGACAGGTTGTCTTGTGAGGAAAGTTTGGACAGGCTGAACTTGGTCCTGCTAAGCAAAAAAAAAAGCGTGCGTTGAAAGGGAGAATTATGCTACATCTGTGCAAATCCCCACAGCATCTGGCGACCTTGTGATCTCTGTCTAGGAAGTTGATGTCAGAAAAGCCTTCAAGAGGGTGAATTTCTGCAAGGTGTCAGGTCTTGATGGTGTACCTGGCAGGGTAATGAAAACCTTTGCCGACCAGCTGGCAGGACTGCTTAAAGACACATTCAGTCCCTCACTGCTGTAATCGAAGGATCCCAAGCGCTTCAAAAGAGCAGCAAGCATACCACTGCCCAAACACAACAGGGTGAGCTGGCTCACCAACTACCACCCAGTAGCTCTCACATCTACTGCGATGAAGAGCTTTGTGAGGTTGGTCGTGGTTAGAACAAGGACCTGGGCCTTTTGCAATTTGTTTGCCGACGCAACAGGCCTGTTGGTGTTGATTGCCAATTTGTAATCAATAAACAGAAGCCGGAAATATTTTATGTTTCTTTGTTGTCTAGGAGTACCAAGGCCATGTGGACAGCCAGTGATATTGCTTTGGTGCACCTAGACAACACAGGAACATACAATATACAGTTGTGTACAGTTCTGGTCACCGAATTATAGGAAAAATGTCAACAATGTAGAGAGAGTACGGAGAAGATTTACTAGAATGTTACCTGGGTTTCAGCACCTAAGTTACAGGGAAAGGATGAACAAGTTAGGTCTTTATTCTTTGGAGCGTAGAAGGTTGAGGGGGGATTTGATAGAGGTATTTAAAGTTATGAGGGGGATAGATAGAGTTGACGTGGATAGGCTTTTTCCATTGAGAGTAGGGGAGATTCAAACAAGAGGACATGAGTTGAGACTTAAGAGGCAAAAGTTTAAGGATAACATGAGGGGGAATTTCTTTACTCAGAGAATGGTAGTGGTGTGGAACGAGCTTCCAGTAGAAGTGGTAGAGGCAGGTTCGGTATTGTCATTTAAAGTAAAATTGGATAGGTATATGGACAGGAAAGGAATGGAGGGTTATGGGCTGAGTGCGGGTCAGTGGGACTACGTGAGAGTAAGCGTTTGGAATGGACTAGAAGGGCCGAGATGGCCTGTTTCCGTGCTGTAATTGTTATCTGGTTATATGGTTATATTTCCGGTTTCTGTTTATTGATTACAAATTGGCATTCAACACCATCATTCCCTCGGTACCAATCAACATGCTTCAAAACCAAGGCCTCTGGACCTCTGTATGCGACAGGATTCTTGACTTCTTCAAGGATCACAGTCAGTGGAGATTGGTAATAACATCTTCTCACTGACAATCAACACAGGCACACTTCAACGATCTGTACTTAGCTCAACCCATAAGGATCCACTATCTTCCAATCCTATGTCACATTATTCTACGGATTTGATGCCATTCTTTACCATGCCACGCCCACCCCTGCTTACCTGCCTATCCTGCCAATACAATGCGTAATCTTGGATATTTAGCTCCCAACTACAACCATCTTTCAGCCACGATTCACAACATCATACCTGACAATCTGTAATAGTGCAACAAGATCATCCACCTTATTTCCTATACTCTGTACATTGAGATACGACACACTGAGTACTCTCATTGCTACCCTTTTTCATTCTGCGTCCCTAATGCACTGATTTTGACCCTGCCGGCTGCAATTTTGTCCTATCATCGGTCTGCCCTTCATGACAGTCTGAACGCATGCTATCTTTGCTTTTTTTTTTGCGGGAACTGTCCTGTCCTGAGTCCCTTCATTCCAATTCCCACCACTCAGCCAAGTTAGTTTAAACCCTCCCTAACAGCTCTAACAAACCTGCCTGTGAGAACATTGGTTGCCCTCAGGTTCAGGTGCAACCCGTCACTTTTGTACAGATCAGACCTTACCCCAGAAGAGACCCTGATGATCCAGGAACCTGAAGTCCTGCCCCCTGCACTAGCTTCTCAGCCCCACACTAATCAGCCAAATCATCCTGTTTCTACCCTCACTGGCAATCCAGAAATTACTACTATTGAGGTCCTACTTCTCAGCTTTCTGCCTAGCTCCCTAAACTCTATTTTCAGAACCTTTTTGGTTTTTCTTCCATTGGCACTAATATGTACCAAGACATCTGGCTGCTCTCCCTCCCCCTCCAAAATGCTGTGGACCTGTCCCTGGTACCGGGGAGGCAACATGCCATTCGGGTGTCCTGTTCACATCCACAGCGTCTCCTGTCTGTTCCTCAGACTACTGAGTCCCCTATCCCCACTTCTCCCTCTTTCCCTTCTGCACCACAGAGTGCCAGTAACCAGGTGACTATGGCATTCCCTGGGAGGTCATCCCCCTCAACACTATCCAAATCGGTATACAATTTATTAATGGCTACAGACATGCTCTGCACTAGCTGCATATTCATATTTCCATTTCCCTGACAGTCACCCAGCCACTCACCTCTTGCAATTTAGGGGTGACTACCTCTATGTAACTCTGATCGATTATCTCCTCACTCTCCTGTACAAACTGAAGATGATGATCAGTTGCTGTGGCTCCAAATCCCTGATGTGGTCTTCAAGGAGCTGCAGCTGGATGCACTTCATGCAGATGTAGTTCCCTGGGAGTCTCTGGGTCTCACAGGACTCTAGCATCCGGCATGAAGAACACAGAATGGCCATTAACCACACTAGGTACAATAAGAGAGCAAAAACAGGGAACCTTGATTCAAGCTTATCCAGAGCCAACACCTCTTTTGAGCAGAAGCCTCCTTTGAGCCAAAGTCTGACACTCCTCCTGTCACCCCTAACCTACTCCCAACAATGGCTGCCCCCACTTGCCCCTTTTCCACTTTTAAACAAGCATTGTTGACCTGCGAGAAACCTTGTTGCTATGGCTTGCTCCTGCTGCTGATTGTGTTACCGGAATAAGTTCACCTTGAATCATAGAATATGACAATATAGAAACTTGTTTCTTCAGCCCAACTTATCCATGCTGATTGTGATGTCTACTTGCACTGCTTATTATAGGTCTGTATCCCTATCAGTCAAATGCCTTTTAAATTCTTCCATTTCATCATACTCTGGGAGCAGATTCCAGATACCTATCACCTTCTGTGTAAAAAAATACCCTTCAATTCTCCTTTAAGTTTCTGCCCTCTCACCTTAAACAGTTTGCAGAATCTGCCAAATTATCCACATCTGCAGCTGTGATCGATTTTGAGTGAAGTCCCTGTAAAGCCACTCAGAATGTTTTTCTCTGTTAAAAGGACTGCATTTCACATGCCTTGAGACTAAGCTTTAAGTCATTTTCATCTCCTCACCGGTGCCCAGGAGAGGATGAGACTTATATACTGCTGCTGCAAGACCAAATTTCTCTGCCAACTGGCCTCTTTTGGAACACAAATCATGCCCTCTGACAACACAGGCTCATGGTGAGACATTAAAAGTTGTAGACCACTTCCCATAATTGAAGCGGACTCCCATCCCAGTCATTCTCTCTTCTCCTCTTTCCCATTGGGTAGAAGACACAAAATCTTAAGAACATGCACTTCCATGCTTAAGGGCGCTATTATCAGGCTCTGAAGTGAATCTCTCCAGCACTAAAGGATGAACTTTGAACTCTTGATCTCCTTGTCTCCCTTATTATGGTCCTTGCACTTTATTTGTCTGCCTGCCCTGCAGCTTCTCTGGAGTGTAACCCTATGTACTGTGTTCTGTTTTTGTTTTAATTCCTTCATGTAATTAGGTATGGAATGATCTGCCTAGACAGCATTCAAAACAAAAGATGTTTCAGTACATTTGATAATGTGACATGTATCTCATGACAATATTAAGCCAATATACTACAATCTAAGTGATCAGCTATTGGTAAAAGTAGGCATTGCTGGTAAAGTTCTTCATAGCCATTAAAATTCTCATTCAGTTCTTGGTCACTGATGAGAAAGGTATTTTGACCTCAGTACCACACTCCTGAAATAGAAAGCCTAATTTGAACTCTGTGGGAAGGAATTTCCAGGAAGATTATTCAGGGATTTCTTCCCGCTCAAGAAATGCAACATTCTCACTGACTCCTGGGGTTTCTGGTGATTAACTGCTGAAAGAAGCATTCAAGATTGTATTGAAAACCTGAGGTTCATGTGAAGAGCATACAGAAGTCCCGAGTAAGCAGTAGAAGGAACACACCAACTTGTGAACTCCCCACATATGGCATGTTCAAGAGTTCAAAGTAAATTTATTATCATTGTTCATATACGAGGGGTGATTGATAAGTTTGTGGCCGAAGGTAGAAAGAATCAATTTTAGAAAACCTAGCACATTTATTTTTCAACATAGTCCCCTCCTACATTTACACACTTAGTCCAGCAGTTGTGGATCATACAGATCTTGGACCTCCAGAAAGTGTCCACAGCTGGGTGATTGATAAGTTCGTGGCCTGAGGTAGAAGGCGATGAGTTAATAATTTCAAACTTTCTGCATAATCACTCAAGGAGTTGACCTGCATGTGCATGTAACGAGAGCTGTATAACTCATCTCCTTCTACCTTAGGCCACAAACTCACGAACTTATCAATCACCCCTGCTGTGGACACTTTCTGCAGGTCCAAGATCCGTATGCTCCACGACCGCTGGACTAAGTGTGTAAATGTAGGAGGGGACTACGTTGAAAAATAAATGTGCTAGGTTTTCTAAAATTGACTCCTTCTACCTTAGACCTTGAATTTATCAATCACCCCTCGTATTTTCTTGTGGGCATAATCAATAAATCCAATCACCATAATAGAAACAATGAAAGACTGCTCCAACAGGGTGGACAATCAATGTGGAAATAACAACAAACTGTACAAATACAAAAGAGAGCAAAGAAAAGAAACAACAATAATACTAAATATGCAATAAATATTGAGAACATGAGATGAAGAGTCTTTGAAATAGAGTCCATGGGTTGTTGGAACAGGTCAGTGATGGGGCAAGTAAAGTTTAATGAAGTAATTCCCTTTGTGTGAAGAGGTTGAGGGGTAATAACTGTTCCTGAACCTGGTGCTGTGAGCCCTGAGGCTCCATCCTTCTTGATGGCAGCAGTAAGAAGAGAGCATATCCTGAGTGGTGGTGTCTCCTCTAATGATGGAAGCTGTTTTCCGGCGACAGTGCTCCATGTAGATGTGCTCGATGGCGGGGAGAACTTTACCTGTGATGGACTGGGTCATAGGATTTTCATTCAATGGCATTGGTGTTTCCATACCAGGCTGTGATGCAACCAGATACTATGTTCTCCACCACACATCTACAGTTTAGAAGTTTGTTAAAGATTTAAATGTCATGCTGAATCTTTGCAAACTCCTAAAGCACTGTTATGCTTTCCTTATGCCTGCACTTACATGCTGAGCCCAGGACAGGTTCTTTGAACAGTTAACACTGAGGAATTTAAAGTTGCTGACCATCTCTTGTCAACCATCTGCTGCCCAGTCTGTGGAAGAGTCCAGAATTGGAATCCATAAACATGAGAGATTCTGCAGATACTGGAATTCCACGGCAACACACACAAAGTGTTGGAGAAACTCACCAGGTGAGGCAGTATCTATGGAGAGGGATAAGCAATCAGCATTTTGAGCAGTAATCATTTATCAGTGATTATGAAGAACCTCGGTACAAAATGTTGAATGTCTATTCCCGCTTCCAAAATGCGGCCTGACTTGCTGAGTTCATCCAGCATTTTATGTTGCTCTGGAATTGGAATTGGTTTATTATATTCATAAGTATCAAGATACAGTGAAAAGATTATCTTGCATACAGTTCATGCAGATCAGATCATTACACAATGTATTGAGGTAGAGGAGGGTGGAACAACAACAATACAGAATAAAGAGTAACAGCTATAGAGAAGGTACAGTTCAGGTGCAAAATCATAATGATGTAGACTGTGAGTCAAGGATCCATATCATACTAAAAGCTATTTAATAGTCTTGTAACAGTGGGGTGGAAGCTGTCGTTGGGCCTCGTGGTATGTGGTTCCAGGCTTTTGTATCTGCTGCCCATTAGAAGGGGGAAGAAGAGAGCGTGGGTAGGGTCTTTAATTATGCTAGCTTCTTTACCAAACCAGTGAGAAGACTAGACATAGAAGATCACCTGAGGTTCCCACATTGGTTTTATCAGCCTCCTCAGAACCTACAAAACTGGAAGTGGAAGCAATTTATCCTCAATCTCAAGGGACTGCGTAAAGAGGGATATAAATGTAACGTACTGACAACCTTTCAAATTACTTAATTGACTTATGGGCTGGATAGGATGAGCTGCAATGTTGAAAGGCAATGTAAGAATGCAATCTTTCTTTGTTTATAAAATATTATACAAGATATAGGAAAATCTGTGGCTCGAAAGAGAAGGAATTTACATTTAAAAAAGTACTTTTCACGTCCTTTCAAGATGTCTGAATTTGCTTCACAGTCAATGAATTACCTTTTGAAGAGGAGTCACTTTTGTTATAGAGACAAATGTTTTTGTAAATGCGCACATGGCAAAGCGACACAAGAAACAAGATAAATGACTGTTCAACCTCAGGAAAAAAAGCCCATTCAGCCAGTGTGTCTGTGCCAGCTCTTCGCAAGAGAAATGAAAGGTTTACAATCCTGAGCATTAATTCTGTTCCTAGTAACTCCATAAAATCAGAGACAAGAAATGGATTAACTCTTTTTCTCAGCTTTCACATCCATATTATCGTTTTGCACTGAGGGAAGTGAATGTTCATTGATTACTCTCCAAATATAGAATAGATTTGCTATCACTTTAGTTGTTGATGTGTCATCTTAAAGATATCAAATTGCATGAACTACTTTCTCTGGATAAATGGTACCTTCTTTTGTGTCCAATTTTAAACTTGGCATTGGTACTTATAAAATTAGGATGAAATCATCTGTTCAAATTCTATTTATACTAATGGTTTATCAATATTTTTGAGAGTATTTTAGCATTCCTTGTTCACCTAATTTCATTAATTATTTTCACTTTATTGTCAAGCTGGTGATTTGTAGTTTGTTTATTATTGCCACTGGTACTGAGGTACACTGAAAGATTTTCTTTTATAGACTGTCTATACAGACTATTTCATAATTCATACAAACACAAGAGACTACAGATGATGGATTCTGGAGTAACAAACATGCGCTAGAGGAACTCAGCTGGTCCATGATGTAGGATTTTGACCCAAGATGTCAACAATTCCTTTCCCCCCACAGATGTGCTCAACCTTCTAGGTTCTCCAGAATCAGATTTATTATCATCAATATATGTCATGATATTTGTTCTGTGCAGCAGTACAGTGCAATACATTCAGTTAACAATGCTGTGTTACAATAATAAATAAATAAACCATGCAAAGGAAGAAGAGCCAGGTGGTGTCAGGACCATCAGATGTGGAGAAATTGTTCCTGAGTTGTTGAGTGTGGGTCATCAGGCTCTCTCCTGGATGTTGAAGGCCTTTAATACCTTCTTTTGAAGATGTCCTCAATGTAGGAAAGCTTGTCCCCATGATATAGTTGGTTGAGTCTACAACACTTTGCAGCCACTTTCAACCCTATGCATTGGAGTCTCCATACCAGGTGGAAATGCAACCAGTCAGAATTCTCTCCAACGTTCATGTGGAGACATTTCCTGGAGTCTTTGTTAACGTATCAAATGTCCTCAACCTCCTAATGATGTACAGCTGCTAGCATGCCTTCTTCATGATTCTGTCAATGTCAAAGGAATAGATCTTCTGAAATGTTGATGCCCAGGACTTTGAGGATGGTCACTCTTTCCACCATTGACCCGTCAATGAAGAGGTCAATCCAACATATTGTTTGTTTTTCAAGTTTTGATGTGTTTATTTTTACATGCTCATTTTAAGATAAATATTTTTCCCTTTCTTAACCAAATCTAAGCAGTTGCACAGTGGTGAGAAGATTAGCGAGACTTCCAGATTTTTGGAATCAACCTGGTAGATTTATTTTCTTTAGTAGCATGTAACCAGTTATTCCCAAACCATGCTGTGTCAAAAATACTTTTGCTCCTGAGCACAAATCTCAAATCTAAGCAATGATTTAATTAAAGGTACAAATTTTATGGAAGATTTTTTTCTTTGGTTTTCAATGTTAAAAGCTTGCTAGTGTAACAAGTCTTCTTCATATTTCTTCTTCTGCATATTTAAGACCATAAGACCATTAAATATAGGAGCAGAAGTGGGACATTGGCCCATCGAGTCTGCTCTGCCATTCCATCATGGGCTGATCCAATTCTTCCAGTTATCCCCACACCCCTGCCTTCTCCCCATACTCTTTGATGCTCTAGCTAATCAAGAACCTATCTATCTCTACCTTAAATGCACCCAATGACTTGGCCTCCACAGCTGTTCATGGCAACTAACTCCACAGATTTACCACCCTCTGACTAAAGTAATTTCTCTGCATCTCTGTTCTAAATGGACATCCTTCAATCCTGAAGTCGTGCCCTCTTGTCCTAGACTCCCCTACCATGGGAAATAACTTTATCATATCTAATTTGTTCAGGTCTTTTAACATTTGGAATGTTTCTATGAGATCCCCCCTCATTCTCCTGAACTCCAGGGAATACAGCCCAAGAGTAGCCTGACATTCCTCATATGGTAGCCCTTTCATTCCCGGAATCATTCTCGTAAATCTTCTCTGAACTGTCTCCAATGTCAATATATCCTTTCTAAAATAAGGAGCCCAAAACTGCACACAATACTCCAAGCGTGTTCTCACGAGTGCCTTATAAAGCCTCAACATTACATCCCTGCTCTTATATCCTATAACCCTAGAAATGAATGCCAACATTGCCTTCGCTTTCTTCACCACCGACTCAACCTGGAGGTCAACCTTTATGACATCTTGCACAAGGACTCCCAAGTCCCTTTGCATCTTTGCATTTTGAATTCTCTCCACATCTAAATAATAGTCTGCCCATTTATTTCTTCCACCAAAGTGCATGACCATACACTTTCCAACATGGTATTTTGTTTGCCACTCCTTTGCCCATTTCCCTAAGCTATCTAAGTCTCTCTGCAGGCTCTCTGTTTCCTCAACACTACCCACTCCTCCACCCATCTTCATATTATCGGCAAATTTAGCCATTAATCCATTAATACTGTAGTCCAAATCATCAACATACATTGTAAAAAGCAGCGGTCCCAACACTGACCCCTGTGGAACTCTACTAGTAACCAGCAGCCAGCCAGAATAGGATCCCTTTATTCCCACTCTCTGTTTTCTGCCGATCAGCCAATGCTCCACCCATGCTAGTAACTTTCATGTAATTCCATGGGCTCTTATCTTGCTAAACAGCCTCATGTATGACACTTTGTCAAAGGCCTTCTGAAAATCCAAGTACAGCACATCTACTACATCTGCTTTGTCTAGCCTGCTTGTAATTTCCTCAAAAAATTGCAGTAGGTTAGTCAGGCAGGATTTTCCTTTCAGGAAACCATGCTGGCTTTGTCTTATCTTGTCACGTGCCTCCAGGTATTCCGTAATCTCATCCCTAACAATTGATTCCAACAACTTCCCAACCACTAATGTAAGGCTAACAGGTCTATAGTTCCCTTTCCGCTGCCTTCCACCCTTCTTAAATAGCGGAGTAACATTTGCAATTTTCCAATCATCTGGTACAATGCTAGAAACTATTGATTCTTAAAAGATCATTGTTAATGCTTCCGCAGTCTCTCCAGCTACTTCCTTCAGAACCCGAAGGTGCAGTCCATCAGGTCCAGGAGATTTATCCACCCTCAGACCATTAAACTTCCTGAGCACCTTCTCAGTTGTAATTTTCACTGCACATACTTCACTTCCCTGACACTCTTGAATGTCTGGTATACTGCAGATGTCTTCCACTGTGAAGACTGATGCAGAATTCACATTCAGTTCCCCTGCCATCTCTGCATCTCTCATTATAATATCTCCAGCATCATTTTCTATTGGTCCTATATCTACCCTACCCTCAATTCTCTTTTACCCTTTATATACTTAAAAATTCTTATAGCATCTTCTCTGATCCTGTTCACCCTGTACACATCAGACTTCCAATATAACTCGGAGTCCTGCCATGTGCAGAAGTTCGCTGATGACACGGCCATAGTGGGGTGTGTCAGGAATGGACAGGAGGAGGAGTATAGGAAACTGATACAGGACTTTGTGATATGGTGCAACTCAAACTACCTGCTTCTCAATATCACCAAGACCAAGGAGATGGTGGTGGACTTTAGGAGATCTAGGCCTCATATGGAGCCAGTGATCATTAATGGAGAATGTGTGGAGCAGGTTAAGACCTACAAGTATCTGGGAGTACAGTTAGACGAGAAGCTAGACTGGACTGCCAACACAGATGCCTTGTGCAGGAAGGCACAGAGTCGACTGTACTTCCTAAGAAGGTTGGCGTCATTCAATGTCTGTAGTGAGATGCTGAAGATGTTCTATAGGTCAGTTGTGGAGAGGACCCTCTTCTTTGTGGTGGCGTGTTGGGGAGGAAGCATTAAGAAGAGGGACGCCTCACGTCTTAATAAGCTGGTAAGGAAGGCGGGCTCTGTCGTGGGCAAAGTACTGGAGAGTTTAACATCGGTAGCTGAGCGAAGGGCGCTGAGTAGGCTACGGTCAATTATGGATAACTCTGAATATCCTCTACATAGCACCATCCAGAGACAGAGAAGCAGTTTCAGCGACAGGTTACTATCGATGCAATGCTCCTCAGACAGGATGAAGAGGTCAATACTCCCCAATGCCATTAGGCTTTACAATTCTACCGCCAGGACTTAAGAACTTTTTAAAAGCTATTATTAATGCTTTTTGAGATAGTGATTTAGATGCATATCATATTTTTTACTGAGTTAAGTATTGTATGTAATTAGTTTTGCTACAACAAGTGTATGGGACATTGGAAAAAAAGTTGAATTTCCCCATGGGGATGAATAAAGTATCTATCTATCTATCTATCTATCTATCTATCTATTAGTCACCAGCTTCCTTCCATAATTCATCTTTTCCTTCTGAATGACCTTCTTAGTTTCCTTCTGCAAGTTTTTAAAAGCTTCCCAATCCTCTATCTTCCTATTAGCTCTGGCTTCCTTGTATGTTCTCGCTTTTGCTTTTACTTTGGCGCTGACTTCACTTGTCAACCCTGGTAGTCTCCTTCTTGCATTCAAAGATTTTGTCTTATTTGGAATGCACTTCCCTCATTTTTTGCAGGAATTCCAGCCATTGCTGCTCTGCTGTCCTTCCTGCTGGTGTCCCTTTCCAGTCAACCTTGGCAGTCCCCTCTCTTGCCATTGTTATTTCCTTTATTCCACTGAAATACTGACACATTGGAATATAGTTTATCCTTCTTGAATTTCAAAGTAAACTTGACCATATTGTAATCATTGTTCCTAAGGGTTCCTTAACCTTAGGCTTTCTTATCACCTCTCCATATCGTTGCACAATACCCAGTCCAGCACAAATGATCCCCTAATGGGCTCAACAACAAGCTGTTCTAAAAAGCCATCCTTTAAATGTTCTACAAATTCTCTCTCTTGAGGTCCAGTATTGGCCTGGATTTCCCAATCGACTTTCATGTTAAAATCCCCAATGATTATCATGACATTGCCCTTCTGACACGCCTTTTCTATCTCCTCCTGTAATTTGTAATCAACCTCTCGGCTGCCGTTTGGAGGCCTGTATACAACTGCCATTAAGGTCCTTTTACCCTTGCCATTTCTTAACTCAACCCATAGAGACTCTACATTTTCCGATCCTATGTCATTCCTTTCTAGTGATTTAATATTATTTCTTATAAACAGGGCCACACCACCCCATCTGCCTACTAACCTGACTTTCTGATACACCGTATATTCTTGGACATTTAACTCCCAATGGCAGCCATCCTTTAGCCAAGTTTCAGAGATGGTCACAACGTCATACTTGCCAATCTGTAGCTGAATTTCAAGATCGTCCATTTTATTTCTTATGCTGCGTGCATTCAAATGCAACACTTTCAGTCCAGTATTTGTTGTTTTCTGTTTTAACTGCAACACACTTCTATTGCCCTGTAACTCATCCCACTGGCTGTGACTATGCCTCATCTCCCGCCTGTCCTTTCTATCATCTCTGTTGCACATTATCTCTGATTTATTTCTGTTTTCCCCTTCCTCAGCCCTATCACTCCGGTTCCTATCCCCCTGCCAAATTAGTTTCAACCCTCCCATAACAGATCTATTAAACCTGCCTGCTAGGAAATTGGACCCTTTTGGGTTCAGGTGTAACCTATCCTTTTTGTACAGGTCGTACCTCCACCAGAAGATGCCCCAATTATCCAGGTACCTGAAGCCCTTCCCCCTGCACCAGTTTCTCAGGCACTAATATCAATTAATTTGCAAGGGTGGAGTCCTATTGATGGAGATGCGCATGAAAGCTTAAATTATTAATTAATTATTCATTATAAGGAGATTAAGGATATTTGGCATGTCACCAAATACTCAAGTTAACTTCTAGAGACGTGCTGTTGAAAGGAACCTGACTGATTTCAGCATGGTCTATACAGCACTTCCAATGCACCAGAATGCAGGCATTTTGGGTGTACTCAGGCCTGTTAGGGCAACAGCCTCTCCACCACTGTCAGCATCTGCAGAAGGTGCTGCCTCGAGAAGACAGCATCCGGTATCAAGCATCACCATCACTGGGTCATGCCCTCTGTCACTGCTACCGAAGCCTGAGGTCCTTTCTTACAACCATTCCATGATTGAACCTACCTGCACAACTGTAACCTTACATCAACTATGGACGACTTATTGTGTAGTGTGGGCTTTGCTGGTCTAAGAGGTAGTCTGCACAGTGCTCTTGATTGTTCGTTCTTTGTTTCATTTTTGCACTAAAAGTCTTCCTTTCTGCAAAATCTTTTTTTTCACTGTGTGGTGTAATTTTTAAGCATAACTTATATCCTGCATTATTTATGTTCTGTGCACTGTCTGTACCTATGTGCCTATGATGCTGCTGCAAGCAAGTTCTCCATTGCTCTGCAGCTCACCGTGCCTGTGTGCATGACAATAGACTTGACTGCCAAGCAAAGATGAATTTCTCCCCTTTTCTATTCAGTTTGAAGGTGAAAAGATAAGATATTTTAAATATGTTTCAATATTGAGTAAGTAGTTCATCATTAACTTCTTAAGGGCAATTAGCTATGTGTGATAAGTTCTGCCCTTGTCCCTGACACAGGAGTCCTCTGAATGAGTGAAAATAATATATTAAAATGTAAGTCAATCTGAATTATAGAAGAGTTCTGAATTTGTTATCGCAAATTGAATTCTGTTACCAATGCATCTTCTTAGAACAGCCAGGAAGGAAAATTTCCAGCATTATTCTTTTTTTCAAACATTTCTTTACCAGCAAAACACAATAAAATAAGCAGGGCCTCATAAACTATTTACAATTTCAAATTAACTATGATTATTACTATCTGCAACACATTCGAGCCCCTGAGGGGCAATGCTTTCTTGTTGCTTTGTTTACTGAAATTGCAGTGGAAATAGTTAAGATATAAGATGGGCTGTCAAAGTTAGCATTCTTTGTAAGTTTGCTTTGCTGAGGAATTGGATTGAACTCATCGAGGCGTGTTAAGAGATTAGGTAGCTCTGGTGCCGCCCGATCAGTTACAATATCGTAAGAGTTGTCAAACCTATGCTGCCACCCTCATTAAGGTACAAGTTTTGTAACACACTTTGCCTGAGGAGGGTGGCAGGTCTCTGTTGCCCTGAACATAAGAAAGGTTACTGGAACAAAAAGGACTCATCCTCAAGGTAGTCTCAGGGCAGCTGCATAGGAAGCCACAGAGGGAGTGACATCACAGGGCTTTTCAGTGGGTGTGCTTACTCCAAACACGAGAAAATCTGTAGATGCTGGAAATCCAAAGCAACACACACAAAATGCTGGAGGAGCTCAGCAGGCCAGGCATCATCAGTCCTGGTGAAGTGTCTCAGCCCAAAACGTTGGCTGCTTACTCTTTTCTATAGATGCTGCTTGGCCTGCTGAGTTCCTCCAGCACTCTGTGTGTGTTGCTGTGTGATTGTCCATTAGGTGATCGTACAGCTTGGTGAAGGTCCCCTGCTGTGAGTGTCCCCACATTGTTAACGATTAATGCCAAAGGAATCACAACAAGGCAGTGAGAACTTAGATGTGTGGATAATGTAAGAGTAAGAAAAAAATAACTAGGCTGATCTTTTGACTATTGGAATATAAGGCCATCAGATGTAGTGATCGAAAACGCCAATGTCAAATTGCAGATATTTTGATCTGTAACTTCTTGTAACTTTTCTTTCTTACAACTGCTACTTTCCTGGATCACCATTGGAAGTATCTGGTCCACTTCTACAGCATTTTGAAACTTAACCGGGAGCTAACCTGAGTAGCACAGCTGATAGATCTGCTGATTTACAGCTCCAGTGATCCAGGTTCGATCCTGACCTCGGGTGCTGCCGGTATGGGTTGTAGGCATTTCACCCTGTGGGTTTCTTCTCTCAACCCAAAGACTTGTATATTAGTAGGTTAATTAACTGATGTAAACTACCCCTAGTAAGTTGAATTTTGGCAAATAAAATGCTATTTTCTCTGAGTTAATGGTCAGCTTGGACTCAGGAGGTTAAAGGTACTGTTTTATGTTATAAGTCTCCAGCACTCTAAAAATGCTCCAGAAGAGAATCAATTTTGGATCACCCAGTTTGAGTAAGCAAACAAACAATGCCCAACCCAATTGTGGGCAGAATTGGCAGAGTATACTTAAACATATTTCAGATATATGATATATGGTAAGTCTTATGAAATCCAGTGTTGTAAGATTTTAAGTTTATTTAAAAACACCTTTACTTTGGTGACAATAAGATATATTAGTACCTGGATTGCTCAATATAAATATTCCCAAAATTATTTGTTTTCCTACTAGACGAGAGGAGCAATCTTTCAAAGTGGAAGAAATAAATTGTTTGTTTTAGTTAATAGTGTCAAGTAGAGCACACTGAGTCTTCTAACTGAAGAAATTGTTGTTTGATTTTACGTGGGATTGAGGTCAGCCTGGTTTACTATTGAAGATATTTTTAAAATTTGAATTTCTCTAGGAAGCAAAGCATTCAGTGAGATTTTACTGATAGTTACCTACATACAAGTTTATCGTCTTTACCCATCAATTTCAAAATGCTTCTCCTCAGATCTTTTATTGTGTTCATAATGGAACTTAAAATCTCATGGCATTAGAAAGTAATTATATTAAAACTTACAGGATCCCATGTTTTAATGCTTTTTGTGGTGGATAGAATCAAAGAGCAGAGGGCATTAATTTAGGCTAAAGTGTTGCTCATTTAAGATCAGGGTGAGGAAGGGTTCTTCTCTCAGAGGTTTTGAGTTCTGTATCTCAGACTGTAAGACCATAAAACCATATTATAGGAGCAGAATTAGACCATTCGGGCCATTGAGTGTGCCTTGCCTTTCCATTATGTCTGATTTATTATTCCTCTCAATCCTATTCTTTTGTACTCTTTCCGTAACCTTCGGCTCCCTTACTAATCAAAAACATAACAACCTCTGTTTTAAATATACCCTATGACTTAGACTCCACAGCCATCTGTGGCAATGGGTTCCACAGATTCACCACTCTTTAGCTAAATCAATTCTTCCTCATTTCTTTTTTAAAGGATGTCCTTCAATTCTGACGCTGTGCCTTCTAGTCTTAGACTCCCCAATCAGATAACTGGGGAGAGTGAGTCATTATTTGATTCAGACAAACGTGTTTTATTTCCTGGCGCACTGGATGCTGAGTGGAGACCTGATATTGGTATATAAAATTTCAAGAGGCTTACATAGATAGGGTAGATAGATTCTATTTTCAAGGGTGGAAATATCAAATACTAGTGGGCACACGGTGAGAGCAGGAAAGGAGATGTAGGAGGCAAGATTTTTTTTTACACAGTGAGGGGTAGGTGCTTGGAACGCATTGACAGTGGAGGGGGTGGAAGTAGTTACGATAACAATGTCAAAGAGGTATTTAGACAGACATAATAAGTGTCAGGGAATGGAGGGATATAGAGCATGTGCAGGCAGGTGAGATTAGTCTAATTGGTATTGTGCACAGCATAAGTATCGTGTTCTGGTCTGTACTATTCCATATTCTTGATCGGTGAGTGGGATGGGTAGATTTTTAGACTTCGCTGGAATTGTCAGTTATGGGAACAAAAGGATAGTCAGCTCAGTTCTGGTGGAGCTCAGAAAGACAGGCGGCATCAACGTAGGGAAATGAACAGTCGATGTTTTGAGCTGAGACCCTTCACATAGACTGCATCTGCAGACTATCTTGTGTCTCAATTAGGATCAGATGATTCTATTGAGTGAGAGATCAGGCCTAAGAGGCTGAATGGCTGCTTTTTTCTCCTACATTATTTTGTAACAATGTTAAAACTGCTCAGGTTCTCCTGACTGGATGGTGTCTCTGAGGAGAAAAGAGTGTTACGTTAATTCCACAAAACCTCATTGATGACAGGAGTACTCCAAAGCCAATATTTTAAGGAATTATATGAAATCAGAAGACACTGAAGCATTCAGCAGGTCAGCAAATATCAGGTCAAACAAATTAAACAGAAATGGTTTTGTGTTTCATGTTTAAAGAATAATGTTAATTTTGGCTGTTCAGAAACTTCTGATTTTAAGCACGTATCTCTAAGATGCACTATGGGTAGAAATCAATGTAGTCAGTATTCTCTTCTATCCTCAGACCACACCCTGCACAGAGAAGCCCTTTTCACATTGTATCATCTACACTCTACAGACTGATACAAGGAGATTGCTATAGTTCACGTATTTCAAGTTATTTATCCACAAAGTTTAATGGAAGTTTAATGAATATCAAAAATAAACATCTATATTTTCAAAATTAACAGATATTTTACTGTGATGTGTCAGTGTTTCTGCTTCTCCAGAGTCTAATGGTTGTCATCTATGAGTTACATCAGCTCTCTCAGATCTCACAAATACATTCAGTGTCACTTCATTTCTTGTGGTGCCCCATCCTGTCCTATATCACTGTTTCTCTTGCAATTTGCAACATTTTTGCCTTCCCTATTAATCGTTCTAATGAAAGATCATTAATGTGAAATGCTAATATTATTTCTCTCTCCACTGACTTCACCTGAGTGTTTCCAGCATTTTCAGTGATTATTTTAGATTTCCAGAATAAGAAGTATTTTAAATTGTAGACCATTACAGCACAGAAATGGACCACCCCCACCCATCTTGTCCATGCCAACCAAAATACCTATCTATGCTGATCTAATTTGCTTGTATTAGTTCCTCTGTACCTTTTCTAATTACTTGTCCAGATGCTTTTTGAATGTTGTAATTGTACCTGCCTCTCTTTTAATGGCTCTGCTTTCTGATTGTTTAGCAATTAAAAGTGGTTTAGCTCTGGGTTGTAAACGAAAGCTAGTATTCAGTTCTTAGGAGCAGTAATCAGCCTGAAGTTAAAAACACAGATTAGCAAACAAGTTATGGAGCAGACTGCTAGTCCACAACATCTTGTTTATTTCTGTTTAAGAGGTGCACTGTAAGATAAAGGATTGTTTAATTTGGTTTGTTTCAAAACAGACAACATTGGCTAAGATGCTTAGTTTAAAGAAGTTTGTAAAGCAGATGGAAGCAATCATTTAGCATATCAAAATTGATGTTTATAGCTGGGAGTTTTATATACTCAAGGATACAAGGAATGTAACAGAATTAATTATGGTAGATGGGAACTATGTTTCCAAAAAGCAGTCAGACTGTTTGTGTAAAAAGGGTATCTGAAGAAATGACATACGCGTGAAAAATGACACAAGCAGGGGAAAGAATATAAATGTAGAGAGCAGTTCAGGCTGAATAGGAATGGAGTAAAAATGATCAAGAATCATTGGAAAAAGTTGGGGTGAACTAGAATCTATTCCTCCGGCTTTGATCTTTGCTGTGGTTGAAGTGTTCATCTGCATCACTGGTACCTCTTCAATTTATAGGAATCTCTTCAGTTTTTGTGTTTTGTAAATCCTTAGTTTTTCTGATATGGTTTGCAGTCTGGAAATGTTTAAGATAGAAACCCTTGGTGAGTTTTAAATGTGTTTTCAGAATGTTGTTTGGAATTAAATGTGAAAATAAATGAAGTGTCTTTTAAACTACAATACTTTGTTAGCCGCAAGTATCTTCTCCTTGGTAGGGAGCGGAGACCCACTGCTCAAATTGTAGGTATTGGCAACTAAGCTTAACACACAGAATAAATAGGAAAGTAAACTAGTCTTTGAAGATTGCATAGCTACAGTATAATCTCCCTTTAGTGAGAGTATTCATGGCTATTTATATATCAAAATTATACCAAAATTATTATCTTAGAAAGAATTACTATTATGTAGCAGATTTCCAACTCAGAGAGCCCTCGACAAGTGCTGAAGTACCCCACCTAGTAATATAAAATGGTCAGCATCTTAGTTTACATCTGTTGTGCAGGAAAACGAATGTATTAATGATATATCAGAAATATGGGACAATACCATGACTGCTCCTCAAATTGAACATTATTAATATTTTATTCTTCCAGTTAGAGACTGGAATAATGAAGGGATAGAACATAGAGTAGGAATACAGATTAGACGGACCAAATCTCACTGTATGACCTGTTGGACTCAGACCATCATAATTTGTACTAGGTCCCAACAGTGTAGCAATAACCCATGTCTGGAGACATCAAATTGGCCCCTCTTTAGACAGAAACGAAGCACCGGGTGGGGACCACATGCGGCAGAAAGAGATCTTCCCATCTAACCAACTATTGGATGGAGAACACACACAGGTTAAACTCCTTCCACATTTGTCCACATGGACGAATATTTATGAACGATTTTTGACTTGGCCATTCGTACAGGTGTGACACCTCCTTGGACATACTGCAGGCTTCTTACTTAGCTATGGTGATAAACTAGGCAATAAACAAGTAAAACAAACTATCGGGATAGACTTCTCTGCGGTCAGGGAGGCCAGCGTACTGGTAGTAACTAAGTAACAATTAAAAAACAAGCAGCATGATGTTTTAAGAATTCTCCAAGATACTACTGAACCGAATGCCAAAGGAGTTCCAACACACAAGATAGAAACATATGCCTGCAGCCCACAAGCAGGAAGCATTGGTTCAAGAATTGGAACACAGTCATGCCGGTGGACAGGCCTCTCATGTAAAGTTAGCCATATTATATTAGTGGCCTTACAAATTGAGTGGTCATAAGCACTTTATTGCAAATTGTAAAGAATGTTTGACGTATAATCCAGGATCAGTCAAAAGTCCACCTCCTACAGGAGAAACAAACCCAACTGCACCAATGCAGGTGCGGCAAATATATTATTAAAGCCTATTTCTGGCATCCCAAGGCAGCCCACTTTATTGGAAATTTAGTAACTATATTTTTGTGATAATTGATCTTTGTTCAGGATATATGTAGCTAGTTTCCATAACTTCTTGTAGTGACGCCATAGCTGTCAGAGCACTCCAAAACTCCGTTTTCCCATATTCTGCACCCACTGTCTGCATACATGCTGGCTGACAGTCTTCCCTCAGTGGTAAAGGCTTTCAGGTCATGTGTGAGCAAACAGACATCCAAGTAGAGTGTAGAACCCCATTCCAGCTGCAATCTAAAAGAATGGCGGAGAAAAGGAATCGAGAGATTAAGGAGGCCTGGAAAAACTGGTCTAGTCTAGAGGCAAAGTAGGCTACCCTTGTCCCTGAAGTGCAACTGTCATAAACAAAGTGGCAATTGTGAAATTATGAATATATAAGTATTTGACACCTTATTTCTTAATGTACAATGTCCACCTAAGGGCACCCCTGATCACTAACTCAGGCCGTCCATCACCAACAGCACTACAAATCTCCTCAAGAGAATTCAAGAGAAAGCAAAAGAACCTGACACTATAGGTTGGAGTCCAGGAACAGAAATAATTCTGGCCCCAGTTAGCATACTAAATGCACACACACACACTCAATGTCTCAGGAACAGCTTCTTCCCCTCAGCCATCAGATTTCTGTGTGGACATTGAACCAATGAACGCTAAATCACTATTTTACTCTCTTTTGTGCTACATATTTATTTTTTATATTTCCTGTAGTACTGCTGCCACAGAACAATAAATTTCATGAGATATGGTAGTCATATGTTGCCTCATAGACGACATCAAACATGCTCCAGCATGACTTATCCCTCCATAATGAGTGAAAACCTTTTATTAGACCAGTACATGGTTCCACCATGAAATTCCTCCGCCCCGATAGGAAGGGGAGGGGGGTGGTGGTGAGATGTATTGTAAAGATGAACACGAGTTTAAATCTGAACAGGAACAAAAAAAACTCCTCTTTTCTTGTAGAAGGTCTCAAAGATATATTGCCCAGGGATAATACATCCAAAATGTGTTGCTGTTTTCAAAATAAGACAGACTCAAACTCTAAGAAAAATACTACTTTTGCTTTATTTTACTTTTAATATTTGTGCTTGAATCAATATTGTTCAATGATGCCTTCCTTACCATTTGCTCTTTCTCAGATGAAGTTGCATTTACTATGGAAACTGTCTCATTTGGCTCGGACACCCGAAAACTTAATGACTCCAAGAATATTAGGTTAAGGGATCTGTGACCAATGATGTTTCTAATTTAAATATCAATCAATGGCCCTTATCTCTTGGTCATATGTGAACTAATACAGTGGAACCATTAATTCCTGCCTTTGGAAAAGTGATTGATCTTGCCCACTTACAAATTCACTCTGACCACATTGTAATGAAATGAACATAGATACATCTGAAGTCAAAGAATCACTTGCAGAAATTATTAATAACATCCTAGCAGAACTGAAAGATTACAGCCCAGATATTGAAGGCAAACGAATGGAAGAATCCCTTGACATGGATCCAGCCACACTTGAAGAAAAGTATAGACACATGACATTGAAACCATTAAACTAGAACGTTATGAAAACCCTATTTTTTAAAGAAGACTTCTCCATTAGACAAGTGTCTTTTGCACTTTCCCTTTTCGGCCAAAAAGTACATGCACAATGATGTTAGGCATTCCCGTTTCTCTAATTATGACCACTCTTCCACTCCGTTGTTTAATGTCAAAGTGACATGACAATCTTCTGATTTCTGCCTTATGTTTTGAATGGTTCAGCAAAGCCCTTGAGCTGGGTTTTTGCTTGGGAAGATAAGATGGAAAGATGCACTGAAGCACAAGCTAAAATAAAACAACAATGCTTTCATCCCTGGTCAACTGGAACTGTGAAGTCCAATCAGTTTTCTGGAGATTTTAGTACCATAGACTTTTATATTTATCCATATTTCCTATTCTCCCTTAATCAAACAGTTGCGAATAGTTCATGCTGTGCAATACTTTGCAATAAAAATTATTTCAGAATTATTGGTGTCCTTACAAATTCAGTTTTATTTCAGATAGACTTCGACTATAAGATGAAAATCGGGGAGACAACCCTACAACAAATTTTACTGTTGGAGGCCAATTGATAATGCACAGATAACATTCCTTCCCCAAATAGACATTGTTACATACACAGACAAGCCTTCGATTATTGCTGTGTATTCAGTAACATGGTGGTGTCATCAACAGGCAGAGGGAGAAGGAAAACAATTTGGCCTGATACAATTTTCATGGTTTTTTTAGAATAAATATTAGTGTAAAACTGCCTGCTCACTCTCTCAAATAGAATATCTATGTTTTTGTTGTATTTTTGTTCTATGAAATCATCATTGTAAATTATGCTTTTTGTTATGTTTGTACTGACTGAAATAAATTAATTTCATTCATTCATTCATTTATTCATAAGAGCACTGATGTGATCCTTTGGCTGATCTGGAAGGTAGAAATGTCTGTTGATAAAAGTTGTTCAGACATACAGACATACAGTGATTGGAAAATCACTCACTTTTTAAGGTTTATAGAGGAATTGACGCAGAGTAATTTGATGATTTTATCTATATTGCATATCTCAAGACAGGAATGCAAATCTAGTTTTAAGGAATAACTTATGATCGATACAACCAAGAATGTTCTAGAAGGACTTGATGTTCATCTATAATGGCAAGTAGAAACTCAGTCAAATCAAAAGAATATTTTCTATACATTATGAGTGTAAGTGAACTCAGACGAGTGAGGCACCTCCTTTTACAAGTTTCCTTTGCAGACTCATACTAAGCCCCAGACTGGTTTAACACTCCAGCAGAAACAATACTAAGACCGTTCCAGCTATGGCAAACTTAGCTTCTGCAGCTGCAAGCACAGTTTCCGGGTAGATCGGCACTACTTTAAATTGGGTTACAGAATTTTACTTTTCCAGTGGACCATTCCTCTAGCCATTGGAGTATACTTTCTGTTAAGATGCTGAAGGATGGAAATTAGGTGGCTTTGGCTTTTTAGAGAATAGCTTCACTCCTAAGATTCTGTTAACTCCAATACCTAAACTGCACTACCATGGGTTACTGTTTCTCTCTTATGCCTATGTCTGATTTGCTATATGCTGCCTCATGCCCGCCTCTTTACCCACTCCTCTAGTTTGTCCTGAACCCTGAGTGAAGAGCAGGGACTGCCCTGATCATGTTATCTTTGTGCCTCTCCTTTTCCTAGTCATGATCACTAATGTTGTGCATGAGGATGCACGTCTCTCACCTCATCTTGAGGGTGCTGCCATGAATAATTGTTCTAATAACGCAATCTCATGAAAAAATGAGACGACAAACGTTTTCACTTACCTAGTTGTATATTACATACTGGCTTTCTAACATGGGTAACTTTTTATTTACAGTACTGTGCAAAGTCTTAGCCACTCTTGACTTTTTATATGGCTCCAGATGGTATGAACTCCACAGAGCCCTCAACTCAACATCACTGAGAGACTGGAGAGACAGAAGCAAGCACGACAGCCAATGTCTGCAGAAGAACTGCAGCAAGTTCTCAAAGATGCTTGGGCCGATCTACTTGGCCAATTTTCCTAAGCGTACCTAAGAGAATTGATGCAGTTTTAAGGGCAAAGGTCACATCAAATATTGCTTTGATTTTGTTCTTTTTTACTATTTACTGCTCTTTATAGTAATTTTTTGATATTTAGAAACATTTGTTATTTGTGAAGGTACCTTTGCTTTACAGATTTTGCATATGCCTAAGATTTTTACACAATACTGTATATGGTTCTTAAGATTTTATATAATGTACTTTGTAAATATGTTCACTGCTAATGATTGCATTATATTATTATGGTTTACACCTTTGACTTTTAAAACCATCTATCTTACTATATTTTGAGTGTTTTGTTCTACAACAGTAAGAAACTTGCCAGGAGGAGAAGGAGAGCAACCCCTGAGCAATTCTATACTCCTGATCATCTTTTTACCTATTCTGTTTCAATTTCTTCAGAGACAGTGATGTAATCCTGGGATCTCCAGGTCTAGAAATATAGTCACAAGGTAGAAGTATTTGAAGTGCTTTACTAACCATTTGGGTGGAAACATATATTGCATATGTGGTACTCCTACAAGACAACAAGTAGCACTACTATGTCTATTAATACTGTTATTCATTTTATATTTATTGTTACTAGGACACTCTGTATATTTGGCTGATAAAACCCCATATTTGACAGAACAGACTAAGTAGCCTTGATCAATTAAAGTTTTCTGGGAAAGCGTAAAAGTTGGGAATGTGTCAATTCTTCTCAGTTAGGCCCAAACTGTAACAAAGTAAACAGGGAAAGACACGAACAATTATACCCAGAGCCAGAATCAGCAAAAAACTGGAAGAAACTTATGCAGGTGGTATGTTTAGTGTCAGAACGTTAAGTTACAGCACACCAGTAGACGTTCACTCCCATGGAAGGGACGTAACCAACCGCTATGTTCTGACATCTTTTCTCTGGAACTCTAGAATTAAATGTAAAGACAGAATCCACAACAGAGGAAATGTTTCACCTTTTATGTATGTTAGTATATTGTGAAATCATGTGGGTGGGATTTTCTATAACTAAAATGTGAAATTAATTACTAGTCCTTGGACAGTAATACACAATCAGGCTCATATTCAGAAAACCTGAGTAAAGTCATACACTGCATCAAAAGCAACGCAAGCACCCCTGTGAAAGTGAGGAACTGTCTTCAGCTTAGTGAGAGACACTGTTGGTTGACCTGATGATAGAGACAGTGAAAATCACATAGAAACCAATACCTTGAAAGGTGCTCAATGAGTTTGAGCATTGGATCGAAGATTGCCTTTCAAGCACTGGTAACCTACAGGAACAATTGGTGTAGTGATAGCTTGTTCTGTTCTCAAGAGGAGTCTTCTTGATCACAAAGTTGATATTTGGAGGACAAAGAAGCTGGGTTATAAATCTTCACTTAGCGGGGGGGAGGGGGTGTGCAATAGGAAAGAGGATTCCCTGGGACTGGGGGCTCATGTTTTGCCAAGTTTTTTAAAACACAACAGCTGAAGATCGTAAGATCAAACAGTTGTAAGTAAACTTCCAACTAGCAGTGGTATAGCTTCTGGTCATAAACAGGAGTCAGCCTTCAGTTCTTAGAATGTAAATGGAAAGCAGTAATCAGCTTAAAGTTAAAAACTATGGAGCAGACTGCTAGCCCACAACACCTTGTTTATTGCTGCTCAAGAAGTTCAACATAAGACAATGCATTATTTAATTTGCCTTTTTTCAAAATGGACAATGTTGGCTAAGTTGCTTAGTTCAAAGAAACTTGTAGACGAGGTGGATACAATCATTTAGAACATATATGTCAAACTCAAGGCCCGCGGGCCAAATCCGGCCCACGGTGAAATTATCTTTGGCCCGCGAGATAATATCTAATTACTATTAAAGCTAGCCCCAGTAATTGAAGCGCCTATGGCGTATGATATGGCTAATGCTGAGTTTATTCAGGTACCAGGTTTTCAGGGGTTTTAGTGTTTATTCGGCAGTCTTCTTCATAAGAAACGGAATTTGTAAAGTGAAACACTTCATAGTTATAGCAGAGACTGAGACACAAGAGAGCAGGCTGAAAAAACGGAGGCAACGAAAGCTGCATTCGCACGCGTCCGACTGATCCGGCCCGCATGAAGCTGCATTTTGCTCAATCCGGCCCGTGACCTAAAATGAGTTTGACACCCCTGATTTAGAATATCAAAAACTGATGTGCTTATAGTTGGGAGTTTATGTACTCAAAGGAGATAGCTTTAAAATATTAATTATGGATAGCTGGGACCAATGTCACCAGAAAGCTCTTAGACCAGATGTGTAAGAAGGGTACCCTAATCGTCTAGCACTAGCAACCAACTGGAATGGTTGGAGGAGTGATTGCCTATTCCCAAGAGGAGTTTTGGCATGATTCTTGATCTCAAAGCTGTTATCTGTAGGGGAAAGCTGGGCTATAAATCTCCACATACAAGGGTGGGTGGGGGATGTATGATGGATATTCATTTCCTGGGCCGGGGGTCTCATGTGATGCCAAGTGTTTTAAACATAACATCTGCCACTTAGAAGATCAAACAGTTGGCATGTCTTTTTAGTTTATAGGAATTACTGCATAAAACGTTCTGGAAGTGCTTTTCATTTTAGAAATGGTTTGCATTTTGTATATGTCTAAGATAGAAATCTTCTGTGAATTATAAGAGTGTTGTGTGGATTTAAATGTGCCTCATTGAAAATAAATGAACTGTGTTTAAACGACTTTGTTAGCTGGAATTATCTTCTCCTTGGTAGGCGGTGGAGGCGGGGGTGGAGGGGAACCCACTGCTCAAATAGTGAGTATTGGCAGCTATACTCACTATGGAGAATAAACAGGGAAGTAAAGTAGCCTTTGAATATTGGGTAGTTACAGTACAGTCTCCCTGTAGTGAGAGTACTCGTGGCTATTTATATTGGACTTTGCAGTCAGCAAACCAAATAACATCAAGGGGCTTATTTTGCTGTTGTTGCTTTGTTGCTGTTTTTCTACTGTTGTTATTGTTGCTTATGTTGTTTTGCTGAACATTTGTGGACTTGCAATGTCGGCTCCAGAATGTGTAGTGGCATTTGCAGGCTGCTCCCAGCACATCCTTAGAGTGAAATGGCATATAGAGTGAATAAATCTATGTAGAGTGAAATGCAAACAATGTATTTCACTTGTAATTTCGATTAACATGTGATAAATAAATGAATCTGACTCTTAGAAACATAGAAAACCTACGGTACAATACAGGCCCTTCAGCCCACAAAGTGGTGCCGAACATGTTCCTACCTTAGAAATTACTAGGCTTACCCATAGCCCTCTATTTTACTAAGCTCCATGTACCTATCTAAAAGCCTCTTAAAAGACCCTATCGTATCCACATCCACCATTGTTGCGGGCAGTCCATTCCATGCACTCACCACTCTCTGAGTAAAAAACTTTACCCCGATATCTCCTCTGTACCTACTCCCTAGCACCTTAAACCTGTGTCCTCTTGTGGCAACCATTTCAGCCCTGGGAAAAAGCCTCTGATTATCCACACAATCAATGCCTCTCATCATCTTATACACTTCCATCAGGTCACCTCTCATCCTCCGTCGCTCCAAGGAGAAAAGGCAGAGTTCATCCAACCTATTCTCATAAGGCATGCTCCCCAATCCAGGCAACAACATTGTAAATCTCCTCTGCACCCTTTCTATGGCTTCCACATCCTTCTTGTAGTGAGGCGACCAGAACTGAGCACAGTACTCCAAGTGGGGTCTGACCAGGGTCCTATATAGCTGCAACATTACATCTCGGCTCCTAAATTCAATTCCACGATTGATGAAGGCCAATACACCGTACGTCTTAATAATACCAATTATTCTCAATTCACCATTGGAAGCATCCTATCTCAATGCATAACGGCTTGGTATGACAACTATTCTGCTCATGTCCGCAAGAAACTGCAAGAGATCTGTACACAGTTCAGCTCATCACAAGAAACAGCATTCCCGTCTTTGGATGTGATCTATACTTCCCATGGCCTCTGTAGCAACCAGCACAATCTAAGACCCACTCACCCTATCATTCTCTCTGCAGCCTTCTCCTAACAAGCAGAAGACTCAATAACCTGAAAGTAGATACCAGCAGGCTCAAGGATAGCTCCTATGCCTCTGTTATCAGAATCTTAAATTAACTACTTGTATGGCAAGATGGACTCCTGGCCTTATAATTTACTTTATTATGATCTTGTACTGTATTGCTTACTGGCACTGCACTCTGCCCAGAGGTTTTAAAACTTTATTCTGCATTGTTATTCTTTTACATTATTTAAGCTCAATGCATTGTGTAATAATTTGATCTGTAAGAAGTGCTGTATAAAGACAAATTCTCACTGTATTTTGGTATACGTGACAATAATAAATTAATACTAATGCTCTAAATATTAATTTCTACTGCTATCAGCCCACTGTGAGTACTATGTCTACTATCTTGCAGTTGGTACAGATTTTTCAATGAGACTATCCTGAGTGCATCTCCCAACCCTACAAATTCTACTGCCAAAAAGGGCATGAGGTCTTTGGAATCACTAGCACTTACTGACCTCTCTATATCACCCATCATCGCGACATTGAACGTATTGCTGTTCCCTTATTGTTGTTGGGCTAGCACAGCGGAACAGATAACAGAACACCTCTCTCACAATGGCAATAACTCGGGATCAATACTGAATTTAAGCACAGTCTGTGTGGAGTTTGGACATTCTCTCTGTGACTGCAGTGGTTTCCTCTGTGTACTCCCATTTCCTATCACATCCCAAAGTTATGCTGGTTGGTGGGCTAATTAGCCACAACGATTTTGCCAAGTGTGTAGGTGAGGGATAGAATCAGGGGACAGTTGATGGAAGTATGGCGAGAATAAAAAGGGTCTATGTGAATTTTGTGATGGACGCTTGATGGTCAACATGAATCTGGTGGGCCAAAAGATCTGTTTCTGTGCTGTGTGTGACTATGCCTCTAAATCCTGGAGCTCTCCACAAACAGCGTCATGGGAGAGCTGTCACCAGAAGGAACACAGCAGTTAAAGAAGGTTAATCACTTGCACCTTCTCAGAGGTAATTAGGGATGGGCTTAGGTATTGGTCTTGCCAGTGAGACCCTCTTTTAGTAAACGGAAAGAGCAAAAGTAGGTTATTATTTTGCAGCATACCCAGCGCATTTCAGGTCAGTATAGACACAGTCATCCATCAACAATTCTCTAAAGAATGCTGAGTGAGCATCTTTCCCTCTTTAGCACAGATTGTTGCCGACCAGATGGTACTTTTCTCTGAAATAGCCTGGGGCTACTGGCTTTGCTCACATGTCAGACAACGTGCAACCTTAAAGAGGATGTTATGGCATCGAGGTATTATTGTCCCAATACTATCATTACCATTATCATCTCTGTTGTGCTACTTAGATATTTTCAATGTGTTAAATCTGGATCCACCACCAAGACCTGGTAACTAATCTCTTTACAGAACCACTAATCTCTCCACGGGTTAGAGCCTGGAAGGAAGACATTCTGTTTATTGAGTATGATCTGTTCAATGCTAGAGCAATTTACTTAGTAAAGAACCCAAAATAATTGAAGACCCACCCACTCCTACATACTCTCTTCAACCCCACCCTCCACCATTAGGCTGAAGATATAATAACCTGAGAGCATGTGCTACCAAGCTGAAGCCGAGCTTCTATCCCACTGTAATAAGATGATTGAATGGTTCCCTAGAACAATATGATGGACTCTTGATTGTGTTATGGCCTTGTATCTTATCGCCTGACTGCCCCGCACTTTCTCTGTAACTGTAACACTTCACTCTGCAATTTTTTTTCCTTGATCATCTACCTTGTACCTTGATGTGCTTATGTATGAAATGATCTGTCTGGATGGCATGCAAACAAAAAGCTCTCCATTACATCTCACTCCATGTGACAATAATAAGCCAATTCCAATTGCCAGTCTAGAGATGACATTTTTATTTTAAATGGTGACATTTTATTCCAAAAGCACATCCTTAGTTCTAATTTCCCTCAGATGGGAAATATTCTATCAATTCTATCCTCTCAAGCCTTCTTAGAAATTTATATATTCCAATAAGATTGCCTTTCAATCTTCTAAGCCCCAAAAGAGTGACAGAAACTACAGATGCCTGATTCTGGAGTGATAAACAAGGTACTGGAAGAACTCAGCAGGTCAGGCAGCATCTGTAGAGTGAGATGGAAAATAAATATTTGGGCACAAGACCCTTCATCCGGACTGATAAAGTGTCTTGACCCGAATTATTGTTTGTCCATTTCCCTCTGCAGACGCTCTGCACATAGCTGAGTTCCTCTCACATCTTGCTTGTTGATATAAACTTTAGTGTCTATCAAACCAACAACAAGTCAATCTCTCCTCTCTCCAGGAAGCAAGCTGAATTATTACTCTCCTCATCCATCTTCCGTACTTTTTGAGTTTATTTCTTAAAGGAGGTCCAGAAGAGGTTCACAAAAATGGTCCTCGGAATGAAAGAGTTAATGTACGTGAGGCATTTGGCTGTTCTGGGCCTGTAATTAGTGGAGTTTAGAAGAATGATGGGGTGGGGGTGATCTCACTGAAACCAGTCAGATGTTTCAAAAAGAACAGAGAAGGGAGGCACAAGGGGTGGGAGTGTGGCATTGCTAATTAGGGATAGTGCCGCGGTTGCAGAAAAAGAGGAAACCATGGAAGGATAGTCTACTGAGTCAGTATGGGTGGAGTTCAGAAAGAGGAAAGGGACAATAACTCAACTGGGTGTTTTTATAGACTCCCCAATAGTAACAGAGACATTGAGGAGCAGATAGGGAGGCAGATTTTGGGACGTTGCAATAATGATAGGTTTGTTGTGATGGGAGATTTTAACTTTCCTAATATTGATTGGCAATTCTTAGCGCAAGGGGTTTAGATGGGGTAAAGTTAGTTAGCTGTGTTCAGGAAGGTTTCCTGATGCAATGTGTAGATAAGCCAACTAGAGGAGAGGCTGTACTTGATCTGGTACTGGGAAATGAACCTGGTCAGGTGTCAGATCTCTTGGTGGGAGAACACTTTGGAGGTAGCGACCATAACTCTACCTCCTTCACCGTAGTGCTGGATGGGAGCAGACAATTTCAGAAAATATTTAATTGGGGTTGTGGAAAGTGTGGTACTATTAGGCAGGAACTTGGGAGCAAATGTTCTCAGGGAAATACACGGCAGAAATGTGGCAAGTTTTCAGGGAACATTTGCATGGATTTCTGTATAGGTATGTTCCATTGAGGCAGGGAAAGGATGGTAGAGTTAAAGAACCATGGTGTACAAAGGATGTTAAAAATCTAGTTAAGGAACTTCAAGAAACTAAGTACCATTAGAGCTCTAGAAAATTACAAGGTTGCTAGGAAGGAGTTAAAGAATGGAATTAGGAGAGCCAGAAGGGGCCATGAGAAGGCCTTTGTGAGCAGGATTAAGGAAAACCCCAAGGCATTCTACATGTATGTGAAGAGCAAGAGGATGAGCCGTGCGAGAATAGGACCAATCAAATGTGATAGTGGAAATGTGTGCATGGAGTCGGAGGAGGTAGAAGAGGTAGTTAATAAATACTTTGCTTCAGTATTCACCAGGCAAAAATACCTTGGCAGTTATGGAGATGACTTACAGCGGACTGAAACACTTGTGCATATAGATATTAAGAAAGGGGATGTGCTGGAGCTTTTGAAAAGCATTAAGTTAGTTAAGTCACTGGGACCAGATGAGATATACCCCAGGCTATTGTGGGAAGTGAGGGAGGAGACTGCTGAGCCTCTTGTGATGATCAATGCAGTACCAGAGAAGTACCGGAGGATTGGAGGGTTGCAAATTTTGTTCCCTTGTTCAAGAAAGGGAGTAGAGATAACCCCAGGAAATTATAGACCAGTGAGTCTGACTTCAGTGGTGGGCAAGTTGTTGGAGAAGATCCTGAGAGGCAGGATTTATGAGCATTCGGAGAGACATGATCTGATTAGGGATAGTCAACATGGCTTTGTCAAGGGCAGGTCGTGCCTTACGAGCCTAAATGAATTCTCTGAGGATGTAACAAAGCACATTGATGAAAATACAGCAGTGGATATAGTGTGAATGGATTTCAGTAAGCCGTTTGATAAGGTTCCCATGCAAGTCTCCTTCAGAAAGTGAGGAGGCATGGGATCCAAGGAGACCTTGTTTTGTGGATCTACAATTGGCTTGCCTACAGAAGGCAAAGGGTGGTTGTAGATGGTTCATATTCTTCATAGAGGTCAGTGGTGTTCTTCAGGGATATGATCTGGGACCCCTCCTCTGTGTGATTTTTTTTAATAAGTGAATAAGTGACCTTGATGAAGAAGTAGAAGGGTGGTTTAGTAAGTTTGCTGACGACATAAAGGTTGGGTGTGTTGTGGATAGTCTGGAGGGTTGTCAGAGGTTACAGCTGGACATCAATAGGATGCAGAACTGGGCTGAGAAGTGGCAGATGGACTTCAAACTAGATAAGCGTGAAGTTGTTCATTTTGGTAGGTCAAATTTGAAGACAGAATATAAGTGATAAGACTCTTGACAATGTGGAGGATCTGAGAGATCATGGGGTCTGTGTTGATAGGACACTCAAAGCTGCTGCACAGGTTGATAGTGTTGTTAAGAAGATGCATGGTGTATTGGCATTCAAACACCGTGGGATTGAGTTTAAGAGCCATGAGGTAATGTTACAGCTATATACGATCTTGGTCAGATCCCACTTGGAGTACTGTGTTCAGTTCTGGTCACCTCATTACAGGAAGGATGTGGATACTATAGAGAGAGTGCTGAGGAGATTTACAATGGTGTTGCCTGGACTGGAGGGCATACCTTAACAGGATAGGTTGAGTGTAATTGGCCTTTTCTCCTTGAAGTGACGGAGGATGAGATAGGACTTGATAGAGGTATATAAGATAATGAGGGGCATTTCATGTGGATAGCCAGAGGCTTTTTCCCAGAGCTGAAATGGCTAACACGAGGGGGCATAGTTTTATGATGTTTGGAAATAGCACCAAGGGGAAGTCAGGGATAAGTTTTTCACACAAAAGGGGGGGGGGGGGGTGGGTGCATGGAATGCACCGCCAGCGGCAGTGATGGAAGCAGATACAATAGGGTCTTTTAAGAGCCTCTTAGATAGGTACATATGGAGCTTAGAAAAATAGAGGACTATGCCCTAGGGAAATTCTAGGCAGTTTCTAGAGTAGATTACATGGTCAGCACAACACTGTGGGTGGAAGGGCCTGTAAATTGCTGTGACTTTCTATGTTCTATGGTCTGGCACTGTATGCAATGGTGAGACGAATGGTCTCACTGCTATCAGATGTATCAGCAATACCAGGCAGTGGGTGTTCTCACTGATATACAGTGTCTCCTGCCAATACCTGGTAGGGTCTCACTGTTCCTGTACAGTAGCAGTAAAACATGTATACAGTTATACTCTATCCCCTTCCAAGAAAGTCCAGTATTCCGTTCTACGTACTTCATGATTCATGTACGATGACTTGCAGGTCCTTTCCTTTCACAATATTACATAGGTTCTGTCCACTTAACATATACTTTGCTTTGCTCTCCTTTGGTTCAAAGTGGAAATATTCACTTTTCTATCAACATAACAAATGTCTTTTATCTTAGATATATAAGGCATTCAACCATTCACCGTAGCAAAATATAGCTTAGACAAAGGGACAATAAAAAGAAGTTTTGTTTCAGTGGAGTGGTTATTGTGTGACTGGGTCAGTGCAGAGTTCATGCTTTGGCTCTTAGAGGCTTTGGCGAGGAGAGGTGTAGGCTGTATACAGATTTTTTCATTTATTTTTTCTTTTTTTCTTATTGCACGGTTAGAACAGTGGGGATGCTAGGCAGGATAGTGGACTGCTCCTCTTGTGGGAAGGCAAGTAAACCTCTAGTATCCTTGATGACTACACTTGCAAGAAGTGCATCCATCCGCAACTTCTTTCAGACCATGTTAAGGAATTAGAGCAGGAGATAGATGAACTCTGGATGATTTGAGAGACTAAGGCGTTGATACAGTAGCTAGGACTTCAGGGAGGTGGTTACACCCAAGTTGCAGGACACAGTGACCATCAGGAGAGGGAAGGGGGACAGCCAGTGCAGAATACCCTTGTGGACATTCCCCTCAACAACAGGTATACCACTTTAGATACTGTTGGGGGAGATGACCTAGCAGAGGAAAGCCACAGTGGCCAGGTCTCTGGCACTGAGTTTAGTTCTCTGGCTCAGAAGGGAATGGGAGAAAAGAGGTGAGTTGTAGTAATCAGAGATTCATTGGATTAGGAAACAGACAGGAGGATCAGTGGATGAAAACAAAATTCTCAGGTGCCAGGGTCAGGGACTCTTCAATCAACTCTGCATCATTCTTAAGTGGGACGTGATCAGCCAGAGGTTGTGGTCCATATCTGTACCAATGACATGGGTAGGAAGGGGGATAAGGTCCTGCAAAGTGAGTTCAGGGAGTTAGGTGCTAAGTTAAAGGACGGGACTTCCATGGTTGTGATCTCAGAATTGCTACTTGTGCCATCTGCTAGTGAGGCCAGAAATAGGAAAATCATACAATTTAACACATGATTAAAAGGATGGGGCAGGAATGAAGTTTTCAGATTTTTGGATCACTGGGTTCTCTTCCAGGGAATGTGGGACCTGTACAGACAGAACAGTTTGCACCTGAACTGGAGGGAAACTAATATCTTAGCATGGTGGGACTAACGTTCTGAGTTTGGTATATTCCAATGCAAGGAGTTTAAGGCATGGATCACAACATTAAATTATGACATTGTACCCCTTAGGGAGACTTGGTTAAAGGAGGGGTAGGATTGGCAGCTCCATGTTCCACGGTTCTGTTGCTTTAGATGTAATAGAGTGTGAGAAATTACTAAAGGAAAATGTCATGGCAATGCTCGGACAGGACAGATGAGAGAGCTTGTCTACTGAGGCTATATGGGTGGAAGTGAGGATTATGAAAGAGATGGCCACGTTAATGGGATTATATTATAGAATATCCAACAGTCAGTGGGATTTAGAAGAGCAAATTTCTATAGAGGTCACAGAATGTTGCAAGAAACATAAGGTTGTGATGGTAGGTGATTTTAACTTTCCATATATTGACTGGGACTCCCATACTGTAAAAGGGCTGGATGAGATAGAGCTTGTCAAATGTAATCAGGAAAATTTCCTTAATCAGTACATAGAGGCAGTGTAATACTAAATCTTCTATCAAAGAATGAGACAGGGGAGGTGACAGAAATTTGTTTAGGGGAACGCTTCTAGTGACTATAATGCCAGTTATATCAAGATAATTATGGAGAAGGATAGATCTGGTCCTTGGGTTAAAGTTCCAAAATGGGGAAGATTGTAAATTGCATCTGTATTTAATCTGGAGCTGGACACCATCTATAGAAGTGAGGGAAGGCCAGTTTTGGTGGCATTTGAAAGGATTTGGCAAGTGTGGATTGGGACAGGTTGGTTTCTGTGAAAGGTGTATTTGGTAAATGGGAGTCCTGCAAAAGTGAAAGTTTGAGAATACGGAGTTTGTACTGTATGTTCCTGTCAGAATAAAAGGCCAGGATAACAGGTTTAATGAACCTTGGATTTCAAGATATATGGTTAAAAAACAGACCAGGTTCAAAAAAGAAAGAAGAAGGTGCCCAGCAGATATAGGCAGGCAGAAACAAGTGAGGTACTTGAGGAGTACAAGAAATGAAAGAGAACACTTAAGAACAAAATCAGGAAGGCCAAAAGAAGGCATGAGGTTGCTCTAGCAGACAAGGTGAAGGAGGGTTCCAAGGTATAATAAGAGCAAAAGGATAACAAGATACAAAATTGGTCATCCAGAAGATCAGAGTGGTCATCTATGCATGGAGCCAAAAGAGATGGGGGCAATTTTAAATGGAGTTTTTGCACACATTACTCACTATGCACAACTTCACTACCTTTTTATTTCTGTTTTGTTTGCTCTACTTATTAAACCTAACTATTTATATATATATATAATTACTGCAATTCATATGTTGTTCCTATATTTATCATGTATTGCATTTTGCTGCTGCCACAGAGTAAATAAATTTCATGACATATGCCAATGATATTGAACCTGATCCTGAATTACTTGGGAAATGGACACAGAGTCTATGGAAATGAGGTGAAGCAGCAGCGAGGGCAAGGACAGAGGAGGAGGCACTTGCTGTCTTGAGGCAAATGAGGATATATAAATCCCCAGGACCTGACAAGGTGTTCTCTCTCACCCTGTATGTTCCTGTCAGAATAGAAGTGCGGAAATTGCAGGGGCCCTGGCAGAGATACTTGAAACATGCTTGGCCCCAGGTGAGGTGCCGGTAGATTGGAGGATAGTTACTGTTGTTCTGTTGTTTAAAGAAAAGCTCTAAGAATAAGACAGGAAATTATGGGCTGGTGAGAAAGTTATTGGAAGGTATTCTAGGGACTGGATATATAAGTATTTGGATAGACAGGAGCTAATTTGGGATAGTAAACATGGCCGTGTTTGTGGTTGGTTATGTCCAGCTACTCTTATAGAGTTTTTTGAGGAAGTTACCAGAAAAGTTGATGAAGGTAAGGCAGTGGATGTTGTTGACATGGACTTTAGCAAGGCCTTTACCAAATACTCAGATGAGAGGATGGTCAAGAAGTTTCCGTCTCTTGCCATTCAAAATGAGGTAGCAAATTGGATTAGACTTTGGCTTCAAAGTAGAAGCTAGAGAGTGATAGTAGAGGGGTGCCTTTCTGACTAACACTGGGTCTGTTGTTGTCTGTCATTATATCAATGATCTGGATGATAATGTAGTAAACTGGATCAACAAATGTGCGGATGATACCATGATTGGGGGTGTTATGCACAGCGCGGAGGACTACCAAAGCTTGCAGCGGGATCTGGACCATCTGGGAAAAAGGACTGAAAAATGGCAGATGGAATTTAATACAGACAAGTGTGTGATGTTGCACTTTGCAAGGACGGACTAGGATAGGACTTGCACAGTGAGCAGTTGTGCACTGAGCGGTATAATAGAACAGAGTGGTCTGGGAACTCAGATCCATTATTCCATGAAAGTGGTCTATAGTTAGATAGTGATGCACCATCAATAACTCACGTTGAGACTTAGGAAGCGAGTTATCGGCTTTTATTGACTGGAAGAATAAATAGCACTACATCCTGGGGAAAATGAGGGAGAGCAGCAGCCCACAGTCGCCTTTATACAGGGGTCTGTGGGAGGAGCCACAGGAGCAGTCAGCAGGGTCTGTGGGAGGAGCCACAGGAGCAGTCAGACAGGTATATCTAGTTCACCACAGATAGGGTTGTAAAGAAAGCTTTTCACATGTTGGCCTTCATAAATCAAAGTATTGAGTACAGGAGTTGGGACGTTATATTGAAGTTGTATAAAATGTTGGTGAGGCCTGACCTGGAGTACTGCATGCAGTTATGGCCAACTACCTACAGGAAAGATGTCAATTAGATTGAACGAGTGCAGAGAAAATTTACAAGTTTTTGCCAGGACTTGAGGACCTGAGTTATAGGAAATGGTTAAATATGTTTAGACTTTATTCCCAAGAGTGTAGAAGTATGAGAGGAGATTTGATAGAGGTGTACAAAATTATGAGGGGTAGGGTTGGGCAAAGGTAAACAGGCTTTTTCCTCAGAGGTCGGGTAAGAGTAAAACTAGAGGGTATGGGTTAAAGGTGAAAGGTAAAATGTTTAAGAGGAAAATGAGTGGGAAGTCTTCATTCAGAGGTTGGTGAGAGCGTGGAATAAGCTGCCAGTAGAAGTGGATATGATTTCAACATTGGCGAGAAGTTTGGATACGTACGTGGCTGGGAGGGGTATGGAGGGCTATGGTCCAGGTGCAGGTCAATGGGACTAGGCAGATTAATAGTTCAGCATGGATTAGATGGGCCAAAGTGACTGTTCGTTGCTCTAAGTACTACAGTTCCACACCACCATATTGAATAACAGCTTCTTCCCTCCAACATTTGATGTTGCTGCAAGGAAGTGATTGACATCCATCACTGAGAACCCCACCAAGGACATATCCTGTTCTCATTACTACCATCAGGGAAAAGTTGCAGAGGCATGAAAGCAAACACTCAACATTTTACAAACAGTTTCTCCCATCTGCATCAGCTTTCTGAACTGTTCATGAACATATGAACAGTACCTCCCCACTTTGCTCTCTTTTCGCACTATTTATTTATTTATTTCATATTGCCTATTGCCTGACATAGTATTTTTAAAATTCTGTACAATACTGTGCAAAATTCTTAGGTGCATATATAGCTAGGGTGTCTGAGACTTTTGCACAATACTGTAGTAATTTTATGTATAGCTCTGTACAGCATGAAAAACATATTTCATTATATATGTGAGTGATAATAAACCTGATTTTGATATGCTGATTCTGATTCAGCATGGACTGGAAGGGCCGAGATGGCCTGTTTCCATGCTGTAATTGTTATATGGTTACATGGGTCTCTATTCTGGACGGAGAGTGGGAAGAGGGGCAGGGAGAGGGGAAACTTGATTGGGGAAAGTGGATGGGGCAGGAAACACCAGAGAGACCTTCTGTGTCAGCATCAGAAACAGATTTAATATCACTGGCATATGTCATGAAATTTGTTGTTATGTGGCAGAAGTACATTGCAATACATAATAATAAAAACTGTAAATTATACTAAGAAGTATATATATGTGTTTAAAAAGCTAAATTAAATAAGTAGTGCAAAAAGAAAAGCATTGTAGTGAGGTAGCGTTCATTCACAAATCTGATGCAGAGGAGCTGAATCACTGAGTGTGTGCCTTTAGGCTTCTGTACCTTCTCCGTGATGGTAGCAATGGGAATAGGGCATGTCCTGGGAGATGGGCGTCCTTAATGATGGATGTTGGCTTTTTGAGCCATTGCTCCTTGACATCGTCCCGGATGCTGGGGAGGCTGGTGCCCGTGATGCTGGTGCCGACTGAGCTGACAACTTTCTGCAGTTTATTTTCATCCCGTGCAATGTCCCTCCCATGCCAGATGGTAATGAAGCCAGTTAGAATGCTTTCCGCTGTACATCTGTAGAAATTTGCATGATCAATAAACCAATTGTTTCAAATCAAATGACCTTGCCTGGTGCCTCAGGCTAGGTGAGTCTGCACCTGTGCTACGTCCTGCCCCTGGCACTCTTTCTCTGTCACATGTCACAAACCCTTCCCATAGTGCCCCACCCTCACCATTGGAAACATCCTTTCCTCCTGCTAGATTTACAAACTCACTTTGACAAATACAGTACTATGCACCCTAACTATACATGCACAGTACTGCTGTTTCAGGCTTTGGAATTATTGCAGCCACAAAGCAGTGTTGTAACAATTGTTGATAACAAGTATTGATTCTGTATTACTGTAAATAGCATAAGGCTGAGAAGCAAAGAGTGATGGTTAACTGAGTCAACAAAAGTGCTCACTACAAAGAATGTACTGCAAGAGAATTGCAGGGTGTGGAACTCAAAGCACTAATTTAGATTATGGTCTTATATTGGTAAAAGACAGATAGTCTAACAAGTTTATGATTATGGTTATGGATCCTTCAGCTGACCTGGGCTGTATGGGTGCTGTACAGATGAGTGCTGTACCAGTTGTCTCCATCTCTCAAGGTTTTGGGCAAGTGCCTGGGTTGTGGCAAAGCTCTCTCTGGTCCACTCTGCAATGTTGTCCACCCATTTTCCCCTCTGTCTGCTCGTTTTTCTTTTCCCCTACACCGTTCCCTGAGGAATGGTCTTTGACAATCCACTTGATCTTGTTATGTGGCGATACTATCTCAGTTTCCTCTTCTTTACTGTGGACGGTAGATCTTTGTAGAGTCTCATGTGCTGGGTGATGGTTCTTTGTACTTTGTTGTTTGAGACATGGCCTGTATAGGAGAATCCAAGAAACCTTCTGAAGCATCTTATTTCTACTGTCTGGATCTTCTTTTGCAGTTCTGCTGTCAAAATCCATGATTCACATGCATACAAGAAGATGGAGAGCATAATTGCATGCAGGAGTTTCAACATGGAACAGTGATGTTATTGTCTCTTCAGATTGGTTTTAGTTTAACCAGTGTTGCTGTTGTTTGGGCTGTCCTTGCAAGGACTTCGGACTTTGACCCTTCTTGGTTGATGATGGCGCCAAGGTACTTGAACCATTTGACAGTCCCTAGTTCTACTCCACTGACTGTGATTTTTGTCATGACTGGCTCGTCACTGTTTCTCATCAACTTGGCTTTCTCTGCACTGAACTCCATGCCATATCTGGTAGATGTATTATCCAGATGATTCACAGGCCAGGTCAATTCATCCTCACTTCCTCCCAGCCCATCAATGTCATTCGGTGAACCTGAGGTTGGTTATGATCTGTCCTCCAATGCTGATTGCGTCGATATTGTCTTCCAGGGCATCTGTCATTATTTGCTCCAGTAAAATGTTAAACAGCATAAGTAAAAGGAAGCAGCATTGTTGGATTTGAACTGATGTGAGGAACCACTCTCCAACTGTGCCTTGAACAAATTCCGCACTGCTAGTTTTGATGTAGAGCTGCTTGATGGTTTGGATCAGCTTCTGGCCCATGTTGCACCTCTTCATTGTGGCCTAGAGTGCATCATGCCCCACCCTATCAAATGCCTTCTTGAAGTCTTTGAACACGTTGAATTTGTCCTGTTGATGTTGGTTGTATCTCTCGCGCAATACTCAAAGGTTGAATATATGTTCTGTTGTACTTCTTCCACTTCTGAATCCAGCCTGCTCTTCAGTGATTATTTCTTCTGTCTGTGGTTTCAGTCTGTTCAAGATGACTTTCATAATTCCTGATGAAGGTTCTCGGCCTGAAACGTTGACTATTCTTTTCTTGCAGATGCTGCCTGACCTGCTGAGTTCTTCCAGTGTTGTGTAGGTATTCTTTCATAATCCCTTTGCTTGCATGACAGATAAGACTTACAGTTCATATAATTCTGACACTCCTGTAGGTTGTCTCTCTTGGGGAGAGTGATGATGAATGATTTTATTCAGGCTGTTGGTCATTCTCCAGTCTGCCAGATATTGGTGAGGATGCCTATTACTGTCTCTCCTCCATGTTTTATCAGCTCAGCCGGGATGTTGTCTTTCTTGTTCTTCAGTGATCTTTTGGTTGCTTCTGCTTGTTTCTGCAGAATTGATAAGCCATCGTTGTTTGACAAGTCCTGGCTTGCGAGTATGCTGGGGTCTCCTTGGAGCTGATATTTCTAAAGGTCTGAACAACACCCTATCCATCTGTTGAGAATGTCTTCATCTTCTATGAGATAGATACCTTCTTTGTCTTGGATGGTGCTGATTTGAGATTGTCTCTGTTTACTGAGAACCTTCATAATTTGAAAGGCTCGCCTGCTGTTGTTCTTGTCCAGGCTATCTTCTATCTCTTTTCGCTTCCTCTCAATTTATTCTTCCTTGGCCTTGATTATGTTTTTCCTGATCTTCTTGCTGATCTGTCTGTATGCCTCAGCTCCAGTTGTTGTGTTCTTAGTTTTCTTCAGGTCTCTTCGAGTGTCACACATTTCCAGGAAGTCCTCTGTGACTCAGGGCTGGGTCTTCCGGTGGCATTTTCCAAGCATCTCATTGGCTGTTTCTGTCATCACTTCATGAAACATAGCTGTCAACATTTCAGTATCTTCGTTAAGTGTCAGCAGTGGTGCAAATTTTCCACACTGTCGTCCTTTGAAGGATTCAGAGATGGAGGGGTCCTTCATTCTGTCCAAGCTGAATTTCATTCTGATGTTCTTGGGCTTCTTGACTTTCTTCAGCCTGATTCCAAAATTTATTATCACCAGGTTGCGATCACTTCCAATATCAGCACCTGGGGATGTCCCTGTTGTGGCTTTCTTGGGTTTGAACCAGTTTTCAATCAATCTGACTATGATGTATTCCATTGGGTGCATGCCAAGTCCAGCGCTGTGATGTTTTGTGCTCTGCAATGGTGTTTGCAAGCACTATGTTGTTGTTGCTGGTGAACTCAAGTTGGCGTAGTCCTCACTCATTGGTTACAGCATCGCAGGAGGGGGTCACAAAATTCTTTCCAGTCTTTCAGTGCATCTGCACCCACCTTGCAATGCCAGTCCCATAGGTGATTAGAATGCCCGTTTTGTCCACCTTGTCAATAATGCCCGGGAGTTGGGTGTAGAATTCCTCTACTTGGTCATCTTCATAGTCAGCTGTTGGTGTGTAGGCCTGTGTTATTGTAATGTTGAAAGGTGCTGCTGTAAGGCTGATGGAAACAAGCTTGCTGGATACTGGGCGACACCCGAGTGCTGAGTTCTTGATGCTCTTGTTGACAAGAAAACCTACACCATTGGCAAGTGTCAAATTCTCCATTGCAGTATAGAATGTGGTCTTCTTCAGTCAGCTGTTCACCGAGGTTTTTTCACCTGACTTCACAGAGTCCTGTGGCGTACCAGGTATACTTCTCCAGCTCATATGTGAGCTCCTGCAGTTTCCCTGGTTGGGCAGGCGTTCTCACATTCCATGTGGCTAATGAGATGTAGTTCTTCTGGATAGAGCTGGTGCCTTTGATGTCTGGCAGCTGCACTCTACCTTCTAGGGTGGACAGGCATCAATGGTCCTCATCCATGTCCTAGATCTCTCACGTCTGCCCCCAGGAGTCACACCCCGGTACGACACTTCGGCTGGTGGGCTAAACGACGTGAGGGGGTGGTGCTTACAAAGCACGACTGGGCAATGCATCTCATTGACGAAGTCACCAGCCAGGGTGGATGAGTCCCCCTAAGAACTGCAATGGCCACACGTTCGAGACCTGGGGGAACAACCGAGTTGGAGGACATTGGCGGTGGGCAGGCCTGGAGAGGGATGGGCACTGCCAGGCCTCACCAGCCCAAGACACATGACATGATGGGCACAGCAACAGACCCCATACTGGATCAGTCACTGCCCAGGTCACCAAGGACCGTGCCATCTGTGGATGATCAGCCATGATCACAGTGAATGGTGGTTCTGGCTTGAAGGGCCGAATGGCCTTCTCCTGCACCTATTGTCTATTGTCTATCCATTGCATACTAGGGCAGAGGTGTTAAGTATGCTACTGGTGAAACAACACCACAGAAAAAAAACCTAACCAGGCGGAATATCCTAATGAACTGCAGTACTGAGAGCAACTAATAAAAGGGCCAGAACAGTGATGAACAGTGCCAGCTATGGAAGGGCTGATTTATCCAGAATCCCATCACTCAAACAAACAACTTTTGTCACAGGATTGTCACTGTCAAGGAGGAGTTCAGTGTGTGGGTGTGCAGGAGCAGTTAAGAATGAAACATAAAATGTAATCTGAAAGAAAGAGGTCATGTAGCCCTTGAAATAGATAGTTAGCAGGAAAGATCCAAGAGAAATAGCTCAATGGTTCAATAGTTCAATTTAATATCAGAAAATGTACACAGTAAACAACCTGAAATCCTCACTCTTTGCAGACAAAACAGTAGAAAAAACCCCGAAGAATGTATGACTGAAAAACATTAGAAGCCAAAGCCCCACTCCCCCATACACACAAGTAACAGCAAAGCATCAAACTTCCCCCTCCCTTGCTCCAGCAGAAGTATCACTCTCCCACCACCCAGCATGCAAACTATAGCAAAACCCCCAGAGACCATGAGTCCTTCAAAAACCACTGTCCATCCCAACACTTCGACATCTCAGACAGGCTCCTTCTCTCTCTCACTAGCAAGAGAGAGAGAGAGATATTGCTCCTACAACAAATAGAACATAGAAACACAAAAACATAGAAAACCTACAGCACGATACAGGCCCTTCAGCCCACAAAGCTGTGCTGAACATGTCCTCACCTTAGAAATTACCCAGGGTTACCCATAGCCCTCTATTTTTCTGAGCTCTGTGTACCTATCCAGGAGTCTCTTAAAAGACCCTATCATATCCCCCTCCACCACCATTATTGGGAGCCCATTCCACGCAGTCACCACTCTCTGTGTAAAAACATACCCCTGACATCTCCTCTGTACCAGCTTCCAGGCACCTTAAAACTGTGCTCTCCTGTGATAGCTGTTTCAGCCCTGGGAAAAAGCCTCCGACTAGCCACACAATCAATGCCTCTCATAATTTTATGCACCTCTATCAGGTCACCTCTCATCCTCCATCGCTCCAAGGAGAAAAGGCCAAATTCACTCAACCTATTTTCATAAGACATGCTCCCCAATCCAGGCAACATCCGTGTAAATCTCCTCTGCACCCTTTCTATGGTTTCCACATCCTTTCTGTAGTGAGGCGACCAGAACTGAGCACAGTACTCCAAGTGAGGTCTGACCAGGGTCCTATATAGATGCAACATTATCACTTGGCTCTTAAACTCAATCCCACGATTGATGAAGGCCAATGCACCGTATACCTTCCGAACCAATAGTGAGTGAAGTATTGGCAATTGGAGAAATACATAAAGAGAAACTGATATTGAGATAGAGATATTCAGAAATACAGGAAGAGAGGGACAGGAAGATAGAATGTTATTCCTGTGTGTGCATGTGTGTGGTTGAGAGAGAGAGACAGACAGGAAGATAAAGGGAGAAATCAGATCGAGATAAAGTGAGATAATGATGTAATGAGAGAGATTGAGGAGAAAGAGAAAGAGAGAAAGAAAATGGTTCAGAGGGGGGCTGAAGATTGAGGAAAACTTCATTACTTCAGTACTGGTGTCAAATTAATTGCATCTGCACATTAAAGTCCTTGCGGGCTGACTTTCTCCAAAGTGCTGAAGCCTGACTGAGAATTGCAAATCTGGCAGAGTTTGTTTGGCGAGGAGCAGAGCAAATGGGGAGGCAAAACTAGAACAATAAAACCTGGTTAATTATGAAGCCCACTCTGAGCTATTCAATATCCTTGTCCTATCCCTATTAAACTGAGGACCTAATCTCCCATCTGATCTCCCAGTGATCCAACTCCCCAATTCAAATACGGCTTCACTTCAATATGACACTCAGAATTGTCTTCCTTTGTGTAAAGCTGGAAGAGATTGACAAGTTTATTCTACATTTCATTAAATCGTACCTTAAGTTTTACATTAACAAAAATGAAATTCTTGAAATGCCAGTTCACTGCTTAAATAGACATAAGCACTCATTACATGGACGTCCCACAGTGTTGTTCTGTAGATCAGTGCTAACATTGGGAGTTGCAACCTACCACAAGGATCTCGTGCCCTTTGAAGTGAATTAGTAATAGTTCACATCACATTCATGCAAACACAACCCCACATTTAATATAAATAGCAATCTATCATTCTTTTAGTATTAGGGAGAACCATCAATTGTCTTAATAAACAGTTTTGTGCTTAGGGAATTGAAACAGGTGATCCACTGGAAAATTTATCATTATATATCTTTCAAATAAATAATAGTGGTTGAAATAAAGTGTGGTATAAGTTTAAGAAGAATATGAATGAATTTCATTTGTGTTCTTGGCTTGCTTAGGTGTAAGCAATGAGTTTAGTTAAAAATAGTTTACCTTTAGCATATTTTAATGTGTCTGTTTCCATTTTATGTCGTCTGACCCTAGCTAATCTGGTTAGCATTTATTACCCATCCTTAATTATACTTGAGAGGGGTAGCAGCAAACTGTTTTGAACTATTGCAAACTTTCTAGTGAAAGTGTTAGCAGTTGGCCACTGCAGAGAAACTTCCTAGGATTTAGACCCTGTGGTGATGAAGGATTGGCTGATGTGTTTATAAGGCAATGTTGTGCATGAGTTGGAGCAGTCCTCTCAGGTTCTCATGTGTCTGCTAGCCTCACCTGTCCTGGTTGTTGAGACCTTGCGATCAGGGATATGAACAGTGGTGCCAGAGCAGCCTTGGGCAGCTGCTGTTGAGTGTCAGCTGTAGCAAAGTGGAGGGAGAGAACACTTGGAGCGATGAGGGTTGTATTGGACATTCCTGGATGGCATGAGCTTCTTGTATTGGAGTAAAGTGGAGACAGGAATGAATATTATGAGGTTCAACTTCATGCAGATACACATTTTATCAATATTAATATGCAGAAAACATTTTGACAAGATTTAGCTCAATAACCATTATGACTCTTGAAAAGCAAAATGAAAAGAATGATGTAAATTGAAAGTCAGGGCCACAGGGGGACTTCAGCCCAGTGAATCTGCACCAACCCTCAATCACCTCTTTACACTGACTCATTTCCATGGGTTCTCATTAATTCCCATTCCATTCCATTCCAATTTGGTTAGCACTGTAGTGCTGTGGTTGGCTTACCACTGTTACGGCACCAGTGACCTGAGTTCAGCTCCACCACCGCCAGTAAGGAGCTTGCGTGTTCTCCCTGTGACCACGTAGGTTTCATCTGGTGCTTCGACTTCCTCACACATTCCCATTCCGTATGGATCAGTAGTTTACTTAGTCAGATGCCATAAACAGGTGGGACAGGCTCATAGGGCCTGTTACCATACTGCTTCTATTAACTACCCAATCCCACCCCTACCTCGGTGGCAAACTCTACCACCAAGGGCAATTCACTATTACCAATTACCTTCCCCCCAACCCCTAACCTCCATGTCTTTGAGAAGAGAAGAGAACCTGTGGTAAACCCAAAGGATGACAAGGAGAACTTGCAAACTCCACCCAGACAGCACCAGAGGATTTAACTCACTGGAGTGGGAGTCAGCACTAAATGATAAAGATACAGATGTAGTGAGACTATCCAAAGTGCACGGCTACATGATTGAACTGTAAAGTGGATGAATATGGATAACAAGCTGGCATTCTTCAAGTGGTACAGCACCGAAATGGACCTCGTGTCCCACTGTCTTTGTGCTGACTCTTCTGCCTCCACACACAAATATGCCCACATTAGGTCTGTATCATTTTACACTTTGGCCTGTTTAAGTGTCTGTCAAAATGCCCTTTTAAATGTAATGATTGTATCTGATCCCACCACCTCCTCCAGCAACGAATTCCAGCAATCAGCCATTCTCTCTGTGAAAAAAGAAATGCAGCTTTATTTATTTATTTATATCCAGTGCAGAATAGGCCCGTCTGGCCCTTTGAGCCTCATTGCCCAGCAACCCTCGATTTAACGCGAGCCTTACCGCAGGACAATTTACAATCATCAATTAACCTGCCAACCTGTACAGCTTTGGAGAAGGCCAGAGCACCTGGAGGAAACCCATGCGACCATGGGGAGAACATACAAACTCTTTACGGGAATTGAACCCGAGTCACTGGCACTGAAAAGCATTGTGCTAACCACTCTGCTACCGTGCTGCCCTCTCTCAGTTCCCTATTAAATCTCTCACTTCATCATATCTAAACCTATACTCTCCTGTGACTGAGTCATTCTTGTTTTTAAGGTGTCCTTGCCCTACAGAGAGAAAGACACGGTTTTGTGACCTACATCAGAGACCCATGAATGCAAACTTATTCTGTCACAGCAGTAACAGAATTTTTCAAACAATTTAACCAAGTTTAAAGGAAAAGTTCAGCGGTCTGCTCTCTCAGATGGTTGCATTAGGTACTATTCTACTATTTTGAAGAGGGTTAATTCTCTCTTTAACATCACTAAGCTACCGTAGATTCTGGACTACAGAGCGCACCGGATTAAAAGCCGCTGGCTCTAATTTTAGAAATAAAATCAATTTTTTAATTGTAAAGGCCGCACCGGATTTTCGGCCGCAGGTGTCCCACGTTGTAATATGAGATATTTACACAGAAAGATATTACACGTGAGGATTTTTTAACTTTTAATTAAATCCATATGGTAACAAAAACAAATACATATTGCAAATGCTTTTTTTTGAACCGTGCCCGTAACGCGGCTACTTTTAAATATACGTTGCGTATACTTCTTTACTGAACAACATTCCAATATCTCCTAACGACTGGTAAAAAATATATATACTGCAGCCTACCAGGAAAAGTTATTGATCGCCTTTAACTTAAAAGCAGCGTTTTCGCTCGGGTCTGATGCCGCTCCGCCGCTCGACCCCCACCTTTCCGTTTATTCGCAAATGGCGTTTTCCCACAAGACACCGCAAAACCGGGTGTGACGTCATAGCATCCCGCGATGTAGTACAGAAAACAAATATAGTTAAAACTCTTCTAACTTTAACTAGAAAATGAATTACTAAGCGAAAATATTATAAACTAAATAACTGCCATAAGGCAGCACAATGCTTCGAGTGTTTTCCATGTTGATGAGGGTGAGTACAAATGACTGATTTACAATAATTTAATTGTGAAAGTGCGCTTGATTTATCGTACAATTTCTTTGGACCTCTGTGAACTACTCATCAATTTTATTGGTCTACTGTTATGAGGCAAAATGTTTACGAGGCGGCATGAAAAAAATCATGTATTAGCCGCTCCGGATTAAAGGCCGCAAAGTTCAAAGCTGTTCAAAATGTGGGAAAAAAGTAGCGGCTTAAAATCCGGAATCTACGGTAATACAGCTGTTCATTTCCACATTGCTGTTATTGGAGCAAATTGCATGCAAATTAGCTGTCGTGTATCGTGGAGAGTCAAAGTTGAGTTTATTGTCATGTGCATATGTACGCACAAATGCAATGATAAACTTCTTACAGCAGCATCACAGGTACACACAACGTCCGTTTTCACAAGAAAAATAAAACAGAAAAACATTCTTTATAGTGCAAAGTGGTCAGACCCATACTGAGGTTGTGATTAGGGTTGTGCAGAATGGTTCAAGATCCGAATGTTTAGAGGGAAGTAACAGTTCTTGAACTGGTGATGTAGGGCTTCAAGTTTCTGTACTTCCTGCTCAATGATGACTGTGAGAAGATGGCACAGCCTGAATGGTATGGATCTTTGATGACAGATCTGACACCATCAGTTGTGGTGGCATCCGTCGGTCTCGAGAGAAACTGCGCCTGGAGTTTCCAGGGGACAGGCCTGGGCAGGGTTGTATGGGAGACTGGCAGTTGCCCAAGCTGCAGGCCTTCCCCTCTCCACACCACCGATGTTGTCCAAGGGAAGGGCACTAGGACCCATGCAGCTTGGCACCAGTGACGTCCCAGAGCAATGTGTTGTTAAGTGCCTTGCTCAAGGACACAAACACGCTGCCTCAGCTGAGGCTCGAACCAGTGACCTTCAGGTTACTAGTCTGATGCCTTGCCCACTAGGCCACGCGCCAACTCTGACACCATTAACTCTAAACTAATATTAGCATATTGGGATATTGAAAGAGGTATTCACCCCGCCCACCCCCAGAAATTTTCATGCTTTTATTGTTCTTCTACATTGAATCACAATGGATTTAATTTGGCTTTTTTTGTCAATGATCAACAGAAAAAGACAGATCTCTACAAAGTGATCTAAATTCATTACAAATATAAAACGCAAAATAATTGATTGCATAAATATTCACCCCCCCCCCTTTAATATAACACACCAAGTCATCCACTGGTCCAGCCAATCGATTTTAGAAATCATGTGATTGGTTAAATGCAGATCTGTTTTTGGAGACCTGTGTGCAGTCAAAGTGTTTCAATTGATTGTAGCAAAAGTACACCTGTATCTGGAAGGTCCAACTGCTGGTGAGTTAGTATCCTGGCAAAAACCATACCATGAAGAAAAATTAACACTCCACGCCACTCCACAAAAAGGTGATTGAAAAGTACAAGTCAGGAGATGGATACAAGAAAATTTAAAAGTCACTAAATATCTCTTGGAGTATGTTTAAGTTAATCACCAAGAAATGGAAAGAAAATGGCACATCTGTAAATCTGGCTAGAACAGGCCGTCCTCAAAAACTGAGTGACCATGCAAGAAGGGGACTAGAGAGGAAGGCCACTAGGATACCTAAAACACCTCTAGAGGAGCTACAAGTTTCAGCGGCTGAGATGGGAGGGACTGGGCATACAACAACTGTTGCCCAGGTGCTTCACCAGTTGCAGCTTTATGGGAGAGTGGTAAAGAAAAAGCCACTGTTGAAAAAAACACTTCCAGAAGGCATGTGGGAGACTCTGAAGTCAGCTAGAAGAAGGTTCTGTGGTCTGATGAGCGTTTTGACTATCGGACTAAACACCACACATCATCAAAATCACACCATCCCCACTGTGAAGGTTGCATCATGCTCTGGGGGTGCTTCACTGCAGTAGACCCTGGAAGGCATATGAAGGTAGAAGGTAAAGTGAATGTCACAAACTCTTCATGCAGTCTGCAAGAGAACTGCAACTTGGGAGAAGATTTGTTTTCTAGCAAGACAGTGACCCCAAGCATAAAGCCAAAGCCACATGGAAATAGCTTAAAAATATCCTGGAGTGGACAAGTTAGAGTCTAGACCTCAAACCAATTGGTAATTTGTGGCTGGACTTGAAACGGGCTGTTCACTCATGATCCCCGTGCAAGTTGACAGAGCTTGAGTAGTTTTGTAAAGAAGAAGAGGGACACTTTGCAATCTTCAGAAGTGCAAATCTGATAGAGGTCTATCCACACAGACTCAAGGAGGTAATTGCTAAAGGTGCATCTACTAAATACTGACGTGAAGGGGTGGATACTTATGCAATCGATTATTTTGTGTCTTATATTTGTAATTAATTTAGATCACTTTGTAGAGATTTGTTTTACTTTGACATGAAAGAGTCTTTACTGTTGATCAGTGTCAAAAAAGTTAATTTAAATCCACTGTGATTCAACATTGTAAAATAATAAAAGATGAAAACTTCTGAGGGCAGTGAATACTTTTGATAGGCACTGTATGCAAATCCTTTCTGTGAAGCTTCAAGAGCCTCTCAACATCCAAACCCACGCCCGTCATGAGAGGTGGAAACGGGTAAGGCTGACCAGCAGGATTCTGGTGAAGCTGTATAGGCCAATACCCTGTACAGTGGATACAATGATTTACAGAAACATTGATGAATTCCAACCACAGCATTGACGATGGAGACAGAAGTTCATCAATGGCCTATGCTTCATTGGGAGCCAAGGGCTCAAGAAGAAGAAGAAGCTTTATGAGAGAAATTGCATCATATGAAATATTATAATTAAGTTTATTAATACACTAATTAAGAACTTGTTTCACAGCTGGTTGTGATGTTAATTGGTTATTGTGAATTGTCCTGATTTGGCTAGGGTTAAATAAGTGGATTGCTAGATGGTATGGCTTGATGGTCTGGAAAGGCCTATTCCATGCTGTATCTTTAAATAAAATAACTGCTCAATTCAATTGTTAAAATACTAGGTATGGTAATTTCATCTGAATATATTACAACTGAGTTAATTCTTTAGTTTTTAAGTTCCACAGATGAATGCACAACTGTGCACTTTTATTAAAATTCTGAAGCATGCCCTAAACAATCCTGATCTCACTGGTTCTAAATGGGCCACAAAACTCTGGCTAAATGTTTGAAGACAAGACAGTCCATGTGGAAACAGATTCAAGACAGGATTGGTGAAATTATTGGAATGTTTCTGTAATTATTCATTGCAGGAATTACTACCTAATTTCACACTTTGAATAAAATTGTTTACACAGAGAACTACTCTGAGATGATTAGTATAATGCCAAAAGATAGACACAGAAATATTGCCAACTCTCAGGTTGGAGAGCTTGAAATAAAAAGCAATGCTTCAGACTGACTGCAACAATGAAATAGCAACTGTTATCTCCCCTGTTGTTGTGAAAAGAGCGACATCCGTCACTCCCTTGTTAGTGAAAGAAAAAAATCCTGTGGAATGACAAAATGTTGGAGTGAACAGTTGGTTTTTGATGTCCTGACGAAGGGTCTCGGCCCGAAATGTCGACAGTGCTTCTCCCTATAGATGCTGCCTGGCCTGCTGTGTTCCACCAGCATTTTGTGTGTGTTGTTTGACACAGAAATAATATACAGATTAATTACAACCAGGCATTTTTTTAAGGACTGTGATAGTGTGTTGAACATTTTTTAACAGCAATGTGGTTTTTTTCTGACTGCTGGAAGCAATGATTTGTTGATTCTGACTTAAGATATGGATTTTCATTCTGTAACAGTTCAGTGAGCAGGTTAGCATTGACAGCCTGCTACATGGTGATTCTGCGTAAATACCACATCTGTCAAATTACAATGGAAAGTAATGTACCATTTATATGATTCAAAATGTGACTGAATGAGCTCAGCTATTGTTATCTGAAGCTGAAAGCAGCCCAGTGATAATCTGAGCTATTAAAGGACCATGTATTTTTTTGATATCTATTTAACTTTGTGCTACTTGTTTCCAAATACACAAATTGAAGTATAGAAGGCAGCTGTTGTATCATATGGAATCTGTAGTTTCCCATTCTCTCTTATCCCGTCATACAGACAATGTAAAAGCTTGAAACCTGTGTGGTTAACATACATTTAGAGACCATTTTATTAGGTACCTCCTGTATCTATAAGGTGGCCTTCCAGTGTAAGCTTGTGATCTTCTGCAGCTTTAGCTCACCTACTTCAAGTTTTGACATGTTGCGCATTCAGAGATGCTCTTCTGCACACCACTGTAGTAACACACTTAGAAAACTGCAGTTCTGTACAACAGTGTATTCCTGTTCTTGGAGCCCGCTGATCGGCCACGTTTCGGTTGCGTCCAGGTTCAGACTGAAGTTGGCCAACTTTGAGGCCTGTGCAGACCTGTGGACACGAACTCTCACTGGTGTTGGCCACTGAAGCATAGCGGAAGCCGGAACGCCAAAGACATCAAGAGTGGCTGTTGGAGGTAATCGATTTGCCGACTTTCAGGTTGGAGAGCTTGAAATAAAAAGTAATGCTTCAGACTGACTGCAGCAACGAAATAGCAACTCTTGTCTCCCCTGTTGTTGTGGAAAGAGCGATATCTGTCACTCCCTTGTTAGTGAAAGAAAAAAATCCTGTGGGATGTCAAAATGTTGGAGTGAACAGTTGGTTTTTGATGTACTGTAGACAATGGCCTCTCTTTTGAGGCTTTGCTGTTGCTGGGATGGTGGGTGGTGGGATCCTGATGGGGGAGGGGGAGGGTTGATGCTGTGGGAAATGTCTTTAGGGTTCTTGTATCTTTTTTTCTGTCATTCATTCTTCGTTTTTTTTTCCTGTTTCAAGGATGTCGGCAGAGTGTAAAAAAATTCAGGTTATCCATTGCATGCATTCTCTGACATTAAGTGGAACTATTGAGCTTTGTAAACTCAAGAGACTGGTATGCATGAAAAATCCCATGAGGTCAGCAGTTTCTAAGATACTTAAACCACATCATCTGGCATCAACAATCATTCCAAGGTCAAAGTTACTTAGATCACATTCCTTCCCCATTCTGATGTGTGGTCTGAACGACTGAACTTCTTGGCCATGTCTGCTTGCTGTTACACGTTGAGTTGCTGCCACGTAATTGGACGATTAGTTATTTGCATTAACCAGCAGGTGTACCTAATAAAGTGGCCACTGAGTGTAGGTTGCTGTGTCAGTCATTGGACAGATATTGCATCACCTACGTTGCAAAGTGCCACCTTTCACCAGACGTCAAACACTTCCAACTAGGACCGGGAACCTGCCCCACATCATCCCCAGTAGTTCAGCATTATATCCTGCTTGCCAGTGTTTCTATGAAACAACAGAGGATGGTTTTGCTGCAGAAGAGTAAAGCAAGTCTTTCTCTTTTATTCAATTATCCTCTCTAAATCTCCCTGGAATTTAAAAAACGGTTTTAGCCAATAAATTGCATTAAGAGTGAACAAAAAAAATGAAGCTCACTTCCTTCTCTCCCTTGGCTTTGGGGTGGGGGGGGGGAAACTTACAAACATTTGTACATGCACACACACACACTCTCTCTCTCTCTCTCTCTCTCTCTCGCTCTCTCTCTCTCTCTCTTTCTCTCTCTCAAAATGTAGAAATAAACATTAACATATCTAAACATGAGGAAGTCAGTTTACCTTTTTCCATAGATGCTGCCCGAGCTGCTGAATTGCCCCAGCATTTTGTGTGCCAGACACATATCTATGTGTACACAGAGATATAGGTATGTATAATATGCACAGATATACTGACAAATGAATGCATATAAGCACATGTTCACATACATGCACACGCAGACACATGCAAATGCATTTACAGGAATGCACAGACACAATCATGCACAGCCAACCAAAGTTCAGAGTTCTAATTACTATCTAGGTGTGTATGCAGTATACAACCCTGAAATTCATCTCAGTGTCATACATTCCGAATACAAGTACAGCCATGCATACCACAAACACTGATATACAAGTCTGTATGAGCACACACAAATGCACAGCGTACTTAAACACATGCACACCTATGTAGCTCAACATATAGAAATACCACACTTGAATTTTATCCACCGGGCTCAACTCCTTGCGCTGATGGGTATCAAACGAGCAGCAGGAAAATGTGGCGTCAAATCCTCTCAGCAGTCCATGCCTGCCAGTCGTGGATATAATAAACGGAACATCAATAATCCATTACTGCTCAACATCACCTGTATTTAGAATTGACATTAGCTCCAAGCAAATTCAAGAAAAAACATTGATTTGATTTGCCAGCCGTTAATTGATGAAAATACAAGTGCAGGAATCATTTGCTTTCTTTATGCCATTTATTCCTTTATGTAAGTGGAAAGCCTGAATGATCATTCGCATTGATTACAGTGGTGGGTACACAGAATAATTCAATTGTGGTTAGTAATGTAATGACACCGGTATTCACCTTTGATTGTGTGTTGTTTCTTAATGTATTTTTTAAATGTAAATTTTGTACTTATAAATTAACTTGGATTTGATTTTAAATATTTTTAAAAATATTACAGGTCATAATATACTGTATTAATAATTATATTATATGAGGTGATGAAAATGAACTATTGGCCACAGCTGCAATATCCAATTACTTCCAACCTTCCCGATTTTACTTGGGCCAAGTTTATGGAGCACTTTCTCATTATTTTATGTAATCCAACTGTAGGAATAAATCAAATTTTACATTATTATGGAGTAACTTATTTATGGTTCAGATTAACTTCCAAATTCGAGTATTACTCTTTTTTATACATTCTACTTCAGATCAAGGCCAAGTGAGTGAAGTATGCCTTGTACGTGTTTAAATCTACAGCAGACTGACATGCTGCTTATCGCCGTTTTATTCAATCAACAATTTGACCTAAATCAAGCGCCCTTTTCACCCTCCGCAAAATCAAATTCCACTTTATTGCCATGTGCATGTATGAACAGGTGCAATGAAAACCTTATCTGTAACAGCATCTTGGGCATAGGGAATCAGATGCAGTGTTCACAAAAAAAACACAGATTATACAAAGTTAAAAAAAAGTTATGCAAAGGCCCCTTATCTCAGAAGGGACGTGCTGAGATTGGAGAGGGTTCAATGGAAGTTCATAAAAACGATAGTGGGATTGAAAAGCTTGTCATAGGAAGGGTGTTTGATGGCTTCGGGCCCGCACTCACTGGAATACAGAAGAATAAGGGATGACCTCATTGAAACCTATTGAATATTGAAGGGCCTTGATACAGAGGATGTGGAGAGGATATTTCCTATGATTCTTGAGTCTAGGACCGAGGACACGGCCTCAGAAAAGGGAGGCATCCTTTTAGAACAGAGATGAGGAGGAATTTCTTGAGCCAGAGGGTGGTGAATCTGTGGAATTCATTGCCGCAAGCGGCTGTGGAGGCCAAGTCATAGGGTATATTTAAGGGAGAGGTTGATACATTCTTGATTGGTCATGGGCATGAAGGGATATGGGGAAAAGACAGGACATTGGGGCTGAGAGGGAAAATGGATCAGCCATGATGAAATGGTTGAGCAGTCTCGATGAGCCAAATGGCCTAAATCTACTCTTATACCTTATGGTCTTATTAATGGAAAAGAACAGAATTGGAACAAAAAGAAACAAAATTCATTGTTGTGCAAAATGGTCAAAGTGGTCTAGTATTGTTATACTGAAATAGTAATTCGGGTTTCGCCAGTAGATTCGAGAACCACATAATTGAGGTTAAACCTGATGGTGTGAGACTTCAGGTTTGCGTACTTCCTATTCAATGGTAGCTGCAAGAAGATAGCATGACCAGGATGGAGGGAATCTTTGATGGTAGATGTTGCCATCTTGAGGTAGTGCTTCCTATAGGTGATACCAGTGGTGAGGAGGGATGTCCCTGTGAGGTACTGGACTGAATCCATGACGTTCAGCAAGAATCTTACATTCCTGTGTATACAAGTTGTCATACAAGACCATGATGCACTAGTCAGGACACTTTCCACGGTATGTCAGTAGCCATTTGTTCAGCATTCCTGTTTCCACCTCATCATTATCCTGATTCTGCCACATGTACAGAACCTGAGTGGTACTTTATATAAACCCACCCCTCTATGCACAAGAAATCAATTTAATGTCTCATTTGAAAGGCATTCCCCTCTGTCAGTGTAGCAAACACTCAGTTGTGCAGTTAGAATTTTTATCTATGAAATGAAAAGAAATGTCCTCAAGTGAGGAATTTCCATTTTGAATTGTAGATATCTCCCTGAATGAGATGCCATGCACAGGACAGCTGTTAATAATAAAAATTGGAAATAAAATTGACTACATTGGAAATACTCAGCAAATCAAACAGCTTCTGGAGAGAGAGAAAAATGGAGTTTAAGTTTCAGGCTAATGGTCTTTAATCAAGACTGATTCATAAATCAATCCAGAAATGTTTTATTTTGAATATATGTCAACATAGAATAGAGGCTGACAGAAATGATTTCCTCTTTATTCCCAGTTCCAGTGAAAGATCTCAGAGTTGAAATATTAACTTGTTGTCTCTTTCCTCATTTGCTATCTGACTATTTGAGTAGGGCAGCACAGTAGCCTAACGGTTAGCGCAATTGCTTTATAGCACAAGTGATCACTGATCGGGTTTTGATTCTTGCCGCTGTTTGTATGTTCTCCCTGTGACTGTGGGGGCTTCCTCATATCTTCAAAAGATGTTTGGTTAGAGTCAGGGTTTTGTAAGTGCAGGTATGCTGTGTTGGGACTTCAGCTGCCCAAGCACAATCCTTGCTACTTAGATTTGTTGCTGCAAAGAATGTATTTCAATGTTCAAAGTAAATTTCAAGGTAAATTTTATTATCAAACTTCAGCTATGTGGTGAAAAAAGCACAACAGTGTCTCTTTCACCTCAGATGGTTGAGGAAGTTTGGTATGGGCCCCCAAATCCTAAGAACTTTCAACAGGGGCACAATTGAGAGCATCCTGACTGGCTGCATCACTGCCTGGTATGGGAACTGTACCTCCCTTAATCGCAGGATTCTGCAGAGAGTAGTGCGGACAGCCCAGCGCATCTGCAGTTGTGAACTTCCCGTGATTTGGGACATTTGCAAAGACAGGTGTGAGAAAAAGGGCCCGAGGAATCATCGGGGACCCGAGTCACCCCAACCACAATCTATGCCGGCTGCTACCACCTAGAAAATGGGGCAGCTTCTTCCACCAGGCCATCAGACTGATTAACTCATGCTGATTTGAGTGTGTTTCTATGTTACATTGACTGTTCTATTTTTACTCCTCATGTATGTGAAGGATGAAAGAAGTAAAGTCAATACATTTCAATTCCATTCATATATGTCACCATATGCAACCATGAGATTCATTTTCTTGAGGGAATACTCAGCAAATCTATAACAAGATCAATGAAGGATCAACTAGAGTGCAGAAGACAACAGGCCGTGCAAGTGAAAATATAATAAATAGCAATAAATAATGAGACCGTCAGATAATGAGAAAAAGAGTACCGTAGATGTCGGATTATAAGCCGCTACTTTTTTCCCATGCTTTGAACAGCATTGAACATAGCGGCTTATAATAAGGTGCGGCTAATAGAAGGTTTTTTCCCATGCCGCCAAAACATTTTGCCTCGTAACAGTAGACCAATAAAATTGATGAGTAGTTCACAGAGGTCCAATGAAATTGTACGATAAATCAAGCGCACTTCACAAATTATTGTAAATCAGCCATTTGTACTCACCCTCATCAACATGGAAAACACTCGAAGAAAAGCATATGATGCAGCTTTTAAGTTAAAGGCAATCAATCTGGCGGTTGAACAAGGAAATCGAGCTGCTGCGCGTAATCTTGGCATACATGAATCGATGGTGAGACGGTGGAGACGCCAGCGCGAAGAACTGAATCAATGCAAAAAGACGACAAAAGCTTTCAGAGGTAATCACAGCAGATGGCCCGAACTTGAAAACTTTCTTGAAGACTGGGTTAACACACAGAGAGCAGGCGGCCGCGGTGTTTCCACCGTGCAGATCAGACTGAAGGCTAAAGCAATCGCCACCAAAATGAAAATCGAAGATTTTAGAGGTGGGCCATCGTGGTGTTTTAGATTTATGAGACGAAAAGGCCTGTCCATCAGGGTACGCACGACTCTCTGTGAGCAGCTCCCTCCCGACCATGAGGAAAAACTTGCTAACTTCCGCACATTCACTCAAACAAAGATAGCGGAGAATTCCATCGGGCCAGATGAAATCATAAATATGGATGAAGTACCTTTGACGTTTGACCTGCCTCTCACTCGGACTGTTAATAAAAAAGGTGACTCGTCCATCATACTGAAAACAAGTGGCCATGAGAGAACGCATTTTACTTGTGTTCTGAGCTGCACAGCATCTGGACTAAAGCTTCCACCGATGGTGATTTTTAAGCGGCTGACAATGCCAAAGGAAAAATTCCCAAAAGAAATCATGGTGAAAGTCAATAAGAAAGGTTGGATGATGGAGAGTCTAATGAAGGATTGGCTCAGAGAGTGCTACGCCAAGCGACCGGGGGGATTTTTTCACATAAAAAAAGCATTGCTCGTTATGGACAGCATGAGGGCTCATATAACAGATTCAGTGAAAGCTGCCATCAAGAGTACAAACTCAATTCCAGCTGTGATTCCTGGGGGCACCACGAAGTATTTGCAGCCACTGGACATCAGCGTGAACCGGGCATTTAAAGTGGCACTACGCATTGAGTGGGAGACTTGGATGACGAGCGGCGAGAAATCCTTTACCAAAACAGGCCACATGCGAAGAGCATCTTTAACTCAAGTCTGCCAGTGGATCCTAAATGCTTGGAGCCATGTCACAACATCCACCATCACCAACGGGTTTCGAAAGGCTGGACTGCTGCGTGATGAAGAGGATCGCGTGCGCTCAAGTGAGAGCGACAACGAAGAGACTGAAGTGAGTGATGAGATCCTGAGGTTGTTCAATTCAGACACTGAAGAAGAGGACTTTGATGGTTTTAGTGCGCAGGAGGAAGATGAAGAAGGCGATCAATAACTTTTCCTGGTAGGCTGCAGAATATATATATTTTTTAACCAGTCGTTAGGAGATGTTGGAATGTTGTTCATGCACTGTTCAGTAAAAAAGTATACCCAACGTAATTTGTGTGTTACCGATAGGTATGTATTTTAAAAGTAGCCGTGTTACAGGCACGGTTCGAAAAAAAGCATTTGCAATATGTATTTGTTTATGTTACCATACAGATTTAATTAAAAGTTTAAAAAATCCTCACGTGTGTTAGGATTTAATTTGGGACTGCCGCTTCAGGTCAGGAATGGCTCACGTGATATTAGACAGCAGTACAAGGGAGGGAGGGAGCGAAACTGAGGATTCCGCTGCACCGAAACTGCTAGCGATTCAGTAAACAAAAAAACAGTAAAACTCGTGTGTGAATGGTATCGGGCCAATAAGGACACAAGTGTCCGATGTTACCAAATACCGGTAGGTATAACAAAGTTTAGCCTTACCAAATATGTGTAGCGAGGGTTTGGTTTGGGGGAAAAAGGAGTATAAATAAGAGCAGAATGTAAGGGGAAGGCAAAACGCGTTCTGCAATAAAGCCACGCTGCACTGTAATCCGGTGTTGGTTGTCTCTCTTCCAAAACGAACACAGGGCAAAATTTGAAGCCCAACACGTGTAATATCTTTCTGTGTAAATATCTCATATTACAAGCGGCCGAAAATCCGGTGCGCCGAAAATCCGGTCCGCCGGAAATCCAGTGCGCCGAAAATCCGGTCCGCCGGAAATCGAGTGCGCCGAAAATCCGGTCCGCCGGAAATTCGGTGCGGCCTAAAATCCGGTGCGGCCTGTACATTTAAAAAATTGATTTTATTTCTAAAATTAGAGCCAGCGGCTTTTAATCAGGTGCGCTCTGTAGTCCGGAATCTACGGTATTTAAAAGGGAATCATTTGTTGTGTGAACAACTCAATGGATGGGCAAGTGAGTGTAGTTTACTGTAAGTTTCAATGTAGATGTGACAACTGAAGTTAATCTTTAATATTTATTGTTATTTATTTTCATTAGTGTTGATCATACATCTCTACCTGAAGCATCAATTCCTTCCATAGGTTCTGCCTGACCATAGAGTTTCTCCAGTATTTTGTGTGTTGTTCGAGATTCTAGCAACAACATTCTCTTTTGAGTCTGTAATTCCAGCATTTTCTATTTTCATTTCAGCATTACAGCGTTTGTAAAACTTTTAAATTTCCAATGTATACTCTGAAAGCCAGCAAAGAATGTATAATTCAATTAGTCTGTGCTGCTTTAGAATGCATTTTTACACAGTGAAATAGGGCGGTTTTCTCATCAAGGGTATTGTCAATCTTTGTGAATGAATAAATTGTGAATCTAGGTCAAGATCATCTAAAATCATCCGAAATATCTCAGACAAAGGTCACTTGCAGCGAATTTAGATTGATATGTGGTGCTGACATTGTCAGTGTACTCCCTCTGTATGAACTGCATTCTTGTCAACAAAAGCCCATTGAAATTTCATTAGTTTGCCACAGGGAAATGATTCAACACAGCACAGGGAAAATTTTAATGTTATTTCTCCACAGTTCAACAATTCAGAGCAATCTGTTTTTTGGGCAAAAAAAAGTGTTAATACCTTTGTCGTGATAAAGTCTCAAAACTCTTTATAGGAGTTTTGTCCAAAGCTGGATGATCAAGAACTGAAAAGTGGTGACTGAATGGTGGAGACAGGAATAGGCTATAAGGAGTAGTTTTATAATGAAATTGAGATACATCCTAACATGCACTGGAACACATCTTCATTAATGCAAACTGGGGTCATTGGGTATTGCGGGTCTTTCAACAATAGGTTTCAATAGTTTCAATAGGTACATTTAATGTCCGAGATGCCTAGGCACGACTCGAGTAGCAGCAGTCCTCTCAATGGATACGATTAAATATTCCCGTTCCAGCCTGATACAGCTAAAAAGCACAACTGCTTCCAAGGTCAGTTTAGTCAACAAAGATGTCTTAATGCGTTTAAATGACCTATCGCTGCTTAAAACCAATGGAAACAACACCGATTGTGGTTGGAAGTGCCCACGGAGGACACCTCGAAGGATGTACCCGTGTAGATCGGGGCTACAAGTGCATTTAAGGAAATGGGGTTTTAAACTCTCTATACTGACTATCTTGCTGGGGAATGTGCAGTCTCTGATAAATAAGATCAATGATCTCAGATCCAGGGTGCTGAATCAGAGAGGCATTAGGACCACGTGTGTCCTTTGTTTCACGGAATCCTGGTTAACTCCTTCCATACCGGATGCAGAAATCCAGATCGACGGATTTACTATACACCGTCAGGATAGATCTATAGAGTCTCTCAAAAGCAGAGGTGGAGGAGTATGCCTCATGATCAACTCTTCTTGGCGCACAAATATACCAGTGCTGTCCCAATTCTGCTCATCAGACCTGGAATATCTAGCAGTAAAGTGCCGTCCTTTTTATCTACCACGGGAGTTCTCTGGGGTTATTTTGGTAGCATTTTACATTCCACCTCAGGCCAATGTCAAGCAGGCTTTAGATGATCTGAGCAATGGGATCAACATGCATGAAACAGCACACCCTAATGCCTTCACCATCATTTTGGGAGATTTTAACCAAGCTAGTCTGAAAAAAAATCACTATGCAACTACCATCAACAGAACACTTGCAAAACCTGAGGAAACAACACACTGGACCATGGACCATTGCTACACCACCATCAAGAATGCCCACTGTGCTATTCCACGCCCTCACTTCGGGAAGTCTGATCACCTGGCTGTACTTCTACTCCCTGAGTATAGGCAGAGACTGAAGACAGTAGCACCAGCGGTGAGGACTAAGAAGGTATGGACAAAGGAAGCACAGAAGTGCCTACAGGACTGCTTTGAATTGGTGGACTGGACTGTATTCAGGGATTCATCTTCAAACCTGGATGAGTATGCTGCAGTTGTTACTGACTTCATTAAAACCTGTGTGGATGAGTGTGTGCCCACAAAGACTTACTGTATATTTAAACCAAAAGCTGTGGATGAAGCAGGAGGTTCGTCATCTGCTGAAAGCTAGATCTGTGGCATTCAAGTCTGGCAACCCAGGCCTGTACCAGAAAACCAGGTATAATTTGTGGAGGTCTATTTCAAGGGTGAAGAGACAATTTTGAACAAGGTTGGAAGTGACATCAGATGCACAGCAACTCTGGCAGGGTCTGCAAGACATTACTTCCTACAAAGCGAAACCCAATAGCATGAATGACAGCAATGCTTCACTTACCAGATAACCCTCAACGCCTTCTATGCCCACTTTAAAAGGGAGAATATAACTACAGCTGTGAAGATCCCTGCTGCACCTGATGACTCTGTAATCTCCATCTCAGAGGCTGTCTTTAAAGAGTGTGAACCCTTACAAAGTGGAAGGTCCTGATGGAGTACCCGGTAAGGCTCTGAAAACCTCTGCCAACCAACTGGCGAGAATATTCAAGGACATTGTCGACCTCTCACTGCTGTGGGCGGAAGTTCCCACTTGCTTCAAAAAGGTAACAATTATACCAGTGCCTAAGAAAAATAATGTGGGCTGCCTTAATGACTATCGCCCAATAGCACTCACATTGACAGTGATGAAATGCTTTGAGAGGTTGGTCATGTCTAGACTGAACTCCTGGACCCATTGTAATTTGCCTATCGCCATAATGGCAGACGCAATCTCAATGGCTCTGCACATGGCTTTTGACCAGCTGGACAACACAAGCACCTATGTCAGGATGCTGTTCATTGACTATAGCTCAGCATTTACACCTCCACCAACCCAGAATGCTCATAGCCTTTGTGAAAGCTGGAGACCAACCACAGCCTCAACCCAGATCACCAGCAGGTTTGCCCGCCATGGCATCTGAAAGTTGATCTTGGCGAGCAACTAAAGGTCACTGGCTTCATCACATCATCACCCTTGAAACCTGACATGGCCATTCTATCACAATACTCAAAGCAGTGGTCATGGTAGAAATGACAGTTCCTTGGGAAGACCGGATTGAAGATGCATCTGACCGTAAGAATGCCAAATACCAGGAGCTGGTGGAGCAGTTCCAGAGACAAGGGTGGAGATCACAATGCGAGCTCATAGAGGTGGGATGTAAAGCTTTTGTTGGCTAATCGCTCTGCAGAACCTACTCTCTCCTTGACATTATGGGGGCTGCAAATAAAAGAGCCATCAGCACCGTCACGGAGGCTGCTGAGCAAACCTCTAGATAGCTATGGATCAAGAAGTGTACCCAGTGGGACACCAGCCAGGGTCTGATCAATCCTGGCAAGGTTGCCTGGCCAACAGTGTCTGATGCTAAAAGACCTGAAGCAACTGATGACCCTCGACTACATCGCTGATGATGTGTCTCAGTGTATCCTAGGATTTATCTCCACATCACTATAACAGGTAAAGAGATGATTAACCAGGGAGGGAATTTCAGGAGTCAAGATGGCACTATACATGATACTGCTGCAAGTAGGTTCTCTGTTTCAATTACACATTCATGTACTTCTGCATGTTACAATAACTTCCTTCAAGGGTGATGAGTTAAAAAGGTGACATCCATCATTAAGGACCACCACCACCCAGGACATGTGCTGTTATCATTACTAGCATCAGGGAGGAGATACAGGAGCTTTAAGGCACACATTCAATGTTTTAGAAAGAGCTTCTTCCCCTCTACCATCAAATTTCTGAATGGTCTATGGATACATGAACACTACATCAGTATTTTGCCCTCTTTTGCTTACACATTTATTTTATTTTCCTTATTGTACTGAGGGCACAAAACAACAAACGTCATGACATACTGCACATCAGTGATAACCAACCTGATTCTGAACCGTGACATTGACTTTGCTTTTGGTGGTTGAAGGAATGGCCACTAATGGATGTCATCGACTTGCAGGTGGTTCAACATATACTAAATGTAGAAACGTTTAAAAGGCGGATATGTGAATGCTAAGTGTTGCACATTCTCTCTTCTCCCCTTTCCCACTGGCAGAAAATACAATAACCACCAGGCTCAAAGACAACTTCTACTCCACTGTTATAAGATTATCGAATGCTCCCTCATAGGACAAGGTGAACTCTTGACCTTGCAATCTACCTCGTTATTACCTTGTGCCGTGTTGTCTGATTACGCTGCACTTTCCTCATAGTAATTACACTTTTTTCTACATTCCATAATTGTCCTAATGCACTGCATAATAAATGGATCTGTATGAAGAGTATGCAAGATAAGCTGTACCTCGATACATGTGATAATAATAAGCCAATTCCAATTATAATACCAAACCACAGTATCCCTGAGAGGAAAATGAATACGATACATCAGTGGCTGCAGAGAAGAATGTTGGAAAGAGCGTGCAGGGGTTATACAAAGCTATGGCTCAGAATGGCTTACCTCTCTGCTGTATAAAGCCCTCTACTGTATATGCAGGGCTGATGCACATTGCAGCCAAAAGGTCTAGTAACAAGAATAAAACTCAGTGTGAGAGCATTATTGTGTCCTTTTAAACTTAGGACTCTGCAATCATTCTTCAGAAAGAAACTGGATAGCAGGCTTTTTATTTCATTGCTGTTGGTGAGATCTTGCTGTGTGAAAATTATTTGTTAATGTTAACTGTATCCCAGCTGTGCTTTAAAAGTGTTTTATCTGCTGTAAAATACTTTGGAGCATCCTGTATGTAAGGTGCTATGTTTTTTTTCTCCCTTTCAATCCCACCCTTGAAAGTGACATCACAGGTAGACAGGGAGGTGATGAAAGCTTTAGGCACATTGGCCAGGAGATGTGTGTTCAGCTTTGGTCTTCCTGTCGTGGCAAAGATGCCATTAAGTGAAAAAGAGTGCTGAGAAGATCTATGAGCATGCTGCTTGGACTTGAGAGACTGAGCTAAAGAGAAAGATAAAGCAGTTTGGGATTTTATTCACTGGAGCACAGGAGAATGAAGAGTGATCCAGAAGGGGTGAATAAAAGTTTAATAACCGTTTTTTCCTCACTCCAATCAGGTTCTTGAACTGATCTGAAAAACCCTAACAATACTTCAGACAATTTCTTTATTCTCTCTCTCTCTCTCTCTCTCTCTCTCTCTCTCTCTCTCTCTCTCTCTCTCTCTCTCTCTCTCTCTCTCTCTCTCTCTCTCTCTCTCTCTCTCTCAATTTACATTTATTTCTAACATGTATTTTGTTGTGTACAGTATGTGTAGATTATGCCAACTTAACCTTATGTTAACTTTTGCTTGTTCTGTTATCAGGGTCATGCTAAGCTCTCTCTCCCAATCTTGCTTAAACTTAAGTGAAGGATAATTGTGCTGTTGTAACAATAAATTATAAATTTTCCCAATAAAACCCGTCAACTAAAGGATTCATTTTTAGAATAATATCTAACAGGTCGGAATCTTGTATATGTGGAAAATTACTTAAGTATTTTTGTAAGAAGTGTCTGACCTGAAGATATTGCAGGAAATGTGAATATGAGAGAGAGTATTTAGTTACTAATTTCTCAAAAGACATCAGTCGGCCATCTTGAAACAGATCCGTGAAGGAATAAACCCCTTTATTCCTCCAAAAAAGAAAGGTAGGATCACTTAATGAAGGTTTAAATAAATAATTTCGTTAAATTAAACTAAATACTTTAAATTTTTTAAGATTAAAAAAATTACGAAACTGGAACCAAATTTGTATTGACTGCTTAATCACAGGATATAAATTTAAATTACCGGTAGTAATTTTGGTCAGTTGTACAGGTAGAGAAGCTCCTAATAATGAGGTTAAGTGAAACTGTTTCACAGCATTTAATTCCAAATCAGCCCAAGGTGGTCGTTCATCTCTATCAGCCCAACATAACCAAAAACACATATAACGTATATTAACAGCCCAATAATACATTCTTAAATTAGGCAAAGCAAGAGCTCCATCTTTTTTAAATGTTTGTAAATGATATTTACCAATTCTTTGTCTTTTATTATTCCAAACAAAAGATGAAATAATGGAGTCAACCTGATCAAAGAACTTCTTAGTTAAAAAAAATAGGAATATTCTGAAATATATATAAAAATTTTGGTAGAATCATCATTTTAACTGCATGAATCCGATCAACTAACGAAAGTGTAAGTGGATTCCATCGACAAAGTTGGTCAATTGAATTTGGTCAATTCTTCGATTTGTGCCAATCACTCTTTAATTCAATTTAAAATTGTACATCATTACTGATAAAGGAGAGACTGTCTAAAATGTTTCCTAATGTTGATAGTCAGTGTGACAGATGTAAAACCGAGACAGCCACATTGACACGTATGTTTTGGTCGTGTTCTGTACTGGAAGACTATTTTCTCTACAATTTCTAAAGCTTTAAAAATTAATTTACAACCTAATAAATTGACAGGTTTATTTGGTATAATTCCTCAATATATTCATGGTATTTTTCCATCAGACCAACATGTAATTGCATTCGTTACATTATTGGCCAGAAGGGTTATTTTGTTGAAATGGAAAGATGCTTCTGCTCCTACTTTGATACAATAGTTTTCTCAGGTGATGTTATGTCTTAGTTTGGAGAAAATCAGAAGCCGAACTTTTGATCCTCGATTTGATTTTGAGAAAAGGTGGGGTGCATTCGCCCGCTACTATCATCTGATTTGACTTAATTAATATGGTTTCCTTCCGATTTTTCTTTAAGTAAATTTGAGTTGGCGGATTGATTTTTTTTTGGAAGCTTGTGTGATGTATAGCTCTGGGGTTGTGCTCCCAATGGGGTTTTTTTTCTTTGTTGTTTTTTTTAAGTTAGTAGGGTTTTTTTTTTAGTTAGCAAGGGTTTTTTTCCCTTTTCTTTCAAAAGTATTCTTAACACTTTATTTTTTCTTATTATTGATATATTGCTTAGCTTTATTAATTAGTTATTTGCTAATTTAATTCTTTATTGTATATAATGACATATTGACTATAAATGTATCTTGTTTTGTTCATCTTCAATAATAATTAATAAAAAAGATTTTAAAATGAAAATGAAACTTTTGCTTGTGTTTGTAATGTACTGTGCTACAAAAATCTAACTTTCATGGCTTTTTTACCCTGCGAATGTCTGCCTCTGATGATAATCTCAAAATTGAACGTGAGTGTTTATTTCCCATTTATCCCCCCAGCCAGAAAGTGTATCTTGAGAGTAAAGTTAATGGTCATAGTGGGTGAACATCCACAGGGACACTAAAGGTCACAATTTCATAATTGGAATCAGCACAGATCTGTCAGTAGAAAGCACCACTGTTTTGTCACTGTGACTAACTGAACTTGGGCACGATCCATTAATCAGCGTCCACATTTACCCGCTTTTCCTGAACATTTTCCTCTCTGCAGAATGCTATCAGGACATGAATAGCCTTTAAATGTTAAATTTCAACACTGATCTGGATAAGTTATTTTGGATGCTGGTCAAGCAGTGAGAAACTACTTCAACAATCACCCTGTTCACTGAATAGCTGTCTGAGACAAATCGAATGAAAATTCCCCACAGTTAAAGTGGCATATATTCCATTCACAAATGAAGCAGAAGCAACATGGGTAAGTTAAAGACAGACCCACAGGAGAACATTAGATCTCTTTATTAAATGAACCTGAACTTTGCTATACAGCTCGCACATTAGAACATTGGACCAGGGTGTGTGGTTGAGGCAAATACTTTAGCAACAGCTTGATGACACTTGAATGAGGTTTAGAAAGGGTTCCCAATCTTTTTTAAGCCATTGATCCCTACTATTAACCAAGGCGTCTGTGGACCCTAGGTTGGGAACCCCTGATATGGGCCAAGTGCAGGCAAATAAGACTATCTTAGATGGGATTCTAGCTTAGTTGGACCAAAGAGCCTATTTCTGTGACTTTCTGACCAAACTCATCATGGAGAAGAATATTTACTGATGCTCCCTGACTCTGACATGTCACAATATGTCATGGTCAGACAGAGCCGGCACGCCCAGCTGAAGGAGCAGTTTGCTGCCCAGCTGACCTTGTTGAGGCATGAAGGTCAGCGCTGACAGACCTGATGGTGACCAACGCTCTCCTAAAGGCAGATCCCAGCTGATTAATCCAATATGTTTGGAAGAAGCTTCAAGCTGCCTCTGTGGTGGCGGTCAGAGCATTTAAGGCCTCACAGCATCTGGTTCTAATCTTCTACTATCTGAAATAATAAGGATTTAAACCCATTTGAATGCTTCTTTTCACTGTTTTAGCTGGTGTGTGTGTGTGTGTGTGTGTGTGTGTGTGTGTGTGTGTGTGTGTGTGTGTGTGTGTGTGTGTGTGTGTGTGTGTGTGTGTGTGTGTGTGTGTGTGTGTGTGTGTGTGTGTGTGTGTGTGGTCATGTACATGAATCTTTGTTCATATGTGCATGTGCAAATACTGTATGTATTCTGTGTATTCATGTGTCTATCGAGGTGAATGTGTGTGCATATGTGTATGCGCATTGTGTGTGTGTGTGTGAGAGAGAGAGAGAGGGAGAGAGAATGTGTGTATGCACCACTGTGTATGTGTGTGTACATATCCAATTCCAATGCACCCTTAATACATGTGATAAACAGTGGGTTTATATCCTATATTCCATGCAACAGCTCCAAGGGAAACCCAGGAAATGGCCTCAAGCACTGTAAGTGGCCTCTTAACCACACAAAAGCCATTGGTTCTATTAACCTAGAGAGAAATGGATCGTGTGCAGATTTAGTTAGTTACAGTGAGAAGGCAATGATGCTTGTAAATTTAGCTCTCCCCAAAAATGCATCACTATGTGTGTTACCATGGAGTAAATATGTTACATCATGCTACATCACCTTAGGCAGGAGATCCCAGGGTAAACTACAGGAATAGTAAGGAGAGATAAGGACACAGAACCATGCTTCCTGCTAACTTGGTCCATCGATATGTTGACTATCTCAATATCTCTGTGTCTCAATATCACCAAGACCAAGGAGATGGTGGTGGACTTTAGGAGATCTAGGCCTCATATGGAGCCAGTGATCATTAATGGAGAATGTGTGGAGCAGGTTAAGACCTACAAGTATCTGGGAGTACAGTTAGACGAGAAGCTAGACTGGACTGCCAACACAGATGCCTTGTGCAGGAAGGCACAGAGTCGACTGTACTTCCTTAGAAGGTTGGCGTCATTCAATGTCTGTAGTGAGATGCTGAAGATGTTCTATAGGTCAGTTGTGGAGAGCGCCCTCTTCTTTGTGGTGGCGTGTTGGGGAGGAAGCATTAAGAAGAGGGACGCCTCACGTCTTAATAAGCTGGTAAGGAAGGCGGGCTCTGTCATGGGCAAAGTACTGGAGAGTTTAACATCGGTAGCTGAGCGAAGGGCGCTGAGTAGGCTACGGTCAATTATGGAAAACTCTGAACATCCTCTACATAGCACCATCCAGAGACAGAGAAGCAGTTTCAGCGACAGGTTACTATCGATGCAATGCTCCTCAGACAGGATGAAGAGGTCAATACTCCCCAATGCCATTAGGCTTTACAATTCAACTGCCAGGACTTAAGAACTTTTTAAAAGCTATTATTAATGCTTTTTGAGATAGTGATTGAGATGCATATCATATTTTTTTTACTGAGTTAAGTATTGTATGTAATTAGTTTTGCTACAACAAGTGTATGGGACATTGGAAAAAAAAGTTGAATTTCCCCATGGGGATGAATAATCTATCTATCTATCTATCTATCTATCTATCTATCTATCTATCTATCTATCTATCTATCTATCTATCTATCTATCTATCTATCTCAGAAGGGAGATAATGGACATCAAGAACTCATAGTGTTAATGCTCTTCACATCTAGAAGTTGGCCATTCAGCCCATAATGTCTGTGCCAACCATCATGCTTTTCTACATTAATCCCACTTTCATGCATTAATTTCACACTACCCTCTCACTTTAATTCTGTGCCCTCCAGTTTTGGGGATCCTAACCATTAGAACCAGACTCGTGTTATCTATCACCTACCACAGTCTTCCAACTCTACCCCCTTTCACCGCTCCCATTTTTCACTGTCAGTCCATCAAATGACACTCATCCTTAGTCCGCCAATTACCTTGGAATCCTGTCTTGGCACTTCCCATTCCTTCTCTACGCTGCCCATCTTGCTTATTGACTCTCAGTTCTTATGCAGGGTTGCAACCCAAAATGTTGATGATTTCCTTCTTCCGACTGATTGGTGAAAGAATGAGAGATGGAGAAGGGGGAGTCTGATAGGAGAGGACAGAAGGCCACAAAAGTAAGGAAAGGGAGGGGGGAGCATCAGAGGGAGGCAATGAGCAGGTAACGAGAGAAGGTGAGAGAGGGAAATGGGAATATGGAGGTGAATGAGGGAGATGGGTTGGTGGGGGGAGCATTAACAAAAGTTCAAGAAATCAATGTTCATCAAGTTGGAGGCTACCTAGATGGAATATAAGGTGTTGCTCCTCCAACCAAAGGGAGGCCTCATTGCAGCAGTAGAGAAGGCTATGAACTGACATGTCGGAATGGGAATGGGGAGTGGTATTAAAATGGGTAGCCACAGGGAGATCCCACTTTCTCTGGTGGACAGAGTGCAGGTACTCGGTGAAGTGGTCTCCCAATCTACAAACGTTTGTACATCGGGTCTCAGCTATATGCAGGAGGCCTGACCGGAAGCATCAGATACAGCAGATGACACCAAAAGACTCACCGGTGAAGTGTTGCCTCATCTGGAAGGACAGTTTGGGGCCCTGAATGGCAGTGAGGGAGGAAAAGTAGGGACAGGTGTAGCGCTTGTTCCACTTGCCATGATACATGCCACGAGGGAGATCAGTGGGGAGGGACGAATGGATGAGGGAGTGGCGTAGCGAGTGACCCAGTGGAAAGCAGAAAGTGAAGGGAGAGGGAAAGATGTGCTTGGTGATGGGATCCCTTTTGATATGGTGAAAGTTATGGAGAATTGTGTTCTGGATGTGAAGTCTAGTGGGGTGGTAGGTGAGGTCAAGAGGAACCCCATCTCTGGTAGGGGGGGTGGGATAATGCAGTGAGGGCAGATGTATGTGAAATAGAAGAGATGTGTAGAGGGCAGTGTTGATGATGGAAGAAGGGAAGCCCCTTTCTTTGAAGAGGGAAAACAGCTCCTTAGTTTTGAAATGAAAAGCCTCATGCTGAAAGCAGAGGTGGTGGAGAAAGAGGAATTGAGAGAAGGGGATGGCATTTCAACAAGTGATAGCATGGGAAGAGGTATAGTCCAGGTCCAGTTGAAGTCAGAAGTTTACATACACCTTAGCCAAATACATTTAAACTCAGTTTTTCACAATTCCTGATGTTTAATCCTTGAAAACATTTCCTGTCTTAGGTCAGTTAGGATCACAACTTTATTTTAAGAATGTGAAACATCAGAATAATAGTAGAAAGAATGATTTATTTCAGCTTTTATTTCTTTCATCACTTTCCCAGTGGGTTAGAAGTTTACATATACTTTGTTATTATTTGGCAGCATTGCCTTTAAAATGTTTAACTTGGGTCAAACATTTTGGGTAGCCTTCCACAAGCTTCTCACAATAAGTTGCTGGAATTTTGTTCCATTCTTCCAGACAGAACTGGTGTAATTGAGTTAGGTTTGTAGGCCTCCTTGCTTGCACATGCTTTTTCAGTTCTGCCCACAAATTTTCAATCGGAGGGTAGGGCTTTGTAATGGCCACTCCGGTACCTTGACTTTATTGTCCATAAGCAATTTTGCCACAACTTTGGAGGCACGTTTGTGGTCATTGTCCATTTGGAAGACCCATTTGCGACCAAGCTTTAACTTCCTGGCTGATGTTGCTTCAATATATCCATATAATTTTCCTTCCTTATGATGCCATCTATTTTGTGAAGTGCACCAGTCCCTCCTGCAGCAAAGCACCCCCACAATATGATGCTGCCACCCCCCTGCTTCACGGTTAGGACGGTGTTCTCTGGCTTGCAAGCCTTACCCTTTTTCCTCCAAACATAACAATGGTCATTATGGCCAAACAGTTCAATTTTTGTTTCATCAGAGCAGAGGACATTTCTCCAGAAATTAACATCTTTGTCCCCATGTGCACTTGCAAACTGTAGTCTGGCTTTTTTATGACGGTTTTGGAGCAGTGGCTTCTTCCTTGCTGAGCAGCCTTTCAGGTTATATCGATATAGGACTCGTTTTACTGTGGATATAGATACTTGTCTACCTGTTTCCTCCAGCATCTTCGCAAGGTCCTTTGCTGTTGTTCTGGGATTGGATTGCACTTCTCGCGCCAAAGTATGTTCTTCTCTAGGAGACAGAATGCATCTCCTTCCTGAGTGGCATGATGGCTGTGTGGTTCCATGGTGTTTATACTTACGTTCCATTGTTTGTATAGATGAACGTGGTACCTTCAGGCATTTGGAAATTGCTCCCAAGGATGAACCAGCCTTCTGGAGGTCCACAATTTTTTTTTCTGAGGTCTTGGATGATTTCTTTTGATCTTGTTTGTAAACTTCTGACCCACTGGAATTGTGATATAGTCAATTAAAAGTGAAATAATCTGTCTGTAAACATTGTTGGAAAAATTACTCGTGTCATGCACAAAGCAGATGTCCTCAACGTCTTGCTAATATGAAATCTGTGGAGTGGTTAAGCAATGAGTTTCAATTACTTCAACCTAAGTGTATGTAAACTTCTGACTTCAGCTGTAGCTGTGAAAATCACTGAGTTCATAAAAAAAACATAAGTAGATAAGTTGCCTCCAGAAACAGAGAACGAGAAAGGGGAGGGAGGTGTTGGAAATAGACCAGGTGAATTTGAGGGCATGGTGGAAGTTGGAGGCAAAGTTGATTAAGTTGATGAGCTTCGCATGGGTGCAGGAAGCAGCACCAATGCAGTCGTTGATGTAGTGTAGGAAAAGTTAGGGAGTGATACCAGTGTAGGCTTGGAACATAGACTGTTCAACGCAGCCAACAGAAAGGCAAGCATCGGTGGGACCCATGCAAGTGCCCATGGCTACACTTTTTGTTTGAAGGAAGTGGGAGAAACCAAATGAGAAATTATTGAGTGTGAGGACAAGTTTCACCAGGCAGAGGAGAATGATGGTGGAGGGAAACTGTGAGGATCCCTCATAGGGAACTATGAGGTGCAGCATGAGGGAACCTCTTATTTCCCTAACCCCCCCATTTCTGCCTCCCCCATTCCCTAATCCTCCAATTTTTGCCTCCTACCCAAGATCCACAAACCTGCCTGTCAAGGTAAACCCATTTTTTCTGTTTGTTCCTGCTCCACTGAACTCATATCTACATATCTCAACTCAGTTTTACTCCTTCCTACCTACATCCGTGACACTTCACACAGTCTTGATCATCTCAATGATTTCAAGTTCCCTGACTCCAGTGACCTTATTTCACTATGGATGTCTAGTCCCTCTACACCTCCATCTCCCACCAGGAAGGTTGCTTTCTTTCTGGACACCAGAGCCAACCAGCTCCCCTCCGCCACAATTCTCCTCAGTGTGGTGGAACTTGTCTTCACTCTCAATAATTTCTCCTTCGGTTCCTTCCACTTCTTCAAACCAAAGGTGTAGCCATTGGCACTAGCATGGGTCCCAGATATGCCTGCCTTTTTGTCGGTTATGTGGACAGTCTATGTTCCAGGCCTACACTGGTATCACTCCCCAACCTTTCCTACACTACATTAACGACTGCATTGGCGCTGCCTCCTGCACCCATGCTGAGTTCGTCAACTTTGCTCCAACTTCCTGCCTGCCCTCAAATTTACCTGGTCCATTTTCAACACCTCCCTCCCCTTTTTGATCTCTTTGTCTCTATATCTGGAGACAGCTTTTCTGCTCATGTCTATTATCACAGCTACCTTGACTATACCTCTTCCCATCCTCTTCCTTTTAAAAACACCATCCCCCTTCTCTCAATTTCTCTGTCTCTGCAGCATCTACTCTCAGGATGAAGCTTTTTGTTCCAGAACTAAGGAGATGTCCTCCTTCTTCATAGAAAGGGGCTTCCTTCCTTCATCATCAATGCACTCCTCTACCACATCTCTTCTATTTCATGCATGTCTCCCCTCACCCATCCACCTGCCACCCCACCAGGGATAGAATTCCTCTTGTTCTCATCTACCACCTCACCAGGCTTCACGTCCAGCACATAAGTCTCCATAACTTCCATCATCTCCAATGGGTTCCCAACACTAAGCACATCTTTCTCTGACCACCCCCCCCCCCCCCATTTTCTGTTTTCCGAGGGAATCGCTCCCTATGTGGCTCCCATGTCCATTCATACCTCCCCACTGATTTCCCTCCTGGCACTTAACCTTGCAAGCAGAACAAGTGCTATACCTGCACCTACACTTCCTCCCTCATTACCATTCAGGGCCTGAAACAATCCTTCCAGGTGAGATGACACTTCACCTGTGAGACTGTTAAGGTCATCTACTGCATCAGGTGCTCCCGCTGTGGCCTCCTGATTATTGATGAGGCCCAATGTAGATTGGGAGACCGCTTCGCCAAGCACCTACACTCAGTATGCCAGAAAAAGCGGGATCCCCCAGTGGCCATCCATTTTAATTTTAATTCCACTTCCCATTCCCATTCAAATATGTCAGCCCACAGCCTCCTCTATGATGAGGCCAAATGCAGGTTGGAGAAGTAACTGTATAGGGAGCTTCCAACCTGATGGCATGAACATCAACTTTTTGAACTTATGGTAATGGTGGCCCACCCAAACCCTCTCCCTCTCCATTTTCCTCTCTCACCTTCTCTCCTTACATGCCCATTACCTCCCTCTGGTGCTCCTCGTCCTCTCCTTCTTTCATGACCTTCTGTCCTCTCCTATCAGATTTCTCCTTTCCAGCCCTTAATCTCTTTCACCAATCAACTTCCCAGATCTTTACATCAGAGCTCCGCCTTCCTGGTTTCACCTATCACCTACTAGCTTGTATTTCTTCATAACCACCCCCCCTCACCTTCTTACCCTGACTTCTCAGCTTTTTTCTCCAGATCTGGTGAACGGTCTCGGCCTTAAACGTCAATTGTTTACTCTTTTCCAGAGACACTTCCTGGCCTGCTGAGTTCCTCCAGTATTTTGTGTGTGTTTTCTGTATCCTATCTAGCTTGATCACATTTCATCAAATGTCCACTGCATTGAACTCTTAGGTTGATTTTTCAATTCACACGTGATAATTGTGCTTCACATATCTCCCTGACTGAAAGTAGAAAGAATGCACAGTTCAGCAGATTTTTGCATAGTAGGGGAAGTCAGGGTTATGGGGAAATGACAAGTAGGTGGATCTGGATCTCATTCTCCAGCCATGATCTTATTGAATGGCGGAGAAGGCTCAACTGACCAGATGGCCTACTCCTCTGCCCATTTCTTGTGTTCTTATACAGTAGAAATATTGACTGGGTCAGGTTCACATCTTTTCCTCACAACTTTCACAAATTGTTCACCCCCAAGTCAAAAAAACAGAGAATGCAGAAATCAGTCAACAGCTTAAGCAGCATCTATAGAAGGAGACTGGTCAATCCTGAACATCCCAATACCTGACTCTAAAAATAATTCTGTCCTTAACTTAGAAAGGGTGTTGGCAGAGAGGAATCTATTATCCTATGAAGGCTTTCTTGGCTGAAGTCTTCCTGTATGCCCTCATAAAGAAGTGGACTAGTATGTTGGTTCTGAAAGGGAAGTTATATCCAGATTGCATAAGAGTGCAAGGCGAGAGCATGACATTTGAGAAATATTAGTAAAAGAGACTAATTATGAAAGGAAAGAATTCCTTTTCCTGATAGGGGAACCAAGCTTAGTGTTCTCTCCCAGATCAAAATCTGGAACATTAAGGTCAGAAATGGTCTCCATTTTCTTCATCAGCTTCACCTTCCCAATAACAGATAGCCACACCAGACACTCTCTTCTCTGCTCTGTCATGGTAGGAAATTAGTAGGTGGACTGAAAAAACTGGGTTTAAACAAGATGCCCAAAGTCTTTTGAAAAAGGGATCCTCTGGCCCATGATCATCCAGAAGTGGAGAAGCAAAATTCCAGATAACATCAAGAACCTCAGTTTCAGGCACTAGTAGTGTCCACAGCAGAAGGAGTAAATCACCTCATAAACCATTCACCTATCTGACACTTCCTGCCCTATCCGTGGAAGAGTCTGTGTTTCCGTATTGAACTTCTCAGCCACCTTAAAACCCAGAAAAGCAGAGCTGAAGCAAATCATCCTTAGACCCAAAGGACTGACTCAGAATGAAAAACCTTTGAAGACACCTGACAAATATAGTTCCAATACAGTGTTATTTTTTGATAGTCTATTTTGCTGCCAGCAATTTACAAATTAATTTCCTTCTCAAGATTAGGTTTATAGAATCAAATGGTCATAATCACAACCAAAACAATAGTGTGATATCAGGTCAAGCACAAAACTCATCAGTTTCTGTCAAGTGGATTGGAAGATGCTTTATATAGACTGTTTATCTTTTAGTCACTGTCCATGGGATGAAATTAGCCTTCTTCACTCATAAGATATTTCATTCTTTTGTCTACTGCAGTTCAATTATCTAATCACAGTTTAGCACCTTAAGAGAGGAGCAGTTCTACTTCCTGACCCCCATAAACCCTGAGAGTGTTAATCCAAATGTGTTGAAAAATAATGGTGCAAATGTCACCAAATATAAGTGTTGCTAAGATAGTGTGGCGCTTAACATACAGGCAAGAATTTCCCAAAAGATCTTCTCAGAACCCAAGAAAGAATATTGACAAAGTGTGTATTAAATTGCACAAGCCTTGTACTGCAACCTTCTGTGGAATTTCTTTGTTTAACTCTTCTAGCCTTCTTTCCTTTTTCAAGATCCATCCACAACCCTTCTTTATTGACTGAATATTTCAACAAATTTTCTCCTCAGTTTTCCAGCATCCACACTTAAAGCAATGTCTTTGTGTGCCCCCCTCACCAATGCAGAGAACACTGAGACTGGTTTCCTATCTGTCCAGTGAGATCCAGCTCTCATAGAAGAACTGCAACACCAGTTTTAGCAATTAACGTGTGGCAGTATCATATTGAATGTTCAGTGATTTAACCGACTACATAATGCTTTGAGATATAAAAAAGAGTACCAATTTAATATGATTTCTGAGCATCCTCAGACATTGACAAGTTTCAGCAGTGAATCCATGGCCAATGCTTCCTTCCTCATCATGGAATGTCACCTGCATATTTCTACAGGTGTACAGTGAGGAATATTCTGATTGGTTGCTTCACCTCTGATATGGAGGCTCCAGTGCACAGGATCACAAGAGAGTGCAGAGGGATGTATCCTCAGCCAGTACTATATCATGGGTACAAACCTCCTTGCAATCAAGGACATTTTCTTGAGGTAGTACCTCAAGAAGGTAGCATCCATCATTAAAGATTCCCATTATCTGGAACATACCTCTTTTCTGTTCCTACTGTCAGTGAGGAGGTATAGGAACCTGAAGACCCACAATCATTATTTTAAGAACAGCTTCTTCCATTCTGTCATCAGATTTTCCCTGCCTTGTTCTAAAAGATCATAAGCACTACCTTGTTATTCATCTTTTGAGCTATTTATTTATTTTAGATAGTTATAGCAATATTTATGTCATATACATTACTACTGCTCCAGATACAACAAGTTACATGACATAAGTCAATAATAATAAACTCGATTCTTATTCTGATCTGAAGTTAAGTTGCAATCCAGAGATTAAAATTAAATCAAATCAAATCAAGTTTAATTATCAATTAATCATACATGGATACAGCCCAAAGAAACGGCATTCCTCTGGGGCCAAGGTGCAAAGCATACTCAGCGCATTTAAAATAATGAACAAAAAACAAATGGTCATGCATTTTTCGACCAAGACCCTGAGTGACATGTCCCGCCAATTGATGGTACAGTCTCCTGGCAGAGTGCAGACTCAAGCAATCCAGCCTATCATTCCCCTGATCGAACACTGGAGGGCAGCACCAATGGGAGAGGCCAGCCCCCAACTGAGCGCAGATGCCACCCTGCACTGCCTCCGGCGTCTCCTCATCCGTACTGCAACAGCAGGCAAGCCCGCTGCTTGAGGCCTAATCTTCATTAAAACCTAGACTATGCAGCTCCTATGCCACCTGTCTCAGCACCAAACAAGGGATGCAGGCCAGTTCCACCAAATAGAGGAGAGTGATGTTGGAGGGGAACTATGAGGTTCTTAAAGAGGGAACTACAAGGTACTGCATTAGGGAACTTCACAGTTCTCTCACACCACACCTCCCATTTCTGCCTCCTACCAAAGATCCACAGACCTGCCTCTCCGATTGGCTCACTGTTTCTGCTTGTTCCTGCCCCACTTGAACTTATCTCTGTATATCTCAACTCAGCTTTATCCCCTTCCTACCTACATCTGTGACACTTCACACGCTCTTGATCTTTTCGATGATTTCAAGCTCCCTGACCCTGATTATCTTATTTTCACTGTGGATGTATGGTCCTTTTTCAACTCCATTCCCCACTAGGATGGCCTCAAAGCTCTCCATTGCTTTTTGGACACCACCTAACCAGTCCCCTCTGTCTGGTGGAACTGGTCGTTACTCTCAGTAATTTCATCAGCACCTAATTCTCCGTAACCTTTGCCATCTCCAGCAGGATCCCACCAACAAGCACATCTTTCCCTCCCCCTACTTTGTACTTTCCACGGGGATCACACCCTACGAGACTCCCTTGTCCACACATCCCTCCCCACTGATCTTCCTCCTGGCACTTATTGTAAGTGGAATAAGCGCTACACCTGCCCCTACACATCTTTCCTCCTTTATAATCAGTGAGACCCGATGTAGATGGGAAGACCACGTCGCTGAGCATCTACCAGAAGAAGCAGGATCTCCCAGTGGCCACCCATTTTAATTCCACTTTCACTCCCATTCCAACATGTCAGTCCATGGCCTCCTCTACTGCCGCAATGAAGCCACACTCAGTTTGGAGGAACACCTTATATTCCACCTGGGTAGCCTCCAAACTGATGGCATAACATCGATTGCTCAAACTTCTGGTAATGCCCCCCAGCATCCCCCCAAACCCTTTCGTTCACAATTCCATATTCCCATTTCCCTCTCTCACCTTCTCCCCTTTCCAACCATTACCTCTCTCTGCCTCCACCTTCCCTTACTATCATGGCCTTCTGTCCTCTCCGATTCCCCTTTCTTCAGCCCTTAATCTTTCATCAATCAATTTCCCAGCTCTTTACTTCACCACTCTCCCCTCCCAGTTTCACCCATCACCTACCACCTTATGTATCTTCATCTCCTTGCCCTCACCTTCTTACGCTGACTTCTCAGCTTTGTTCTCCAGATCTGGTGAAGAATCTCATCCTGAAAAGTCCAGAGATGCTACCTGGCCTGCTGAGTTCCTTCAGCATTTTGTATGTGTTTTCTGTATCCTCTCTGGCTTGATCACATCTTTCCTGTAGAGAGGCAAAGTTCATCCAATGTCCACTGCATTTGATTCTTATGTTGATTCTTCAATTCACATGTGATAATTGGGCTTCGCATATTTCCCTGATAGAAAGTACAGAGAAGACAGTTTAGTAACCGACGTCCTCACCGGAAGATCACAGTCTGTGCGGATTGGTGATAACATATCCTCCTTGCTGACGATCAACACTGGCCCACCTCAGGAGTGTGTGCTTAGCCCACTGTTCTACTCTCTATATAAACATGACTGTTTGGCTCAAATACCATCTATAAATTCGCTGACGATACAACCATTGTTGATAGAATCTTAGGTGATAATGAGAGGGCGTACAGGGCTAAGATATGCCAACTAGTGTAATGGTGCCGCAGCAACAACCTGGCACCCAACATCGGTAAGATGAAAGAGCTAATTGTGGGCTTCAGGAAGGATAAGACAAAGGAAAACATACCAATCCTCATAGAGGGATCAGAAGTTGAGAGAGTGAGCAGCTTCAAGTTCCTGGGTGTCAAACTCTTTGAGGATCTAACCTGGTCCCAATATATGGATGTAGTTACAAGGCAGGCAAGACAGCGGCTATACTTTATTAGGAGTTTGATGAGATTTGGCATGTCAACAAATACACTCAAAAACTTCTATAGTTGTACTGGGGAGAGCATTCTGACAGGCTGCATCACTGTCTGGTATGGAGGGGCTACTGCACAGGACCAAAAGAAGCTGCAGAGGGTTGTAAATCTAGTCAGCCCCATCTTGGGTACTAGCTTACAAAGTACCCAGGACATCGTTAGGGTGCAGTGTCTCAGAAAGGTATCGTCCATTATTAAGGATCCCCAGCACCCAGGGCATGCCCTTTTCTCACTGTTACCATCAGATAGGGGTACAGAAGCCAAAAGGCACACACTCAGCGATTTTCAGGAACAGCTTCTTCCCCTCTGCCATTCGATTCCTAAATAGACAGTGAATTTTTGGACATTACCTCACCTTTTTTAATATACAGTATTTCTGTTTTTGCACATTTTTAAAATCTATTCAATATATATAATTGATTTACTTGTTTAAATATTATTATTATGTATTATTTTATTTCTTATTATTTTTTTCTCTGCTAGATTATGTATTGCATTGAACCGCTACTGCTAAGTTAACAAATTTCACGTAGCATACCGATGATAATAAACCTGACTCTGATTCTGATTCTAGTAGATTTTTACATAGTAGGGGAAGTAAGGATTATGGGGAAATGGCAGGTAGATGGATCTGTGTCCATACGTAGATCAGCCATGATCTTATTGAAAGGCAGAGAAGGCTCGACTGACCAGATGGCCTACTCTTCCTCCCGTTTCTTATGTTCCTATACATTAGAAATATTGAGTGGATGAGGTTCACAACTTTTCCTCACAAATTTCACAAATTTTTCACCCCAAGACAAAAAACAATCAACAGGTTAAGCAGCATCTGTGGAGGGAGACTGTTCAATCCCAAACAGGCTCAGGGAGTAACAACCCAATACCTCACTCTAAAAATAATTTTGTCCTTGACTTAGAAAGGGTGACTACCTCCATGTGTTGGCAGAGTGGAATACATTTTTCTATGAAGGCCTTGGCTTATGCAGCATGGGAAAGCGAGAGAAGTGCAGCAAACTATTAGAAATTGAAGATATAAACTGTTGTGAAGTGCTTACGGGAGCATTTCATCTCACATTCTGGTTACCCCGAGGGCCGACACAGTGATAGAGGGCCTGACTTTGAATCCCATTTGACTATGTGAGATAGCTGGAATTCAAAAAGTCAGAACTACACAATATCATCCCTGAGGAAACCTTGTCGAGAGTTTTAACACAACCCTCTTAAATACATTGGGAACTCCGGAACCGAAATATAAATGTAGCCGGCAAGAATTTGTGAAACCCCTGGTCCATGCTTATAATTATACTAGGAATGAGAAGACTGGCTTTAGTCTGTATGAACTGATGTTGGAACGACAACCCAGACTTCCAGCTGACTTAGCTTCTGGACTGCCCGTGAAAGACAAACATGGTACACCACACTCTCAGCGCGTACAAAATTTGAAATCTCATCGTGAGGAAAACACCAAGGTAGCCATGAGAAACTCACAGAAAATGGGAGAGCGAAACATGACCAGGTATGACAAACAAGTGACAGCTTCCGAGTCGAAAGGAGGAGACCGAGTGCTAGTAAGGAACGTGTGCCTACAAGGAAAAATCAAACTTGCTGATAAATGGGAAGAAGTAGTCTATGCAGTGGTGACCGAAGATGGTGATCTCCCGGTCTACAAGGTACATCCTGAGAACCAGTCAGGGCCCATACGAACATTACATAGCGATCTATTACTTCCTTGTGGATTTCTTCCTTCTGAAGACAGACAGACAGACAGACATACTTTATTGATCCCAAGGGAAAATAGGTTTCGTTACAGTCGCACCAACCAAGAATAGTGTAGAAATATAGCAATATAAAACCATAAATAATTAAATAATAATAAGTTAATCATGCCAAGTGGAAATAAGTCCAGGACCAGCCTATTGGCTCAGGGTGTCTGACACTCCGAGTGATGAGTTGTAAAGTTTGATGGCCACAGGCAGGAATGACTTCCTATGCCGCTCAGTGTTACATCTCGGTGGAATGAGTCTCTGGCTGAATGTACTCCTGTGCCTAACCAGTACATTATGGAGTGGATGGGAGACATTGTCCAAGATGGCATGCAACTTGGACAGCATCCTCTTTTCAGACACCACCGTCAGAGAGTCCAGTTCCACCCCCACAACATCACTGGCTTTACCAATGAGCTTGTTGATTCTGTTGGTGTCTGCTACCCTCAGCCTGCTGCCCCAGCACACAACAGCAAACATGATAGCACTGGCCACCACACACTCATAGAACATCCTCAGCATCAACTGGCAGATGTTAAAGGACCTCAGTCTCCTCAGGAAATAGAGACGGCTCTGACCCTTCTTGTAGACAGCCTCAGTGTTCTTTGACCAGTCCAGTTTATTGTCAATTCGTATCCCCAGGTATGTGTAATCCTCCACCATGTCCACACTGACCCCTTGGATGGAAACAGGGGTCACCGTTGCCTTAGCCCTCCTCAGGTTCACCACCAGCTCCTTAGTCTTTTTCACATTAAGCTGCAGATGATTCTGCTCACACCATGTGACAAAGTTTCCCACCATAGCCCTGTACTCAGCCTCATCTCCCTTGCTGATGCATCCAACTATGGCAGAGTCATCAGAAAACTTCTGAAGATGGCAAGACTCTGTGCAGTAGTTGAAGTCCGAGGTGTAGATGGTGAAGAGAAAGGGAGACAGGACAGTCCCCTGTGGAGCCGCAGTGCTGCTGACCACTCTGTCTGACACATAGTGTTGCAAGCGCACGTACTGTGGTTTGCCAGTCAGGTAATCAATAATCCATGAGACCAGGGAAGCATCCACCTGCATCACTGTCAGCTTCTCACCCAGCAGAGCAGGGCGGATGGTGTTCAACGTACTGGAGAAGTCAAAAAACATGACCCTCACAGTGCTCGCCGGCTTGTCCAGGTGGGCGTAGACACGGTTCAGCAGGTAGATGATGGCATCCTCAACTCCTAGTCGGGGCTGATAGGCGAACTGGAGGGGTCTAAGTGGAAGGGGTGTAAGACAATGAACAACTTTCTCCTGTCCCTTTTCACAAGTACACAGCTCACACTAAGAATGAACAGTTGGTTGAAGAGGAAGAAAATCCAACTGACTCTGAAGAGGACGAGAATGAGGTTTATGACCTCAGAGCAAGACCTGATATTGAAGATGAATCTTCCAAGAATCGAGAAAATTCTGAACAGTCGCACAGAAGAATTGTGGGCTTCAACCCAAGCCCAAACCAATCGATTAAAGCCACTCCGGTTGCAGACCCAGTGCTGGAATCCCGAAGAAGTGCAAGTTACTCACCTAATGTAGAGAAAACCACTGTAGAAAATAACGTACCTGTCAGTCCTGACCTGAAGAAAACCCTGTGGGAGAAACAACAAGTGAGGAAATGCATAATCAGTGTATCCTACCTGATGAAAGAAGCCTGGAAATCTTGTCAGTGCCAAATGACTCTGGGATTTGACAAGTAAAAGAGACATGTGATGAAGTGTTGACTAGAAAGGATGTGACATCTGAAAATTCTCACAAAGAAGAGCCTGAACTAAAATGGTTTTCTAGACACAGAGAATTGTTGAACACCCCAAACCCATTACAGTGCAACCTGTAGCCGTATGCAAAGGGGAAGGGTGTAGCCCAGGTTAATTAAACCCTGAAGATGTAACGTTAGAAAGCTCCAGCTGTGGAGGGATGAAAACAAGGCTTGCTGAATTTTAAAAAAAGCAACTTGGAAAAAAAAGTTATGCGAGAAAGAGGCATGGCTAACGCAGTGCAGGGAAGTGAGAGAAATACAGCAAACTATAAGAAACTAAAGATATAATAAGTTAGAAGTGGAATTGGTAGTGAGTACTCTACCTTACTTACTTGAAAACCTCAGGGTGAAACCCTTGGAGGAGAGACGATAGCAATAAAAGATCTGTAACGAGACAATAGCGGCAGACAATTGTCCAAAATCTTGCTGTGTAACCAGGAATTAGTTCTGTTAAATCATACAGATTTGGTCAGTTTTTTTTTTGTGTAGGTATTGTGAATCAACTTCCTGTGGATGATTAACTATTTCATCCAATGAAACAAGAAACAAGCTGGCAAGCCGCCCAAGATGAAGAACCAGCACGGAAACAAAATGTTTCATGAGGTAGAGGATTTCATACAATTGGAAGTATAAGTTTATTTTCATTTGAAGGATCTGAATTTGATTTTCTGCAAGAACTGATTATTTTTGTAATGACTTTGGTAAGTTACTGAACAAAATTTCTTTTGTTGAAAAGTTGTGATGTTGGAGAATTGCTGTGAAATGAGTTAAGCTGTATAGATATATAATTTTTGAATTTGAATTTCAATTTGTAGACATACTGACTTGAACTGAAACTGAAGTTAACCGTAATACTTAAGAATAGGAATTCAATTCTAACTAATAGGGGAAAAATGTACGGTTAGTCTGTAAACGTTTAAATAAAGAATAACACTAGATCTAATTAGTTAGAGATATTGAGTAAAAAGGTTATTATTCTAATGAATATAACAGATTCTATCTAAACAGGAATGTGGTTTTTGTTGATCTCTGAGATTTGGAACCTAACAGAATGTTGGAATTTTGAATTGTTCTTATTATGTAAATATTTTGTATATCTTATATTTTTATAAACAAAACTTACCTCCAGAAGTGTGTGTTTTCTATTCGCTGCCACCTTCCAATATTTAGGGTTTCTGATGGCCTACTAGCATCTGTTTTGATTTTTCTCATAAAGAGTGTGGTGACCAGTTCCATGAGATAAGACAAGCACTACACAAGTGTTACAATATTACCCTTAATTCTGAAAGGAAAGAAATGTTTTCCTGATGACTTACATTTCGACAGCAGCCTTTGGCTTCGGACAGGGTTGAGCGGGCACACAAAGACATTGCTTTAGTGTGGTTGCTGGAAAATTGAGGAGTGAATTTGTTGAAATATTCAGTCAATAAAGAAGGGTTGTGGATGGATCTAGGAAAAGGAAAGAAGGCTGGAAATGTTAAGCAAATAAATTCTGAGCTTCCACAAAAGGCTGCAGTACAAGGCTTGTACAATTTAATACACACTTTGTCAATATTCTCTCTTGGGTTCTGAGAAACTCTTTCGGGAAATTCTTGCCTGTATGTTAAACACCACACCATCTTAGCAATATTTAACTTTGGTGACATTTTCACCATTATTTTTCCCTATCAACACATCTGGATTAACACTCTCAGCCTTATTTGGGGGGGGGGGGGTCAGGAAGTAGAACTGCTCTTCTTTTGAGGTGCTAAACTGTGATTAGCTAATTGAACTGCAGAAGACAAAAGAATGAAATACCTTATGATTGAAGAATGCCAATTTCTCCCCATGGACAATGATTGAGAAATAAACAGTCTATATAAAGCATCTTACAATCCACTTGACAGAAACTGATAGGTTTTGTGCTTGACCTGATATCACACAATTGTTCTGGTTGTGATAATTGACCATGTGATTCTATCTACCTAGTCTTTGAGAAGGAAATTTATTTGCAAATTGCTGGCAGCAAAATAGAAAGGAACTATCAAGAAATAACTCTTTTCTGGGACTATATTTGTCAATTGTTTTCAAGGATTTTTTCATTCTGAGGCAGTCCTTTGGGTCTAAGGGTGATTTGTTTCAGCTCTGGTTTTGTGGGTTTTAAAGTGGCTGAGAAGTTCAATATGGAAACACAGACTCTTCCACGGATAGGGCAGGAAGTGTCGGATTGGTGAGTGGGTCGGTAGCTTGTGAGGTGATTTACTACTTCTGCTGTGGACACTACCAAAATAGAAATATACAGTATTTCTGTTTTTTTGCACATTTAAAAAAAAAGTTTAGCACACTTAATTGATTTATTTATTTATTATTATGTTTTATTTTATTTATTATTATTTTTTGTCTCTCTCTGCTATATTATGTATTGCATTGAACTGCTGCTGCTAAGTTAACAAAGTTAACATCACATGCCGGTGATAATAAACCTGATTCTGATTCTGATTCTGAATCTGAGGTTCTCGATGTTATCTGGAATTTTCCCCCCCCCCCCACTTCTTCATGATCATGGGCCAGAGGATCCCTTTCTCAAGAAGACTTTGGGCATCTTGTTTAAACCCATTTTCATGGTCCACCAACATATTTCCTACCACAACAGGGCACAGAAGAGAATATCTGGTGTGGCTGTCTGTTATTGGGAAGGTGAAGCAAGTATACAGGCTGATGAAGAAAATGGAGACCATTTGGGACCTGGACGTTCCTAGCACTGACCTGGGAGAGAACACTGAGATTGGTTCCTCTACCCATCCACAGTGAGATCCAGCTCTGATGGAAGAAGTTCAACAGCAGATTTAGCAATTAACATACAATGATTAAAATTCAATGATTTAACCATATAAAAAAAGAGTACCAATATAAGTACGATTTCTGAGCATCCTCAGACATTGACAAGTTTTAGCAGTGAATCCATGGCCAATGCTTCCTTCCTCATCATGGAATGTCACCTGAAAATTTCTACAGGTGTACAGTGAGGAATATTCTGATTGGTTGCTTCACCTCTGATATGGAGGCTCCAGTGCACAGGATCACAAGAGGGTGCAGAGGGATGTAACCTCCGCCAGTACTATCATGGGTACAAACCTCCTTGCAATCAAGGACATTTTCTTGAGGCAGATTTCTATCATTAAAAGCCCTCATTATCTGAAACATGCCTCTTTTTATATCTACTTTCAAGGAGGAGATATAGGAACCTAAAGACCCACAATCATTGTTTTAAGAACAGCTTGTTCCACTCTGTCATCAGATTTTCTAATCATTCATGAACCCTACCTTGTCCTAATAGATCATGTACACTACCTTGTTATTCATCTTTTGAGCTATTTATTTATTTTTGAAGGTTAGAGCAATATTAATGTCATATGCAATACTGCTGCCTCAAAAAGCACAAATTACATGACATATGTCAATGATAATAAACTTGATTTTTATTCTGATCTGAGGTTAAGTTGGAATCCAGAGATTAAAATCAAAACAAATCAAATCAAATCAAGTTTAATTATCATTCAACCGTACATGGATACAGCCCAACGAAACAGCATTCCTCAGGGGCCAAGGTGCAAAACATATGCAGCACATTTAAAATAGTGAGCAAAAAAGATATATAGTCATGCAAAAAAAGCACATATATAGACCAAGAACCTGTGTGACATATCAGGTCCTGCTGAAGTGTCTCGGCCCAAAACGTCGATTGTACTTTTTTCCGTAGGTGTTGCCTGGCTCGCTGAGTTCGTCCAGCACTTTGTGTGTGTTGCTTGGTTTCCAGCATTAGCAGATTTTCTCCTGTTTGTTTACTCTAGCTGCCTGTGGTGAGAAATGTTGTGGAATCACACAACAAGAGAAGTGACCCTTCAGTCCAGCAAGTCCCCAACAACCAATAACACTAATCTTGCACTAATCCCACTTTATTCTCCTCACGTTTCCATCAGCTCTGCCCAGATTCTTCCAATCACATAAACACTCGATGCATGTACAGCCGCCAGTTAACCTGCATGTCTTTGGGATGTGTGAGGAAAAGAGGGCACCAGGAGGAAACCCACACAATCACAAGGAGAGAATGTGCAAACTCCACGCAGACGGTAAGGGTAACCCCACATCACTGGATCTGTGAGGCAGCAATTTTGCTATCTGCACCATAAGACATTAGGAGCAGGATTAGGCTGTCTGGCCCATCGAGGCTGCTCCGCCATTCAATCATGGCTGATTTTTTTTTCTATCTCCATCTCAAATACAGTTCCCATCATTCCCTCCTTAACCTTTGATGCTGTGTCCAGTCAAGAACCTATCAACCTCTGCCTTAAATACACCCTTCGACCTGGCCACAGCTGCATGTGGCAACAATTTCCACAAATTCACCACCCTTTGGCTGAAGAAATTTCTCCGCATCTCTGTTTTGAATGGGCACCCCCTCTATCCTGAGGCTCTACCCTCTTGTCCTAGATTCTCCCCATTTATTAAATACCCTGCACATTTATTTCTACTACTAAAGTGCATGACCATGCATTTTCCAACACTGTATTTCATTTGCCGCTTTCTTGCCCATTCTCTGTCTAACTCCTTCTGCATTCTACCTGTTTCCTCAACACTACTTGCCCCTTCCACCAATCATTGTATCACCACTGCGCACCCGTTATTAAAGCAGAGCTCTTCTCAGTTAAACACTGGATTGTTTGTCACTTGAAGATTGGCAGCTAATTTAGAAGAAAATTTTCGGATTGCCCTATGATGTCTTGACCAAGATCAACATCACAATAGCAGTTTGCCTCATAATTATTTCATTTCGGTCTGTGGGCGATAACCATGCACAAACTGGCTGGCAGATATTCAACATTACTATACTGACCAGACCTCAGAAGTCTGGAAAATTATTTTGGATCTTTGTGACATTATGTACTGCATATGTACTATCAGTATTCAGAGAATTCCCAGTCTCTTCAACCCCTTCAAGGCAACAATCCAGGGTCACATTAGCTGAACAGACTCAGAAGGGCTAATAATATTCTAAACCTACTGAAGTTGCTTTGTGCACTAGACAATCTGGTGGCTAAAGTGCTGCTGTAATTGACAGAGAATGGCCGGAGGAGTTGGCAAAGTATCATAATACCTTTAGAAACAGAAAAACGCATCACATCAATTAGCAAGTTGCAAGTCCATCAAAGACTTATAAAACCAGCATCCGTCATGGAATGTTGTAGCATCGCTTGACAGGCCTTTGAAAAAAGCCATTATTCCTTCAGGGCTTGCTATAGTTCAAGAAAATGTGATGTGCCAAGCCTGTTCTATCCTGATTACAATAGCAGTGACAGTGTCAATTCTGTCAATGCTCTTGTAACATAGAATCTCAAACAGCTCAACAAATGTATCTAGGTCATCACCACCTTTCTATTGTAAAGAGCTGCTCCAGTGCTCTACATCCATCTGAAATAAAACAAAACCGACCACAGCGTAGTGAAGTCTTGCTTAACACGTGCCTCGAATCTTGAAGCAACACCACTTCTCCTCAAATGGAGCAATCAGTCCTTGCCAGCACTATGGTAAAATGGGTGCCTCCCTGGAGAAAACTGTCCATAATAACAAAATAGTGCATTGATGACTTTAATAGTGACTTTAATGCAGCAAAGTGCTCCAACAATTTTCACAGGAGCATTATCATAGTAAATTACAGAGGTTCAAAGTACATTTATTATCAAGCTATACAGCCTTGAGATCTGTCTTCCCCACTGCCAACCATGAAATAAAGAAAAACCATGGAACCAATTCAAAGAAAAACAATCTGACCCACCGCCACGCACAAATGGCAACAAAAAAAGGGTGAAAAACACAGAATACAAAACACAAAATTGAAAGAGTCCATGCGTTCAATTCAGCTCAGTTTTCATTATCTGCAGGCCACCCTGATTCAAAATCACCCAAAACAGCAACAAAAAGAAGTGACCAGATAGTAGAAATACATCACGACGTGGAGTTTATCGTCCAATCAACAAACCACATTGGTTAAAGTTTGCTCCAGCACCATCCTCCAACAGCACTGAGGGAGAGAAAGATCATTCAGACTCAGGGATCTTCCTTTGGGAGCTGCGAGTGAGAGGCTGAATCACAATGAAGTTAGTTATGGAGAGGAACACCACAAAAATAGGCCTTTTAGCTTATTGTGTTTACGCCTGTCATTAAACTGCAGTTACTCTAATCTTATATTAGGCTCTAATCCTATGAGCCTCTGCAACCAACACATCTTTCTTGACAACTTATGCCTTCTCCAAAGGGATCCTTCCACTAAAAACACCTCTCTCCCACTCTCTGCTTTCTGCATGGATCACTCACTCCATGATTCCTTTGTCCATTCATGACTTCCCCACTAATCTCTCTCCCAGCATTTATCCTGCAAGCAGCCGTAGTGTTACACCTGCCCATACACCTCCTCCATCACTTCCATTCAGGGCTCTAAACAGTTCTTCCAGATGAGGCAACATTTCATCTGTGAATCCACTGGGGTCATCTATTGTACCACATGCTCCTCCTTTATATTGGTGAGACCACTTCGTCGAGCACCTCCACTTCATTCACCCCAACCCAGAACTTCCTGCTGACCAAACATTTTAATTCCCATTCCCTTTGACATGTTGTTTCATGGCGTCCTCTTGTGCCACAATGAGGCCATCCTCAGGGTGGAGGAGTGACATTCCATCAGGGTAGACTCCAAACTGATGACATGAATATCGGTTTCTCCTTCCGGTGAAAAGATCTTCCCTTCCCCGCCTCTCTTTTTCTATTCCCTACTCTGTCCTCTTACCTCTTCTTATGCCTATCACCTCCCCCAGGTACTCCTCCTCCTCCCCTTTCTCCTGTGGTCTGCTCTCCTCTCCTGCTCTTTACCTTTCCCATCCGCCTGGCTTCCCCTATCATCTTCCAGCTTTCCTGCTTCCCCTACCCTGACCTGTTTACTCTGGTATCTTCGCCCTTCCTTTCCGGTCCTGAAGAAGAGACTCAGCCCAAAATGTTGAATGTTTGTTCATTCCCATGGAAGTTGCCTGACCTGCCGAGTCCCTCCATCATTTTGTGTGTGATACAGTAACCGATATCAGGACTGAACCCATGATTCTAGTGCTTGAGGCAATGGTTCTACTAATTACACCAATGTGCAGTCCTTCTCCTTTTATATGCAGAGAGCTGTGTGAATCTGTCTTCAAGATGCTCCTTTTAAACAATAACTTGGTTCATTTGCAACAGCAGAGTTCAGGATCAAACCCTCAACTCTGCTGCTTTGCGCAGTGGCTCTACCAGCTGTGCCACTGTGTTGAACCATGGCTTTAGTTATAGTTTTAAGAAGCATTTTATACGAGAGAGAAAAGGGTAAGAGACTTACAAGGGAATTCTAGAGCCTTGAGGTCAGACAGGTGTAAGCACATTTTCCAGCGGTGGAGAGATTACAACTGAGGTGTTTCAAAAGGCCAGAGTTAATGGAGCATAGATAGCCTACAGGGTTATAAAGCTGGCAGTGTTTACGCATACAGCGAGAGGCAAAAATTTGTAAACAAGCTTCCATGTGTAAACTCTAAGTATTAGTTATGCAGGACACATTGTTGTTTACTGCGAACAGGGCTGACTGGTAGGTACATGTAATGTAAGGCTGAAAAAGATAGATTGTCAGGCAAGCAAGTAAAGGAGCATGGTGAGTGGGTAGGAAAGTGATCTTGAAGGATCAGAGCAGAGCTTGAAGGGCTGAATGTCCTTTTATTGTTTCTTCTTAAAGTGACAGTTGCACAGACCATTAATCTATCTTCTGGTCTCCTGCCCATTCAGTCTTGAAGACAAATGGCTAGTGTTCAGAAGTCAGAAGGGTTAAGAAGTCCAATGGCTGGCTTAAAAATTCTTCTCCATATAGAAATAAAAGTTGTCATGGGGGAGGTCCATGCCTGTTTGGAATGAAGCCCCCAAACTCCAAAATTCTGGCATACACAAGGTCCAAAGGATTTAAGGGGAAGGGATGATTAATGAGGAAAACTTTGGTAGCATGGTAGGGAGAGGAAACTAATGAGCAGCGATCAGATGGAAATGTGTGCCTGAGGGCAGATGTAGAGTTAATGGAGTAGGGTGGGGTTAAGAAGTATTCTCGTTTTGGAAGGGTCTGTGGTTGATCAGGAAGAAGACAAAGCTGAGTGGAGTGGTGTGGATAATGTGATATAGGAAGGTGACTAGTTGGAGAGCTAAAAAGATGATTATGGTGGGGGTGGCACTATTCAGGGAAATGATTTAAGCCGAGGTTGGGAGCCTCAAGTACATTAAGGCCAGAACTAATGGAATATAGATATCCTATATGGAAAGGTTGATGCATATAAATCTTCAAGGAAAGGGTGGAATGGTAAAATGGAGAAAAGTCAGACAAGGAAGCTAACTGAAAGAAATTTACCTGCAGCCTTGACCATGACCCAAGTTTAGGTCTTTTCACCACCTATCCCAATGAAGAGAGTTCCAAAAATTCCCACTGCCTCAGAGAAGAATCTGTTTAATTTCACTCCTGAAAGGACTGGCTCTGTTACATATGAAGATAGGAATTAGGAACAAGAGTGGACCTTCCAGCCCTTTCAGCTCACTCCATCATCAAGATCATGAGTGATCCTGCACCTCAGCATTATTATCCTACACTATCCCCATGGTCCTTTGGTCCCCTGGATATCCAATAATCAATTGGACTGTGTTCCAAATGAACTCAGTGACTGAGAATCTCCTGGCCCTCAGCTTCAGCATTCCCTATTGCCAGTCCTAAGGAGCCTTTTCATTATCCCTCGACTTTGTTCCCTGGGCAGGAGAAACACCTTCCCTGCATCAGGTTTGTCAAGATCTTCAAAAACTTTGAATATTTTGCTGAGATCTCTTCTCATTCTTCTAGATTCCACTCACTCTACTCAACCTTGCTTTGAATGGGAAGCCCACCAAAAACAGTTGATTACATCTTTTACAATCCCTCTACGTAAAGTGTTCTTACTGTAGATAAGAATAGTACTCCAGGTGCAAAATTCCTGAGGCCCTATACAGATTCCAGAAGACTTTCTTACCCCTGTGAGGAAACCCTCTCATAATAAAGAGGAATGATGAAAAAACAGAGCGGCCTCATCTCCGTCTCTCTTCTCTGTTCTACTTCTCTCTCTTTTAACAAGTAGCCTCATATTGCACTGCAATACTGTTGCAGGGAAGTAAAGTTCCATTATGAAACCATTTATTCTTTATTTCCCTCTGGCTCTGGAGTTAGGAAATTGATTCAACCTGTCTATGACCATTCCATTAATATTTTAAAAGTTGCAATGGATGCTGGATTACAAGCATTCTGGCTCCAGGGAAAATAAATCAAACATTTCAGCAGCATGAGACTAAAGATAAGAGAGAGCTGGATGGACGCGTAGTCCCCACAGTCCCACTTAACACGTTGATGACACATTATGGGTATTGCCTAATATCTGGTTACGGGAAGGATTGCTTGCTAATCTCATTAGTATAAGGTGATTGAATCTGGATAGAACTGAGCTAGTCAAGAGTGCTCATGTTACCTCGGTAGGTGACCTCCCTGTCAACAACAACAACAATGCTCTATTTAAATGAAAAGCAAAAACCAATAAAATGCATGTGCCAGAAATCTAGAACAAACCAGGACATGCTGGAAACACCTGACGTGTTGGGCAGCAACTGTGGAAAGAGAAACAGAGTTACTATTCTGAATTGAAGACCTTTTATCAGAACTGGACCTTCTAATAATGGGCTTCTGGCCAAATGTTGTTTGAGCTCCTGAATGCATCCTGCATTTTGTTTCATATTCCATTTAAAAGTTGTTTTTGAACGTACCAAACATCCCATGCCTCGCTGCAAATCGCTGTGAGGGCTTGGTAACACTTAAGGTCTTATAGGTCATAGATTTCAAGGTCCTTTGAGAGAGAAGAAGCATAGAGAGGAAGAGAGGGTTCAAGGAGGAATGGCGGAGCTTTGAACTTACCCTCTGAGGCCTCCCCTCCCTCTGCCTTCTTACTTTAACTTCTCATCCTTTTTCTCCAGTCCCGACAAAGGGTCTTGGCCTGAAACGTCGACTATTTACTCTTTTCCATAGATGCTGACTGGCCTGCTGAGTTCCTCCAGAATTTTGTGTGTGTTGCTCTGAAGGCACTCCTGCCAACAGTGGATTGATAAATCAGAACCATATTCAGATTTATTATCACTGACATAGATGACATGATATTTATTCTTTTCTGGCAGCAGAACAGTGCAAAGATATAAAATTACTATAAATTACGGAACTACATGAACAGTGCAAAATAAGGAATTACCAGGTAGATTCATGGACTACTCAAAATCTGACAGTGGAGAGGAAGGAGCTGTTAGTCAGTCGCTGAGTTTGGATCTTTAGGCTGTTGTATCTCCTCCCCATAATGAGAAAAGGGCACGTGCAAATTGTGAGGATCCTTAGTGATGGATGCTGTCTTCTTGACAAACCACTTTTTGATGATGTTCTTGCTGGTGGAGAGAGTTGTGCCTGTGTGGAGCTCAATGAGAGGTGTTTAAGAAATGGAGAGAACTTGGAGATAGATAGGTCTTGAAGAGGTGTCAGTACAGGGAAGAAGTAAGGAGGCAGAGCAAAGTTAAGATGACGTTAAACAGCGACTCCTTTGCTTGCATTTTTGGGAACAGCTCTATTTCCATCTTTAATATCTTCATTTTTCCCTTTCAGTGTTCTTTTGAAGACCCTGACCTGGAGTTACATGCTGAGTTCAGTTCTTTGTGGGAATGGGACCCGTTCTCAGGGCCTCAGGACTTGCCATTGTTCTGCACGCCAAGGGTTTGGCCTGAGAGCCCGGCTCAGATTTGGGCGCCTAAGATCTTGGGGCTCTGGAGACGGGTGGATCAAGGGTCGGCAGGAGAACCATGTGTCATTGGGGGAGTTGGAAAATCTACTGCTGTGTGCCCAGAGACCTGGGATCTTTGCAATCTTTGGGAACGGAGCTCGGAAAAAGCAACACAACAGACTTTTAATATCGTAAACCAACGAGTTGCTTGTTATGTCTCCCTGTTCGCTGGGAAAATGGAGACAACTTCTTCTCTGTTATGAGGGAGAGAGGGAACCTGTGGTACATTGAATGCTAGGTGAAACACAAAGTCTTGGGTAACTGCAAGTCTGTGTCCGTGCTATTGTTTTGTTCACGCTTGAGTGCTCAGTGGTGGTACCAATACTTTTTTTTGCCGGTGGGGGGAGGGGGGGATTGTTGCTTACTGCTGCCTATGCACGGGAGGGGGGAGCTAGGGGGGGTACTTCTGGGTTCTTATGTTTATCTGTTGTTCATTCTTTGGGACACTTCTCTGTTTTCGTGGATGTTTGCGAAGAAAAAGCATTTCAGGATGTATATTGTATACACTTCTCTGACATTAAATTTGACCTTTGAACCTTTGGCTCTAGAAGGACTTGAAAACAAGAATAATAGTGTTCAAATCAAGGTATTGTTGAGCCACTGAGAGCAAGAAAGCACAAGAGTCACTTGGTGTATGTTAAGTTTACCTTATCTTTACATATTATCTCATATTTAGCCCCACGGTAGTGCAGTGGCTAGCGTGATGCTATTACAATCTTGGGTGTTTCCGACTTCAGTTCCAACGTCGTTCTGTTAGGACTCTCCGCATGGCCTCTCCATGGAATGTGTGGCTTTTCCCCAAATGCTCGGGTTTCCTCCCACAGTCCAAAGTCATATCAGGTAGGCTAATTGGTCATTATAAATTGCCCAGTGATTAGGTTAGGGTAAAATCAGGGTTGTGAGGTTGCTGGGCAACATGGCTCAAAGGGCCAGAAGGGCTCATTCCGCGTCGTGTCTCGAAATAAATAAATGAGTGGAAAGTCATCAACCTGAAACAGTACTTCTGATTCTCTCACCACAGATACTGCCTGACGCGTCATGTGTTGCCAGCATTTTTATTAAAAAATTCAGAGAGCTCATTTGTAGTTGTCAATTGGAACAGTTTCGGCAGCAGAACAGCTGAGACAAGGGTGAGGTTAAAGGTATTGTGAAAATATAAACAGACAAGATCCTACAGATGCCGAGATCTTGAGCAACACACAAAATGCTGTAGGAGTTCAGCAGGGGAATAAACAGTCGATGCTTCATACCGAGCTCCTTTATCAGGGCTCCTGGTGAAGGGTCTTGGCCCAAAATGTCACCTGTTGAGTCACCTCCATAGAAGCTGCCTGATTTACTGTTAGTGCAGATCAAGTATAACATCAAGACTGAGGAAATATGGTAGTAGAGTGGTTAGCACAACGGTTTACTGTATAGGAGACACAAGTTCAATTCCTGCTGCAGCCTGTAAGGAGTTTGTACGTTCTGCTGGTGATCACATGAGGTCCCTCTGAGCTCTGGTTTCCTCCCACAGAACAAAGACATACTGGTTAGTAGGATAATTGGTCATTGTGAATTTTCCCATGATCAGGCTGGGATTAAATCTGGGTTTGTTGGGCGGCAAGGCTCAAGGAACCAACGGGGCCTGTCCTGTGCTGTATCTCAATAAAAGAATATTAGTGGTCAGGAGCTTGCTGGGAAATTACTTAATCTCCCACCAGGATCATGAAGTTTGGGAGCCATGTGGCAGAGCCGGACTTGCTGGGTGAATTTTACCAATGCTTTCCTATCTATGCTCCAGTATTAGACTTCACACACAGCTTAGTAATAAGCATACACTTGCAGTAACTCCCCTGATCCTGTGCTGAGGTATCGATTCATGTGAACCTGCCCGAGGTGAAAACTTTGGATCAATGCTTTTCCATCAGAAGTGGAATAAACAATAAAACAGTTTTGAATATAGTAGGAGGTAGGCTGGTGACGAGGAAGAGATCAAAATGGAAGGTATAATTTGCAAGTGTTATTCAGTGATGAAATGGTCAGCTGAGCAAGGCAAAAGGAAATGAAAATGGGGTAAAAGAGGAGGAAATGGTGGTCTAGAGGCGATGGCAATGGCAAAAATCGGGCAATTATGTGATGTATTCATAATGAACATTGGGTCTTGATCTGTATTGTGGGAAGATAAGTTGCGGTTTTTAGTAAAAGTAGGGTAAAGATACTGGAAGGAAGTATTCCAAACTTTCTTGGTACTTTTCAAAGTAAATTTTAAGCCTAACCCTTTGACCGCATTATTTGGGTTTGTTGGAGGAAAATACTTTATTTTGGAGACACCTGATTTGCATATTTTGGCTTTTATTTCTCTTATAGCTAGGAGGGCACTGTTGTTTAAATGGAAGGATGCCGTTCCGCCTACTCATGCTCAATGGTTACAGGATGTTATGTCATGCTTAAGTTTAGAGAAAATCTGATGTTCAGTTTTTGAATCTAGTCAAGACTTTTAAATGTTTTTGGGACCATTTTTGAGTTATTTTCAAAACCTTTGATTTGTTGTAGAAGTACAGATGGTGGCTAATAATATATTTTACTAAATGACAAGAGTTTTTCCCCTTTTTTCTTGATTTTCCTAACAGCTCTGGCTTTGGTAGTGGGTTTAGGTTTTTCTTCTGTATAACAAAATTATTATATTTCAATATTACAATATAATTTAATTTTTATGAATACACAGTTTTGTGATTGTAACTGTATTTTAACACAATGTATTTGGTACTTTTTTTTGACTTATAATATATATCTTCTTGTACTCTATTTCTTTATGCAGAAACTAATAAAAATATTGAAAGAGAAGTAGGGTGAAAACGTTAGAGTGGGAGTGGGTGGAGAATTAAATTGCCAGGTAACTGGTAGCTGAGGGATTTGCTAGCTGGTTGAAGAGAGGAATTTGATCTCCTGATGCAGAGTAAATGTCAGTCAAGAGGCCAGCATCCATTTCCTGCAGCAAGCACAGAACTAGAAAGTTTCAAATTCTGAAGCAAGTTTCCAGTTATTTTGTCTGACTTCAGTGCTGCATCAGCTGCCCAGCATCAGGCAGTTGGAAATGAAGTAGATGCTGAGTTTGCTTCCCTGTCATGTTAGATGGACATCAAAGAATTTCTTGTGGTCTACTGTTGATTCAGTGGGGAGAGCGATCTAGGAATTCCTAAGCATCACCCACAGCCAGAAGGCAAGAACATCTGCAATTCAATGGACAAGAGCTTAAAGTGCTGAATTTTACTTTTGCAAATCTCTGAAAATCTCACTGTGATGTGCAAGGAACTGTAGGGAAATAATTTAGATGAAAAAGCAACATGCAAAGATTGAAAAGTAAGCATTTGCTACAGATTTTGATTTAACATCAATGCTGCTGCACAGTATATCAGGGGTTGCTAACAAGATGCAAAGTTGCAGACCTCCCGAATTTATTATCTTCCTGTCCTCGGGAATGATATCTTTCACATTATTATGACACTAATAATTTGACGTGGTGTATGGGGTGTCTAGGGAGGGGTAGCACCTCTGATAGGGGGCCTGACATGCCCTTTTTCAGGACAGCTCGACAACCTTTGGTCCCCACCTGGCACTCAGCTCTTACCTGTCGCTCCAAGTAGCTGTAGCACACATAGCGGTCACACCCCGATAAACTGTCTCGGCAGACGGGCCAAACCCGGTGAGGGTAGCTGAGAGGTCTTCGACCCTGGATGAGGTAGGGGATCTGCCTATCCCAGCGTGTGAAGTCTGGCCCTGGCAGATTGAGTGGTGGAGACTGATTAATGGTCCAACGGTCAAGAAGGCAGGCCAGCAGGCGTTAGTGGAGCGCTAAGAGCACCACAGGGCTCCCAGATGTCCTGGTCATCCACTGCAAGAGGTGGTGATCTCTTTAAACTCACCTGGCAGAAGGCAAAGGCAAACCACTGCTCTAACATGCTGAGTACATGATTTCCCAATATGTCAGAACGGCGTGGAGGGAAATCGTCCGCCAACTGGAAATTCCAGATGCGACTTAACGGTGAACAATATGACGACTGTTTATTCTCCATCCGTTTTCACTATGACACAATGACAACAGGTCATCAGCGAACCAAAAGTAACAATTGTAATTAAATGTCTTCAGCCAGAAACATTAATCCTGTTCCTCTCTCTGTTGATGCTGCCTCGCTTACTGAGCATTTAGTCTCCTTCATAGAAAACCTATAGCACAATACAGGCCCTTTGGCACACAAACTTGTGCCGATCATGTCCCTGAACTTGAAATTACTAGACTTTCCCATAGCCTTCTATTTTTCTAAGCTCCATGTACCTATCGAAAAGTCTCTTAAAAGACCCTATTGTATCCACCTCCACCACCATTGCCGGCAGCCCATTCCACGCACTCACCACTCTCTGAGTAAAAATACTTACCCCTGACATCTCCTCTGTACCTACTCCCCAGCACCCTAAACCTGTGTCCTCTTTTGGCAACTAATTCAGCCCTGGGAAAAAACTCTCCTTCAATTTTGTTTGATCCAGAAAAACTCACAGAGATCATTCAGTTGAAATTATCAATCACCCCTGCTGTGGATCACCTGGAGGTCCGAGACACTCTCATTACATGCACGTGCAGTTCAACTCAGTGATAATGCAGAAAGTTTGAAGTTAATAACTCATCTCCTTCTACCCTAGGCCACAAATTTATCAATCACCCCTGCGGTGGACCCCTTCTACAAAGAAGAGATCCGTATGCTCCATGACTGCTGGACTAAATGTGTAAATATAGGAAAAATAAATGTGCTAGGTTTTCTAAAATTGACTCCTTCTACCTGAGAAGTGTGAGGTGGTACATTTTGGAAGGACAAACTCCAAGGCAGAGCACAAAGTTAATGACAAGGTACTTGGTAGTGTGGAGGAGCAGAGGGATCTGGGAGTACATGTCCACAGATCCTTAAAAGTTGCCTCACAGGTAGATAGGGTAGTTAAGAAAGCTTATGGGGTGTTAGCTTTCATAAGTCGAGGGATAGAGTTTAAGAGACGCGATGTAATGATGCAGCTCTATAAAACTCTAGTTAGGCCACACTTGGAGTACTGTGTCCAGTTCTGGTTGCCTCACTAGAGGAAGGATGTGGAAGCATTGGAAAGGGTACAGAGGCAATTTACCAGGATGTTGCCTGGTTTAGGGAGTATGTATTATGATCAGAGATTAAGAGAGCTAGGGCTTTACTCTTTGGAGAGAAGGAGGATGAGAGGAGATTTATTTGTGAAGTGGGGTGCCGTGCGCAATCATAATCGATTGAAAACGGACGTGGAAGCACGGAGAAACATAGGGAAATTCCAGGAAGACCTTCTTCGTTGCTGCTGCTGCTGCTGTGTTGTCTGGGATTCTGCTGGGAAGAACAGGCCCCCAGTCCTCAGGATCGCATTACTGATGGCCGTTGGCGGGGCTGTCTTAATACGCTCAGCAGAGGATGGTGCTCAGAGAAGCTGTGCCGGAGGAGATGGTCGTCGGCTCAGGGGTTTGTTGGACTCGGAGTCCTTTCAACGGATTCAGGTTGCTTTTGATGTGTGCTGCGTCTGTGAGGCTGGTTTCGACGGAGCTTCCATTGTGTGCTGCGTCTGCAAGGCTGAGTCAGGCGGTGCCTTGGAAGTCCATAGCGGGGGTATTCCCTTCTGCCGCCGGCGTGGGATGGCGAGTCTGTCGGGACCCTGGGGACTTGTGGAAACTGTTGTGATTTCTTTTGAACTTACAGTCCTTTAACATCTTGGACTATTTTTACTGTGCCCATAGTCTGTTTTTTTTTATCAATTATGCTATTGTTTGCACTGTTGTAACTATATGTTGTAATTATGTGGTTTGTGCAGGTCTTGTAGCTTTAGTTTTTGGTCTTGTTTTTGTCTGGTGGATTTGGAGCTCCTTTCCAGGGAACGCGCTAAGATGGTAGCGCGATATTAATACGCAGCAGCCTCTCTGGACTCTGGATTGGGGATTGCCAAACGTTACGAGGATTTTCTGGTGTAGTCTGTTTTGTCATATGCTTTTGTGATATTATTCTGGAGGAACGTTGTCTCATTTTTTAACTGAATTGCATTTGTGGTTTCTAAATGACAACAAACTGAATCTGAATCTGAATGATAGAGGTGTACAAGATATTAAGAGGAATAGACAGAGTGGACAGCCAGTGCCTCTTCCCCAGGGCACCACTGCTCAGTATAAGAAGATATGTCTTTAAGGTAAGGGGAGGGAAGTTCAAGGGGATATTAGAGAAAGGTTTTTTACTCAGAGAGTGGTTGGTGCATGGAATGCACTGCCTGAGTCAGTGGTGGAGGCAGATACACTAGTGAAGTTTAAGAGACTACTAGACAGGTATATGTCGGAATTTAAGGTGGGGGGTTATATGGGAGGCAAGGTTTGAGGGTCGACACAACCTTGTGGGCTGAAGGGCCTGTAATGTGCTGTACTATTCTATGTTCTATGTACCTTAGGCCATGAACTTATCAATCACCCCTCATACATTGTTTGTTAGCACCTTTATGGAGTGCCTTGCTAAATTAAGAGGGGATAAGTATAAGAAACAATATCAATTGAAATTTGAGCTACATTTATTGTAGTCTTATGGTCATTCATATACAATCATTTATTTGCCAATAGTTATCATTGTCCACCCTGACACTAACCAATGGCTATCCAGATTCACTTAGCCATGACCAGTCACCAATCTGCTTTATCTCACAGCCATCCCATCATTCAACACTAAGAGATGTTGTGCTACTGGAGACAAAACTCCTCAAATGAGATATCTATCTTAAAGAATTCCACAGGACCCAGTGGCAAAGAAAACCATTAGAGTTGCCAACGTGGATGTGCATTAATACCAAACAAATCCCAGGGTTTATCTTATCATTGCCATCTTGCTGTTTGTGAAAGCTCACCCTGTATAAATTGGCTTCCACGTAGAGACTATCTCTTAAAAATACTAAAACACTAAACAGCAGAAATGCAAAGGAATGGGTTAAGGAACATCTCAAAGAAGGAAATAGAGCTCAAAGTCAAGGTTGGCCTGTCAATTGAAGGGAAGACCACTAATGCTGGAGTAATTGAAATCAGAGGGACGAGAATTGGAAGAGTTCCGATTACATTTGTGTGAAATAACCTCAAGCTTTCCTCATAGATTGATTTTCATTTTTATCAGGTCTGCTCTTGAGAACTAAATGCAGCCACTTTGTCCTGTAAGCTAAAGATAGCCATTGTACGTCAGACCTTAAGAATTAAGGTGTCCCCAAAGGACATTAGTGTGACTCATTTACAGTTGACACTTCTCATTTCATTTCTTGGTCTTTTCCTCCTCTGTCATCGACCAAGTCCTTAAAGAATTAAATAGTTTATTTCAAAAGTAATCTTACTGTGATAATTTAACTTCTGAAACTTCTGCTCCAAAGAGCTCTATATGAGGTCATTCTTATCCTTGAGCATTAGGCTCTATAATGAGTCAACCTATAGCCGGGGAAGTGATGACTGCCCTCCTGTTAAACTGTTTGAAGTAACTTATTTTTCTTATTCTTTTCTTATTTCTTATAGTATTCTTTTTTCTCTTCTATTATTTGTGTATTTGTATATCTGTGCACTTGTAATGCTACCGTGACACTGTAATTTCCTTTGGGATCAATAAAGTATCTATCTATCTACTGTTACGTACCCCGTAACTGGGTGTCAGACCAGCAAAGACAGAAGTATCCGTTGGAGTCTGGTAGTACCAAAACTAAAGGTGTTTGTTAGTAAACTACACAATACAGTATCAAAAATGCAAATATACATATAAAACAAGTTAGCAATAATAAACCTAAAAGTGTAGGAATAATAATAAGCAATAATAAACAAGCTCTATCGATGTCTAGGGGTAAATGGCTTGTCATAAAAAAGTATAAAGTTCAGTTCAGTTCATACATGCTGAGGTAGTTTCTGGTTGTTGTGTTGAAATTGTTGGAGAGAGAGAGAGAGAGAGAGAGAGAGAGAGAGAGAGATTAGGCAGCTGCAGCAAGCAAACCTTCTGTGGCTTTCTTTAGCCCGTCATATCGTTGTGGCCATTCAGTTATGACCCCTCCGTCCTTCAGCTAGACCGTTCTTCTGTGGTGGACTTGTCACTCTGGCATGAGTGGACACACACACATGTCCCCACTGGCCCTGCCGTCACACTGTGAGCTTTACTGACCGATCTCCTGATTCGGTCTCCGAAACCCCCACCTTTCTGTGGGTTCCCAACACTCAGTCAGTGTCCACTGGTGTGTCTGAAGGGTGTCTCCCCAGACCTGTCTTTTATCCCTACTAACGGGGTCTCAGCTATCCATCAACTCTGAATGACTGTGTCCATCAAATCAGGCCACTCCTGCTGTCTCCTGAGGAATGTTAATGAGCAAAGTAAAGTCCTTGTAGTGGAAGGTAAATAATCCAGGAAGAGTCAAAATACCATAAATCAACAGTCTCTCTCCCCCTCTTATCTGTAGCAGATGTTCTTGCCTGTGTTTCATCTCTGTCTCTCATGAGCAGCATAGCAACAGTAATAGTTCGTGGTTTGGTGGGGGGGGGGGGAATTGGTTAACTCTGCACCCCATTTCCATCAGGTCTGTTCATTACACATAACACCCCCATCCTTCTAGGAATTTTCACCAGGGTGAAAATGAACTAAAAAAGCATATTACAGAATTACAGAGTTTAACAAAATACAGAAGTGGTCTTAACTACAAAAAAAAATACAGATACACTTTCAAGTTAACATCTGGATAAACAATCAACAATTACATTGTCACTCCCCTTTACATGTTGTATTTTAATATCGAATTCCTGTAACAACAAACTCCAACTTAATAACCTCCTCCTTTTATTCTTCATGTTAACCAAAAATACCAAGGGATGGTGTTCTTAGCTTAGGTGTATATTACAAAGTGTGAACCAATACATGTGTGATTATACTGTGGTACATTACAGAAGTTTGTGCAAATACTAATCTCTATTTTACTTTTAAGCTTAACATTCAATCTTTCATGATGTTGTCTTTCTTATTCACATGCTTTGTTCAAAAAAAAATCAAATTCCCGCAAAACCAGATCCTGTTATTCAAAGTGGTATTTGGTCAACCCTTGCCTCTTTTCCACTTAACTCTCACGTGGTTAGCTTGCTCACCAGTGTGGAATAGGCCTTCACAGACTCCTTTCACATGTGCTACCTTATCATTAATGTTTTCCAAACTATGCCCATTTGCTGAACTTCCACACCACTCATTAATTTTAAGCAGGTCATTAATTTTATCTTCAGGATCTTTAATTCTATTAGTTTCCAGTTTCACATCTGCAGGTGATCCCTCTTGATCAAAACAACACTGTAAGTTCTGCCTCTCCAAATCACATCCTTGAACAACATCACCAAGTTGTTTATCCTTAAATTCCAAAACAAACTGTAATTGATTCGCAGGCACCTTGTTAACAAACCACTGTCCCCTTCACTTTAATTAACAGTTCTGAAACCAAAGCCGACTTTAAATTTTCTTTATTCAAAAGTCTAGGAACAATACTTTTCCCTTTTCCTTCAATAATATTCACATCACCAGCTTTCATCTCCTCACTAACTTTTAACACAAATGTCTGAGAATTCTCACTTTCTACCGGTGCCAAGGTTAACCCTTTCTTCACTGAACCAAGTCCATCTGACCCAAAAGGACTGCATTCCTTTTTAACCAAATCAGATCCCTCAGACCTTTTCTGAGTTTCAACACAAGGTTCAGTATCCTGTGACTCCACAGGTACTTCAACAACCTGAACACAAGCAAACGGGACATCTGGCTCTCCTAGGCTTTCAATACCAGTCCCCTTTTCAAATTCTAAGTTCCCCTGATCCTCCCAGTTACTCTCTGGGCAACTCCCCTTCAGAGTAAACTCAACCTTGCGGGTTAAAACAACCTCATCTGCTAACCCAGCAGGCTCCCTCAAGGTAGTGGCATCCTTTTCATCTAGGACTGCTCTCATATCATCGGGAACACACTTAACTTTCTCAACTGAAAAATAGCTCTGTCAAACCAAACAGATCATCCGTGTCCAACCCTGGACCTAACTGCCTCATCTGTTTCTCATCTTTACTCTGTGCCTCCATAACCTCCTTCCTCACTCCTAAGTGTCCAGCTAGGGGTATCTTGTGAACCAGGTTCAAAATTTCATCCCGATAAACATTCAGAACCACCACCTGGTGTACCACCGCCCAGTCCTCATTGACTGGCACCGTGGTCGGCCTCCACTTCCTCATTAATACTCCCTCCTTCAGATAGTATCCCCCAGTTCCTTATCAATTTCTACATCAGAAGGAGCTGATTCTTTCAACGCCACAAGCTCCTCATCACGTCTCTGCTCCTTTATAAATTCCCTACTTGCTAATGGTAGATCTACCTCCTCTCCTTTACTCTCCTTAATCCCACTATCCTTTTCCTTCCCATCCGGTAACCCCTTTTCATACAAGGTCGGCAAAAATGTTTCCGCTAAATCAACCCTGGACTCATTTAAACTGTCTCCTTCCTCAGCCGCCTTTCTAGACATGCTGCGAGTGATTGCGCATGTGGGATAAATCTTGGGATCTATGGGCGGGTCCTCAGCACTTACAGGCTTACTTGTCAGCTTCACTGCTGAATACACGTCACCATCTGCCAGTTCGTTACCAAGTAGGACGTCCACGCCGTTCATCGGTAGTTTCGACCGCACCCCTATTTCGACTGGTCCAGATACCAGGTCACATTTCAGAAACATCCTGTGCAAAGGTATGGCCTCGGTCCCTTTCCCGATACCTCTTAATACAACCTCCCCAGTCTCAGTCTCAGGACCGAAGTCTAACACCTTCCTTAGAATCCATGACTGATCAGCCCCAGTATCTCTCCAGATCCGCACTGGAACTGGGGTTTCTCCTTCCTGCACAGACACCGTCCCTTCCGAGATAAACTTCTCACGCCCCTCTTGGGCTCTATCTACCTTTGCCTTCTTCATCGATCTGTTGACCGACTCAATGCAACCAGTCGGGACTGCTGTTTTCCCTTTTCCTGTCTCCTTCTTCGGAGCAAAGCACTTAGATGCTGTATGACCAGCTTTCCCACAATTATAACAGGTAAAGCTAGGAACCTTCCTGCCAGCCTGCTTTTCCTCCTCCTTCCCTTTACTACTAGCTCCCGGCTTATTCTCTGTCTTAGCCGGTGGGCTTTCTCTACCGTCCCTACTGCCTCTCTGGTAGCTCTTATTTGAGGAAAACTTTGTCTTGTGGGTTAATGCATACTCGTCTGCTAACTTAGCAGTCACAGACAGAGTCTCTGTCTCCTTCTCATCCAAGTACATCTTCATACTCTAAGGGACACAAATTTTAAATTGCTCCATGATCATCATCTGTTGCAGCTTAACAAAATTTCCATTGACCCCTTTTGAAGCACACCACCGATCCCAATATATTTGCATCTCACGTGCAAACTCTAAATATGTGTGGTTCCATGGCTTTCTCACGTTCCGGAACTTCTGCCGGTATGCCTCTGGCACCAACTCGTAACTCCTCAGTACAGCCCTTTTTACTTCCTCGTAATCCTTAGACTCATCCATGGACAATGCCGAATATGCTTGCTGAGCCTTCCCCCTAAGTACGCTCTGTAACAGAACAGCCCATTTCCCCTTAGGCCAGTTCTGGTTCAAAGCCACTTTCTCAAAATGAAGGAAGTACCTATCGACATCCATCTCCTCGAATGGAGGTACCAACTGGATCTCCTGACCAATCTCGAACCCCTCATTTGGGTCTGCTGCCCGGTCTCTTCCCTGCAATGCCTTTAACCTCTCCATTTCCAGCTCATGCTGCCTCTCTTTCTCTCTTTCCTCCCTCTGCCTTTCAGCTTCTGCTCTCTGCCTTTCAGCTTCTACCTTCTCCCTTTCAGCCTCCTCTCTCCACCTTTCAGCATCTCCTTTATCTGGAGCTCATGCTCCCTTTTCTCCTTTTCCTCAGCCAACCTTAATTTTTCCATCTGTAACTGAACCTCACCCTCGGCTGGTTTCCTCTCGGAAAACAGTTCCAATGCCCCCAACGGGAACACACCTTGGGATACATAATACTCAGCTATTGCTCTCTGTATTTCCCACTTTCTCATTGCCGGTTTCACCGCTGAGAGATTCAATTGTCTCGCAACACTCACCAATTCCAACTTTCTGGAACCCTTTAATGCCCCCTAGTTGGTTCTTTTAAGAATTTGTCAATTTCCATCTCTGCTGGTTTCAGTGTCTGGTTATCCGTGCAACCAGATCAGATAAGGGACTTTTATCCCAATTCACTGGCCCACCCCAATTTGGTAATCAAATCCTGGATGATCCCCCAATTTGTTACGTACCCCGTAACTGAGTGTCAGACCAGCAAAGACAGAAGTATCCGTTGGAGTCTGGTGGTACCAAAACTAAAGGTGTTTGTTAGTAAACTACACAATATAGTATCAAAAATGCAAATATACATATAAAACAAGTTAGCAATAATAAACCTAAAAGTGTAGGAATAATAATAAGCAATAATAAACAAGCTCTATCGATGTCTAGGGGTAAATGGTTTGTCATAAAAAAAGTATAAAGTTCAGTTCAGTTCATACATGCTGAGGTAGTTTCTGGTTGTTGTGTTGAAATCGTTGGAGAGAGAGAGAGAGCGAGAGATTAGGCAGCTGCAGCAAGCAAACCTTCTGTGGCTTTCTTTAGCCCGTCGTATCGTTGTGGCCATTCAGTTATGACCCCTCCATCCTTCAGCTAGACCGTTCTTCTGTGGTGGACTTGTCACTCTGGCATGAGTGGACACACACACATGTCCCCACTGGCCCTGCCATCACACTGTGAGCTTTACTGACCGATCTCCAGATTCAGTCTCCAAAACCCCCACCTTTCTGTGGGTTCACAACACTCAGTCAGTGTCCACTGGTGTGTCTCTCCAGACCTGTCTTTTATCCCTACTAACGGGGTCTCAGCTATCCATCAACTCTGAATGCCGTGTCCATCAAATCAGGCCACTCCTGCTGTCTCCTGAGGAATGTTAATGAGCAAAGTAAAGTCCTTGTAGTGGAAGGTAAATAATCCAGGAAGAGTCAAAATACCATAAATCAACAGTCTCTCTCTCCCTCTTATCTGTAGCAGATGTTCTTGCCTGTGTTTCATCTCTGTCTCTCATGAGCAGCATTGCAACAATAATAGTTTGTGGTTCTCGGGGGGGGGGGGGAATTGGTTAACTCTGCACCCCATTTCCATCAGGTCTGTTCATCACTCATAACACTATAACATTTGCCGACATAATAATGTAAAATGTTACTCATTTTATTTTAGTCAGTGTTGCATAGAACGGTAATATTGATGGAATGTTCTGCACTTCATAAAATTTGTAAAGTCAGCAGGTTAAAGAAAAAATTGTCTTCCATATCCAGTTAGTTGTATTTTGTATTGTTTAACTTAAATTTAAATTACTTGAGTTCATCTGGTTGATAGAATGAAGTGCATTCACTGAAATGTGACATTGCACCACATTCTGCATCCAATATTGAAATTATTTTGTTATAAATAATTGCTCGTATTATTGGGAATTGTGTCATTTTTTTTCAGTAAACATCCCAGATATTGCTGGGGTGGGATACTGCACAGTGGAAGGTTGAAAATCCAAGACAAAAATGCAGATGCTAGAAAATACAAAAAAAAAAGTTCTGAGAAGATTTAGCAGGTCATGCAGCATTTGTGGAGGAAGAAACAGAGGACACAGAGGTACAGCTAACAGAATTGCTCTCTCATATCATCAGAGACCCAGAACAATCCTGATCTGCAATACTTGCTGTGTGGAGTTTGCTCATTGCCTCTGTGATCATTTAGGTTTCCTCTGAGTGTCCTGGTTTCTTCCCCATATCCCAAAGGTTAACTAGCTGCTGAAATTGCCACTGGTGTGTGGAATCTGGGAGGAGTTGATGAGAATGCAGGGGAAAATAAAAATAGGATTAATCTAGGTTGGTTGACAGTTGGAATGGATGTAGAGAGCAGAAGGGCCCGTTTCAATGCTGTACCTCTCTTTGACTCAATGACTACTTTGGAATTTTACTTTTGTTGGAACACGGTCGTTCCCATCAACACTCCAAATGCTCCTGGGAACCAGATATCCAAAAAGCCTTCTTTATCAAAGGAACTCCTCAGATACACAAGCCCCAAGCTAACCCAATAATTTTAATCCTATACTAATGGGGTTTATGTCAGATTAGTTTAAATAAATGGTTGATGTTTGGAGTGAACTTGGAACCTGTTCCCATGTTATGCCTCTGTGAATCTGAGACTCTACCTCAAGCCAGAGATTCTTCATCAGAAATGGAAAAGAGGAAGCATAAGAGAAAATAAGTCCGTTTTAAGTTTCAGGGATGGAGGGAAGTTGGTTCTGGGGAATGGCTAGGGCAAGGGAAAAGTACAAGTATATGGGATGAATGGAAAATGTTCTTCTTCATCCCTCCTCTTCCTCTTTTGCAGCTTAAAACCAGCTAGACTGTTTTCTCCCCTAGTTCTGACAAAGGGGGCTTGATCTGAAATGTTCAACTTCAGATGCTGCCTGACCCATGGCAAAGCTGAGAAACATCTCTATCTTCTCATTACAATTTATCATTAAATTACTTGTGTTGTAAACTGGTGAGAATGTGATAACATCATTGTGTGGGTAAAGGACTTCAGGAATCTCATTGGACCATGGAAACATTAGTCGGGAATGTAACCCAGGAAATCTAAGGATGTAGAGGAAACTAGAGGATGTATATGTCCCTAAGACATATCTAGGAGCAGATAGGCTATTCTGCCTATCAAATCTGCTCCAGCATTCCATTATGGCTGAATTATTATCCCTCTCGGTCCCATTTACTTGCCTTCTCCTTGTAACCTTTGATGTCCTTGCAAATAAAGAGCCTATCAATCAATGCCTGCTTGAAGGATACCTGATGACTTGGCCTCCACATTGTCAGTGGCAATGAATTCCACACAGATTCACCATCATCTGTCTGAAGAAAATCCTCCTCATCTCTGTTCTACAGGGGTTTTCTTCCATTCTGAGGCTGTGTCCACTGGTCATAGACTCTCCCACTTCAGGTATCATCCTCTCCACATCTTCTCTATCTAGGATCTGATTGAAGGATATGAATGGATTACTGCTAATTGGTAACAGGATGTGAAATAATGAGAAGGAAGGGAAACTGGATGAAGAGAGACAAAGAGGAAACTATGCAATTTACGAGTAAGTGCTGGGGGGTGGGGGTGGAGTGCCATTACTTTTTAATCTCCTAATTAAAAAGTAACAAAGTACCAGCGCTAACCTTTTGTAGTGAGTTTAATTGCTAATCAATGCACTAATCCAGTGATTTCTTGACACTCAGAGGGAGATTAAGAAAAAGCTGCTGTTTTAAAGGGAGCTAACAAAAGACAAATCATCTACCAAACTTTGCTGATTGCAGTTCCAGGATATCTGTTCCTTATCACTAGTAACAGATGATATCAGAATCAGAATCTGGGTTTATCACCCCTGACATATATTATTGGGACAAGAACTGTTAAAATGAGAGGCAGCTACTACATCCAGGCTGTAGGACTACTGAACTCCCGGCTGCTACTTATGAATTTCATCACATGCCTCATCACGTATGAAGTGCTGGTAGTGTTATACTATTAACTTTTTAACTTGTATTGTACATGCTCCTTAATTTATTTGTGGTAATGTTACTTTACATACAACACGCTGGAGGAACTCAGCAGGTCCGGCAGCATCCGTGGAAATGAACAGTCAACGTTTCAGGCCGAGACCCTTCATCAGGACTGAAGAGGGAGGGGGCAGAGGCTCTATAAAGAAGGTGAGAAGGAGAAGGCTGGTAGGTGCCAGGTGAAAAACCAGTAAGGGGAAAGATCAAGGGGTGGGGGAGGGGAAGCAGGGAGGGGATAGGCAGGAAAAGTGAAGAAGGAAGGGGAAAGCACTATGGGTAGAAGAAGGTGGCGGAATCATGAGAGAGGTGATAGGCAGCTGGAGGAGGAGGTAGAGTGAAACTGGGATGGGGGAAGGGAGGGGGAGGGAATTACCAGAAGTTGGAGAATTCAATGTTCATACCAAGGGGCTGGAGGCTACCCAGATGGTAGATGAGGTGTTGCTCCTCCAACCTGAGTTTGGCCTCATCATGGCGGTAGAGGAGGCCATGTATGGACATACCTGAATGGGAATGTGAAGCAGAGTTGAAGTGGGTGGCAACCGGGAGAACCTGTCTCCCAGTTTCCCCCAATTTCCCTCGGGATCATTAAAGTATGTCTGTCTGTTTGTTGTGGCGGATGGAGTTGTACGTGTTGCTTTGACCCCTGCAGTGTACTTTGTGTTACTTTACGTGTTGTGAGTTACATGTACTGTGTTGTGCACCTTGGTCCAGAGGAACGTTGCTTCAGTTGGTGGTATACATGTGTACAGCTGAATGACAATAAACTGAACTTGAACTTAAAATTTATTGTTTTGTGGCAGCAGTACAGTGCAAGATGTAAAAAATTACTAAAAGTTTAAAAAAAAGATACAAAAGAAGAACGAGGGAGTATGCATGGACCGCTCAGAAATCTGATAGTGAAGGGGAAGAAGCTGTTCCTAAAACATCGAGGCTCGAGTATCCCCTTCTGTATGGTAGTCATGAGAAGAGGGCACATCCCAAGTGGTGAGGGAAACTAATGCAGACCAATTCACACCAATGTAGCTGCGTGCTAAACTCCAATTGAATTAGTGGAAATACAATGACCTAGGGCACATTATACATTTAAGATGATACTGCAAACATTGTGCTATAACTAATTAACATTCTAAATTATATCTGAAGTGTTGAATGCCATAGGTAATATATGACCATTTTAAATGATTTCTAACAAATCAGCAAGGTCTAGTTTGAACATTCCACTACTGTAGTAGAAGAGTTATCTGCAAGCTCTTCTCTGATCAGAGTTTAAACAGGTCCCTCCACCAGACATACTTAGTGTCTTGAAAATGCAAGGGAACTTCTACTATCGTACATTTCATCAATACGATTACTCGTCTAATTGTGATTTAATTACTTGAGCAGCAACCTTTATCACCCACAATAAATTATATGGTAACTCCAATTAACACGCCAGCAGCAGATAAACCATTAATTTATAGTGCCAAATCCAAACAATTAATTAACTACCTTCCAAAATTACACTTTATAAAATTTAAACGAAGCCAAATACGTGAATGAAACAAGAGGGAGGTCTAAGCTGAGATTAGAAAATATTACCTGTGTTATCAGGCTGCAAAGATTTTTCAAATAGGCAAATGTGACAATTATGATTAATAATCAAAATTCTTGACAACGTGGGGATAAGGTAAACACAAGAGATTATGCAGATACTGGAAATCCAAAGTAACACATGCTGGAGGAACTCAGCAGGTCAGGCAGGATTTATGGAGAGGAATGTTGACATTTCAGACCGAGAGCCTTCATCGGGACTGGATCATTCTTATTCTGGCTTCTTCCCCCTTCCTTTCCAGTTCAGATGAAGGGCCTTGGTCTGAAACATTGATTGTCTTTTTTCTCTCCATAGATGCAGCCTGAACTGCTGAGTTCCTGAAGCATTCCATGTCCTAAATTGGGGAAAATCTAGGCACACGAGTGAATCTGCAGATGCTGGAAATAAATAAAAACACAAAATGTTTGCAGAACTCAGCAGGCCAGACAGCATCTATGGGAGGAGGTAGTGACGACGTTTCGGGCTAAACCCTTCATCAGGAGTGGCCCGAAACGTCGTCACTACCTCCTCCCATAGATGCTGTCTGGACTGCTGAGTTCTGCCAGCATTGTGTGTTTTTATTTGGGGAAAATCGAGTTGCTTTTTGAATTGCTCACATCTATTTGACCTAGCATTAAAGGGGGATGAAATTCTTGGACTGAGAACTCATTTGAAGTTCTGTCTCTCTAGTACTGAGGAATTCTCCCCAGAGAAAACCAATCAGAGTGACAGAGCATTCCGGTTTTGGGAAAAGAAGATTTTTCAGCTGTCAAAGATGAAAATAGTTAAATCATGCCCTAAAATTTAACAAGAGTAAGATTCAAGATTATTTAATGTCATTTTAGGAACAAATTAATTGTCACTCCAGATCCAATGCAGCCCAAAGAATACACAGTAAGATAAAGGACACAATAATAATAATATATAATCATAAGTCTAAATACATAAGATAGCTTATAAGTATAGATTGATTGTATGTACATGAAGTAACACTAGGTACAGGAGTGTCTGTACATTGACAGGTGACTCTGACAGGAAATGATAAAGTAGTGGTGGTGGGGTGGTTAGTGGGTGGAGATGTTGATCAGCCTTACTGCTTGGGGCAAGTAACTGTTTTTGAATCACAGAATCAGAATCAGGTTTAATATCACTGACATAAGTCATGAAATATGTTTTGCAGCACCAGTGCATTGCAATACATAATAAAAAAATGAACACCTATATAAAGTAAATTAAATAAGAAGAAAAAATAGGTAGATAGTCTACGTTGTCCATTCATAAATCTGATGGCAGAGGGGAAGTAGCTGTTCCTGAGTGTGTCTTCAGGCTCCTGTACCTCTTCTTTGATGGTAGCAATGAGAAGAGGGCATGTGCTGGGTGACAGGGTCCTTAATAGTGGATGCCACCTTTCTGAGGCATCAGCTTTTGAAGATGTCCTTGATGCCGGGGAAGTGAATGCCCATGAGGCTGGCTGAGTTTATATCTTTTGTAGTTTTTACTGTGTAGTCGCTCCTCCATACCAGACGGTGATGCAACCTGTTGGAATGCTCTCCACAGTTCATCTGTAGAAACATGCGAGAGTCTTTGGCAACATACCAAGTCCCCTCAAACTCCTAATGAAATATAGCTACTGTTGTGCTTTCTTTGTAATTGCTTCAATATGTTGGGCTCAGGATAGATCCTCAGAGATGTTGACACTCAGGAACTTAAAACTTCTCACTCTTTCCACTGCAGATCCCTCAATGTGGATTGTTCCCTTGACTTCCACTTCCTAAAGTCCACCATCCATTCTTTGGTCATACTTATGTTGAGTGCAAGATTGTTGTTGCGACACCACTCAACCAGCTAATCTATCACACTCCTGTACACCTCCTCGTCACCATCGGAGATTTTGCCAACAATACTGTAGTTGTGAGATTGGGAAATTATAGATATTGTTTGAGCTGTGCCCGGCCACACAGCCATGGGTTTAGAGAGAGTAGAACAATGGGTTATGTATGCATGTTTGACATGCACCAGTGTTGATCGTCAGCAAGGAGGAGATGCCACTTCTGATCTGCACAGACTGTAGTCTATTGGTGAAGTCAAGGATATAGCTTCAGAGAGAGGTACAGAGACCCAGGTTTTGGAGTCTGTAGATTAGAACTGTGGGTATGATTGTATTGACCGCTGAGCTGTAATCAATAAACAGCAGTCTGATATAAATACTGCTATTGTCCAGGTGATTCAAGGCCGAGTGGAGAGCCAATGAGATTGTAGTGGATTTATTGTGGTGATAGGCAAATTGCAGTGGGTCCAGGTCCTCAGTGAGGCTATTAGCATCCTGACGTGAATGCTATGTAGCCTCCTTCCCGATGAGAGTCCATTAACAGGGTGAGTGATAATTTTGTTGGCCTTTTCCCAACACCTTTCTGTGTATATGTCCTTGAGGGTGTGTAGGCTGGTGCCGGTGTTGCACTGGGCAGTTTTGACTACCTGTTATAGAGCCTTGCTGTCAATCACAATGCAGTTTCCATACCATGCAGTCATGGAGCTTATTAGGATGATCGCTAAGATGCATCTGTAGAAGTTGGTAAGTGTTGATCTTCAATCAAGACTGACTTTAGATTTAATGGACATATGAACATACAAACTAGAACCAAAATACAAATTGCTGGAAGAACTCAACAGGTTGAGCAGCATCATTAGGAGCATGAGTGGGACACTTCCCTCTTAAAACCTACTCCATCACTGGTATGGGGGGGAGGGGGCCACTGAACACGATCGGAAAAAGCTGCTGAAAATTGTAAACTCAGTCAGCTCCATCATGGGCAGTAGCCTCCCCAGCATGGAGGACATCTTCAAAAGGTGAAGTCTCAAAAAAGGTGCATCCATTATTAAGGGCCCTCATCCCCAGGACATGAATTCTTCTCACTGTTATCATGAGTAGCAAGAGCCTGAAAACACACACTCAGTGTTTCAGGAACAGCTTCTTCCCTTCTGCCATCAGATTTCTGAATGGATATTGAACATATGGACACTACCTCACTATTTTGTTCTAATTTTTTTTGCTCTCTTTTGTACTACTTAATCAATTATACATATTTTTTCTTATTTTAATTTATAGGTTTTTTAAAATTATGCACTGTATTGCAATGTACTGCTGCTGCAAAACAACAAATTTCAGGACATACACAAGTGATATTAAACCTCATTCTGATTCTGATTGTAAAAGCACGGTTGATTTGAATATGCACTTAATTCCCATTCTTTTCAATCTGCAGTAAACTTTCCTTCCTTTATCAAGTATTTATCTACCTCTGCAATGGGTACAAAATAATAGGTTATTAGGTTAATTGGCTATGAAAATTGCCCCTAATGTATAAGACCATGTCTATAAGATATAGGAGCAGAATTAGGCCATTTGGCCCATTGAATCTGCTCCACTATTCCATCATGGCTGATTTATTATCTCCCTCAATCCCATTCTCCTGTCTTCTCCTCATATCCTTTCACGCTCTTACTAATCAGGAAACTATCAACTCTGCTTTAAATATACCCAGTGATGACCTCCACAGCAATCTGTGGTGATGAATTCCACAGATTCACCATCATCTGTCTAAAGAAATTCCTCCTCCATTCTGTTCTAAAGGGACATTTCTGTATTCTGAAGCTGTGCCCTCTGGTCTTTGACTTCCTCACTATGGCAAACATCCTCTCCACATTCATTTTGTCTAGGCTTTTCAATGTACGATAGGTTTAATGAGATTCCCTCCACATTCTTCTAAACAGGTCCAGAGCCATCAAACACTCCTCTTATATTCACCCTTTCATTCGAAGGATCATTCTCATGAACCTTCTCTGAAATCTCTCCAATGCCAGCACATCCCTTCTTAGATAAGGGGCCTAGAACTGCTCACAGTACTCCAAGTGTGGCCTAACCAATGCCTGATAAAGGCTCAACTTTGTAGGTGGGAGAACCTAGGGGGAGTTAATAAGAATGTAGGCAGAGTAAAAAGAATGAAATTAAGGTGTAATTAGTGTAAATTACTTGTTAATGACAGTACAAACTTGATGGGCCCAAAGCAGCATTTCAGGGTTATGATCTTCCAGCTGGAATCAGATAGGTCCAAAATTATATAACCATATAACAATTACAGCATGGAAACAGGACATCTTGGCCCTTCTAGTCCGTGCCAAACGCTTACTCTCAGCTAGTCCCACTGGCCCGCACTCAGCCCATAACCCTCCATTCCTTTCCTGTCTATATACCTATCCAATTTTACTTTAAATGACAATACCGAACCTGCTTCTACCACTTCTACTGGAAGCTCATTCCACACAGCTACCACTCTCTGAGTAAAGAAGTTCCCCCTCATGTTACCCTTAAACTTTTGCCCCCTAACTCTCAACTCATGTCCTCTTGTGTTGTAGGTTTTCTATGTTTTTATTTTTATTAATTTTATTTTAATTGCAAGTCAAAGTAGAGCATGGAGTACTCCATAATTGATCACTTTTGAGCATTCCTTAAGTGTCATTAGATTAATAACTTACTAAATATTCTTCCACGTTTACATATGACTCACCTTATATTTGAGGTTACACATTTTGAACAAGATAGGACTTGTAGGAAGATTCCCTTACATCATTGGGCACCCCTGGGCATTGTACATGTTATGCACAAGCAGACAAAATGGCCAAGATATAATATCAGTTCATCTGCTTCCTCAGAAGGTTAAGAGAATTTGGGACGACCCTGTACACACTTTCTAATCTTCATAGATACATTTTAGAAAGCATTCTAACTGGATCCATGACAGTTTGGCATGGCAATGACTCTGCTCAAGGCCTCAAGAAATTACAGTGAGTTGTAGACACTACTCAGTCCATCAGGAAAAGCAGACACTCCTCCACTGACCCTGTCTGCGCTTCTCCTTGCCTCAGGAAAGCACCCAACAAAACTGTAGACTCCTCCTACCCTGGTCATTCTCTCTTGTCCCCAATTCCATTGGGTAGAAAGCACAAAAATTTGAGAATACGTACCATCAGGCTCACGGACAGCTTCTATAAGACTTTTAAATGGCTCTCTTACATGATCAATATGATCTCTTGATCTCTCAGTCTGCCTTATCGTGGCCCTTATACCTTATTTGTCTACCTGCACTACACCTTCACTAGTAATGTAACACCATATTTTGCATTCCGCTACTGCTTTTCCCTTTAGCACTGCCTTGACATACTTATGATTTGGAAGGAACTGTCTGGCTTGCATGAAAAGACTTTTGCTGTGCTTCAGTGTACGTGACAATAATAAACCAGTTAGCAAATCATTTGCGACAATCGCTAAAAGGACAAAGTGATCTTCTTGGGACCATCCCTTTAGAATGGTTGTGGATTCATGGCCTAGTCCGTACAAAATTCCGGGGCATACTCTGGGATCTTGCTGTGCGTAAGGTGACAGCTGCACTCTCTGCATCTGAACAGTGATTGCACATCAAGGGGACTTCAATGAATGCAGAGAGCATGAACAAGCCGCATGATGTAAAAGAGCTTTTTTTGTTTCTTTCATCAGTACGGAGCTGCACTTTGATATGATCTTGCCACATCAGTCAAGGGGTAAGATAACCTTTTATTGAAACACAGCATTAGATCATTACATCTACCATTCCATCATAGTCTGGTATGTGTCTACTTTCTATTTTATTTTGCAATAAGATACACATCCTCCTCAAATACATCACAGGTGTATTGTTTAAAGAGCAAACATGAGTGGTGTTAATGCTTTGAAGGAGTATCAGAACAAGAATCAGAATCGGATTTATTATGTGTTGTAGACGTACAGTGCAAGATACAAAGAATTATGATAAGTTACAATAAAATAAAATAAATAAATAGTGCAAAAGAGGAATAATGAAGCAATGTTCCTGAGTTCATGGACCATTCAGAAATCTCACGGTGGAGGGGAGGAAGCTGTTCCTAAAACTCTGAGTGTGGGTCCTTTACCTCCTCCCTGATGGTAGTAATGGGAAGAAGGTATGTCCCAGATGGTGAGGCATAATTAGTATATATGTGTAATAGTGCAATCACTTGAGTTGAGTACGATGTTCTCCGAGGGAGTTGTCAGTAGATTCCCTTAATGGAGAATGCCTATGTGTGACTTTGCTTAACTCGGGAGGCTGATGCACAGATAGTCTCCACATGGTCCTTGACAGATCAGGGGTCAGGGTCCAGTGGCATGGAGTGCAAGACTTGGTGAAGACTTCCTCAACCTTCAATGCCACTGTGATGTGTTACCATCTTCTGCCAGCTCCACTGTTGCGGTGTTGTTTGGATCACTCTTTGTCTAGAAGCTCCCTCTTGACCATATTGCCATGGGTAACCCTACCGGGAGTTAAGAGCCAAATGCTCAAGTCCAGGCAGCATTGCTCTTGGGATCTCAGAAACTCACCAAGCTTCTCCAACATGCTCGCTTAAAGATCCCGCTAGGTCAATGATTTGCCCCAGTCATATTTGCTATATGTATTATGGATAACGTTTTAAAAATTGTATATTCTCCTCAGAAATTCAGGGCTCTCAGCCAGATAGAATTACTTCAATCACATTGCTGTGACTATGAAAACCAAACAATAATCCTTTTCTTCCATTCACTGACATGATCCCTGTAAGTGCTTTGACAAATCTCATGATGTTCCCTGCATGTCAATGCAACAAAAAAGACTTTTATGAGCTTTGTCCGCTGACATCTAAGATTGATTGAAATGACATTGATCCTGGTCACCATTTTGATATGTGTTTTCCTCAGAAGTTCTATGACTGTTACTGCTAAAGAAAGACCTTTTTTTCTCTCTGCCTAACTTCTGGAAAAAAAGTTGCGATGCACCTATCTGCCTGCTGCCCATTTATGTTTTATTTAGAGATCCAGTGCAGTCACAAGACCTTCCAATTGGTTCTGTGCCATCCAATTACGCTCAATGTGACCCATACATCTTTGAAATGTGGAAAGAAACCAGAGCTTATGATAGAAACCCACACGGTCACAGGGAGAAGGCATAAACTTCTCACAGACAATGGTGGGAATTGAACTCCAGTGGCTGATTTACCCGAACCACTGGAATATCATGCCACCCCTCTGAAGTTACAAAGATGAGAAGGCTGTTAAAAAGAAACACCATTTGTTGGCAAACAAAGCTATTTACTTTCATGCAGGATGTCATATTTATAGATAGTTATAATAAACCATACAAAATTACTGGATAGAACAAAGAGTTGAAACACAGTAGAGCCACAGCTATTGCTGCTATTCCACAGTTCTAGCAATTGGATTCAATTCTCAAGTTCTTTATGTCACCATATATCTTTATTCCAGTAGAGATGGCACTGGTGAGACATGGTGGCACTTTACAGGCAGCAGACAAAACTACAAGCAATATATTTGGACTATGATCACTGCAATCCACAGGCTATAACTTCCCTTTGGGAGTGGTGATTTTGAACCTTCTGTATGACCTGGCATTTTTGCGGTATTTTGAAAGATTCAGCAAACTGTAATCACGAGAATGCAGGTTCTTGACGGCTGAAGTGACCATTGCTAGAGCAGGCTGGGAGCCTGATCAAAGCAACGGGGCCCAGGCCAGAGAGAAAAATATGAACCAATGTTAGGCTGATTTAAGTGGCGAGCAAGACTTAACAAGACTAAGGCATGAAGGCCAATGGCAAAGGATGAACTAGTGTTCAGCTCACTACTCTGCAAAGTTTACTCGCCTCAGCATTGTTCTGACTCAGCAGCTGTGGCCTGCAACCACCAGCACTTGGCTCAGTGCTGAACTCGCTCTGTGACTGCGGACTCCAGCCATTGGGCTCCTGGACCAGCTGTAACACTGAAATGACTCTGTGTCTGTGCATTCATTTTCGGTGACTCCGCGGTTCATGTTCTCTGCTTTATTTGTTTACCTTTTATTGTTTGCATGAATTGTTCTTTCCTTTTTGCACATTGGGTCTTTGTTGTATGGGGTTCTATTGTGTTTCTTTGTTGTTTGGCTGCCTGTAGGCAGAGGAATCTCAAGGTTCTTATGAAAAACTACACACAAAGACTAACAAACAACTAATGTGCAAAAGGAGGCAATTCGTGCAAATAAAACCAAAAAAAATTATGAATTATAAATAAATAGACAGATAATGCTCTGGTTACTAAAATAACTAGATAACTCTGTACCTGTTGCAGAGTTCTTGAAAGTGAGTCCATAGGTTGTTGAATCATTTCAGAGTTGAGATGAGTAAAGTTATCCATGCTGGTTCAAGAGTTTGATTGTTGAGGGATAATAACTATTCCTGAACCTGGTGGTGTGGGTCCTGAGGCTCCTGTACCTCCTTCCTAATGGCAGCAGTGAGAAGAAAGCATGGCCTGGATAGTGGGAGTCATTGATGATGAATGCTACTTTGTTATGACAGTGCTCCTTGTAGATATGTTCAATGGTGGGGATGTAGGGTAATGTAATTCACAACCACCGACATTGTGTCCGGGTTTTGCTTTAACAGCTTGGGTGACATATATATTCCAAAAATGAAGAGATACTCAAATGGTAAAATAGTACAACCGTGGCTGATAAGAGAAGTCAAAGCTGTCGTAAAAACATAAGAAAAGGCATACAACAAAGCAAAACTTAGTGGGAAGATAGAGGATTGGGAAGTTTTTAAAAACCTACAGAGAACAACTAAAAAAATCATTAGAAAGGAAAAGATGAAATGTGTAAGCAAGCTAGCAAATAATATCAAAGTGGATAGTAAAAGCTTTTTAAAAAGTAAGTTAAAAATAAAGAAAAATGACGGTGGATATGGGACTGCTAGAAAATGAGGCAGCAGAAATAATAACGGGGGACAAGGAGATGGCTGATGAACTAAATGAGTATTTTGAATCAGTCATCACTGCGGAAGGCTCCGGCAGTGTGGCTGATGTTGTAGTGTGTGCAGGAAGAGAAGTGGGTGCAGTTACTATTACAAGGGAGAAGGTGCTCAAAAAGCTGAAAGACCTAATGGTACATAAGTCACCCGGACCAAGTGAACGTTCGAGATTGCGGTGACATTGGTAATGATCTTTCAAAAGTCATTGGACTGTGGCATGGTGCCAGAGGACTGGAAAATTGCAAATGTCACTCCACTCTTTTATGAAAGGAGGAAGGCAGCAGAAAGGAAACTATAGACAAGTTAGCCTGACCTCAGTGGTTGGGAAGATGTTGGAGTCAATTGTTAAGGATGAGGTGATGGAGTACTTGGTGACACAGGATAAAATAGTACAAAGTCAGCATGGCTTCCTTCAGGGAAAATCCTGCCTGATGAACCTGTGGGAATTCTTTGAAGAGATTACAAGTAGGATAGATAAAGGGGATGCAGTGGGTATTGTATATTTGGACTTTCAGAAGGCCTTTGACAAGGCGCCACACATAATGCTGCTTACCAAGTTAAGAGCCCAAAAGTTACTAACATGGTTAGAGCATTTGCTGATTGGTAGGAGGCAGCGAGTGGGAATAAAAGGATCCTTTTCTGGTTGGCTGCCAATCACCAGTGTTGTTCCGCAGGGGTTGGTGTTGGGACCACTTATTTTTATGCCGTATATAAATAATTTAAATAATGGAATAGATGGCTTTGTTGCCAAGTTTGCAGATGATACAAAGATTGGTGCAGGGGCAGGTAGTGTTGAGGAAACAGGTAGGATGCAGAAGGATTTAGACAGATTAGAAGAATGGGTAAAAAAGTGGCAAAGGAAATGCAATGTTGGAAAATGCATGGTCATGCACTTTGGTAGTAGATAAATGTGGAGATTATTTTCTAAACAGGGAGAAAATTCAAAAATCTAAGATGCAAAGGGACTTAGGAGTCCTTGTGCAGAACGCCCTAAAGGTTAACTTGCAGATTGAGTCTGTGGTGAGGAAGTCAAATGCCATGTTAGCATTCATTTCAAGAGGTCTAGAATAGAAGAGCAGGGATGTGATGCTGAGGCTTTATAAGGCACTGGTGAGGCCTCACCTTCAGCATTGTGAAAAGTTTTGGACCCCTCATTTTAGAACAGATGTGCTGGCATTGGAGAGGGTCTAGAGGTGGTTCACAAGGATTTTTCCAGGAATGAAAGGGTTATCATACGAGGAACTTTTGATGGCTCTGGGTCTGTACTCGCTGCAATTCAGAAGGATGAGGGAGGATCTCATTGAACCCTTTTGAATGTTGAAAGGCCTAAACCGAGTAGATGTGGAAAGGATGTTTCCCGTGGTGGGGGAGTTCAGGAAAAGAGGGCACAGCCTCGGGATAGAGGGGCGCCCATACAAAACAGAGATGCAGAGAAATGTCTTTAGCCAGTGGGCAGTGAATTTGTGGAATTTGTAGCCACGTGCAGCTGTGGAGGTCAGGTCGTTGGGTGTATTTAAAGTAGAGATTGATAGGTTCTTGACTGGATATGGCATTAAAAGTTATGGGGAGAAGGCCGGGATCTGGGGTTAAGAAGAAGAATAAAAAAGGATCAGCCATGATTGAATGGCAGAGCAGACTCGATGGGCCAGTTGGCCTAATTCTGCTCCTATGTCTTATGGTCTTATAAAAGTAAGCAAAAAACATTCAGAACAGAAGTATTATGAAAAATGAAGCCAGGGATCACTGCAGATGGAGCAGGCCAAAGCTTCGGTTCAGCGCAGAGGTGAGTAAATGTCACAGAGCAGCGAGCAGAACCAGATAGAACCAGCCCGTCCCACACCCCCAATCCTGACATCCTGACCTTTACAATCTGGCCCAGCACATAAACTGTCCAAACATTGGGTTGTTCCTTGTTCTCGGACAGCTCTGGGGCCTGGACCTTGCCACCACAATCTGGCCTTATCTCAACCTTTCCAATTTGGCTCAGCACTTAAATCGGGTAAGAGGTCAGGTCGTTCCTCAGTCCCGCCTCCAGTTGCCTCCACCATGCCTCGCCTTCGCCTCCATCTCCTTGCACCTCCGATAGCCTAACCTACGCTCTGTTCGCCTCTCCATTGTTAGTGATGATCGTTATTAGTGAAATGTTATTAATAATCTGTTTAGAAGTTTTCCCTGTTTTGTATTGTGCCACTGGCATGTAGTCACAGGGCATCACCAGTGCCATATTAAATTGTACTTCTAGGAAACTGAAGACACTGGCTCACCTTCTTCATGGTTGCATTCATGTGCTGGGCCCAGGACAGGTCATCCAAGGTGTTAATGCCCAGAAATTTCAGGTGCCTACTCTTTCCACCTCTAACCCACCAATCAGATCTGGCACCTGGCCCCCTGACTTCCTCTTTCTGAATTCAGCAATTAGCTCTTTGCCTCCAATTTCCACCCTGTCCCCAAATTCACTTGGTCCATTTCTGATACCTCTCTCCCCTTTCTCGATTTCTCTGTCACCAGCTTTGGAGACAAACTGTCTACCAATATCTTTTATAAACGATATAGTCTTGACGAAGGGTCTCGGCCCGAAACGTTGACTGCTCATTTCAACAGATGAGTTCATCCAGCTTGTTTGTACGTGTTGATTTGACCTCAGCATCTGCAGTGTACTTTGTGTTTATGTTTTATAAACCTACTGATCCCCACAACTATCTTGACTATAACTCTTCCCACCCTGTCTCCTGGAAAAATGCTGTTCCTCTTTTCTCAGTTCCTTCATCTGTACCCAAGGTCAGGCTTTTCTTTTCAGGGTATCAGAGATGTCCTCCTTCTTCAAAGAACAGAGTTTCCTTTCCTCCACCACTGTTGCTTCCCTCACCCCCATCTCTTGCATTCTCCATAATATCTTGCTCACCTAATTTTTCTGCCATCTTATTAGGGATAGAGTTCCATTTGTCCCACCACCCCATGAGCCTCCACCATCCAACACATCATTCTCCACAACTTCTGCCATCTCCAGCAACTGCAGAATCACTTGTATTTGTGATTATCTCCTGGACCTCATTTTCTTGGCTTTGGACCTTGTTCTTTCCATTGGACTTCATTCTTCCTGCCTCCACAGATATTCAACTTCGGAACCCACCTACAACTTGCTGACCCTGGGTGGGTGTAGGGGTGGGGGCACCAGCCCAACATCCGACAATCAACCACAAGTGTCCCATGTCTGCATTGCTGACTTTTGAAAATGGACTCTGATTTGACCTCTGATTACCCCACATCCTTGACCCTAAACCCTAACCTGACCTCTAACTCCCAGCTCTGTCCCCCAAACCATGTCTACAAACTTAAAAAAAACAACAAAATCTGAGCCACAACTTCAACAGAGGTTGTAGCCTGGCGCCATCTTGATTTGATAACCTTCTCAGTGATTATAAACCTGATTCTGATTCACTGTACAAGCGGATCTCAGTTGGAATTTAAATCTGAAGGTCTAATACAGAAAGTGCATCAAAGCTTTAGAATGGATGTAGGAGAACAGCAATGAGGGAGAAATGGTGAGTGACTGGGAAAATGGGGTTACTTGTTGAAAATAACAAGGGGTTTAATTGGAATAAAGAGCAGAATGAAGAAGGGAACCTTTACTAGAAGCCCATGGAAAATCAAATAACATGTGACAAACAGAGACACAAGCTCCTGATACAGACGTTAGTTCTTCCCTGCAGACATCTCTTCTGTAAATGGCATGCTACAAATCTCTGGCCCCTTGATCCAAATGGAACTTTTGTGATTGGAAGGACTGTGACAAAGAAGCCAGATATCAGATTATGATTTTCACCATGGATTGTTGATTGTTATACTTTCCATTTTAACTTTCAAACCATTCAGAAATCTGTAATTTTATGTTTTAAAGAAATTAAAAATTTTCTTGATTATCCTTCAGTTTCATACCATCAGAAATTGCTCTTTGTAGAAAAAGCATTTTGCCGCAGAAAATAATTTATCTTTAATGTAGTCTCTACAGTTAATTTATTTTTAGTTTTCTGTCTAACCTATTAATGTGGATTTAATGTCTATTATTTGCTTTCTCTGGGCAATTTAATTCATCCCTTGTCCTGGGAAACCACAATTTTACCCATGACTTGTGATGTTAATCCTATAATCACTCACATAATCTCTTTAAATGGAACAGGACCCCTGTTACGCACTGAGACAGCAGACAAAATACATGCAAAGAAAAAATTAGCCACTAAATCAAATCTGAATTCTTTACAATGTAAATTAGCACAAACCTTTAATTGATTAGTCTGGTTACTATTGTAAAATGAGAAACTACAATGAGCAATTTGGAAACCAAATGAATTTCCATTTATGGTGATGAAATGAATTATAGAAAGCCTGATTGATTTGTAATAGTGCATTTGTCAGAAATCTTGGAATACATATATTATGAAAATTTTACCTGATAATTTGGTATAGTCAATCTCGTTCTTAGTGGCTTGGCAAAAAATACTCTGAGGGGGTGACTTAAAATGAAAATGGTCAAAATGTAGTGGTAATAGACTTTTACCAAATATAGTTGATATTCTATATGATATCAATTGAGGTCTTAGAGTATCATAAATTCTCAACAAGCTTTGGACACTACCTCACTTTTTTAATATACAGTATTTCTGTTTTTGTACATTTTTTAAATCTATTCAATATACATAATTGATTTACTTGATTATTTATTATATTTTTTATTTTATTTATTATTATTTTTTCTCTCTACTAGATTATGTATTGCATTGAACTGCTGCTGCTAAGTTAACAAATTTCACGTCACATGCCGGTGATAATAAACCTGATTCTGATTCTGAACAAGCACCTGGACGGACTCTGCATAATTGCAGGAGACTTCAATCAGGTTACCTGCAGACCATTTTACACAAAATCTGTCAATATGTCTCTATGACAACTATTAAAATAAACAGGCGTGACCATGTTTATACAAAACAGACACAATGCTTACAAAGCCATCCCAAGTCCTCATCTTGGCCTCTCTGACCACATCTCCATAATGTAAATGCCAGCATACCAACTGTGCTGGAAATGTAGAATTCAGTTCAGATGACCAAGACTGTTTGGCCTAATGAGGCAATCTCTATGCTTCAGGACTGTTTGGAACAGACAAACTGGCAAGATGTTCAAGGCAGCCACCACAAACGGAGAAGACACAGACTTTGAGGAATATGCCTCATCTGTTACCTGCTAGTTAGTAATTGTATTGACGACATTGGTATGTCAAGAGCTACCATCTCATGGCCCAACCAGAAGCCAAGGCTGAATGCTGAAGTGCACTCCCTACTAAAAGCCCGGAATGCTACTCTCTGAACAGCCAAGAGAAACCTTATCTTAGGCATCAGGAGTGCAAAGACTGCTCACAATAAAAAAATTCAGGAACACCTGTCTGATAATAATCCTTAAAGTCTGTGATGGGGCATCAAAGGCATTACTGACAACACAAGGAAAAAGAGCATCAACCGTATCAGTGATGCCTCCCTCCCTGATGCTCTAAACAACTTTTATGCATGTTTCAAGGCTTGCAATACAACGGCAGCTACAAAAGCTACCCCCTTCCCAGATGAGCAGCCACTGTCCAACAGCAGCAGACGTGAGAAGGACTCCGCAGAAAGTCAACTCCTTCCCATCACCCCCCACCCACCTCCTGTATGGCAGCTGAGCTGGACAACATCCCAGGCTGAAAACGCAGGGAGTGTGCACACCAGCTCCCTGATGTCTTCAACATTACACTCATCCAGGCTGCTGTCTCTGTATCCTTCAAATCAGCCACCACCATCCCTGTACCAAAGGACTCTACACATTCAGAACTAAATGACAGCCGTCCATTGGCACTGACACTAATTATTATGAAGTGCTTTGAATGGCTGGTAATGACACACATCACATACTCCATTCCTGCCACATTGGACACTCACCAATATGCTTACTGACAAAACCACTCTACGACAGATGCCATAACAGCTGTCATTCACCTGGCACTGGCGCACCTGGAAAACAAGGACGCTTTTGTCAGAATGCAGTTTCAGGATTTCAGTTCAGCGATCAAATACTACTGAGCCCCAGACACTGGTGAACAAACTCCTCCTTGGTCTAAATTCACCACTGTGCTGGACTTACTAACCACAAGACCAGGATGCACAACTGCTCCATTCTCCCCATCATCCTCAACGTGGGTGACCCCAGGGCAGTGTGCTGAGCTCATTGCTGTATACTGCTTCCAAATGGCTGAATGGCCAGACATCTGAGTAATCACATTGTCAATTTTCCCAATGACGTGACGGTAGTGGGGCTCATCACCAACAATGAGGAGGTGGCCTACAGAGAGTAGGTAGAAGAGCTCAAGATCTGGTGCCAGGGAAATAACTTCTTCCTTAAAGTCAACAAGGCAAAGGAAATTGTTATTGACTTCAGGAGAACTCGCACCACTCACACCTCTTTACATCAGTGGCACAGCAGTGGAAATTGCGAGAGGTTTCAGCTCCTGGGTATGCACATCCAACACAATCAGAACACATTCTACACGACCAGGAAAGTTCACCAATGCCTCTATTTTCTGAGCTGGCTGAAGAGATCTGGACTGTGCACATCTACACTCATGTCATTCTACGGATGCGCAGAAGAGCTGCATCACTGAATGGTATGGACGAGGAGGAGGAGGACAGGAAGGCTCCACAACAGGTAGTCAAAACTGCAGAAATGCATTACCAACACCAAACTGCCTACCATCAAGGACATATATACAGAAAGGTTCTGGAAGAGAACCAGTAACATCATGAAGGATCTGATCCACTCTGTGAGGAGGCTATGAAGCATCCATGGCAGGACCACCAGACTCAAAACAGTAACTTCCCCAAGCAGTGAGGCTGATCAACATCTCTACCCACTAACCCACCCTTCCACACTCCCAACCACCACTGCTTTGTCATTTCCTGTCATTTGCTTCCTGTGCAGACACTCCTGTGCATAGTGTCACTTTATCGACATCCAATCTCGTTATATAAGCTCTCTTATGTATTTTTATTTATTGTGTTTTTCTTATTATTTGAGGACCTCCATTGGTTGGGGTCAACCATGGATGGTGCGTCTCAGCAGTTTACATGATACGCAAGCCAGCACAATACGATATGGAGAGAAAGCTGTTGCCCATATAGCAGGCTCTCACTCTCCACGCAGCTGATGAATCCAAAGGAATGGCAGAGACTGATACAGTTTGACACCAGTGGCATTGCAGGAGTTGTCATTCAGGGTTGAAGTCAATGTAGGACTGCCCTGGGGACTCCAGCCCTGGACTTTTCCTCAGGGTTTACTCCCAAAGCTTTCCCCACGAGTGGGTATAGCTGCAAGGCAGTGGAGATTCGAGATCAGAGTTTTCCTTCTCCTAGATAAGCTGCCAGCCACATCTGTCTGAAGTCACTGTGTTTAAGGCACAAGTATCCCATTTTTGCCTTTCTCATTTCAGTAGAAGTGGTTACGCCAAACTTGGTAGCTAAGCCACACATGAAGGCCAGGAGCTGGATTCGGTTGTTAGAGGCTATTTGAGACCTATGCCACAGGGGGCATTTAATAGTTAGTGTAAGCTTATCCCCACTACCACCCCCAGCTGTAACAACCGTAAGGAACCTTTTTGTTATTATTATTATTGTGTTCTTTGTTTTACTGTGCTTACTTTGTGTTGCATCAGATCAGGAGTTACAACCATTTCACAAACAAGAGAAAATCTGCAGATGCTGGAAATCTGAGCAACACACACAAAATGCTGGAGGAACTCAGCAGGCCAGGCAGCAGCTATGGAGAAAAGTACAGTCGAAGTTTTGGGCCGAGACCCTGTGGCAGGACTGGAGAAAGAAAGCTGAGGAGTAGGCAGAGAGAAAAGCCAGGCGATAGGTGAAACTTGCAGGGGGAGGGGTGAAGCAAAGAGCTGGGAAGTTGATTGATGAAAGAGACAGAAGGTCATGGAAGAAAGAGAAAAGGGGAGGGGGTGAGGATCACCAGAGGGAGGCGATGGGCAGGCAAGGAGATAACATGAAAGAGGGACAAGGGGATAGGAAATGATGAGGCAGGGAGAGGCATTACTGGAAGTTTGAGAAATTGATGTTCATGGCATCAGGGTGGAGGCTACCCAAACGGAATATAAAATGTTGTAACAATTATTTCATTCTCCTTTACACTTGTGCACTGGAAATGACATTAAACAATCTTGAATGTTTCTTCTGCAGGAAATATGGTTGAATGGATAATAAAGTGTTGAATCAAATTTACTTTGGATAATAGTTTTCCTTTGCACTGAACGATGGAAAACAACACATTGGTATGTTTTGAATTGGGGAAGTGTACTGCAGATCAATTAGATTTAGAGTATGAAGTTCTAAGACATTTAAATGACAGTAGAAAAGAATCCATAATTATTAAACTATTGTGTTCATTGTCAAGTAGTCCAAGAAATCAAAGGTTGTTTTTACAAAGTGTTTAACAGAAAATTAAGTCCTTTAATCTCACAAGTGTAGTCATGATTATCATTCAGAGAATGAGGCAACCAAGTTGAACACATGAAAGTCCTCCACAATTTAACTAGGGTCAGCTTTAGTGACTTCAGTTGTTTATCGTTGAACAAGACTGTTTGAAAGATGTGATGAGAAGATGAGAAGTAAAGTCCTCCTTGACTTTCAAGCCTATGGATAATATTCAACCAAGATTGAACATAGAATTGAATTGAATTGACTTTATTATTTACATCATTCATATAAATGAGGAGTAAAGATCTTTACGTTACGTCTCTGTTCAAATATGCAATGTGCAATTATAGTAATTCATAATAAATATTATGTACAACAGGATAGTCATTATAACATAGAAATACAGTTACATCAGTATGATGGCCTGATGGAAGAAGCTGTCCCGGAGTTGGTCCTGGCTTTAATGCTGTGGTACCACTTCCCAGATGGTAGCAGCTGGAACAGTTTGTGGTTGGGGTGACTCAGGTCTCCAATGATTATTTGGGCCCTTTTTATACACCTGTCTTTGTAAATGTCCTGAATAGTGGGAAGTTCACATCTACAGATGCGCTGGGCTGTCCGCACAACTCTCTGCAGAGTCCTGCGATTGAGGGAAGTACAGTTTCCATACCAGACAGTGCTGTAGCCAGTCAGGATGCTCTCAATCAATCCCCTATAGAAAGGTCTTAGTATTTGGGGTGCCATACCAGACTTCTTAAACCATCCGATGTTTCTCACCACACAGCCAGTATGTACAGACCACGTGAGATCCTCGGTGATGTTTATGTCTAGGAGCTTAATGCTGTTCACCCTCTCAACCCCAGATTTGTTGATGTCAATAGGGGTCCGTCTCCCTTTCTCCTGTAGTCCACAACCAGCTCCTTTGTTTTTGTGACGCTGAGGAAGAGGTTGTTTTCTTGACACCACTGTGTCAGGGTGATGACTTCTTCTCTGTAGGCTGCCTCATTATTACTTGAGATTGATAGTGTAGTATCATCAGCAAATTTAATTAGCAGATTGGAGCTGTGGGTGCCAACACAGTCATGGGTATACAGAGTGTAAAAGAGGGGGTTTAATACACAGCCTGAGCGGCTCCTGTATTGAGAGTCAGAGGGTTGAAGGTGAGGGAGCCCACACTTACCACCAGTCCAGGATCCAGCTGCACAAGGCAGGGTGAAGGCCGAGGTCTCTGAGCTTCTTGTTGAGCCTGGAGGGTATGATGGTGTTGAATGCTGAACTGTAGTCCAAGAACAGCATTCTCTCATAAGCATCCTTCTTCTCTAGATGTGTAAGGACAGTGTGTGTAGCTGTGGCTATTGTGTCAACACAGAACCAGAATCAGGTTTACTGTCACTAACGAATGTGGTAAATTTGTTGTTTTCCTGCAGCCATACAGTGCCATACATAAAAACATACTCTTAAGTTACAAGAAGAAATAAATAAAAAAAGTGCAGATAGGTAGCAACCATGATTCCTGACCCACCACCACTCTGCATAAAAAACCTTGCCCCACACGTATTAAACCTTATCCCTCTTACCTTAAAGCATGCCCTCTAGTATCAGATGTTCTTACTTTGGTGAAAAGATTCTAATTGTGTCCCCTGTCAGTGCTTTTCATAATTTTATAAATTTATATCTTCTCTTCCCTTCAGCCATTGACAACCAATATTATTTTGCTTTGAGGGTTAGTTCTGATCATCAGTATGTTGCTGCAGGAGGGATCTTACCATGTACACACCACTTGCTGTGTTCCCTTCATGACAGAAGAGTTGTGCTGTACCACTGGAACCCAGCTACTTCAAAGCACAATAATAAGGGTCCTGATAAAAGGTTTTGGCCCAAATTCTGAACTGTACATTCCCTTTCATAAATGCTGCCTGACTTGCTGAGTTCCTCCAGCGTTTAGTGTGGCTTGCTCAAGGTTTCCAGAATCTCTTGTGCTGATGGCACATTAATGACACACTGCTATGGGTAAATTGCCCCACTGCCTTGTGGGGCAGCCTCGGGAGAGTCGACGGCTATGGGGGTAAACCCAGACAGAAAATCTGGAGTGGAGCCCCCAAGGTGGCTGCACATCACTGAACATCCTTCCAGCCACTCCTGCAGCCAAGCTGGTGCCAAATGACACACACAAAATGCTGCCAAATGTCTAGTTTTTCTTTCCTTTGGACTACACTGGTGAGATTGAGAGAGGGATCTTGATGATTGGGCAACCCAGGATCTTCATACCTTCTACCCAGACTTGTGCCATGGAGAAGTCACTCCAGTGCCGCTAACAACCATTGTCCTTTGAGACAGATGGATGCCATAATCATTAATTACACATAATATAATTAGTGCTTCTATTTGTCAATACATACAGGGCGAGGACCTTGAAAGTTCTAGTTCATTTATCTTTCTTCTGATTTTGCATCTCTGGCTCTGTTGCCAGAATGATTAAAGAGTGTGTCTGATGTTTATGGAATGCCAGAGAGGGTGGTTCAGATGTTTCTGTATGGGTCGAGGGAGCACCAGATGTTTATGGAGAGGTCAAGGGGGATCCAGATGCCCTGGAATATCCAGGAGCAAGGCTTATATGTTTCTGGAATGGCCAGGGCTGTGCTCTGAGAGTTTTTCTCTAAAGAGGAGGTCCATATGTTTCTGGAGTAGCCTGGGGATGGTTGCAGATAGTTCTGGAGTGGTCAAGAAGGCAGCCCCGGTATTCCTACAATAGCTAAAAGGGAGGTTCAGAGACTCAGGGATCAGTCAAGGAAGGGTTAGAGATCCAAGAATAGCTCAGAAGGAGTTTCCTATGATGAAGAGGGACAGAGACTCTCAAAGTACTTGGGAGGGGGATGCTTGTTAAAAGTGGAGAGAGAGGCCTAGACCAGCTAAGGAATGGGAATGCTGGTATCTCGCGAAAATAAATTTTCTGTGTGTCAGATGACCATACAGTTTCTGCAATTGGGAAGCACACAAGAAATAACTGGTAAGAATAATACAGATAAACATTATTAAAGTACTTTGTTATAGGTTTCATCGTCACTTGAAGTTCTTTATACAGAATCGGGAAAAGGCCTACTCCCTTAAGTCTCTATGGCAGAAAACGCCTGGCCTCTTTTAATTGTAAAGGCCTACTGTTCCCTGTAGGTGTCTGATCGATTCAGCTGCTAATTTCAACATTATTACAATCAATCTTCATTACCTGGGGCCGATTAAATAATGAAGTTCATTGATTGCAAATGAGGTTGTATTATCTTTTCCAAAATTGCTGGCCAGTTTTGAAATTAGATTAGTAATAATACATATAGGAGATTTATGAGAATATTTTGTTCCATTAATAAATAGATCTTGGGTATGCTTGCCCCTGCCTCCTTCATTGACTGATTATAAACCACGTCTGTATATGAGTAAAAGGCTTGTGGAACACCAAAAGCACTTTCCACCTAATATAGTATCTCTGGTCTTGTCACTGCCTTGGGAAGGCGGCCAACATTATCAATGACCCCTGCCACCCTATTCATTCTTTATTCTCCCTCCATCCACTGGGCAGAAGATACAACAGCTTGACAACATGTACTACCAGGCTTAAGGACAGCTTCAATCCATACGATAAACTTTTGATTTCCCAGTTTACCTTGCCATGACCCTTGCACTTTTATCTTTCTACCTGTACTTCACTTTTCAGTAATGGTAATGATAGTTTTCTTTTGTGGTGCTTCTATATATTTCTGTACGGACTGATCTATAGGGGCGGCATGCAACACAAAGTTTTTCACTGCATCTTGCTACTTGTGGCAATAATGAACCCATTAACAATTAGCAAAAATACTTAAATTCTTAAGTCCTTGCAAAATGAATTTTCCTTTTCAGTGGGCCAGTAAAAAATGCCATTAACAATATATCATTCACCATGAAAATGTTGATCTCATTTGGCATCCATCAGTAAGGACCCTCACAATCTGGGAGATGCTCTCTTCTTGTTACTACCATCAGAGAAGAGGTAGAGAAGCCTGAGGATGTACACTCAATGTTTTAGGAACAGCTTCTTCTCCTCCACCATCAATTTTTGGAACAGTCCAAGAACCCATGAACCATCACTCTCTTTGCACTACTTTAAAATTTTATTTGTATTATAACTTTTAGTATGTTTATGTCTTGTGCTGTACCACTGCCACAAAATAAAACAATTTCATGACATGCCAGTGATAATAAACTATAACCTGATTCTGATTTTCATCTCTTCGAAAAGGTAAAAAAAAACTACAGAAGTTTAAAGTCTGAAATTAAAATAGAAAATTTCCGGAAATACCTAGCATGTCAGACAGTATCTGTGGAGAGCGAAAAATCAAAGTCAAAGTGAGATTTACTGTCATATGCGAAAGTACGTGTATGAAAAAGGTGCAATCAATGGCTTATTTGCAGCAGCACCACAGGCACATAGCATCAGATGCACAACATTCATAAGAATAACATGTAGCTATAAAGTATACAAAAAGTATACAAACGAAAACATTTAGAACAAAAATTCCAAAGTCCATTGTAGTGCAAAGAGATCAGAGTGTTGCTATACTGAGGTAGTGATTAGGGTCATTGATGCACCATCAATAACTCACGCTGAGACGTAGGAAGCGAGATATGGTGGTGACTTTAGGAGATCTAGGCCTCATATGGAGCCAGTGATCATTAATGGAGAATGTGTGGAGCAGGTTAAGACCTACAAGTATCTGGGAGTACAGTTAGACGAGAAGCTAGACTGGACTGCCAACACAGATGCCTTGTGCAGGAAGGCACAGAGTCGACTGTACTTCCTTAGAAGGTTGGCGTCATTCAATGTCTGTAGTGAGATGCTGAAGATGTTCTATAGGTCAGTTGTGGAGAGCGCCCTCTTCTTTGTGGTGGCGTGTTGGGGAGGAAGCATTAAGAAGAGGGACGCCTCACATCTTAATAAGCTGGTAAGGAAGGTGGGCTCTGTCGTGGGCAAAGTACTGGAGAGTTTAACATCGGTAGCTGAGCGAAGGGCGCTGAGTAGGCTACGGTCAATTATGGATAACTCTGAACATCCTCTACATAGCACCATCCAGAGACAGAGAAGCAGTTTCAGCGACAGGTTACTATCGATGCAATGCTCCTCAGACAGGATGAAGAGGTCAATACTCCCCAATGCCATTAGGCTTTACAATTCAACTGCCAGGACTTAAGAACTTTTTAAAAGCTATTATTAATGCTTTTTGAGATAGTGATCTAGATGCATATCATATTTTTTTACTGAGTTAAGTATTGTATGTAATTAGTTTTGCTACAACAAGTGTATGGGACACTGGAAAAAAGTTGAATTTCCCCATGGGGATGAATAAAGTATCTATCTATCTATCTATCTATCTATCTATCTATATCGGCTTTTATTGACTGGAAGAATAAACCACACTACATCCTGGGGAAAATGAGGGAGAGCAGCAGCCCACAGTCGCCTTTATACAGGGGTCTGTGGGAGGAGCCACAGGAGCAGTCAGCAGGGTCTGTGGGAGGAGCCACAGGAGCAGTCAGACAGGTATATCTAGTTCACCACAGTCATGCAGGTTGGTTTAAGAATCGAATTGTTGAAGGGAAGTAACTGTTCTTGAACATGATAGTATAGTGTTTCAGGCTCCAGTACCTTCTGCCTGATGGTAGCTGCAAGAAAATAGCAAGGTAGTGATTTCTGAGCACCTCTGCTCAGTCTGCCACAACAGACAGGATCTCTCGGTTGCCACCCACTTCAACTCTGCTTCACATTCCCATTCGGGTATGTCCATACCTGGCCTCCTCTACTGCCATGACGAGGCCAAACTCAGGTTGGAGGAGCAACACCTCATATACCGTCTGGGTAGTCTCCAGCCCCTTGGCATGAACATTGAATTCTCTAACTTCTGGTAATTCCCTCCCCCTCCCTTCCCCCATCCCAGTTTCACTCTGCCTCCTCCTCCAGCTGCCTATCTTCTCCGTCATGGTTCCACCTCCTTCTACTACCCATAGTACTTTCCACTTACATTTCTTCTTCACCTTTCCTGCCTATCGCCTCCCTGCTTCCCCTCCGCACCCCTTGATCTTTCCTCTTACTGGTTTTTCACCTGGCACCTACCAGCCTTCTCCTTCCCACCTTCTTTATAGGGCCCCTGCCCCCTCCCTCTTCAGTCTTGATGAAGAGTCTTGGCTCAAAACGTTGACTGTTCATTTCCACGGATGCTGCCCGACCTGCTGAGTTCCTTCAGCGTGTTGTGCATGGTGATTTTTGATGATAGATGTTTCCTTCACAAACGAGACAGTTTTTTGTATACAGGATGGAATTCACTATTCCCTGCAACCTCGAATTACTGTACCAGACCATGATGCAGCAGTCAGAATATTTTCAACGATGCATCTGTAAAAGTGTGTTAGGTTGTTCAGTAGAATGCCAAACCTCCTTGAAAGTGAAGATGCTGCATGTCTTTCATGTGAGCTCTGGAAGAAATACCCTTGAGAGGAAGAGAATGGTACATTTTTGCTATTTTGTCCATTAATATCCCCTGACATCATGACTGAAATTCTTACTCTAATTCTACACTCTGTGGCTTTCTACTCTGGTGTTCCCCATCAGAGAAAATAGTTCCTCTCTAATTACCTGAGCAATGCCCTTAATCATCTTGAAGACCTCAATTAAACCACCATTTCATCTTATATACTCAAAGGAATACAAGTCAGCCCATTCAACTTCCCAATTTAACCCCCTAGTTCCTGATACACTTCCGATAGATCTGCAGAGCATGAAGTCAGAGCTCAATATATCTGTCCTGTAGTAGGTAGTCCAAAACTATACTCACCACCTTGAAGTAATCGGAAGTAGAAAATGAGAAACTACCTTTAAAAAATTCAGGATGAGAAGAATTCAGTGGGTAATTATTTGGCTCAGTAGTAATATAATGTTGCAAACGGCAGCATAAAGTTAAGGAGGTCAATCAATAGATCATGAATGGTTGCGAAGAAAAAGAATTTCAGGATGTATATTGTATACATTTCTCTGATGTTAAGTGTACCTTTGAAACCTTTGAGATAGATTAATAGTGAGAGAAAGAGAGAGAGAGAAAGAGAAAGATAGGAAGGGTTGTCAAAAATGTAAGTTTGACTCACAGAAAATATTTGTAGATCACAAGGCTCTACTTACCCAGTGATCAAATGAACAAAAGACCATCAGGACTCATCAGTGGGATTTATGGGGGGGGGGGACGTGTCCAACTTTACCCCTTGGGCAGATAGTATGAAAGATATTCCGTATTAACCCATTCGGTGTTAGAGTACCATAGCACTGAACCGGGTGCTTTAGCCCATGCTGAACAAATACTGCCTAGTCCCATTTACCTGCACCCAGACAATAACCCTACAACCCACTCCCCTCCCCACCCACCATCCACGTAATCAAAAATTAAATGTTCCAAGTGAACCTGCATCTACCACTTCTACTGGCAGCTTGTTCCACACTCGCACCACCCTCTGGGTAAATAATCCCTTCAGATTATGGAGTTATAGAGCACTACAAAACAGAAACAGGCCTTTTGGCCCATCTTTTGCATGCTGAACTGTTAGTCTGCCTAGCCCAAATACCTGCACCTGAACCATATCCTTTCTACTCTTCCCAGTTGTGTGCTTAACCAAACTTAAATGTTGCAATGGTGGCTGCATCCATCACTTCCAGTGGCAGATCATTCCACATTTGCACCGATCTCTGAGTAAAGAAGTTCCCTCTCAGGTTCTCCTTAAATATTCACCTTTCACCCTTAACCAATGACCTCTTATTCTATTCTCACCCAACTGCAGCAGAAAAAAAGCCTGCTTGGATTTACTTTACCTATACCTCTCATAATTTTGTTTAATTCTATCAAACCGTCCTTCATCCTTCTGTGTTCCAGGGAATAAAGTCTTAACTTATTCAACTTTTCCCTATAACTCAGGTCTCCTTGAGATTATCCTTGAACATTTCACTTTTCACACAAGTAGTAGATCTTGTTAACTTGTTAATACTAGTTCAATTAATTGATGGATGTAGTTTGAACTTGTGTGGGGAAATCTATTACCCCAATGTATATCTAGTCCATCATATTAACTGCTCAGCCATGACTATTCATATGGGGCTTGTCTTTTAACAGGAGTATGTGGATGGAGTGTGAGACATCACCAGTAGCTCATAAGCTTTCTCTCTCACTTCTGTGATAGAAATTCATTATTTAAAGTCCCATTCCAGAGACCCGAGAGCAAAAATCTAAAACTGTTGATGTTATGAATTTAATGTCTCTGTAATATTTGAGTAATATTGTAAATATATTGCTTGATTAACCATTTCCTGATGTTTAAATAATTTATTATGGGTTATACGTAAAGGTACGTGCATGGCATACATCATCAGGCCACCACATCATATGAGCAGGTCTCAATCAAAGCGAAAAGAAAACTAGTGTACACGAGTTATCCTGACTCTGTGTTTATCTTTTAATTAGCGTAATTAAAATGACTACTTACCTGTTGAAGTGCAGCGAGATGTTTGAGTTTTAAAAAATACACAGTGAGACGTGAGGTTAAACACAAAACGCAGCATGTATTCTTCACAGAAGGAGAGAAATGATCAAGTTATTTTTAAAAAAACGGCACAAAGAGATGAATCCATGTATTCTTAAACAATGAGGACTGGGTGATAATAATCATAAATCGACAAAAAGCAGAAATGGCCATCTACATCGGAAATATAGATGTGTTTGATTGCACAAGAGATAACTGGATATTGTACGCTGAGCAAATTGAGAAGTATTTTGAAGCAAAAATGAAATAGTCAATGAGAAGTGACAGCCAATTTTCCTGAGTGCATTAGACTCAAAGAAATACAGTTTCCAAGGTTTCTTACGAAGGTTGAGTGAAGCCCATGGTCAATGCTAGTAGTTCCAGTAATTAAGAAGAATGCATCTGTCAGGGTCTGTGATGATTTGAAGGTCTATAATAGACTTGGTTTCTCTTGTGTTTACTCTGATTGTTGTTTCTTGAATAATTTTGTGTAAGTTATGTCATCATTTTTTCTTGTCAATGTGGTGTCTCCAATGATATGTGCCTGTGATACTGCTGTAAGTAATTATTTCAATCCATCTGTGCCATCAGGTACATTTGTGTATGACAATAAATTTGACTTTGACTTTTAAATGCACGTGAAGAGAGACTCAATGTCCACTGAAAAAAGGAAGGAAACATAAAGTCATTGGGACTCCTGAATTTCCCCTCATGCGTGTGCCTTTGGCTGTCTATATGCTGTTATCTCCTCAAACTCTTAAACATCCCATGATTTAAGAGATCCAGTTCATTGCAGCATTGTGTAATGAACACTTCTTTAAATTTACCTTATTAATCCCCTTGGCATATGGGTAGAAAAGCAATTAGCACTGTTGCCTCATAGTTCCAGTGTCCCAGACTAAGGTGCCTTCTCTATGGGGAGTTTGCACATGCACATTGTCCCTGCAAATGGCTTTCCAACAGGTGCTCCATTTTCCTCTTGTAGATTAGTTGATTGTTGTAAATTACCTCCAAAGTGGGGGGAGGGGTGGGCGGAGCAATAGAGTGAGCTATCAGCATGTGAGAGAGAGTGGGTTACACAGAAATAAATGGGGATATGGGACCTCTGAGAGTTCCCTGAGAGTAGGAATAGACTCATTAGGCTGAAAGGCAGTGATTCAAGAAGGCAGCTCACCATTAACTTCTCAAAGACAGCTGGGGATCAGTAAATAAATGCTGGCTCAGCCTGTGTAAGATGGTGCTGGTGAATCTCAGTGACTTTTGGCTGGTGGCTAATGAAACAAAGAAAACAAAAGTTTGGGTGACTTAAGCTCTGGGCCAGATTGTTAAGATCAGGTTGTCCAGGCTCGAGGTGAGGGAATGGCTAGTTCAGTTTGCTGCTCTGCTCTGCACTGAAGTAAGGGTCGTGGACAGGACAGGTCGTGTTAGGAGACGAATCTCAAGGTTGTATTTGGTATACATACCTTGATAATAAATGTACTTTGAACTCAAACACACTTCCCTTGAATGAATGCATATCACATATAAAAATACAGCACACAAACAGCTTTGTCCACAATATTGTGACGAAGTAATTTAGCTGATGATGCCGAGTTAAACTGATCCCTTCGGCCTACACATGGTTGACATCCCTCCATTCTCTGCAGATGTGTGTGCCTATCCAAGGGCCTCCTAGATGCTTCCACCACCACCACGCTTGGCAGCCCATTCCACGCACCCATTCCTCTCTGTGTAAAGACACTTGCCCTGTACATCGCCTTTCCCCTTAAAAAATCCTTGTGGTAAGAAAATGTGTTAAATAAAGATACAGGTCAATATCCAATGCAGAATCACATATTATATCATAAGACCATAAGCTATAAGAGCAGATGTAGGCCATTTGGCCCATTGAGTCAGCTTCACCATTCAATCATGGGCTGATCCAATTCGTCCAGTCATCCCCACTCACCTGCCTTCTCCCCATATCCTTTGATGCCCTGGCTAATCAAGAACCAATCTATCTCTGCCTTAAATGCACCCAATGACTTGGCCTCCATAGCCACTCGTGGCAACAAATTCCATAGATTTACCACCCTCTGACTAAAGTAATTTCTCCGCATCTCTGTACTAAATGGACGTCCTTCAATCCTAAAGTCATGGCCTCTTGTCCTAGCCTTCCCTACCATGGGAAATAACTTTGTCACATCTAATCTGTTCAGGCCTTTTAACATTCGGAATGTTTCTATGAGATTCCCCCCTCATTCTCCTGAACTCCAGGAAATACAGCCCAAGAGCTGCCAGACGATCCTCATACAGTAACCCTTTCATTCCTGGAATCATTCTCGTGAATCTTCTCTGAATTCTCTCCAATGTCAGTATATCATTTCTAAAATAAGGAACCCAAAACTGCACACAATACTCCAAGTGTGGTCTCACGAGTGCCTTATAGAGACTCAACATCTCATCCCTGCTCTTATATTCTATACCTCCAGAAATGAATGTCAACATGGTATTCACCTTCTGCACCACCGACTCAACCTGGAGGTTAACTTTTAGGGCCTCCTACACAAGGAGTCCCAAGTCCCTTTGCATCTTTGCATTTTCAAATTTGCTCTCCATCTAAGTAATAGTCTGCCCGTTTACTTCTTCCACCGAAGTGCATGACCATACACTTTCCAACATTGTTTTTCTTTTGCCACTTCTTTGCCCATTTCCCTAAACTATCTAAGTCTATCTGCAGGCACACAGTTTCCTCAACACTACCTGCTACTCCACCTGTCTTTGTATCATTAGCAAATTTAGCCACAAATCCACTAATCCCATAGTCCAAATCATTGACGTACATCGTAAAAAGCAACAGTCCCAACATCAACCCCTGTGAAAATCCATTGGTAACTGGCAGCCAGCCAGTATCAGATTTCTTTATTCCCACTCTCTGTTTTCTGCCAATCAGCCAGTGCTCCATCCATGCTAGTAACTCCCCTATAATTCCATGGGCTCCTATCTTGCTAAGCAGCCTCATGTGTGGCACCTTGTCCAAAGCCTTCTGAAAATCCAAGTACAGTGCATCTACTACATCTCCTTTGTCTAACCTGCTTGTAATTTCCTCAAAAAATTGCAGTAGTTTAGCCAGGCAGGGTTTTCCTTTCAGGAAACCATGCTGGCTTTTGGCCTACTTGGTGATGTGATTCCAGGTACACCATAAACTCATCCCTAGCAATTGATTCCAACAACTTCCTAACCACTGATATCAGGTCTAATACATTATATGTTTTGCTGTTGTACATTGGAATTTTATTTCAATCACTTTGCTATCGGAAAAGTGTTGTAATCTAGAATGAGTACAGAGGAGATTTACAGGGATTTTTCCAGGACTTGAGGGACTGAGTTAAGGAGAGAGATTGAGCAGGCTGGGACTTTTTGCTTAGAGTGTAGGTGAATGAGGGGTGATCTTGTGGAAGTGTATGACATCGGAATAGGCTGAGGTAAGGTGAATGCACAGTCTTTTCCTCTGGGTTGGGGAATCATGAACTAAAGGGCATAGGTTTAATGTGAGATGAGAGAGATTTAATAGGAACCTGAGGGGCATTTTTTCCTGCAGGGGTAGTGAGTAACATGGGATGAGCTACCAGAGGAAGTGGTTGAGGCAGGTACATTAACAAATATTTAAAAGTTTCTTGGACAGGTACAGGGATAATAACCTTTAAAGCAATCCAAACCATAAGCAAGTAAATGAAGCTAGCTTAGATGGAAATATTGATTCTTAAAATTTTTTTAAAAAGCATGACAAGGACCAGTTGGGCCCAAGGGCCTGTTTCCATGCTGAATGATTCTTTTGACTTGTACTTTCTCATTCTGATCAGTCCCACCTGAGATGCAAATTTACTGACTCTCTCCACAGAAGCCGAGTGAATTGTTACAACACATCTCCATCACGTTTTGGTTTCCTTTCTCACCTGCCACACCCTCATCATTTCACTCTAGCGGTGTGGATTTAGTTAATGTTTCTTCTTCCTCACCCTTTTTCCTTTGAAGAATGTACCTTTCATCTTCCCTGAGAATAAATTGAAACGGCACTCTTTCTGAAGAAAGAATTTTAATAGTTCGTCTCTAATTATATGAACTGAACCAGACTGAGCGCATGGATGAGAGACATTGTGTGATCAATTGCTAATTGTTAAACCGATCAAGGTTTGTGTTACTTTGTTCACTGGAGCTGATGATTCTCTTCAGCTGCATCATCAATTGAAACTCCATTGGCAAACCTCTACAAATTGCACATTATGAGGTATCCTCCACATGTCTGAGGGAAGCTATAATTAAATAGAAGTGAACAGCTGAAAGGGAAGTGACACTGTGAGATTCTGACTACCTGCTGTCTTAATGAACCACCATCCATATTGTTCACTCACCTTGCTGACTGAGGTGAGAATACAGATCAAAGGAAGGGAAAAGGTTTGATTTTATCACTGACATTATTGTATTTTTATGTAGCTTTAAATACTAAATCACCAACCTGCAATCATTTGCAGTCTTTAGCAGAGTCCAAGCAATATCGCAACATCTAACAATGAGCTGCATAAGGACAGGAAATCAAAGTGTTGGTTGATGATAAATTGAACGGGAATCTCATTGAAAGCTATTGAATATTGAAAGGCTCAGAGAGAATGGATGTGCAGAAGATTTTTATTTAATAGTGTAGGAGCCCAGGACCAGAGGACGTAGCCACAGAATGGAAGAACACTCCTTTAGAACAAAGATGAGAAGGAATTTCTTCAGCTAGGTGGTGCTCAGTTTGTGGAATCCATTGCCACAGATGGCTATGGAGGCTAGGTCATTGGGTATATTTAAAGTGGCAGTTGATAAACTCTAAATTAGTAAGGGCATCAAAGGTTGCAGGAAGAAGGCAAGAGAATGGGATTAAGAGATGGAATGAAACAGCCATAATGGAATGCAGGGCAGATTTGATAGGCTGAATGGGCTGTTCTGCTCCACATCTTTTGATTTGGTGGAAGGAGTGTGCTAAATGTAGAGAGATGGAAACGGAGATTTAAAGAGGGAATTCCAGGGTATATGGTAAGTTGCTGCCAGTTGGACAGACAGCCATGAATAACAGGAACAAAGGGGAACCGTAAAGCATTTATTAGCATTTAGCATTCATTTTGGGAGGACAAGACTATAAAAGCAAAAATGTACCACTGTCCCTTTATAAGATGTTGATCATGAATGTATTTTGAATATTGTGAGCAATTTTGAGCCCCATGTCTGAGACAGATGGGCTTGCCCTGGAAAGGGCCCAGAGGGGGTTCACAAGAATGATGCCAGTAGTGAAAGTCTTAACACGAGGAGTGCTAGATGTCTCTGGACTTGTTCTCAAAGGAGTTCAGAAGAATGAGGAGGGGTCTCATTGAAACCTTCTAGATAATGAAAGGCCTGGATAGAGTGGATGTGCAGAGGACATTTCCAGTAGTAGGACAGTCTAGGATCCAAGGTCTCAGACTAAACTGACATCCCTTTCAAATTGAAATGAAGAAGAATTTGACAAGGTAGATTGGGAGATCAAAATTCGAGAGTTCAGTTCTGATAACAGTGAAATAGGGTAGTGACTTACAGTAATGGGCAATGAAGGCTTGGAAACAAAATAAAGGAAGGATGTTGGTTGTATATGGGAGATAATTTTCCCATGGCAAAACAAGACATAATCCAAATTATTTTCAATCCTTCAGATTTAAACCCCTTTCCTGGACAATTCAATCTGTTTAGTGTAAGTTCTATAACATCCCAAAATTAATGCATCCTTCATAAAAAAAAGCTGTAACCAATCTAATTAAATCAATATCAGAAGCACAATGTTTCATACACCAAGAACTGACCACCAAATGAATAGTCACCTGGCTCAAGAACAGTTTCTGTCCCAGTGTTATAAGAGTAGTGAACTGTTCATTAGCCTGATAAAATGAACTCTTGACCTCACAATCTAACTTATTATGACATCATAATCTCCAAAAGCCCACTTCTGGAAAGCACTATTAAAACAAAACCTCCATGCCATTTTGAAAGTTTCTTCCCTGGGTTGATTAATTGAATCAGCTATTCTAATTCATCATCCCCTTTCCCCTCTATGTACCTCAGTTACTACACTGTAAACACCTTGAAACACATTTTATCATGCTGTTTACATTGTAAATACGTGATGATATTTATGATTGACTCTATGTATTTATGAACATTTTATACAATTTCTGTACTATAACCTCTAACCTTTTTTACATATGATTCATTATTCTTATGATTGTTGGATGCTGCTTTTGTTGTGTGCAGCCAATGCACCACAGCAAATTCCTAATACTTGTAAATGTATTTGTCGGATAAAGTTGATCCTTGCACCTTATTATCTGCCTGCACTGCACTTTCTCTGTAACTAACACTTTATTCTGCATTCTGTTATTACCTTCACTTGTGGAGAAATGGCCTGGGTGGATGGCACGCAAAACAAAAGCTTTTCACTGTATTTCGGTACATGTGACAATAGTAGAGCAACCACCCATTTACCAGGATGGCGAGAGGCTGGTGGGGTGGAGATCGGTCTTCCCCAGAGGCCTGATGAATCACTTGGTTGAGAGGAGTGGCAAAGGAATATGTTGGATTTATTTTATTGGGGTCTCTGTCTGGCACTTTGCTACAAGCCCCTAGTTCTCCCAAGACTCCAAGTATCTGAAATGCAGATGCTAATAATAGCAGAATATAGATGAGCAGAGGTATTTTAAAGGAAGCTAAACCTCACATTAGTCTTGAAACCTAATCTCTACCAAATGTCCACCCCCTCCCACTCATAAACCAACCACTTACCTAATCAGCATGTCATTCAGTGTTTAATATTTGTGCTTGTAATAATAGTTTAATGGGTTTTAGATGGATTACATTGTTGCGTGAAACTCACACTTAATTTGCAGAACTGTTAAGTTCAGTATTGCTCAATTGAAAATGGGCTTACTCATGTGACCATTGTTATCTGTCTATTTTGTCTGTGCCTTTCCCTGTCAGGTTTAAGGGTGGAACATTAAATTCTTGCACATTTCAAGAATAATGACATAATATGCTGGGCTCTGATGTGGAATCTCTCTCTACACACCCACATGCACTTCATCTTCATGCTAGGAAATGTAAACAATATACTGGAGAAACTCAGTGGGTCAGGCAGCAATACGTAGTTGACATTTTGTGTTGAGACCATTCAGTGGTTGGCTTAGGAAGTACGGGAGGGGTGGGCAGTCAGTGATGATTTAGTTATCATTGAAGTTCTTCTAATCATCTGCTATTTGCTGTTATTAGCAACAGTATTTCAAGATCAGAAACAGAGTCATTATCACTGACATAGATGACATGAAATTTGTTCTATTGTGAAAGCAGTTCGGTGCAAAGACATAAAAGTTACCATAACTTATAGAGAAACAAATACTGCAAAGTGAGAAGGTAGTGTTCATGGACTATCCAGGAATCTGATAAATCTGAGGGGAAGAAGATGTTTCTGAATGGTTGAGTGTGGGTCTTTGGAATTCTCTACCTCTTCCCCAGTGTTATTAATGAGAAGGGAGCATGTCCTGGATGGTGAGAGCCCTTAAAGATGGAAACTACCTTCTTGAGGCATGGCCTTTTGAAGATATTCTTAATGTTGGGGAGGGTTGTGCCCACAATGGAACTTGCAGAGTCTACAACCCTCTGCAACCTCTTGCAATCTTGTAGATTGGAGCCTCCAAGCCTTTGTGGGCTGGTTGTTTCAAAGACGACTTTCCATCATTGTTCCATTTTCTAACTGTAGGCTTCCAGTCCATGTTTTAATCACTCCCTATGAAAGGAATTATTCCAACATTGGCTTTGGATATTGTTGATGTTATCTTTTTTTCTTTTTCTATCTTTTTATTAATATCAACATATTAAGGTAGCAAAAATTGGTACATAATTATTGGGATTACAAAATTAAAAGTTAACATAGAAGGATATATAAACAATAGGTACAAAAAATTAAGTCTCCCAAAATCATACATGATACAAATATAATATGTACAAGACAAGGAAACTAGGTATAACTATATGAAAATAAACAGAAAAAGGAGAAAAAAAATTAAACCCCAAACAAAACTAAAAAAAGAAACTACTCTAACAAGCTAACCACTAACTAAAAAAAAGAGAAAGAAAAAGAAACATAGGCTGTTTATAATATCTAAGAAAAGAAAAAGAATCATAAGTGTCATCAGCTCCGATCCTCACTACATGTACCGATATATAATCAGAAGCAGAAAGAAATAGGTTTGGAAAAAGGTCAAATTACATCATATGAAAATATTGAATAAATGGCCTCCAAGTCTTTTCAAATTTAATAGAAGGATCATATATGACGCTTCTAATTTTTTCCAAATTTAAACATAACATAGTTTGAGAAAACCAATGAAATGTGGTAGGGCGATTAATCTCTTTCCAATTCAACAAAATAGATCTTTTAGTCATTCATGTAAGAAATGCAATCATCTGACAAGCAGAAGAAGATAAATGAATTGACTCTATCATTGGTAAACCAAAAACTGCGGTGATAGGGTGAGGTTATAAATCAATACTCAATACCATAGAAATAATATCGAAAATATCTTACTGATATTTTTTCAAAGACGGACATGACCAAAACATATGAGTTAGCGAGGCTGTCTCAGAATGACATCTGTCACATATAGGATTCATATGGGAATAATAACGAGTTAACTTAATCTTGGACATATGAGCCCTGTGCACAACTTTAAACTGTATCAACGAATGTTTGGAACATATAGAGGATGAATTAACTAATCGAAGAATTTTTTCCCCATTTCTCAATAGGAATAGTAAACTTAAGTTCCCTTTCCCAATCATTCTTAATTTTATAAGAAACCTTTGAGTGTATTTTCATAATTATATTGTAAACATTTGCTATTACACCTTTCTGAAAAGGTTTTAATTCTAAAATTTTCTCCAAAATACCCATAGAATCCAGATTTGGAAAGGTAAGAAGTACAGTATTTAAAAAGTTCCTAATCTGTAAATATCTAAAAAAAATGGGATCTGGGCAAATTATATTTATTAGATAATTGTTCAAAAGACATGAAACAATTATCCAAAAATACATCGGAAAATCGTAGTATACCTTTAGTCCTCCAAGCTAAGTAGGCTTGGTCCATAATCGAGGGATGAAAAAAGAAATTAGATATAATAGGAATTGCTAAAACAAATTGATTCAACCCAAAGAATTTCTGAAATTGAAACCATATGCGTAGATTGTATTTAACTATCGGATTGTAAATTTGTTTACGCAATTTAGAAAAAGCAAAGGGAAGAGAAATCCCTAACATAGAACCCAATGAAAACCTTTGTACAGATTTGGTTTCCAATTTTACCCAATGAGGACTAAAAGATAAATCCAATTCCCGAAAACAATATTTCAAATATCGGATATTAATTGCCCAATAATAAAATCTAAAATTCGGCAATGCCAGTCCACCTTCCTTTATAGACTTCTGTAAATATCTTTTACCTAACCTAGGATATTTATCCTGCCATATATGAAGAAATTTTTGAATCAACATTATCAAAAAAGGGTTTCGGAATAAAAATTTGTACCACTTGAAATATATAAAAATTTAGGTAAAATAATCATCTTAATAGCATTGATCCGACCTATCAATGACAGAGACAGTGGTGACCATTTAGTAAACAAATGTTTAATCTAATCAATTAAAGGTAAGAAATTAGCCTTAAATAAATCCTTTTTTTTTTGTAATTTTAACCCCTATATAAAGTGATCAGTAACTAATCTAAAAGGTGAATTTCCATAAATTGAAACCTGCATATTTAGGGGAAACAGTTCACTCTTATTAAGGCTGTATTTGTAACCAGAAAAATTACTAAACTGAGCCAACAGTGATATAACTGCAGGGATGGATTTCTCAGGATTAGAAATATATAATAACAAGTCATCTGCATATAATGATAACTTATGTATATCCATCCCATGAGTAATCCCAAAAATGTTAGGTGATTCTCTAATAGCAATTGCTAAAGGTTCCAGGGCAATATTGAATAGTAATGGACCAAGAGGACAACCTTGCCTGGTACCCCGAAATAAGCGAAAAAAGTTTATTAGTAAGAACTGAGGTTACTGGAGTGTGATATATCAATTTAATCCAAGACATAAATGTCAGACTAATGATGTTATCTAAGTACCCTGTTGTGAGATACTTTTAGCCAATAGAAGCACTTTTATGTCAGACCAGCTCTGCTCCATAAGCTCTACACTTATGTTTATTTTCATGTATATAATAAATTCTTTGTTTGCCTTTTGTATTAAAGTTCTTCTTGTTACAGAGTCATAGAGTAGGGGAACAGGCTTTTTAGTCCAACTGCTCTAGGCTAACTCTAATACCCATAAAAGCCAGTCCAATTTCCCAGCATTTGGCCCAAAACCTTCTAAACCCTTCCTATCCATTTATCTGTGTTTTAAAAGTTGTTATTGGACCTGCCTCAACCACTGCATTTAATAGCTCATTTCATGTGCAAAGCACCCTCTGCATAAAAAAGGTTGCCCCTTAAATTCCTATTAAATCTTTTCCCTCTCCCTTTAAACTTACATTGTCTAGTTCTTGATTTTTCCAGCTCTAGGTAAAACACTAAGTGCCCTCACCCCGTTTCTGCCCCTCGTGATTTTATACAACACAATAGGATCACTTTTCAATCTCCTATGCTCCAAGCAATAAAGTCAAACACTGGCCAAATTCATTCTATAACTTCAAGTCCTGGCAGCCTCCTTATCAAAATTTTTCTGTTTAATCACATCTGTTGTTTTATGATTTCTGCTGGGTTGGAATAATAAAACATTTAGTGAAGTCTAATGTTACAGAAATGTGGATATACATATCAGAGGATCAGAGGATTTGGAGGAGAGATACCTTGGAGGGGGTTTGAGGAAGTGAAGTCATTTTTTATGAGAGTCCCAAAGAGATGAGCCTTCTCCGTGTGTAAATGGTGAAAAAGAAGACAGAATTTGTGGAGTAAACTTCACAGAAATGTTTGTTATTGACCAAAAGCCATTGTCAGCACAAGCCGTGGTCCCATGTTGTAATGTGGATATTTTCTGGCAAATATCAGAATTCATTTAATAAATAGATTTAATGTTCTCCTGTGGGGCTGATTTTAACTTACCCATGTAGTTTCTGCTTCACTTGTGAATATAACAAATGCCACTTTAATTGTGTTGAATTTTAACTGCGTGCTGCTGGATCCGTCTGAGACAGCTATTCAGTGAGCAAGATGATTGTTGAAATTGTTTCTCGCTGCTTGACCAGCATCCAAAATAACTTATCCAGATCAGTGTTGAAATTTAACATTTAAAGGCTATTCAAGTCTTGATAGCATTCTGCAGGGAGGAAAATGTTCGGGAAATGCGGATAAATGTGGACACTGATTAATGGATCGTGCCCAAGTTCAGTTAGTCACAGTGACAAAACAGTGGTGCTTTCTACTGATAGATCTGTGCTGATTCCAATTATGAAATTGTGACCTTTAGTGTCCCTATGGATGTTCATCCACTATGACCATTAACTTTACTCTCACAGATGGTCATTTCTACATACAGTTTCTGGCAGAGGGCTAAATGGGAAATGAACACTCGAGTTCAAGTTCAAGTTTATTATCGGAGGCAGATGCACACTGAGCACAAGTGCCATGCGTGTTAGCATTTTGCATCACAGTGTCTAAACACAACAAGCAAAAGTTAACATATATTTAAGATTATATGAATTATACATAACTTACATAACAGAATTTAAATACAGACAAACATAGCAACATTAGTGGAAATTGAGTGAGGTAAAGAAAAGAAATATATTCCTCCTCTTCCTCCTGGTGCCTCTGCTCCTTACTTTTCTCCCATGGCCACTCTACTGTCCTATCAGATTGCTTCTTCTCCAGACCTTTTCCACCTATCACCTCCCAGCTTCTTACTTCATCCTCCCTCCCCCACCCACCTTCCTTCGCCTATCACCTTCTAGCTTGTACTCCTTTTCCTCCTCCTTTATCTAGTTTCTTTCCCCTTCCTCTCCAGTCCCGATGAAGGGTCTCGGCCTGAAACAATGTCTGTTTATTCATTTCCATAGATGCCGCCTGACCTATTGAGTTTGTCCAGCATTTTGTGTCTGCTGCAATATATTCCAAAGTTGCATTCTGGTTTTTTTTAGGTTGGTTCAAGAACCTGATGGATGTGGGGAAGAAGCTGTTGTTGAACCTTGAGCCTTGGTTCTTCATGCTCCTGTACCTCCTTCCTAATGATTGAATCGAGAAGAACTGGTGGGAGTTCTTAATGAAGGGTGCCACTTTCCTAAGATATCATCTCTTGTAGTTGTTTTCAATGGTGGGGAGAGCTGTAGTCATGGTGGAACTGCCAGAATCCACCACTCTCTGTAGTCGCTTGTTGTCCTATGCAATTGAAGTTTCCAAACGAAGTTCACTTTACGCAACCCTGAGTTTAAACTAAAGTTAAAGATCATTTTTGTTTCAAAATACTTGAAAAAAAGAGTAATAATTTTAATTCTAGGGGGTCATGATTAGCGTCAATTATATATTGTGCCTTAAAGATCTTGCTGTACTCCAAGATAACCATTACATTGTCAGATATGGAGTGAGTTTGCTGCCTTGCATCTCAAGGTCATGGAACTCTGTTCAGGAACTTTACAAAGAGAATTAAGTTAGTTATGAATGTTCTGTTTGTCTTGCAAGAGCTATTTCTCATGTGCCCTAGGTTAATCACCAACTCTACCTCATGCTGGTGCCTTTCATTACATCATAATTAGAGTGCAGCAGGGAGGGAAGAGAAAGGCTGACTGAAATGATTCCCCTCCTCTCCCACAGGAGGCTCATGTTGCAGGATGGATTTCATTTCATTCAGTGACAGCTGCGGTAATGACCTCAGTGCTTGGTGAGCTGACAGTGACATCGATAAAATCCTGGAAATAAGAGGAGGCAGAGCTCACTTACTGGTTTATAGTTTGTGCAGAGAAAAAAAAATCAAACCAACTCAGAATGCCAGATTCAAATGATTACTGAAGGTCCAAGCATTAATATTTTAACCCAGCTTGTTTGTCTTTAACAGGCATTTACTAGTCAACAGTTTAGTGTGATCAACTTCAGTCATCCCCTTCTACCTCTTACTCTGTGTGTTCATAGGTTCTCATTAGGTACCCTCCAACAATTGGCAGGATTTGTAGCATCAAAACCAGGGGTTCCCAACCTTTTTTATGCCATTAACCAAGGGGCCCATGGACCCCCAGTTTGGGAGCTCCTAATCTAATCTATCACTTTCAAATCCCTCCATGAAATTACTCCTGACTCTTTCCTTGGAACCTCTGCTGTAAGAAAAGAATTTAGAATATAGAAACAGTATCACTTCAAAGGTTCAAATGGTTATTTATTATCAAAGAATGTATGCAGTATACAATTCTGAGATTCATCTTTTCCAGACATCCATGAAACAAAGAAAACCATGGAAGCCATTCAAAGAAAACATCAATCCCCCCCCCGCCCATCCCATGCACAAAAAAAAACAAATCACACAAGCTGAAACAAGATAATCAACCCCCTTTGTGTGAAAAAACAAATCATTCAGAAGGCAACAAGAATATCTAACCTCAAACTCCCAACATCCTCCTCCCCGCCCCCACACCAAGACACTTAACAAATAGTGCAAACGGCAACAAGAAAGAATGGGCAAAAAACACAGGGTATAAAAACATAAAACTGAAAGAGTCCAATTTGAACTGGAGTCCACCACAGTCCAATCCATGAATGGCAGAACTTTGATAACGTCCTCTGACAGCATCGAGGGAGAGGGAAACACCACTCAAAGGCAGACATTTTCCTTCGGGAGCAGCGAGCAAGAGATCTGTCGCATGCAGTCACCTTCCCTGACGTCAGCATGTGTGAGTCCGTCACACGCTGACATCTTATCCAACAGCAAGGAGCAATAAGCAGGGAGTTGGCACTGAACACTCTCTCCTCATCCGACTCCTCAATGTTTTAGTCTTCCTTGATGCTTTAATCATCAAGAAATGGAGTCAATCATCGGCTCATGTCCCCTCTCTAAGCTTCTTTGCCTCAAGGGTACTCACCTGCCGGAATTTTCTCGGTGACAACAACATGCTAGATCACTCAATCAATCTTCAAGCTGTAAATCACAGGCTCCATCAAGACCAGAAATGTATTTAAAATAAGGAGAAGATATAGAAGAGGTGAAGTAGACAGTTTTGTGGACTATTTGGAAGATGTTGCCTAAGGAAGCATTGTTTGCTGGTGCCATCTGGACTGGATTCATCAAACTGTAGGTTTGTAACATACTGGTTGGCATAACACTATTACAGCTTGGGATGTCAGAGTTTAGAGTTCCATTCCGGCACCATCTGAAAGCAGTTTGTACTGTACATTCTCCCTATGACTACATGGGTCTCCTCTGGCTGCTCTGGTTTCCTCTCACAGTCCAAAGATGTATCGGTGGTAGGTTAATTGGTCATTGTAAATTGTCCTGTAATTAGGCTAGTATTAAATAGGTGGGCCAGAAAGGCCTGTTCCACACTGAATCTCTAAATAAATAAATAAATCTGCTCTGCCCTTCAAACATGGATTTTTTTCAGCCCATTCTTCTGCCTTCTTCCCATAACCTCAACCTCTGCCTCAAATAAACACAATGATTTGATCTCCACCACCCTCTGGAACAATTAATTCTACAGATTTACTACCATCTGGCTGAAGAAATTCCTCTGTATCTCAGTTCTAAAGGAACATCTGTTTATTCTGAGGCTGTGTCCTTGGATCTTAAACTCTCCTGCAAATGGAAACATTTTTCCCATGTCTTCTCTATTCCGGTATTTAAATCTTCCAGTCCTTTCATCTTCCAAAGCACATGCATTGTTGCATTTCCTGCCTCATGAGTAACATTTGTCTCCCCAGCAGTGGCAACCTGGCTTCAATCACCTGGGAGCTCAGCCTTGGGACTCCCTACCCAAATCTACCTGCCGCTCCTTTGAGGAGCCTGTCCAAATCTTTCCCTAGTTGCTTGGTGTTGTATTTTATCTGCAAGACTTCTTGGAAGCACCTGCAAAGGTTTCCACTCTGTTAAGGACGCTTTAATGAATGAACCATTGTTTTTGCTAAACTTTTTTTTCAGCAGAGTTAAACATCATTCTTTTTCTGTGTTCTTACTTTCTGAATATTGGAATATGTACAGGAAAATCTATCCAAAGTAATTTACAAACAACTGCTACCACCTTTCACTTGCCGTCTAATGATTTTTTTTCCTGTGCTAATTATTTCAGAGGAAGCTGAGAGCATGTTTAACTGATCAATTTCAGATTTGTTGTGGACTGCTGTAAAATTTTAAGATTTAAGGATCTTAACTGAAACTTACTGCAAATCTCCAGTGATGCTGGGAGCTGTCTGCTCTCAAACTTTGATCTGCAGTTAAAATAGGAATCTCAGATGTGTGGGGCAAGTGAAGATGCAAATTAGTTAAAAAAAAAACGGAACGAGTGTTTTCCCTGCACATCTAATGAAGAAACTCTTCTTGAGCTTCCAACCAATTATAGATGTTGATTTCAACCAACATTTTCATGACAAACTCCACCAGCTTGAACAGAGATGATGCCTAGGCACATCTAGTTCAGTGGTATATATACCCCTGTAGTCCATCCCTCCTGATTGGCTAGCCCTCAACCAATCAGGTTTCTGGTGTTCCACCTTGTTTACAATCAAATTCTAGTTCTTACTTAGAGTATGACCTTCATCTATGTTAAAATCAGTCACATTGATTTTGATATGTTTAACATCTTAAACGGGCATTGCGAAGTAGATATTTATTTTTAAATCATTGCAATAATTATCAACTTTTGAAAAAAGCTTAGTTCATTTTTAATTCTGTTTTCTACGTTTGGGGTGATAACATGCTCAGAAGTACTTAGAGTTACAGATGACTTTGACAGCCGGTGAAGCTGAGGAGTTACGATGGCTTTGTCCGTCAGAAGTGGAGATGATACTTTAGGTTGGTAAGCTGTCAGAATTTGGAAGTAAAATTGGATTTCTGTGACAGGGAGATGTGGTGGAGGAAATGGGGTAAAAAGAACAAAAGAAAAGGCCTGTGACTAGCTGGGACTAGGAGACACTGATTGACACAAACGGTGGTGGAGCTTCCCAAGGGTGCATAGTGAGGGAACAAGTAAAGAGCGGCGTAGCTAACAGTGCCTCTGCTTTACAGTGCCAGAGACTTTAGTTCAGTCCTGACTTTGGGTGCTATCTGAGTCCAATTTACATGTTCTCCCTAGGACTGCATGGGTTTTCCATGTGTACTTTAGTTTCCTCCTGGTTCTCAAAGATACACAAGTTAGTGTCAAAGTCGAGTTTATTCCCATATGAACAAATAGAGTTATATACGATGAAAAACTAAAATGCAGCAGCATCACGGCACATAACATCAGAGAAGAAGCATTCATAAGAAAAGCATAAACATAAAGCACAATCTTTACAAGAAAGCACACAATTAGAACAAAAACCCCCAAATTCCATTGTAATTGAAAGTGATCAAAGAGGTCATAGTTTTGCAATGCTGAAGTCATAATTAGGTTTATAGCAATACACACAACACGCTGGAGGAACTCAGCAGGTTGGGCAGCATTTGTGGAAATGAGCAGTCAACGTTTCAGGCCGAGACCCTTCATCAGGACTGTTTGTTTCCATGGATGCTGCCCGACCTGTTGAGTTCCTCCAGCGTGTTGTGTGTATTGCTATAAACCTAATTATGACTTCAGCATTGCAAAACTATGACCTCTTTGATCACTTTCAATTACAATGGAATTTGGGGGTTTTTGTGAAAGATGCTTTGACCCCAGCATCTGCAGTGTACTTTGTGTTTATGATTAGAGTTATTCTGGCTGTTTCAAGAACCAAATGATTGAAAAGAGGTAGCTGTTCTTAAGCTTGTGGTGTGGGTCTTCAGGCTTTTGTACCTCCTGTCTGAAGATGCAGTGGCCTGGATGGTGTGGGTCTTTGTTGATAGATGTGGTTTCTAATTTCCCTCTCCCTTTCTCTGCCTCTTGGAACCCCAATGAAAGGCCACTTTTAGCATTTATATTTAATTTGTAGCATCTGTACTATTCTGCTACCGAAGATGCAGCATAAATATTTGCTATTATAATGGATGGAAGTTTTATCAGTCAGGTATTTAGATGGGAAAACAAATGGTCTGCATAATTCATACTCCACCCAGAACCATTTGGATTAAGGAATTCATGTTTGTGGTTGGATTCAAGTAATTGTCTTAACTGCACTTGAATAATATAATATTTTGTGTGAGTGAAAGATGGTGACCAATGTTTGTGTCCCAGAGAGGAAACCGTGGTAAAAGTTTCAAGAATAACAATGTATTGTCTCTTTATAGCAAAGCAATTGTCAGATTTTATTATATCAGAGTGTCTTCCCAGCGGCACATGTGTGAGCTTATTTATCTATATAACTGTGATGTGAGAGGAACAATTTTATTTCTTACCTGCCTGCAGTGTTTAAGGAGAACAGAATCTGATTATTTTGCAGGGATCAATCATAAAAATTTCACTTTACAGACTAATGGTTTATTTCATAAGACACCTTGCTAACACCACTTTATGACCATTCTTGTTCTTTCAACAGGCACAGGCTGTCCCTGTACAGAAAGCCAGAGGAACATAAGAAAATGAGTGCAGTGGTAGGCCACTCTTCCCCTCAGTCCTGTCACACCATTCAGTATGATCATGGTTGATCTACCCTCTTCTACGCCAGTTCCCTTTAGCTTCCAAATGTATCTTTCAAATATTTATCTCCCCTCTACTTTAGATGTTCCTAATGATGTAGCCTCCACCGTTCTCTGGGGTAAAAAATTTAAGAGATTTATTACACTCTAAGTAGAATTTTCAAAGTACTTTGGTTTTAAAGTCAGCTAACAACTTCTTCAACAGAATCTTCAAAGGAGCCAGTAAAGGGTTTGTGAGTGCTTCCAAGAAAAGGAGGTCAAGGAATTTAAGCTTTGCTATAGCACCTTTCCATAATCTCAGCGATTCCTAAAGTCCTCTAGGCCTGAGGAGGTACTTTGAAGTTTTTATTAGGTTGTCCCTCAAGATAGAGGATGATCTTTGAGGTTTCAGAGGCGGCTGATGAGGTCAATATTTTGTGAAAATCCAATGAATGCCTCCTGGTCAGCATTGTGCTAGCACTAGGGTCACTGATGAAGTCCTGATGAAGGGGCTGGACCCAAAATGTAGACTCTTTATTCTTTTCCTCTGCCTGCCCTGCTGAGTTCCTCCAGTACTTTGTGTGTGTTACTGATAGTAAATTTTTGCATAAAACTTTGCAGAACATTTACAGTTACTTGAGAAGAAAGGTCTTTGTGGTAGAATCTGCTGTGTGGACCGAAAATACAACACAGTGTATTAAGTGTTGATAAAAGGGCAAAAATATTCTGCCACTACATCAGTATTTATATTGGGACTTGCTCACATTTCCCCTGTCAGCACTGATCAAAGTTGAAAGTACATTTATTATACTCTATATAATCTTGAGATTTGTCTCCTTACAGGCAACCACAAAGTAAGAAACTCAAAAGAACACGTTTTTAAAAGACTGACAAACACCCAATGTGGAGAGAGGGAAAATAAATGAAGTGCATAAACGGTAAAAGTAAGCAAATAGCACTTGGAACAAAAGTGAGTTTTCAGACGCGGAGCCCAGAGCAGCCAGAGCAGGGCCACAGCCTCGGCCTCAGATCAGCCAAGTGCGGAGTAAATGTCACGGAGCAACAGGCAGAGCTCAGCCTTCACCTCTGGTCCTGACACCCTGCCTTTTCAATTCATCTGGCCCACCGTTTAATCATCATTCTTCGTTCAAAGACCTGGGTCCTATCACATCGATACACTCCAGGCCTGGATCCTGCCACCACATTTCGTCCCATACCCAACCTTTCCATGCTAGAGCTCCTAGATTGGAACCTGACTCCACTCCTGTGTTGCCTAAAACCTGGCAAATGCACAGCAGCCTTATTTATGAGCTATCAGATCCAGGGAGAAATGTAAATTCATTTTTTCTTATCTAATTAAATTAATTTGAATAAAATTGTGTGCGTGCAGGGCTTTGGGGCTTTTTAAAAATCAGTGTTTTTAAAGCATGCTTAGGAGGTTCTTTAATTTTTTTTTGTTTTTGTGAAGACATTCACAGATATTCACCATCATCGGCATGTTCACTGATGCTCAGCACAACTCATCCATGCTGACTAAGATGTCTGTCTCAGCTAGTCCCATTTGCCCATGTTTTGCCCAAATCTCTCTAAACTATTCCGACCTGTATACCCTCTCATCTTTTAAACGTCAGTTTTCCTGCCCCAACCACCACCTCTGGCAACACATTCTATACAGGAATGACCATCTGGGTGATAAAGCTATCTTTCACATCCCTGTTATATCTTTACTTTCTTATTTTAAAGCTAAGCCCCCTAGTTTTTGATTCCATTTAATTTACCTTCCCTGGGAAGTCATTCCATAAAGATGGGACTTAATAGTCTAATGCTACTGAGCTGCACTACAAAAATGCGATTCCCTCGATTCTGGAAGCAAACTGTGATGGTGCCTGTGACTGAGAACAATAGAGTGCACTCACTTTACCTCTGCCTCTCAATCCCCTGTATCGCGACACCCCTCAGTCTCCTATGCACTGAGCCCCTATAGCTGCTGAGAAATGTATAGATCCACTCACCAAATTGCTGGGGAATCAGGCACCATGCAGAAAACCCAGAATCACACTAGATTAATCCACCCAACAACCAGCAATATTGGAGCTAGAGATTTGCCCCTTTCTCAGTTATATTGGATTTCAGATACACTGTTCAGCATGGATCCATCACATGGTTGGAGTGAAGGAGAAATTACCACTCTCAATAGAATGTGAAGGGAATGAAAATTACTCATGAATGGGAAAGAAAACAAAGGAAGAAAGATTAAGAACAAGTAAACATATGTTAAATGACAGGATTTTTCATAGCTTTTGCAAGTGACAGCCTTCATTACAGTTACCCATCTAATTGTGTTGCTATCCAACCGGATAATGCCACCGAGGAATTCTACAGCAGTAGCTGGTGATCATTAACTACGTGAAGCTTGATACTCCACATGAGTACCAGGCACATGGTTTATGAATGATTGCAAGCTGCCAAAGGGGACCTGAGGTCCAGTACGATTTAACGATGGTTCATTACCAAACAAAAGAGCTCTGTGCTGTGAGACGTGTCTGCTGGCAAATGTATTTCTCAGTATTTTGTATGAAATAACTAGTTCGGGCCAGGATTTGTTTTTGAAGACCTTCACCTGTCAAAAGTGAGCAGATAACACCTTGAAGACTCCAAGTAAAGAACATGACAACCCCAATTTCCGATAGCAAATGAAACAAGGAAAGGTTGCATCTTTTGCTTGATGCAATTACAACTCAGAGTTGCTGTAAGGTCACAATGACTTCTTCTGGTCCAATGCATGCTGTAATAGCTTGCAGAGATCCTGTTTACAAATGTGGCAATTTTAAGGGTTTTTGCAGAATACATTTCAGGAACTTGCCCCGGTTTATTGAGATTTAATTAAAATTTTATCAGCAGTCAAGTCTGTAGATACTACTGAACAAGATTTCTGGCTTTTTCTTTAAAAAATGCTTGAAATTCCGTCACTATAAGCAGTTGAAAATTCTGTAGTTTAGGAAATAGCAAAAGGTTTTCTCTTTCCTAATCTAACGTTCATGCTCCAAACTTTATTTTGCTTTTGATAATAAAAGTGATTGTTCTGTTTAGCACTGTGGATGAGAATTCTTCAATCTGGTTATTCATCCAGTTTGTTTACATTGCAATGTGTATTCCTGGTCAGATTCACGTGGCAGGTGAGGCAGAAGAAATCCATGTAATCAAGCCCGCTGAAACCTTAAGGGATAGATTTCTTCATGGTTAACAGTAAACATAATCTTGTAATGTCTGCATCTTTAATGGAGTTATTATTCAGTAAAACTGGAAAAAAATTAAAATGCTGAAAAAGCTAAGTGAGCCTGGGAGCATCTGCAAAGAGAGAAACATTTCAAGTTGAACACACAAGGAAAGAAAGAAGCTAACTTTAAGTTGCAAAGATGGTGAAGTGATGGGAGGTGTTGATAAATGAATGGGGATATCGGTGATAGGGTGAGGCTAGGGTTGCCCTAGGGATAAATTGTTAGTGAGACAGTTAGTGCAGAGAAAAAGTGTGACGTGTTGCAAATAGCAGGTCAGGGAGTGCAAAGGAAATGGATATGGTTGTGGTAGTGTTTTTATTTTTCAAACGCTTTATCAAAGATAAGAAGAGAAACTGAAACCCACTGAAAGTGAACAAGACACAAGTGGTAAACAGACATCCCACTGAGAAGAAGATCTTTTAGAAGAGAAGCGGCACTGAACTCAACTCTGAAAGGCAATCAAAAGAAATATAAACTGTTTAAAATATCAACTGACACCATTTACCATTAATATTTTTTTGTTGTTTGCTGTTTGTCAGAGGTACCGAACACAAATATGCCTACAATAATCATGTTTTCTCCTTCTTAAAACCAAGTGCTAGGGAATCCAGTGGGTCAAGTGGTATCTGTGGAGGGAAAAGGGACCAGAGCTGTTTCACGTTGAAACACTATATTAGATTTGAGCATGAAGAGGGAAGGTAAGCAGTAGTAGAGAATAGGGGTGAGGGGGTGATCAGATTGGAGTCAGTCAGTAAGGGATTAGGTGAAGACTGACATGGGGTGAAGGATGATAGGTATTTGGAGACAAGTGGGGGTGATGGAGGAGTGGGTACAGGAAACAGAGGTAGGTGGGTGAGAGAAGGAATGAAAAAGGGAGGATGAAGAAGGTGGCTTTGAGACTGATAAATAGGAACACCAGTAATGGAATCTGATAATGAAGATGAAGAACACATAGAGCCAGATGGGCGAGCGAATCTAGTGGATGAAATGGGTCGGCAGCAGGTGAAGAAAACTAGGAGAGGGAGGGAATGAGGCAACAATGAGTGATAGGAACTGGAGTGGAGAGGGCTGGGAATGGGAACAATGAGAGGATCAGAGGTGGAACAGATGGAGAAAGAGAAAAGGGAACACAGGATATAAGTGTTATCTGAACATCTAAATTGGAAGATCCAATGTGCCAACACAAAGCCCTGTTTCCATGCTTTATAATTCTACAACTCTATAAATCTAAAATAATATTCCAATAAAGTTGGATGTGCAGCTGATGTTTAACTGCACCTTCAGGCCTGTTGGATGCTTCTCTGCTGTAAATTTATTGAGCATGAATATCTGAATTGTTGCATGCCATCCTCTTAACTGGTAGTATTGACCGTAATGCATGCCCCTTGACAAAGCCTGATTGGATTTGCCATTGTGGTTCAGAATCGATTTTATTTTGTCTTGTGACAGCAGTGGAGTGCAGGTGTTTCTAAAACACTGAGTGTGGGTCTTTAGGCTCCTATGCCTTTCTCACAATGGTAATTCTAATCAGAGTGTAGGTCCTGGATGGTGAAGGCCCTTCATGATGTGTCAGGTTCCTGAGGAACAGCACTTAGAAGTTGTCCTTGATGGCGTGGAGGCTTGTGACTGTGATGGAGCTGTCTGAGTCTACAACCCTCTGAAGTCTGTAATGCATTGGCAGCTCCATGCTGGATGGTGATGCAACCAGTCAGAATGCTGTCCATGGTACATTTGTAGAAATTTGCTGGAGTCTTTGTGACATAACAGACCTCCTCAAATTCCTAATGACATAGCCATAGTCATGCCTGTCATGTTTGCTTCAATATTTTGGGCCAAGGATAAATCCCTTCATCATTTCCTATACTTCTATCAAGTATCCCCTCATTCCCTGATGCCCAGGTACTAACCTACTTGACCTTTCCCCATATCTCAAGTCCTGAAGTCCAGGCAACATCCTTGTAAATTTTCTCTGCATTCGTTCAACTTTATTAATATCTTCCTGTAGGTAAGCGATCAGAACTGGACACAATCCTCCAAATTAGGCCTCACCAATGTCTTATGCAGCTTCAGCATAACATCCCAACTTCTGTTGTCAATACTGTTGTTCATACTTTGATGTATGAAAGCATATGTGCCAAAAGCTTTCTTTATGACCCTATCTATCTGTGACTCTTCTTTCAAGGAATTTTGGGTCTGTAGTCCCAGATCCCGCTGTTTTACTGCACTTCTCAGTGCCCTCCTGTTCACCGTGTAAGTCCTGTCCTGGTTTGTCCTCCCAATGTGCAACACCTCACACTTCTCCACATTAAATTCCATCTGCCATTTTTCTGCCCATTTTTCCAGCTGGTCCTGATACCATTGCAAGCTTTGGTAATACTGCTGAGTGTTCTCCTGACTTCCCCTTCCTGACCACAGTAAATTACTTGATCTTGTTGACGTTGAGCGGACTGTTGTTATTGCAGGAAGTGCCAGCATATCTTAAAAGATCTATTTTTCAACTGAAAGGGCACATCTAACATAAACATTTCCTTTATTTTCTTTTATTGTTCAGGATTTTAAAAAAATACACTATAAGCTCTGATGTTGAAATGTTTGATATGCTATTTCATGAATCTTAATGCACACTATGCTTATCTGCAGAATTAAACCAATTAACTTATTTTGATCCCATCCTGATGCCTCCAGAGAAGTCAAATCCTTTTTTAATTAGATTTGAATACAGTTTTATTTCAATAAACCATTTATTGGCATCTCTTGTTTTAGCTGATGATGTTAATCTGTTCAATCTTTCAAGGTCCTGTGTCTTGTCTAAAATGTGCCAGCTTTACGTATATTTTTGTGTACACTATTACAGAATCTCCAGATATAAAATCCCCATGTGGCATGATTGTAAATTTAATGCTTTAAGCGAGGCAAGAGTAATTCAATGGTTCATTTTTTTTCTAAACGGAACCTGCATATAAAGAATGCCGGAAATACTCAGTATGTCAGGCAGCATCAAGACACAAGGGATTGGAAATACATAAATCTAAATCATAAAATACATAAATCCACGACCCTCTGGCTAAAAAAAATTGCTCCTCATATCTGCTTTAAATGGGTACACAACCCCCATCCTCACCACATTCTACAGAGGACGTATCGAGAGTATCCTGAGCAGCTACATTACTGCCTGGTTCGGAAGTTGCACCGTCTTCACAAGATCACAAGACAAAGAAGCAGAAGCAGGCCATTTGCCCACTGAGTCCGCTCCAACACTCCACCATGAGCTAAACTATTCTCCCGTCTAGTTCCAATTTCCGGCTTTTTTCCCATATCCCTTGATACCCTGACTAATTAGATACCTGTCAATCTCCTCCTCAAAAACCCTCAATGATTGGGCCTCCACAGCTGTATGTGGCAACGAATTCCATAAACCCACGACCCTCTGGCTAAAATAATTTCTCCTCATCTCTGTTTTAAATGGGTACCCTCTAATTCTAAGACTGTGACCTTTTGTCCTGGACTCATCCACCAAGGGAAACAGCCTTTCCACATCTACTTTGTCCAACCCTTTCAACATTCGAAATGTTTCTATGAGATCCCCTCTCATTCTTCTATACTCTAATGAATACAATCCAAGAGCCAACAAACACTCCTCATATGTTAGTCCCTGCATTCCAGGAATCATTCTCGTGAATCTTCTCTGAACTCTCTCCAACATCAGCACATCCTTTCTAAGATAGGGGGCCCAAAACTGCACACAGTATTCCAAATGGGATCTCACCAGTGCCCCATAGAGCCTCATCAACACCTCCTTACTCTTATACACTATTCCTCTTGAAATTAATGCCAACATAGCATTTGCTTTCCTTACTGCCGATCCAACCCGGTGGTTAACCTGTAGGGTATCCTGCACTAGGACTCCCAATTCCCTTTGCACTTCCGATTTTTGAATTTTCTCCCCATCTAAATAATAATCTGCCCGATTGTTTCTTCTTCCAAAATGTACAACTGTACATTTCTCAACATTGTATCTCATTTGCCATTTCTTTGCCCACTCTCCTAAACTGACCAAGTCTCTCTGCAACCTTTCCGTTTCTTCAACACCTCCTGCTCCTCCACCTATCTTGGTGTCATCCGCAAACTTAACCACAAAACCATTTAATCCATAATCTAAATCATCGATATACAGTGTAAAAAGAAGAGGCCCCAACACCGACCCCTGTGGAACACCACTAGTAACCAGCAACCAACCAGAATAGGATCCCTGTATTCCCACTCTTTGCTTTCTGCTTATCAGCCAATGCTCCACCCATTCCAATATCCTTCCTGTAATTCCATGTGCCCTCATCTTATTAAGCAGCCTCTTATGTGGCACCTTATCAAAGGCCTTTTGAAAATCCTGTTACGTATTCAGGCAACAATAAATATAGATGAGTTAGGCAAGGGTTTTCATAACAAATAACACTTTTATTAAACACTGAAAACCAACCCCCCAAAAGTAAACAAACATTAGCTCAAACGGAACTCAGCTGCTGTGCGGCAGATTCACAGTTCTTAATAGCGTTGCAGATCAAACAGTTCTTCAAAGCGGTATTGAAAAAAAGCTCTTTAAAGCGGTATGCCGAAAGTTCAATAGCTCACAGTCCTTTTAAAAGGAGAGACTTTTTAAAGCGTTTTAAATTCTCTTCCACATCGATGTCCTTCGATTCCCTGGCGTCGAACTTTCCCACGAAGAATTTTATAAAATATAACGGCTTAAAGGCACTGACCTTCCTTCCACACTATTCTCAAATCCTTTCTGGTCATCCCAGGGATTAACAGCAAGAATAGTCAACGGAATCCTTCCGAATGAGGATCAAATAAGGTCAAAACCAATCCACCGTCGAAAATCGATTCTCCTCGATTTTTATCTTCCAAACTTTTATCTTCACTCTCCACCAGCAAAGAAACTGTTGGCGATGACCTTTTAAACTTTAGGCATTATATAAAACTTCATTTTTAACTAAACTGCGTCATCACATTAAATCACGCAGGGACATGAAGTCAGCTTGGCAAATCCCGCCACGAACTGCCCCACCTGACAGGGTGGGTCTTCCTTTTATACCCTGTAAAAAAAACCTGTCACATGACCTCTACTGGCGGGAAAATGACATCACTCCACCATCACAAGACCATTACCTCAAGTCCAGTATAACTTCAACCCCAGTCACGTGACAAGGGTACCACTGTCACGTGTCACGGGTACGTAACAATCCAAATACACAACATCTACAGCCTCTCCCTTGTCAATCTTATTTGAGATTACCTCAAAAAATTCCAATAGGTTGGAGAGGCAGGATCTTCCCTTCATGAAACCATGCTGGCTTGGGCCTATTTTGTCATGCACCTCAAGGTAATTCATAATCTCATCCTTGAGGTGCGACTGCAATAATTTTCCAACTACCGATATCAGACTAATAGGTCTATAATTTTCTTTTTGCTGCCTCCCCTCTTTCTTAAACAGCGGAACTACATTTGTGACCTTCCAGTCCTCCGGAACCATGCCAGTGTCTACTGATTCCTGGAAGATTATTTCCAATGCCTCCACAATCTCCAAAGCCACCTCCTTCAGAACCCATGGATGCACTTCATTACATCTTGGATCGTAAGTCCCTGCAGCGGATAGTGAGGTCAGCTGAGAAGATCATCGGGATCTCTCTTCCCACCATCACAGACATTTACACTACACGCTGCATCCGCAAAGCAAACAGCATTATGAAGGACCCCATGCACCCCTCATACAATCTCTTCTCCCTTTTGCCATCTGGGAAAAGGCTCGAAGCGTTCGGGCTCTCACAACTGGACTATGTAACAGTTTCTTCCCCCAAGCTATCAGACTCCTGAATACCCAGAGCCTGGACTGACACCTTGCCCTGTTGTCCTGTTTATTATTTACTGTAATGTCTGCACTGTTTTTGTGCACTTTACGCAGACCTGTGTAGGTCTGTAGTCTAGGGTAGCTTTCTCTATCTCGTTTTTTACGTAGTTCTGTCTAGTTTTGTACTGTGTCATGTAACACCATGGTCCTGAAAAACATTGTCTCATTTTTACTATGTACTGTACCAGCAGTTATGGTCAAAATGACAAAAAGAGTGACTTGACTTGACTTGACTTGATGTGTGAAATTATGGGAGGTATAGATGGAGTAAATGCAAGCAGGCTTTTTCCAGTAATATTGTATGAGGCTAGAAATAGAGGCCATGGGTTAAGGTTGAATGGTGAAACATTTAAGGGGGATATGAGGGAGAACCTCTTCACTCCAAAAGTAGTGAGTGTAGAGTGAGTTACCAGCAGAAGTGGTGGAATGGGTTTGATTTCGATATTGAAGAGATATCTGGATAGGTATTTGGATGGGAGTAGCCTGATCTAGGTGCAGGTCAATGGGACTAGGCAGATTAATAGTTTGGCATGAACTAAATGGGCTGAAGGGCCTGTTTCTGTGCTGTAGTGCTCTGTGACTCTGTGGCTGTATGCCACAGACAATTTGTTTGCTCTCCTAAGATAACTCAAATATCACCCGTAAATATATAAAACATACTCAGTCTCTGTCTGGCTCAATGTGTAGTTTACCCTCAGCATTGCATTAGCCCAGGTCAGACACAAGATATTATCTGCATCATGGAGGGGGATTTTTGATGTGAAAATAACCATTGAGTGCTAAAATGCTCATCTTATTTATATGGAAAAATTAATAAGTGCTTTTGCAAAAGTGTTCACATAGAATGATTAATCTCATACATTTAAAGCATGGGGCACTTTTTACATTAAAAGCCTGAAATAGATCAGTAAATTTCAGGACTGAAATCTGCACCTATTCATCATACAGAATTTGGGTTTCAATAACACTGTGAGCTTCAAGGCTTGAAGCTGCAGGTAAAGATTGATAATAAGAACATATGCCTGATTTTCAGCTCTTTGTTTATACGCTTGATGTACCAGCTCACATTATTTCCTCTCCAGAATAAATAAGGCATTAAACCATGACAAGGCTTCACCCTCAGTATTGAGAAAAATGTCAAAGTGATACCAGTTACAATCATGAAGAAATGCTCTATTGCCTGAAGAGCAACATTTTGACAATTTGGCTTCATGCACACATTGCCAATTCAGTTTATTTAATGAAGCATTTTTGATTCATAGTCTAACTTGCATTGAAAACGTTATTTTGGGCATGGTGTAAACAACAGTTGAAAGTATAGTAGTGAGACATGATGACAGAGAAGTCAGTATGATTTTAAAATGTTCAATTTCCAGCAGAAACAAGTGACTTCAATTAATCTCCTATTCTAATTGGACTAATCTACATGTTGTTGATTAATTTGTATATATACATATCTTAGAGTAATGCTTCTAATATACAGCATTTACTGTCATAATGTCAGAATACATTTTTGCTCCAATTTTTTCCACATTTCCTTACAACGTAGAAGGAAATTTGGAAATAATACTGTCATAATGGCTCTTCAGGACTGAGACAGTTCACAACATAGAGCATCAAATGTAGAACAGTACAGCACAGTACAGATCCTTCAGCCCACAATGTATGTTCAAGTCCAAACTTATGTCCCCATTGTGAGAGGGGGAATTGGATAAGGCCATCCAACAGGGTTCTGTTGAAGTTGTACAGGCCACTCGCCTGTGCAGTGGATGCAGAAGTGTTGATGAACTCCAACCATACCATCAAGTTCAGAGGATGATGGAGATGGGAGGTGGCCTATGCCCCACTGGGAGCTAAGGGGCCAAGTAAGTAAGTACACTTCTACATAAATGTACCTTGGGCACAAGCAGCTGAGTTTCAAAGAATGTCAAGTTTACAGAAGGCTAGAAGATGGTCTAAGTTCAAAATTCCCTGTCATCCCACAGCAGCAGAATTTTTATGCCTGGTCGAAAACTCCATCAATACCCTATTGCTGTATGTTTTTATATTCACTACATTTGCCCCATCAATGTTAGTCACCAGACACCAGAGTCCAGCTCTTACAGAAAATCCAATTATATTTAGCAAGTAAATATACAAACAAAATTGCAGATGCTCTGGAACCTAAAATGAAAACAGAGAATGCTGAGAATGCTCAGCAGGTCGGGCAGCATCTGTGGAGAGAAAAGCATTTTGGGTTGAAAATCCTTTGTCAGAACAGGGAAGGAGTCAAAAGGAACATATTGAGCTCAGTGAGAGTGGAGGAGGGAAATGTATCTGACCTTTGGGTTAAATTGTAGATGAGATTAGCTGGTCAATGAGGCAATGAGAGCAGTTATAATAAGAGTTGTTGCTGGGGAAACATGACCTCCCAGATTAAATTTATCTCTAGCAGAGGGGAGTTCTTGGAAATGAAGAGAGCTGGACTTCAAAAATGTGATTTTGTTTATCGTTGCGGAATTGAAGAATGAGAATTTGGTTACACTCCTTTAGCCAGGTATTGAAATGACAATCCCACCATATTACAAGAAAGGGTAGTGCAGCAGTGAAGCTGGTAGAGCTTCAGCCCCACAGTGCCAGAGACCCAGGTTCAATCCTGACCTCAGACACTAACTGTGTGGAGTTTACTCATGCTCCCAGTGTCCACATGGGTTTCCAACTGGCGTTCCCCTTTCCTCCCCCAATCCAAAAACAAACAGTTTGGTAGTTTATTGGCTGCTGTGAATTGTCCTTAAGCGTATGCATGAATTAGAATCAGAATCAGATTTAACAGTGTGAGAGGGAGGATAGGCAGGTGATAGAGAACAGACACACTCACACTGATGGTTTGAGTTGTGTCTATTTTAATGCAAGGAGTATTATAAACAAAGCGGATGAGCTTAGAGCGTGGAGCAGTACTATGATGTTGTGGCCATTGAAGAGACTTGGATGGCTCAGGGGCAGGAATGGTTACTTAGAGTGCCAGGCTTTAGATGTTTCAGAAAGGACAGGGAGGGAGGCAAAAGAGGTGGGGGTGTGGCACTGTTGATCTGAGGTAGTGTCACAGCTGCAAAAAAGGAGGAAGTCATGGAGGGATTGTCTACTGAGTCTCAGTGGGTGGATGTTAGGAACAGGAATGGGTCAATAACTCTACTGGGTGTTTTTTATAGACCACCCAATAGTAACAGGGACATTGAGGAGCAGATAGGGCAACAGATTCTGGAAAGGTGTAATAATAACAGGGTTGTTGTGGTGGGAGATTTTCATTTCCCGAATATTGATTGGTATCTTCCTAGAGTGAGGGGTTTAGATGGGGTCGAGTTTGTTAGGTGCGTTCAGGAGGGTTTCTTGACACAATATGTAGATAAGCCTACAAGAGGAGAGGCTGTACTTGATCTGGTATTGGGAAATGAACCTGGTCAGGTGTCAGATCTCTCAGTGGGAGAGCATTTTGGAGGTAGTGGTCACAATTCTATCTCCTTTACAATAGCATTGGAGAAGGATAGGAACTGACAAGTTAGGAAAGTTTTCAAATGGCATAAGGGGAATTATAAGGCTATCAGGCAGGAACTTGGAAGCATAAATTGGAAACGGATGTTCTCAGGGAAACGTATGGAAAAAATGTGGCAAATGTTCAGGGGATATTTGCGTGGAGTTCTGCATAGGTATGTTCCAATGAGACAGGGAAAAGATGGTAAGGTACAGGAACCATGATTAATAAAGGCTGTTGTAAATCCAGAACAGTTTATGAAAGGTTCAAAAAACTAGGTAATGATAGACATCTAGAAGATTATAAGGCTAGCAGGAAGGAGCTTAAGAAAGAAGTTAGGAGAGCCAGAAGGGGCCATGAGAAGGCCTTGGCGGACAGGATTAAGGAAAACCCCAAGGCATTCTACAACTATGTGAAGAGCAAAAGGATATGATATAAGAGAATAGGACCAATCAAGTGTGACAGTGGAAAAGGGTGTATGGAACCGAAGGAGATAGCAGATGTACTTAATGAATACTTTGCTTCAATATTCACTAAGGAAAAGGATCTTGGCGATTGTGGGGAAGCCTTACAGCGGATTGAAAAGCTTGATCATATAGATATTAAGAAAGAGGATGTGCTGGAGCTTTTGGAAGGCACCAAGTTGGATAAGTCACCAGGACTGGAGATGTACCCCAGGCTACTGTGGGAGATGAGGGAGAAGATTGCTGAGCCTTTGGCGATTATCTTTGAATCATCAATGGATACAGGAGAGGTCCTGGAGGATTGGAGGGTTGCGGATGTTGTTCCCTTATTCAAGAAAGGGAGTAGAGATAGCCCAGGAAATTATAGACCAGTGAGTCTTACTTCAGTGGTTGGTAAGTAGATGGAGAAGATCCTGAGAGTCAGGATTTATGAACATTTGGAGAGAAATAATATTATTGGGAATAGTCAGCATGGCTTTGTCAAGGGTAGGTCATGCCTTATGAACCAGACTAAATCTGTTGAGTATGTGACTAAGCACATTGATGAAAGGAGAGCAGTAGATGTAGTATATATGGATTTCATCAAGGCATTTGATAAGGTACCCCATGCAAGGCTTATTGAGAAAGTAATGAGGCATGAGATTAAAGGGGACATTGTTTTATGGATCCAGAGTTGGTTTGCCCACAGGAGGTAAAGAGTGGTTGTAGATGGGTCATATTCTGCATGGAGGTGGGTGACCAGTGGTGTGCCTCAGGGATCTTTTCTGGAACCCCTACACTTCTTGATTTTTATAAATGACCTGGATGAGGAAGTAGAGGGATGGGTTGGTAAATTTGCTGATGACACAAATGTTGGAGGTGTTGTGAATAGTGTGGAGGGCTGTCAGAGGTTACAGTGGGACATTGATAGGATGTAAAACTGGGCTGAGAAGTAGCAGATGGAGCTCAACCCAGATAAGTGTGAGGTGGTTTATTTTTGTAGGTCAAATATGATGGCAGAATATAGTATTAATGGTAAGACTCTTGACCGTGTGGAGGATCAAAGGGATCTTGGGGTCCGAGTCCATAGGATGCTCAAAGCTGCTGTGCAGGTTACCTCTGTGGTTAAGAAGGCATACGGTGTATTGGCCTTCATCAATCATGGAATTGAATTTAGGAGCAGAGAGGTAATGTTGCAGCTATATAGGACCCTGGTCAGACCTCACTTGGAATACTGTGCTCAGTTCTGGTCGCCTCACTATAGGAAGGATGTGGAAACCATAGAAAGGGTGCAGAGGAGATTTACAAGGATGTTACCTGGATTGGGCAGGATGTTACCAGGATTGCCTTATGAGAATAGTTGAGTGAACTTGACCTTTTCTCCTTGGAGCAACGAAGACTGAAATGTGACCTGATAGAGGTGTATAAGATGATGAGAGGCGTTGATTGTGTGGATAGTCAGAAGCTTCTCCCCAGGGCTGAAATGGCTAGCACGAGAGGGCACAGTTTTAATGTGCTTGGAATTCAGTACAGAGGGGATGTCAGGTGTAAGTTTTTTACGCAGAGAGTGGTGAGTGCATGGAATGGGTTGCCGGCGATGGTGGTAGAGTCAGATACAATAGCGTCTTTTAAGAGACTCCTGGATAGGTACATGGAGTTTAGAAAAAAACAGAGGGCTAAGGGTAACCTTAGGTAATTACTAAAGTAAGTACATGTTCGGCACAGCTTTGGGGGCCGAAGGGCCTGTATTGTGCTGTAGGTTTTCTATGTTTTCTATGCTTTTCTATCACTGACTTAGATGATGTGAAATTTATTGTTGTGCAATAGCAGTACAGTGCAAAGACATAAAATTACGATAAATTGCATAAACAAATAAATAGTGCAAAGAAAGGCCGTATTCATGGGTTTGTGAACCATTCAGTAATGTGAGTTGGAAGGGAAGAAGCTGTTTTTGAACCTGAGTGGAGCTGATGAGGAAATGGACAGAATAGTAATGGGGCTAAGGTAGGATGAGTGTTTGATAGTCAATATGAGCTCATTGGACCAAATGGCCTGTTTTCAAGTCAAGTCAAGTCACTTTTTATTGCCATTTCAACCATTACTGCTGGTACAGTACACAATAAAAATGAGACAACGCTTTTCAGGACCATGGTGCTACATGAACAATACAAAAACTGCACTGAACTACGTAAACCAACACAAAAACTACACTAGACTACAGACCTACCCAGAACTGCATAAAGTACACAAAACAGTGCAAGCATTACAGTAAATAATAAACAAGACAATAGGCACAACAGAGGGCAGTAGGTTGGTAGTCCGATGGCTTGGGGGGAAATCTGTTACATAAATAAACAGTTGAATGGCAATGTCCGGGATTCCGTCCGTTTTTGTACTCACGCCGAGTATTTCGTTGCCACAGGTGGTAGTCAATTTAATGCCCATTTGAGAGCAGAATGGAATGGAGAGCCGGCCGGCTGCTTGCTTTTTTCCTGGCACGGACTCCTGCCCACTCGCCTCACTTCCGCTTCCTTGCACGCCGCTTACGCTGTCCCCAACTCTGGCTACTGGCATCAAGCGACTCTGAGGACTGCAGGCCCGATTCTCTCAGCAAGCCGAGGGAACCTTTCTAGGACTGTACCATGCTGTACCTTCCCAGGACTCTATGTATCCAGAGATGGGGTAAACTCAGATCGCAGAATATAGTGACAGCAACACCAAATCAAGCATATGATGGTAACCGTGGACAGATTTCCACGCCTACCATGTTATGTATATAATTAAGTGAATGGAGACAAGAAACTGATGCTGTTAGCTGACATGACTTTTTTAAACTCAATTAAAGCCTGAAGACAATTAAATAATTTCTCTTGCAAATATGATGAGGTGGGGGGGGGGGGTCACCCAGTAATGTACCTCACTCCTTTGATGTTACTCACGTTACTCACAGTGATGTTCCACACTCATTGAGGAATTTCTGAGCACTGAAAAATATTCAATACCTGATTTTGACCTCATCAGCTGTTAGGAAATAAGGTGACAAATAGAACAGGCTGCACCTTCACTCTTTAATATTAATAGGTCCCAGGGCAGTGGGAAGGTATTCAGTCAATCAATAATGATATTTCTTGCTAACTATATACAATGATTTGGATCTTTAGTTATGGTGGTGCACAGCTTAGCAAAGCAGATCAGGAGTTGAGCTGTTCTCCGTGTGTACATACTGACGCAGGAATATGTTTTCTTGTAGCTGTTCCATTTCAATCTTTGCTAAAAGAGTAATTCCCAAGTTCAGGGGTTCAAAGTTCTTCTCATTGTATCATTCTCACCCCCTTATTTTAAATTTAGTTTTATCTCTGCTATTCAGAAATGTTTTTATTTAACTATTTAACCTATCTTGTCTCACAAAATAAGAATTTAGATATCTAATAAATAAAGTTTTACCTTCAAAAACATCATTTTGTTAGGGTACTTGTTGTATCATCATGAAAATCTGTTTGCTGCATCTTCAGTTAATAGCTGTGTTCAGTAATCCTTTTGCCCTGCAGAAGATGAGGACAAGCAAACACTGCACCCGGACAAGGATGACCTTCAGCAGTATCACTGCACTTCAAGCAATGGTTGAAAAACTTATCAAAGGCATTTGGGACAAATTCAATGGCTGAGTCTTTAATACCTTCTAAGAAGGAAAAGCGATCCATCTCTGGGGATTGCGTTGTTACACCCTTGAAGGGAAAATTGATCACACAACGCTTTAACCAAGAAGTTAAAGCAGAGCTTCCTTTTTCTTTGTCTCAATCTCTCCCCTGTGCCCGCCACACTCTCTGAGAGCCTACAGTGCCAAGGCAAAATTAGAGAACCCACAAACAGAGATCAAATCACTTAAAATCTGCCGACTCCTAACTGTTTCATGCCAGAGATTATTAATTGGTACCTAACGCAGCACTGATAGAAGTCTTTCAGTAACAGTGGGCAGGCTAGAATCACATGCTCTTCCACAGCAGGCAGATGAAAGTTCCTGAAAGACTGTGGCACAGAACAAATGAACTGGCTGGCAGATGAATTTGCTCCTAATTTGTATAATGTGAAGAGCATCCTAAATAATACAACAGCTTTCAAATGAGAACCCCTAAAAATTAGAATGCAGCATGAAATTGAAAAACTAAATTTCTACAATTGGGGAAAAAGGTGGTACTTTTAATCAGGGTTATTTTAATTAACCTTTGAATATTTAGTTCTATTCCTGAAAATAGCATATGATCATCTTATGTCACTTGTCAAAGCAGTGATTCCATAAGACTACAGGAGTCTTCAGCTCATTGGGTCTGCTGCACCATTCAATCATGGCTGATTTATTGTCCCTTTCAATCCCACTCGCTTTCCTTCTCCCTGTTACTTTTGAACTAAATTCTCAACATTTTCAGTATTCTCCTCAGAATCCCTCATTCTGTTTAAAGTTTATGGAATTCACCCAGCACTGTCTTGGTGTAATATTGTTCTCTGCACAAAGTTCTATCAGTTATGAGTCAATTATCTTAACAGCAGTAATCAGAGCAGCCAACTCTTACAGCCGATCTAATTTCAATGTGCTTCTGATTCTATGATAGCCATTCTTCCAATGACTTATCTTCAGCTTGTGTTAACACTCTCCTCTTAAGCACACTCTTGGTCTAACCACATGCCTTATCCTGAATGTTCACAAACCACGAGATGGCTTTCAGTCTGATTGTGTTATTTTTCATGCTTCTCATTCCAACAGTAGCCAAAGAGATAAGAAGTGGCAGAGAGCACTGTTACATGAAACAGGACTTCCTCAATCATTTAGTCCTGACGAAGGGTCTTGGCCCGAAACGTCGACAGCGCTTCTCCCTATAGATGCTGCCTGGCCTACTGTGTTCCACCAGCATTTTGTGTGCGTTGTTGTTTGAATTTCCAGCATCTGCAGATTTCCTCGTGTTTCCTCAATCATTTGTTCTTTCAGCACCGCCAGAATGTATCACCTTTGGGATCTACCTGACAAAATGCAGCAACTCATGAGGACTTCTATCAAAGAAGGTCTGAAGAACAAGCAGGCAAGTAAAAAGCTATCAATATTAAGTAATCCACCAAATGTTTTGCCTTTCTGATTTGAGTAGATCTCCCAGATATTTCAGTTGGCTAATCCTCTCTCAGAAGGGAGGGAATTTTTGGAACACTTCCTCAGAGAAGAGCCATTGAATATTTTTCAGGAGGATTTATGATAAGCGAGGGGTTGGTGAAAAGAGACTGCAATGTTCAAAATCAAAGGGAAAGTCAAGTTTATTGTCATTTGCACAAGTGTACAGGTGCTGTGAAAAACTGACTTGCAGCAGTGTCACAGGCACATAGCACCATATAAGCTGCATTGACAAGGAAAATATAAATTAAGCAGTATTTTATAAGAAAGAATGCTATTAGAAGAAAATTTTAAGACATTTAGTGCAAAGTGATCAAAGTGGTCTTACTGTTACTAACTGTACAAATTAGGATTGTGCTGGTTAGTTCAACAACAAAATGGATGACTGAAATAGCTGTTCTTGAACCTGATAGTGTAGGAGCTCGGGCTTTTGTACCTCCTGCCCAGTGGTAGCAGTGAGAAGATAGCATGGCCTGGATGGTGGGGATCTTTGTTGATAGATGTCACTTTCTTGAGACAGTACCACTTGTGGATGTTGCTGATGGTGTGGAGAGATGTGCCCATGATGTATTGGACAAACTCCACTACACTCTGCAGCTTCTTACGTTACTGCATATTTGAATTGCCATCTCAGACCATGATGCAACGATTCAGAACACTTTCGAGAGAACCTCTGTCGAAGATTGAGTTGAGGTTACAATCAGAATGACAGTGATTTTTTTTTAAATGGTAGAGCAGGAACGAGGGACTGATTTACCTTCTTGTTCTCGTAATATTCAGTTTGTCTGCCTTAATCCAACCGATTTTCTCAGCTCATTATCTGAACTGCCCAACTACTCACCCATTTTGAGTACAGAGAGACAGCTGAGAAGACCTCCCATATCCAGGACATCTCTCAAGAAGCACCACAAGCCTCAACCTTTGCATTCATTGATTCTCTAGAATGGACTGTTGGTCTATTGATCTCTCCCTGAAGTCAAAGGTCTTTAAACTATTTTTAAATTATTTCTCATGAGTTAATCAAGAATACAAGTTGTTTTTTTTATGACACAAAGGACTGAAGAGGATGGAATCTAAGTGAACAATCTGCTGGAAGAAATCAGTAAGTTAAGCAGTATTTATGGGGTTAAGTAATAGTCAGTGTTCTTGGCCAAGATGCTTCATCTGGTCTGAAATGAGAAACTGCAATTATGTTCTTTGATTATTAGCACATTCTCACAAGAGGTTTGAGGAGAGTATTCATTACTAGGCTTTGTCAACAATGCTCATATTCTGCAAATAAGAAAAAATGCATAATTTTAAAAAGATTTAGTGCATTTGTTCATTAACAGATTCAAAGCTTTTAAGCAAAAGACTGCCTGGTTTTATTTAAGAACAGCTTAAAATGCTAGAAATTATGATTCCAAAAGACTATTAACACTAAAATGAAGAAAATTGAGAAAATCAATTAACTACATTTTCATGTTCTGACAAAGGGTATTGGACTTGAAATATTAACTGTTTTCCTCTTCACAGAACCTGCCTGACATGTTGAGTGTTTCCTCATTTTCTGTTTTTTCAAAATTTCATATTTCCAGCATCTGCAGTTTTTTAAGATTTCCTTCCTTCCACCTTCTGTTCCGTTTGGTGGCGCAATAATATCAGCGCTGGACTCCGGAGCGAAGGATCCCGAGATCGAATCCAAGTTGGGTTGAGTGTCAAGCTAGCAACTTGGCCTTGTAAAATCAAGAATAGCTTGCTACACCAATACTGTCATGACGGTGCCCCGATAACTCCACTGCCGAGTTAAGGGTGGTTCTTTCTTCTTCTTCTTCTTCTTCTTCTTCTTCTTCTTTTTCTTCTTCTTCTTCTTCTTCTTCTTCTTCTTCTTTTTCCTGCACTACACAAGATTGCTAGTCCAATTCCAATGAAGTAACATGTTATCGCTACCAGCTACAGGGCCTTGAGAACTTCTCAACTGAGAACTGCCATGTGCAGAAGTTCGCTGATGACATGGCCATAGTGGGGTGTGTCAGGAATGGACAGGAGGAGGAGTATAGGAAACTGATACAGGACCTTGTGATATGGTGCAACTCAAACTACCTGCGTCTCAATATCACCAAGACCAAGGAGATGGTGGTGGACTTTAGGAGATCTAGGCCTCATATGGAGCCAGTGATCATTAATGGAGAATGTGTGGAGCAGGTTAAGACCTACAAGTATCTGGGAGTACAGTTAGACGAGAAGCTAGACTGGACTGCCAACACAGATGCCTTGTGCAGGAAGGCACAGAGTCGACTGTACTTCCTAAGAAGGTTGGCGTCATTCAATGTCTGTAGTGAGATGCTGAAGATGTTCTATAGGTCAGTTGTGGAGAGCGCCCTCTTCTTTGTGGTGGCGTGTTGGGGAGGAAGCATTAAGAAGAGGGACGCCTCACGTCTTAATAAGCTGGTAAGGAAGGCGGGCTCTGTCGTGGGCAAAGTACTGGAGAGTTTAACATCGGTAGCTGAGCGAAGGGCGCTGAGTAGGCTACGGTCAATTATGGATAACTCTGAACATCCTCTACATAGCACCATCCAGAGACAGAGAAGCAGTTTCAGCGACAGGTTACTATCGATGCAATGCTCCTCAGACAGGATGAAGAGGTCAATACTCCCCAATGCCATTAGGCTTTACAATTCTACTGCCAGGACTTAAGAACTTTTTAAAAGCTATTATTAATGCTTTTTGAGATAGTGATTTAGATGCATATCATATTTTTTACTGAGTTAAGTATTGTATGTAATTAGTTTTGCTACAACAAGTGTATGGGACATTGGAAAAAAGTTGAATTTCCCCATGGGGATGAATAAAGTATCTATCTATCTATCTATCTATCTATCTATTCAACCCCAGCCCTTTGTTTGTATGAATGAGCATTACAACTTGGGATTTTGATCAATTTTACCATGATTTTTTTAACTTGTAAGTCCCATGTGTCTTTTTTCACTGTACAGCACTGAAAAAAAAAACAGGGAAAATTGTAAAGTATGAAAAACTAAAAGATCCAAACCTGATATCAGCAGTTCAAATGTATTCATCCCCCTTTGCTCAGTACATTTTGGATAAGTCTCTATTAACTTTGCACAACATGATGGAGCAAGATTTGCCCATTTTTCCTAGTAAAGTTGCTTAGGCTGTGCCAGGTTAGTTGAGAAGTGACAGTGGACAGCAATCTTGATGTCTTGCCAGAGATGTTCTATCCGGTTAAGGTTACTCAAGAACATCAATTTTCTTTATCTGAAACCACTCCATGGTTGTTTTAGCAGTATGCTTTGGTCCATTGTCTTGCTGAAAGACTAACTTCCTTCTTAGTTTAGAGCTTTCTAGCAAAAGCTAGCAGGGTTTTATCCAGGATCTCTCTGAGTTTAGCAGCATTCATCATTCTATCAATCCTGACCAGTTTTTCAGTCCTATAGCATCCCAAAGCATGATGCTATCTCCACCATATTACCTGGCTGATGTGCAGTATTAGATTTATGCCACACATATCCCCGACATCCCCTCTGTACTTTGCTCCATTCACCTTAAAATTATGTTTTCTCATATTAGCTATTTCCACCCCAGGATAAAGGTGACGGCTGCCCACTCTATCAATGACTCTGACCATCTTATATACCTCTGTCAAGTCACTTCTCATCCTCCTTTGCTTCAAAGAAACAAGTCATAGCTTGATCAACCTTTCCTTTGAAGACATAATCCATGGTCCGGGAAGCAACTTGATACACCTTCTGTGTACCCTCTATAAAGCTTTCACATACTTCCTATATCAAGGCAATGAGAATTGAACTCCATATTCCAAGTGTGGTCTAACCAAAGTTTTGTTGAGTTGCAACATTACCTTGCATCTATTGAACTCATTCCCCAGACTATTGAAGGCTAATGTAACATAAGCTTTCTTAACCACCTTATCAAATTATACAGCAACCTTGAGAGATCTAATGGGTGTGGACCTCAAGATCCCTCTATTCCTCCACAGAGCGAAGGATCCTGCCATTAACTTTGTACTCTGCCTACACTTTCATCTTTCTATAATGAATCAATTCACATTTTTCCTGCTTGAACTCCATCTGCCACTTCTCAGCCCAGCACTGCATCCAATCAATATCAACAAAGATCTACATTATTAACAACATCACTAACCTTCAAGTCATCTTCAAACTTTCTAACACATCCTACCACTTCCTTATCCAGGTTGTTGATAAAAAGCCATGAAGAGTAGGATCTTGGAACAGATCCCTGCAGAACATTAGTGGTCGCCAACCTCCAGACAGAAAATGCCTGAGCTGAACAAATTTCATAAATTAAATTTAGACACAGTCTAAATTTAACAATGTTTGTTAACAAGCTAACGTAACCTCCAGTGAAGTGAACCCCATGCCTTTTCAGACTTCCATAGAGTCGATCTTATAGACACCAGAAAAAGTCCTCTCTCAAAATACAGACTTTAATTTGTTGGATATCTCTTGATACTGAGTTGATTAGCAAGGCTTTCATCATTCCCATTGCTGTATATAATTGGGAAAACTCAGTAACAAGATCAGCTAACTTAAATTGTCAGTAACCATCAATTTCAAAATACCAAACGATTTTTAAATGCACTTGTGACTGTGGTGTTTAAACATTAATAACACATATTGACACTGCAAAGAGAAAATACAGTGAAAGCTTGAAATGGTGACAGCATTTGTGTATAAAATTGACCCAGAAGCCATAAAAGGTTGGGGAATTGCAGCTTAGTAGTTTTCCTCGGCTTGGATGTATGATCTGTAGATATGAATTCTGATCCCACCATGGCATCTAGGGAATTTAAGCTTGATTAATTAAATAAATCTGCAAATTAAAAGAGACACAAGTGTTTCTGCAGATGCTTGTAATCTTGAGCAAAGCACACATAATTCAGAAGGAGCTTAGCAAGCCAGACAGCATCTATGAAGGGAAGTAATCAAAATATGTTTATGAAGGCCTTGATAGACAATAGACAATAGACAGTAGGTGCAGGAGTAGGCCATTCAGCCCTTCTAGCCAGCACCGCCATTCACTGTGATCATGGCTGATCATACACAATCAGTACCCCGTTCCTGCCCTCTCCCCATATCCTTTGACCCCGCTATCTATAAGAGCTCTATCTAACTCCCTCTTGAATGCATCCAGAGACGGCCTCCATTGCCTTCTGGGGCAGAGCATTCCACATATCCACCACTCTCTGGGTGAAAAGGTTTTTCCGCATCTCTGTTCTAAATGGCCTACCCCTTATTCTTAAACTGTGGCCTCTAGTTCTGGACTCACCCATCAGCGGGAACATGCTTCCTGCCTCCAGTGTGTCCAATCCCTTAATAATCTTATATGTATCAATCAGATCCCCTCTCATCCTTCTAAATTCCAGTGTATACAAGCCCAGTCGCTCCAATCTTCAGCCCAGTCGCTCCAATGATGAAATGTCTTGGCCTGAAACATTGTTTGTTTATTTCCCTTTGTAGATGCTGCCTGACCTGCCGAGTTCTTCCAGCATTTTGCAGGTTTTGCAAATTAAAAGTCATGAACTATCAGCAGGAAACTGCCAGATTAGCGTAAAAATAAAATAAACATCTCTGGCTCCATCTTGCTGAGCACCAGCACTCCTTAGGGTTGTGTGTTTAGCCTGCAGCTGACACATGACTGCAGTACTAGATTCAGTTCAAACCGAATCATTAAGTTCGCCAATAACATAACAGTGGTTGCTCTCATCAACAAAGATGATGAGACAGTGTAGAGAGAAGACGTGGAGGGGCTGGTAGAATGGTGAGAGCACATCTTGATTCCTAATGTGAACAAGACCAAAGAGCTGATTGTGAACTTTAGGAAGGTGCAGGCTGAACATGCGCAGCTCCTCTGTGGAGAGAGTTCGGAACAACAAGTTTCTAGGAGTGCACTTATTACCGGGTCCCTCAACACCACTGCTTTTGTCAAGAAAGCACAGCAACATTGCAACTTCCCAAGGAGACTGAGGTGAGTGAGGCTCTCCCAGTCCCATTCTAACCAATTGGTACAAGAGCCCCTGACCAGCTGCATCACTGTCTGGTGCAGGAATTGAAAGGCACCTGACCATTAGTTCCTACAAAGGATTGCAAGGACTGCTGGGAGCATCATCAGGGTCTCTCTTCCACTCATCAGAGATACTTATCAGGACCATTGTGCACACAGGGCCCTTAGCATTGTCAAGATCCCTCCCATCCATCCAAATGTCTCTTTGACTCCCTGCCAACAGGTAGGAGGTACAATAACATTAGAACAAGGATTGTTAGGATAGGAAACAGCTTCGACCACAGGACATAATATTACTGAACTCCCTGCCACCACTTAGTCTCATCATGGATGAATTCCCCAGAGCACTATACTGTCCACTTATCTTGTGTCATAAATGCACCCTATAATTTGTTACTTTACTTGTGGTAATATTACTTCACGTGTTATTTGCGTGAGTTATTCCTACCTTAGTCCCGAAGAATTTAGTTTCATTTGGCGGTATACATGTGTACGCTTGAAGGACAATAAAATGAAGTTGAACTTGAATTTGATTGAATTGAACTGACTTTATTACTTACATCCTTCAAATACATGAGAAGTAAAAATCTTTACGTTACACCTCTGTTCAAATGTGCAATGTGCAATTATAGTAATTTATAATAAACATTATGTACAACAGGATAGTCAATATAACAGAAATACAGTAGCTTCGGCATGAATTAATCAGACTGATGGCCTGGTGGAAGGAGCTGTCCTGGAACCTGTTGGTCCTGGCTTTTATGCTGTGGTACCATTTCCCGGATGGTAGCAGCTGGAACAGTTTGTAATTGGGGTGACTTGGGTCTCTCATGATCCTTGCGGCCCTTTTTACACACTTGCCTTTGTAAGTGTCCTGAATAGTGGGAAGTTCACAGCTACAGATGTGGTGGGCTGTCCGCAGCACTCTCTGCAGAGTGATGCGATTGACGGAGGTACAGTTCCCATACTAGGCAGTGATGCTCTCAATCATGCCCCGATAGAAAGTTCTTAGAATCTGGGGGGCCATACCAAACTTCTTAAACCGTCTGAGGTTTACAGCTGGTGTGTACAGACCGCGTGAGATCCTCGGTGATGTTTATTCTGAGGAACTTAAAGCTGTTCACCCTCTTAACTACAGATCCATTGATGTCAATAGGGGTTAGCCTGTCTCCATTCCTCCTGTTGTCCACAACCAGACCCTTTGTTTTAGTGACATTGAGGGAGAGGTTGTTTTCTTGACACCACTGTGTCAGGGTGATGAGTTCTTCTCTGTAGGCTGTGTCATTCTTATTTAAGATTAGGCCAATCAGTGTAGTGTTGTTAGCAAATTTAATTAGCAGACTGGAGCTGTGGGTGATGATACAGTCATGGGTATACAGAGAGTAAAGGAGGGGGCTTAGTACACAGCCCTGAGGGGCACCTGTGTTGAAGATCAGACAGGCAGAGGTGAGGGAGCCCACTCTTACCACTTGCCAGCGACCTGACAGTAATTCCAGGATCCAGCTACACAATGCAGGGTGAAGGCCGAGGTCTCTGGGCTTCTTGTCGAGCCTGGAGGGAATTACGGTGTTAAATGCTGAACTGTAGTTCAAGAACAGCATTCTCACATAAGCATCCCTCTTCTCCAGATGTGTAAGGATGGTGTGTAGAGCTGTGGCTATCGCGTTGTCTGTCGATCGGTTGTGTCAGTGGGCAAATTGTAGGGGGTCCAGTGTAGATGGCAATATGCTGCAGATGTAGTCCTTGAGCAGCCTCTCAAAGCATTTGCATATTATTGAGGTGAGTGCGACAGGATGCCAGTCGTTCAGACATGTTACCTTGGTGCTTTTTGGAACAGGGACAATGGTGGATGTTTTGAAGCAGGAAAGCACTCTACACTGGGGGAGGGAGAGATTAAAAATGTCTGTAAACACGCCTGCCAGTTATGCAGCGCACATCCTGAGTACTCGCACTGGGATGCCTTCCGGCCCCGCAGCCTTGTGACTGTCCACCTGTTGGAAACACCTGCATACTTCAGCTGCAGAGATGACCATGCTGCCGGTCACATCATCTGCAGCTCTCCTCAGGGGCTCAGTACTGGCGACATCGAATCGAGCGTAATAAAGGTTTAGCTCATCTGGGAGACAGGCATCGATGTTGGAAATTCCACTGTGTTTAGCTTTGAAGTCTGCGGTGGTGTGCAGACTTTGCCATAAGCTGCGTGTGTTGTAGGTGGAAAGTTGAGTCTGAATCTTGTCTCTGTTAAAAAAAACATAGAAACTGCACAATACAGGCCGTTCGGCCCACAAAGTTGTGCCGAAAATGTCCCTACCTTAGAAATTACTAGGCTTACCTATAGCCCTCTATTTTGCTAAGCTCCACGTACCTATCTAAAAGTTTCTTAAAAGACCCTATTGTATCCGCCTCCACCACCATTGCTGGCAGTCTATTCCACGCACTCACCACTCTCTGAGTAAAATATTTACCCCTGACATCTCCTCTGTACCTACTCCCCAGCACCTTAAACCTGTGTCCTCTTGTGGCAACCATTTCAGCCCTGGGAAAAAGCCTCTGACTATCCACATGATCAATGCCTCTCATCATCTTATACACCTCTATCAGGTCACCTCTCATCCTCCGTCACTCCAAGGAGAAAAGGCCAAGTTCACTCAACCTATTCTCATAAGGCATGCTCCCCAATCCAGGCAACATCCTTGTAAGTCTCCTCTGCACCCTTTCTATGGTTTCCACATCCTTCCTGTAGTGAGGCGACCAGAACTGAGCACAGTACTCCAAGTGGGGTCTGACCAGAGTCCTGTATAGCTGCAACATTACCTCTCAGCTCCTAAATTCAATTTCACGATTGATGAAGGCCAATACACCGTACGCCTTCTTAATTACAGAGTCAACCTGCACAGTTGCTTTGAGTGTCCAATGGACTCGGACCCCAAGATCCTTCTGATCTTCCACACTGCCAAGAGTCTTACCATTAATACAATATTCTGCCATTATATTTGTCCTACCAAAATTAACCACTTCACACTTCTCTGGTTTGAACTCCATCTGCCACTTCTCAGCCCAGTTTTGCATCCTATCAATGTCCCGCTGTAACCTCTGACAGCACTCCACACTATCCACAACACCTCCAACCTTTGTGTCATCAGCAAACTTGCTAACCCATCCCTCCACTTCCTCGTCCAAGTTATTTACAATCATCCAGGTCTGTATTGTTGTTTCGCTGTCTTGATGACTTTGTGCAGATAGCCGCTACATTTCTTGAGATCTAGCTGAGTGCCGGCAACGTAAGCTCTGCCTTGCACGGTAAGTGCTGCTCACACGGAACTGTTGATCCAGGGTTTCTGATTGGGAGGAGTCTGACCGATTTCTGGGGGACAACATCATCGATGCACTTCCAGATGAAACTCATGACCCCGTCCGTGAACTCAGAGACATCCTCATCATGGAAGACATTCCAGTCAATGTCATCAAAGCAGTTCTGCAGCGTGGAGTCCACTTGGTCGGGCCAACGGTGGACGGTTTTAACTATGGCTACCTCTTGTTTCAGCTTCTGCCTTTACTCTGGCACTAGGGAAGTGCCACCAAATGAAGGGTGGAGGAGCACTTTGTAAGCGTTGTGGAAGGGAGAGTAGCAGTGGTCGAGTATGCCATCTCTCTGTGGATGTGTTGGCAAAACTTCGGAGAGACTTTAGTCAGCGAAGTCACTGGTGATGATGAAGACAGCCTCTGGATCTGCAGTCTCCAGAGTTCTGATGGTCTCATGTAGTACCTTGAGAGCCAGGTCAGTATCAGCCTGAAAGAAGTATCAGTTACTTCAGTATCAGTTACTGAAAGAAGATCACAGTTGGAAGCTTAACATCCAAGGAGACACATTGTACAGAAAGGATAAGAAGGTAGGCAGAGGGAGTGGGGTGGCTCTATTGGTGAGAAGTGAAATCAAATCTTTAGAAAGAGGTGACATAAGATTGGAAGATGTAGAATCCTTGTGTGTAGAGTTAAGAAACTGCAACGGTAAAAAGACCTTGATGGGAGGTACATGAGGCCTCCTAGCAGTAGGCAGGATGTGGGCTATAAATTACAATGGTAGATAGAAAAGGCATGTAGAAAGGTTAATGTTATGATGGGCATGGGGAATTTCAATATGCAGGTAAATTGGCAAAGTCAGTTTGGTGCTGAAGCCCAAGAGAAGGAATTTGTAGGATGCCTACAAGATGGCTTTTTAGAGCAGCTTGTGGTTGAGCCCACTAGGGAAATGGCAATTTTAGATCGGCTGTTCTGTAATGACCCAGATTTGGTTAGTGAGATTAAGGTAAAAGAATCCTTAGGAGGAAGCAATGAAAATATAATAGAGTTCACTCTGCAGTCTGATAAGGAGAAGCTAAAATTAGATATATCATTATTAAAGTGGAGTTAAGGGAACTACAGAGGCATGAGAGAGGAGATGGCTAAAGTTGATTGGAAGATGGTACTAGCAGGTATGACAGCAGAGCAGAAATGGTTGGCGCTTCTGGGAGCAATTTGGAAGGTGCAGGAAAGATATATCCCATAGATGAAGAGGTATTCTAAATGGAGAGTGTGACAACCATCGCCGACAAGGGAAGTTAAAGGCAGCATAACAGCAACTTATATAACTCAAAAATAGTGGGAAGGTAGAAGATTTGGGAGCTTTTAAAAATCAACAAGTAAGCCATAAAGTAAGTTATAAAGAGTGAAAAGAGTAAATGTGAAGGTAAGCTAGCCAATAATATAAAAGAGGATACAAAAAGCTTTTTTCAGATATATAAAGAGTAAAAGAAAGACAAGAGTGGATATTGGACTGATGGGAATAATGTAGGTAATAATGGAGGTAGGTAGTAATGTGGGACAAAGAAATGGCGGATGAACTTAATACAGTAAGTACTGTATGTTGCAACAGTCTTCACTGTAAAATACACTAGCAGAATGCCAGAAATGCAAGAGTGTTGTGGGGAACAGAAGTAAAGTGTTGTTGATATTACTAAGGAGGAAGTACTTGAGAAGGTGGATCAGTCGTCTGAACCATATGGCCTAGAGCCCAAGGCTCTCAAAGAGGTAGCTGAAGATATTGTGGAGGCATTAGTAATGATCTTTCAAGGATCACTAGATTGTGGAATGGTTCCAGAGGTCTGGAAAATTGCAATTTACTCCACTCTTTAAAAAGGGAGGGAGGCAGAAGAAAGGGAATTACAGGCCAGTTAGTCTGATCTCAGTGGTTGGAAAGATATCAGAGTCTATTATTAAGGATGATTTTCAAGGCACATGTCAAAACAGGCTAAGGCTGCATAGTTTCAATCAGGGGAAATCTTGCCTGAAAAGTCTGGCATGATTCTTTGAGGAAATAACAGGCAAGACAGACAAAAAGGAGTCAGTGAATGTTGTTTATTTGGATTTTCAGAAAGCCTTTGACAAGGTGCTGCACATGAGGCTGCACAGCAGGATAAGAGCCCTTGATATTAAAGGAGAGATACTAGAAGACTGGCTGACTGGCAGGAGGCAAAGAGTGGGAATAAAGGGGGCCTTTTCTGATTGGCTACTGGTGAGAAATTGTATGCTGCAGGGGTCACTGTTGGGACTGCTTCTTTTCACATCATATGTCAAAGCAATTGATGGCTTTGTGACCTAGTTTTGTGGATGATATAAAGATAAGTGGAGGAGCAGGTAGTGTTGAGGGAGTAGGGTGTCTGCAGACGAACTTAGACAGACTGGGAGAATGGACAAAGAAGTGACAGATGGAACATAGTGTAGGGAAATGTATAGTAATGCCCTTTGGAAGAAGGAATAAAGGCATGGACTATGTTCTAAATGGGAAGATAATTCAAAAATCAGAGGTGCAAAGGAACTTGGGAAGTCTTCAAGCAGGATTGCCTGAAGGTTAATTTGCAAGTTGAGTTGGAAGTAAGGAAGGCAAATACAATTTTAGCATTCATTTCAAGAGGACAGGAATACAAAAATAAGAATGCAATGCTGAGGCTTCAGACTACACTTGGAGTATTGTGAGCAGTTTTGGGTCCTTTATCTAAGAAAAGATGTGCTGGCATTGGAGAAGAAGGTTCACAAGGATGATCCCAGGAATGAAAGGGTTAACATATTAGGAGCGTTTGAGAGCTCTGGGCCTGTACTCGCTGGGGTTTAGATGGATGGGGGGGCGGGGATCTCATTGAAAACTGTTGAATATGAAAAGGCCCAAATAGAATGGATATGGAGAGGATGGTTCTTATAGTTGGGAAGGCTTTGACGAGAGGGCACAATCTCATAATAGAGGGAATTTAGTTAAAACAGAGATGAGGAAAAATTTCTTCAGCAAGAGAGTGGTGAATCTGTGGAATTCATTACCACAGATGTATGTGCAGGCCGAGATTCAGAGCATTGAATACAAAAGTTGGGACATAATGTTACAACTCAACAAGACATTAAGGTCAGACCTGGAATATTGCAAGATGTTCTGTTCACCTAGTTATAGGAAGGGTGTCATTAAGCTAGACAGGTTGCAAAAATATTTACAAAGATTTTACGGGGACTGGAGGGCTTGAGTAATAAAGAGAGACTGGATAGGCTGGAAGCTTGAGGGGTGTCCCTATAGAGGTTTATTAAATAATGTGTGGTGCAAATAAAGTGTCTGGTCACTTCTTTCCTCCCAGGGTAGTGAAGTATCAAACTAAAGGACATGGAGTTGTGGTGAGATGTGAAGACCTAAAGTGGATCTGAGGAAAAAAATTCTTCACACAGAGTTTATGGAACGAGTTGCCTGAGGAAGTGTTAGAGGCCATTACAATTACAATGTTTAGCAGATATGAAGGTTGGAGCTTATATAAGTCAGATATTGGTCCTACTAGGAAGCAAATAAATCTGCGACTTCTGCATTCACACAGGAGAAATGGAACTGCTCAAATGAATTCCAAGGTCAAGTGCATTCATATATTTGGGCGTATTGCATTTGTATTGGTTAGAGGAGTCCTGTGATTCATGGTAGAACTGTAAAGTAGTCAGTCTGATTGGAGAAAGAGCTGGTGGCATTCTGATATACTTCCTGTATCTGACAAAGTGACCACTAAGTCTCTGTTCATGGTTTTCTGCTGCTGTAGCCCATGCACTTCAAGGTTTGATGTGTTATGCATTCAGAGATGCTCTTCTGCACACCACTACTGTAATGAGTGGTTATCTGAGTTACCATTTCCTTCCTGTCAGATTCAGCCAGCCTGTCCCTGCCCCCCCCCCCCAATCTCTCTCATTAACGAGTCATTTTCACACATAGAACTGCCACTCATCGGAACTTGTTTTGTTTTTTGCACCATTCTCTGTAAACTCTAGACACTGCTGTGTGTGAAAACACTAGGAGATCAGCAGTTTCTGGGACACTCAAGCCACCCCATCAGGCACCAACAATCATTCCATGGTCAAGGTCACTTAGATCACATTTCTTCTCCATTCTGATACTTGGTTTGAAAAACAACTCAGTCTCTTGACCAAGTCTGTATGTTGCTATACATTGAGTTGCTGCCATGTGATTGGCTGATTATATATTTGCATAATGAGCAGGTGTACCTAATAAAGTAGTCACCAAGTGTATGAACACATACATTATAAAATATATGTGAAGGTGTTCTTTTCTAATAGTAAATCAGAATTATTCTTGGATATCCATTGAACGTACTTGTACATGTTGGTGTCAGAAGAACGATTTAACATCACAGATTTACAGGATAAAATTAAAGTTGCTGTTTCATTCTTGAGTATGTCTTCTCTGCAGGAACTATCTTGCAATAAAGGATTGCACCAGAGAATAAATATGCTCAAATTATCTTAACATAGGTTTTCCCCAATCTCTTTAATTATTCTCATTTATTACAATGCAATTAAGGAAATAACAATTTGGGGCTCTATTGTACTCTGGAAACAGTCTGTCTACAAAGGAATGTGCTGTATTATTTCCTTATCAAACATACAGGCTTGTACAAATGTAAATTAAGTCTTCAAAGAGAACAGTGCTGAAAAATTACTTTGTGTTACAATCGCTTGTTGCAAGGTATTTTGCTCTTCATGGATAAATGCAAAAGATAACCCAGAAGACAACCTCATTAAAATTTAATTTGTTCCCTGGTTTTCTGTTGCATCTTTTGTTGAATTTAGAATGTCCTCTGTGTCTGCAGAGAAGAGAGAGAGAGAGAGGGAAAAAATCCTCATTGAAATGCCCAGACACTGTGACCTTGGAATGTTAATCTCAACACAAACATTTATCTCTGACTTGTCAACATTTCAGTCTGTGTCTTATGATCAAATCCTTTCAGAGGAGCGACATCCATCACCCTAGTGATGTTGCCTCTGTTGTGACTTATAACCAATATCTAGAAGAAATAGTTATTTTAAGCATTTTAATACCTTATGAATTGCTACAAGAATCCTGAATTTATTTAAAATCACATAAAACGGCAGAATTGTAAATTGTATATTGGATTATTATTGTCACATATACCAAGGTACAGTGAAAAGCACTGTTTTGCGTCCTGTACTATTTCATCAGGTTAGTACATTGAGATTGTTTAAAGCAGATAATAACAGAATACAAAATAAAATGTTTTAGCTAGAGAGCGAGTGCAGTGCAGGTAGGCAATAAGGTACAATGCCACAACAAGAGAGATTGTGTGGTTAATAGTTCATCCGAGCTGACTAGGGGACCATTCATATGTCTGATAACAACAGGCTTGAGCCTAGTGGTATGTGCTTTCAAACTTTTGCATCTTCTACAAAATAGGATGGGGGAAAAGAGATTTTTCGATACTGTTTTTAAATATATTGTATTATAGCCCCTTGACATACGCTTTCATTCATTACTGCCATTTATAATATGATTCATTTGCTTATTTATTCATGGAAAGAAGGTAACATGAGTCACAGTTGTGCGTGAAGTACACTCACAGGAGTTGAAACTGCCTGCGGCTGCTGTGCCGCTGACGTAAAGAGGGGCGTGAGTAGCGCTGGTTCTCCTGAAGTCGATAACCATCTTCTTCATCTTACAGACATTGAGGAAGAGGTTAGTTGCCTGGCACCAGACCTTGGGCTCTTTCATCCCCTCTCTGTAGGCTATCTGATCATTGAGCCCCACTACTGTCGTGACATCGGTGAAATTGACAATGTGATCACTTGGGTGTCTGGCCTTGCAGTTGTGTGTGCAGAATGTACAGAATGGGCTCAGCACGCAGCCCAGGGGTGCATTCATGTTGAGGTTGATGTGGAGAGGGGAGGGTTATGCATCCTGGCTGTTTGAGGCCTTTTCACTAGGAAGTCCAACACCCAGTTACAAAGTGGTGCATTTACTGAGGAGTAGGAGATTATTCACCAAGGTCTCTGGAAAAGTAATGTTGAATCCCAAAATAAAATGTATTAACAGCATTCTAACATTCACCACCTCTGCACAGTGTGCTCCAGATTCCAACCTCCCTATTGGTGAGAAAACTCTTCCTCAGAATCCGTCTAAACCTCCTATTCCTTTCCCTAAAACCCTAATCACTGGCTCATTTACCAAGCCACTGAGTTGCCATGCTAATTGGTGCCATGGAAACGCAAGAGGCTGGCCATCCCTCTCCTTTCTTTCCAGTCCTGATGAAGGGTTTCCCTCCAGAGAGGTTGCTTGACCTAATGAGTTCCTCCAGGTTATTGGGTGTGTCTAATTAGTACCAGTCTTGATTTAGAGCAGGGGTTCCCAACCCTTTTTTTATGCTATAGATCCCTACCATTAATCGAGGAGTCCGTGGACTCCAAACTGGGGACCCCTGATTGGAAAGATACAGACTCAGAGTCAGGTTTATTATCACTGTCTTATATGATGTGAAATTTGTAGTTCATCCTTGCTGTCTGTTTTACCCACTCCCATGAATTTACTTTGAAGTAAACCAGTTCTGGAACTGAACAGCATCATTCCCAAAAACACCAGAACTTTGATTTAAGTGAAAGAATTATGTCCGTGGATCAGAAAAAAACTTTACCTATATGAATTCTGTTGATGGGCAGTAAAACTCCACCCCCACCTCAGAGTCCTCGAACTGTCTGGCAGCAATTAGTATATCCAGGACTTTTGCATTATGTGGGAGCAGCAGGAAGCATTGGCATTCACATAGAACAATGTTGGCAGTGATATGTGAGGTAACAGGCATTTCCCAGCAAGTCTGGTCCATTGTATTTTTAACACCTCCTTGATCCAGCCCAAGATCTTAAGGCACAAACTAACAGAGATGGGAGTAGACTCTCACATGGTGGATTGGATAGTGGACTACTTGACAGATAGACCTCAGTATGTGCGGTTGGGAGACTGTAGGTCTGACACGGTGGTCAGCAGCACAGGAGCGCCGCAGGAAACCGTACTCTCTCCGGTCCTGTTCACCCTGTACACATCAGACTTCCAATATAACTCGGAGTCCTGCCATGTGCAGGAGTTCGCTGATGACACGGCCATAGTGGGGTGTGTCAGGAATGGATAGGAGGAGGAGTATAGGAAACTGATACAGGACTTTGTGATATGGTGCAACTCAAACTACCTGCGTCTCAATATCACCAAGACCAAGGAGATGGTGGTGGACTTTAGGAGATCTAGGCCTCATATGGAGCCAGTGATCATTAATGGAGAACGTGTGGAGCAGGTTAAGACCTACAAGTATCTGGGAGTACAGTTAGACGAGAAGCTAGACTGGACTGCCAACACAGATGCCTTGTGCAGGAAGGCACAGAGTCGACTGTACTTCCTTAGAAGGTTGGCGTCATTCAATGTCTGTAGTGAGATGCTGAAGATGTTCTATAGGTCAGTTGTGGAGAGCGCCCTCTTCTTTGTGGTGGCGTGTTGGGGAGGAAGCATTAAGAAGAGGGACGCCTCACGTCTTAATAAGCTGGTAAGGAAGGCGGGCTCTGTTGTGGGCAAAGTACTGGAGAGTTTAACATCGGTAGCTGAGCGAAGGGCGCTGAGTAGGCTACGGTCAATTATGGATAACTCTGAACATCCTCTACATAGCACCATCCAGAGACAGAGAAGCAGTTTCAGCGACAGGTTACTATCGATGCAATGCTCCTCAGACAGGATGAAGAGATCAATACTCCCCAATGCCATTAGGCTTTACAATTCAACCGCCAGGACTTAAGAACTTTTTAAAAGCTATTATTAATGCTTTTTGAGATAGTGATTTAGATGCATATCATATTTTTTACTGAGTTAAGTATTGTATGTAATTAGTTTTGCTACAACAAGTGTATGGGACATTGGAAAAAAAAGTTGAATTTCCCCATGGGGATGAATAAAGTATCTATCTATCTATCTATCTATCTATCTATCTATCTATCTATCTATCTATCTATCTATCTATCTATCTATCTATCTATCTATCTATCTATCTATCTATCTATCTATCTATCTATCTATCTATAAGGTGAGGAACATAAACAGGATTGGACCCAATTTGGAGTACTGTGTTCAGTTCTAGTCACCTCATTACAGGAAGGATGTGGATACTATAGAAAGACGGCAGAGGAGATTTACAAGGATGTTACCTGGATTGGAGAGCATGCCTTATGAGAATAGGTTGTCTTTTTTCCTTGGAGTGACAGAGGATGAGAGGTGACCTGATGGAGGTGTATAAGATGATGAGGGGCATTGATCGTGTGGATAGCCAGAGATTTTTTCTCAAGGCTGAAATGGCTAACACAAGGGGGCATAGTTTCAAGGTGCTTGGAAGTAGGTACAAGGGGGATGTCAGAGGTCAGTTTTTCACGCAGAGAGTAGTGGGTGTTTGAAATGCACTGCCAACGAAGGTGGTGGAAGCGGACACTACAGGGTCTTTTAAGAGGCACTTAGATAGGTATATGGAGCTTAGAAAAATAGAGGGCTATGCAGTAGGGAAATTCTAGGCAGTTTCCAAAGTAAGTACATGTTTGGCACAACACTGTGGGCCAAAGGGCCTGTAATGTGCTGTAGATTTCTATGTTTCTATCTGACCACAATGACATCATGTCAGAGCTAAAGTTTCCCATTTTCCACAGTCCCGACAATCGGTGACTCCTCAACCTCCCACGATTCTGTCTTTGCCAAACTTGAACAACCTTGAATAGACTTATCCTTTACAGCTCTCTGGGGTAAAGAATTGTCATGATTCATGACTTCAACAGAAGAAATTCTTTCTCCTTTCAGTCTTAAAATTGGTGACACTTCATTCTGAAACTATCAAACTTGGTTATAAATTCTCCCACTGTGTTTATCCTATTAATCTTGACCTTTAGGAGGATGTTGCCAATGCTTGAGGAACTGAATTATTGAGAGAGGTCAGGCAGGATGGGGCTTTATTCAGAGGAGCATAGGATAATAGCATAGTGAGGGAGATCCTTTAGAGGTGTATATTATATGGGGAATAGATAGGATGAATGCATATAGTCTTTTTTCCCCAAGGTTGAATGATCAAGAACAAGAGGGCAGAAATGTAATAGGAACTTTTTCCACTTAGAGAATGGTCAGTAAATGGAATAGACTGCCAGAGGAAGTGCTTGAGGCAGGGACATTAGCAACATATAAAGCACTTGGATAGGTAACTGAATAGTAAAGGTTTAAAGGGATGTAGGTTAAATGCAGGCAAATGGGACTAGATAGATGGGCATCTTTAGACCATAAGATCATCAGATGTAGGGGAAAATGTAGGCCTTCTGGCCCATCAAGTCTGCTCTGCCATTCAATCATGGGCTGATCCAATTCTTCCAGTCATCCCCACTTTCCTGCCTTCACTCCATGCCCTTTGATGCCCTGGATAATCAGGAACCTCTGCCTTAAATACACCCAATGACTTGGCAACAAATACCACAGATTTACCACCCTCTGACTAAAGTAATTTCTCCGCATCTCAGTTCTAAATGGGCGTCCTTCAATTCTGAAGTCATGTGCTCTTGTCCTAGAATCCCTACCATGGGAAATAAATTTGCCATATCTAATCTGTTCAGGCCCTTAAACATTTAGAATGTTTCTATGAGATCCCCCCCCTCATTCTTCTGAACTCCAGGGAATACACCCCAAGAGCTGCCAGACGTTCCTTATATGGTAACCCTTCCATTCATGGAATCATTCTTGTGAATTTTCTCTGAACCTTCTCCAATGTCAGTATATCCTTTCTAAAATAAGGAGACCAAAACTGCACACAATACTCCAAGTGTGGTCTCACGAGTGCCTTATAGAGACTCAACATCACATCCCTGCTCTCATATTCTAAACCTGTAGAAATGAATACCAACATTGCATTTGCATTCTTCATAGCCAACTCAAGCTGGAGGTTAACCTTTATGACATCTTGTACAAGGACTCACAAGTCCCTTTGCATCTCTGCATTTTGACTTCTCTCCCCATCTAAATAATAGTCAGCCCACTTATTTCTTCCACCAAAGTGCATGACCATACACTCTCCAACATGGTATTTCATTTGTCACTTCTTTGCCTAATTCCCCTAAACTATCTAAATCTCTCTGCAGACTTTCTGTTTCCTCAACACTACCCGCTCCTCCACCTATCTTGGTATCATCAGCAAATTTAGCCACAAATCCATTAATGCTGTAGTCCAAATCATTGACATACATTGTAAAATGCAGCGGTCCCAACACCAAACCCTGTGGAATTCCACTGGTAACCGGAAGCCAGCCAGAATAGGATCCCTTTATTCCCACTCTCTGTTTTCTGCTGATCAGCCAATGCTCCACCCACGCTTGTAACATCCCTGTAATTCCACGGGCTCTTAACTTGCTAAGCAGCCTCATGTGTGGCACCTTGTCAAAGGTCTTCTGAAACTCCAAGTTCACCACATCTACTGCATCTCCTTTGTCTATCCTGCTTGTAATCTTGTCAGGCAAGATTTTCCTTTCAGGAAACCATGCTGATTTTGGCCTGTCTTGTCACGTGCCTCCAGGTATTCCGTAATCTCATCCCTAACAATCTATTCCAACAAATTCTCAACCACTGATGTCAGGCTATCAGGTCTATAGTTTCCTTTCTGCTGCCTCTCACCCTTATTAAATAGCAGAGTAACATTTGCAATTTTCCAGTCATGCAGTACAATGCCAGAAACTATTGATTCTTAAAAGATCATTGTTAATGCTTCTGCAATCTCTCCAGCTACTTCCTTCAGAACCCAAAGGTGCATTCCATCAGGTCCAGCAGATTTATTCACCCTCAGACCATTAAGCTTCCAGAGCACCTTCTCAGTCATAATGTTCACTGCACAAACTTCACTTCCCTGACACTCTTGAATGTCTGGTATACTGCAAACGTCTTCCATTGTGAAGACTGTTGCAAAATATGCATTCGGTTCCTCTGCCATCTCTGTATCTCTCATTACAATATCTCCAGTGTCATTTTGAATTGACTATGCCTACTCTCAACTCTCTTTTACCCTTTATATACTGAAAAAAATCTTTTAGTACCTTTTTTGATATTAGTCGCCAGCTTCCTTTCATAATTCATCTTTTCCTTCCAAATGACCTTCTTAGTTTCCTTCTGTAAGTTTTTAAAAGCTCCCCAATCCTCTATCTTCCCACTAGCTCTGGCTTCCTTGCATGCCCTCTCTTGTGCTTTCACTTTAGCTCTGACTTCACTTGTCAGCCACGGTAGAGTCCTACTTCCCTTTGAAAATTTCTTCTTATTTGGAATATATCTGTCTTGCACTTCCCTAATTTTTTGCAGAAACTCCAGCCATTACTGCTCTGCTGTCCTTCCTACAAATGTCCCTTTCCAGTCAAATTCAGCCACTTCCCCTCTCATGCCATTGTAATTTCCTTTATTCCACTGAAATACCAACACATTGGATTTTATTTTATCCCTCTCAAATTTCAATACAAACTTGATCATATTGTGATCACTTTTCCCTAACTTTCCTTAACCTTAAGCTCTCTTATCACCTCCAGATCATTGCACAACACCCAATCCAGCACAGCTGATCCCCTAGTGGGCTCAATGACAAGCTGTTCTAAAAAGCCATCCTTTAGACATTCTACAAATTCTCTCTCTTGAGGTCTAGTACTGACCTGGTTTTCCAATCCACTTTCATGTTAAAATCCCCAATGATTATCATGACATTGCCCTTCTGACACACCTTTTCTATCTCCTGCTTGGAGATATCATGTGGATTTGTTATCCACATCCTAGATGCTGTTTGGAGGCCTGTATACAACTGCCATTATGGTCCTTTTACCCTTGCCATTTCTTAACTCAACCTTAGAGACTCTACACCTTCCAACCCAATGTCATCCCTTTCCAGTGATTTAATATTATTTCTTATACACAGGGCCACACCACCCCTTCGGCCTAGTAATCTATCTTTCTGATACACCGTATATCCTTGGACGTTCAGGTCCCCGCAGCCATTCTTTAGCCAAGTTTCAGAGACGGCAACGACATCATATTTGCTAATCTGTAGCTGAATTTCAAGATCATCCATTTTATTCCTTATGCTGCATGCATTCAAATATAACACTTCCAGTCCAGTATTTGTTGCGTTCTGTTTTAACTGCACCACGCCTCTATTACCCTGTAACTCATGCCACTGGTTGTGATTAAGCCTCCATCTCCTGCCTGTTCTTTCTATCATCTCTGTCGCGCACTCTCTTTGATTTATTTCTGTTTTCCCCTTCCTCAATCCTATCACTCTAGTTCCCATCCCCCTGCCAAATTAGTTTAAACCCTCCCTAACAGCTCTATTAAATGTGCCCATTAGGATATTGGACCCCTTTGGATTCAGGTGTAACCTGTCCTTTTTGTACAGGTCATATCTCCCCCAGAAGAGGCCCCAGTGGTCCAGGAATCTGAAGCCCCCTCAGCCACATATTAATACACCCGATCATGCTGTTCTTGCTCTCGCTAGCATGTGGTACAGGCAGCAATCCTGAGATTACTACCCTCGAGGTCCCGCATTATTTCCACCTGTTCCTGCCCCAATGAACTCATGCCTGCATACATGAAATCCATTTTGCCCCCCATGGTTCAGTCCTTTACCACCCACATCAATGACACTTCATTCTCTCTTGATCATTTCAATCAGTTTAAATTCCCTGGCCCAGATCACCTCATTTTCACTATGGATATCCTGTCTCTATACTCTTCAATTCCCCATCAGAAAATCTTTAATGCTCTCTCTAGACAACAGACCTCACCATTTCCCCTCCACCACCACCCTCCTTCATATGGTGTAACTGGTTCTCACCCACAGCAATTACTTTTTCAGCTCTTCCCACTTTCACCAAACTCAAGGTGTAACCATGGGCACTGACATGGGTCCCAGCTCTCCCTGCTTTCTTGCCAGCTGCATGGAAAAGTCCATATTCCAACCCTGCACTAACAACACTCCCCAACTCATTCTGCGCTACATTGATGATTGAATTAATACTGCTTCCTGCATCCAGGTTGAGCTGAACATTTACATTAACTTTGCCTTTAACTTTGACACTGTCCTCAAATTTACTTTGTCTGCCTCTGACAAATCTGTCCTTTTTCTTAATCTCTCTGTCTCCATCTCTGGAGATAGACTATCAACTGCTATCTCTTATAGACCTCCTGACTCTCACGGCTATCTTGACTGTATCTCTTCTCACCCAATCTCTTGTAAAAATACTGTTAATTTTTCTCAGTCCTCCAAATCAGGAAGAGTCTTACCATTCCAGAACATCTGAGATGACTTCCTTCTTGAAAAAAGGGTTTGCTCTTCCTCTGCCATTGATACAGCCCTCACCCACATCTCCTCCATTTTCTGGACATCTGTCCTCACCCTATGTTCCTGAAGCCATAACAGGGGGAGGGCTCATCTTGTCCTTACCAACTACCTTATGAGCCTCCTTATTTAGTACATCATTCTCTGTAACTTTCATAATCTACAATGGGATTTTTCCTCTGAGTGTATCATTTGCACCTTCCCACTCTCCAAAGGGATCACTCTCTACGTGATTCCCTTGTCCACTCATCCATTCCCACTGATCTCCTTTATGGAACTTACCCTGCAAGCAGGACATGTGGTACACTGACTCCTATATATCCTCTGTTACCAATGTTTAAGACACCAAACAGTCCTTCCAGATGAAGTGGGACTTCACCCATGAGTCTGTTGGTGCTCCTGGTGTGGCCTCGTCTACATTGCAAGAGCTAATGTACTTCAGGGGACTTGCACTCTGTCCACCACAAAAGGCAGGATATTCTGGTGGTCACACATTTCAGTTTGACTTCCCATCCCCATTCTTGCACGATGTGGCTACACTCTGGTTGGAGGAGCAACACCTCATATTCCATCTGGTAGCTTCCACTCTGATGGCATGAACATCAGTTTCTCAAACCTCCAGTAATTTTTTCCACTTCCCTCTTCTCTCTTTTACCATTCCCCATTCTGGTTCTCCTTTTATCCCTTCATTTCTCCTCACCTACCCATCCCCTCTCTCTGGTGCATTTCCAACTTCCCTTTCTCCCATTGTCTACTCTCCTCTCCTATCAGATTCCTTCTTCTTCTTCAGTGTTTTACCTCTTCCACCTATCACCTGACAGCTTTTTACTTCATTACCCTCCTCCACCACCCACCCACCTTCCTCCTCACCTAGTTTTACCTATCACCTTCCTCCTTCATTTGCAGTCCTGACGAAATGTTTGAAGATGTCGACTGTTTATTCTTCTTCATAGTTGCTGCCTAGCCTACTGAGCTCCTCCAACATTTTGTGTGTATTGCACAGGAGTCTGAAGACCCACTGTCAATAATTCAAAACAGCTTCTTTCCCTCTGCTGCTATATTTATGAACGATCCATGAACACTATCTCATTCTTTTTTTCGCATTATTTGTTTGTTCTGTAATTTTTATCAATTTTATGTCTTTGCTGTAAAACAACAGAAGTTAAGTATATAAAATATGATAATTAACCAGATTCAGATTGAGAGATCAAGATCTTTATCATCCAAGATGTCCATTTGAGAAGCTTATAATAGTGAAATGAAAACTCCTTGAGCCCGGTGGTACATGTTCTCAAGTTTTTTTTATATCTTCTACCTGCTGAGAGGGAGGAAAAAGGAGAATAAATGGGGTGGGAGGGTTCATTCATTATGTTGTTAATTAAGAATACTTCCTCTTGTACAAAGTTTCTCTACTGCTGTTAGATTTTTGTTACATTATTAATAAGGCTAAAGGTGTAAGAGTCATGGTGACATAGATTGAGAGATCAAGAGTTCATCTTTATTGTATGAGAGGCCCTTTCAAGAGTCTTATCACAGTGGGATACAAGCTGTCCTTCAGCTTCTATTGAAGCTTTCAGTTTTAACCAATAAAACCATATAAAAACTTGCTTTGAGAAATCATTTTTACTTCCACTGATAGAACATCAGCAATAAATCCCAACCGTGTCAACTAATGTTTTCATTCATTAAGATTGAGGCCTGTGACTTCTAAAATGTTCATAAGCACCATTGACCATTGGACATTTGTCGGTGGGATGCACTGAATGTTGTTTTACCATCCTTCAAGACCTCACTAAATGGGGCATTGCTACAATCGGGGAGGAGGTACAGGAGCCTAAAGACCAATATTCAATAATTCAGGAATAGATTCTTCCTCTCTGCTATCATATTTCTGAATAATCTATGAACAAATTTCAAAGTGTATTTATTATCTAAGTATCTATATCATATACAAACTAAAGATTTATCATCTTGCAGGCAGCCCACAAAACACAACAGAATTCACAAAAAAACACACCACAAAGACCGTCATGCATGCAATGTGTGAAAAAGTAAGAACAAATTGTGCAAACAATTAAAAAAAGAGCAAACAAACAATCCACAGAATATGAACTGCAGAATCCCCAAAAATAAGTTCACAGCTGCGTAGCCTATTCAGTGCAGCCGATCCAGGAGCCTGATGTCTGCAGGGCACAGTCACACAGCCAGTTCAGTGCTGTAGATGATCTGGGAGCTCGATGTCTGAAGCCACAGTCATGGAGCCATTTCAGCACTAATGTAAGTGCCAATGGCTGCAGACCACAGCTGCTGAGTGAGTTCAGCACTGAGGTGAGCAGAGCCTCCCAGAGTAATGAGGTGAACACTGGTTTGTCATCCACCGTTGGCCTTAATCTTTTTAATCTGGCTCAGCGATTTATTTGGCCAAACTTTATTTGTTTTCTGCTTTCGGGCCCGTGCTCCGCCGCTTCAGTCTGGCCCCAAGTCCGCTCCAGCAATGGCCGTTGCAGCCAAGCCTGCATTCTCAAGAGTTTAGTTCACCAAATATTTCAGGATACCTCAAAAACGCTAGGTTGTACAGACAGTTCAAAAGCACACCTCCTAGCAAAAATTATAGATTTGCAATGATGATTGTTGTCCCAAGAAAGTACTATATTTAGAAGAATTGGTAGTCGTTTTGTTTGCTGCCTGAAAGCTTTGCTGTGTCTCACCAGCTCCATCTTTGCAGATAAAAGCACTGCCTTGTTATTCCTTTTTATCAAACAATTTTTAAAATATTTTGTTATTTATATCAATTTTATGTCTTTGATTGTACTGCTACCGCAAAACAACAAATTTCATGTCTTAGGATAACGCCAATAAACCTGACTCTGATAATAAAAAATTGATAATCAGTCTTAATATGCCCACGAATGGAGTTATTACTGATTCCAACTACTTTGCACTTGTTGGCCACCAGACATTGGCATGACCTTTGAACAAGATTGGGCATTGGCTCCAATTACACTGCCTAAAAGCTTCACTTGACTAATATGGTTCAGAAGTGCAGAAGAAAAGTGGAAAGGAACTTTGGAGTGGTTTGTCCACAAAATCCTGAAGGTAACAGAATGGGTGTATAAAGTGATTGAGAAGACACTGAGATGCTTGCTTAAACAGGCCATGAAATAGAGCACAAGAACAGGAGGAGAATATGCTCCGTTTTTCCATGGCTTGGGCAGGATGTACCTCGATCACATTGGTACAATAGCAAAGAGTAACCAGAATCACATGAAGCATCAACTGCAGCGTCTTTCAAAAATGAGACTTCAACCATGGAGCACATTCAGTGCTGAGGGCATTAAAGCTCAAACTGCAAAAAAGGGGTCCCGGAGCCATGAACTGCTCCAGAGCAATCTAACCTGCACTTCCTTCCGCAGCATTGAGAGGGAAACTGGTCAAACACAAGCTGATGATGCTGAGCACCTACTGGCCTTCTGCGTCCATTCTCGTCAATTTCAATGTCGCTTGATGCTTTAATCAGCAAGGAGATCATTGGTTCACGTTTCACCATTAGGAAATGATGGTGGACACTCGGCTCTCAACATTGCTGAATTTCCCAGAAGATGTCAAAAGCACCAGATTGCTCAGTTGGTCCAAAAATACATCATCAAAATGGAAATCTCAGAACAACATCGTCAGCGCTGAGGTCTCAGTCATAATGGTTGGGTACACCATCCTCACATTGGACACCAAATTCCTGACGCAGATAATCTGTTCCAATCTGTTCTGTTATGGGAAGACACTTCCCCTGATTTAAAAAAAAAATATTCAAAACTTCCTCAAGAAGTGAGCATTCTCACTGGCTCCTGAGAACCTCTGTCCATTGATCCATTGATCGCCCAAAGACAAGTTCATGATGGTTTTGCAAACCTTGAGGTCATGCATTAAGAACACCTAATATAAGCAGTGGAAGGAGCAAGTCACCTCACAAACTAGGCCTATTGGATCACTTCTTCTCCATCCTTAGAAGAATTCTGTGTTTTCCACATCAACTTCAACCCCCTGAGAACCCACCCAGCCAGAGCTGAGATGAATCGCCCTTGTTCCCAAGGCTGAAGGAGAAGACAAAGTTGATGGCTGAGCAATGATACCTTTGGGGACTGACCCAAGGATGGGGGGGGGGGGGGGGGTGGGGATTCATCTAACAGAGTAACGCATTTCAACCAGTGAGCACAGACCTACTGGATGAGTGGCAGCACAACTTGTAAAAGTTGAATGAAAGGGAGTAGATGCAGGCTAGGTGCTTAAAAGGCATCCTGTCTGGATGCATCACAACTTGGTATGGCAACAGAAATAAGCTCTCCCCCCCACCTCCCATGGACTCTGTCTTTATTTCTGAATGCCTCAGTAAAGTAGTCTACATAAGCAAAGACCCCTCCCGACCTGGACATTCTCTCAGGCAGAAAATACAAAATCCTGAAAGCAGGCAGCACCAGGCTTAAGATCAGCTTTTAAACCACTATGAACAGTCCCCTTGTTCAATAAGATGGGCTCTTGAACTCATAATCTACCCCATTGTGGCCTTGCACCTTATTGCTCTTATTATATTGAGGGATAACAACAACGATAATAATGATCTTATATTGAGGGATAGTGCAGAGCACACCAGCACGCTAGCCTTGCAGGATATTCAACTGAACATTATCGACAACACTGCCTCTACAGTATGTGAACTCCTCCCATGTAGGGGTGGCTAACTGAGTGACACAGGAATAACCTATTAACTACCACTACAATTGTCTGCCTGCACTGCATTCTCTCTGAAAATGAAATACTTTATTCTGCATTCTGTTATTGTCTTCAATTGTATTATCGCGACGCATTGTTGTAATGAAATTATCTGTATGGATTGAATACAAAGCCAAGTTTTTCACTGTACTTTTGCAATAATAACCCAATTTACTAAGTTAATATAGATAGAGAACAAGTTAAGGGAGAGTAGGAGAGGCAAAGATGGGGGTATAAAAGTGTCATTTCCAGAACATTACAGTTACTGCATATTGAAGCCCTTCATGCATGTTCCTTAACTACAATAATGACTTAATGCTAGCAGCTGATTGTTGGTGTTGTAGCGTGTTTTATGTTTGATCAGTAAAACCAATGTTAGCAGTCACGGCTCTCTGAAGCATTTAGCATCGATATGGAGTATTGATTAAATTGGATTTTAGTGAGCTCGGTTTAAAAATCACAGCCTTGGGATACATGGATAAAATGAATGGCTCATCATCCAACTAACATCGCTGCGAGTCATATTTAAGACTGATACAAGAGGGCATTCTGCAGCCTTGAGATAAGTTTGTTTGAATAGAAATGTACATAATTATGCAGGCATGCACATGGGGAAAATGAGCTGCCTGAATGACTATATATTGTACACGTTGAATTTGCTTAACAGAAGGGCTGGATGAATATTTACACAGCTGGCTTCCATTTATATTGGATTTAGAAGCATTTGTTCTATATAATTCACAAAATGTTTTGTTTGTTGACTAAAACTGCATTGAAATATGTCACAAACAGCCTGGATTGTCCCGACTCAGAAGAAACACTATGCATACAATTGAACAAAATACCAAAGACAAGACTTGTGGGAGACTCGTTTGAAAGTCAGTGGGAGTGGCATTCTCTAGTGCATTTTAATTTGGGATTACTTGGAGTGATATTAAGGGGAATAGTTTGTATCCATTTCTCCACCTTTCTCCGTCTCCTGGAGAGCTTTAGCATCTTCAAGAGTAGGGATTGTTTTAATGAATAATTCACAGCAATTAATAGCAAGTTCCTAAAATCAGCTCTCTGAAAGAACCCATTCAGCCTACTAAATCCACGTCAGCTCGGGGGGGGGGGGGGGGGAAGAAAAATCATTAGCATTATTCAAGTCAATTCAAATTGAGTATGGTGAAGAAGAGGTTCAATGAAAAACTTGCATGCAGTGGTATCACAGGCATGTAGTTCATTCTCTCCTTTACCCCATCAACTTTCCTTTGATTCTTTTTGCAACTCACCTACACTAGGGATAATTTACAGCAGCCAACTAACCCACCCACATCACCCATGTGTTAACAGAGAATAAACACAAGAGAAATTAGGTTAGGGGAGGTTGAAGGGGAACGTGAGGAGAAGCTTCTTCACTCAGGGGGTTGTGAGAGTCTGGAATGAACTGCCAGCACAATGTTGGTCCATGAGAGCTCAATTTCAAAATTTAAGAGAAGTTTGAATAGGTACATGGATAGTAGGGGCATGGCGGGCTATGGTCCCGGTGCAGGAGTAGGCATTTTAAAAGGGTCCAGCATTGACTACATTGGTCGAAGGAAGAAGTACATTGTGCTGTATTGGAAGAAGTATATTGTGCTGTACTTCTCTATGTCTCTATGACTCTAGAAAAAGATTCTGCAGATCCTGAAAAGCTTGGACAACACACACAAAATGCTGGAGTAACGTAGCAAGTCAGGCAGCCTCTATAGAGCTGAATAAACAGTCAATATTTTGGGCTGAGACCCTTCATCAGGACTAGAAAGGAAGGGAGCAGAAGCCAGAATAAGGTGGTGGGGAAGTGGTGGAGTACAAGTTGCCCGGTGGCAGGTGAATACAGGTGAGGAGGAATGTTGGGAGGGTTGAAGTAAGAATCTGGGAGGTGAAAGGTGTCAGAGGTGAAGTGCTAATGAAGGAATCTGATTGGAGAGGGCAGCGGACCATGGAAGAGTAGGGAGGTGATGGGCAAGTGAAGAGAAGAGAAGGGGTGAAAGAAGAACCAGAATGGGGAATGGAAAAGAGAGTGAAGGAAGAAAAGGGATAAACTACCAGAAGTTAGAGAGATCGATGAAAAGAGAAAGTATACAAAGTGCACGCAGATAGCACCTGAATTTAGGATCGAACCTAATTCGATCAAGCGATGGAATAGTAGCATTAACTGCTGCAACAAATTATTCCACCACTGCTTAATGAAACTTGTGAAGGAATAAATTTCAGCCATGACACGAGGGATGTCTCAACATAGAACAGTCAAGGACAGGTTACTGGGCCTAAAATGTGTCGAACTAAAGAAACTAATGACACCTCATCCCTTTTGCCTGCACCTGCACCATATCACTCCATTCACGTGCCTATCTAGAACTCTTTGAAATGTCTCAGTTGTATCAACCTCCATTGCCACCTCTAGAAGTACACTCCAGACACCCACAACTTTGTGTAATCACCTGCCCCACACATCACCTTTGAGCAGTCTCCCTCTCATGTTAAATACATGTCCTGTCATATTAGGTATTTCCCCCAAACATTCCGACCAACAGGCCTATCTACACCTCTTGATTTTATGAACTTAGACAATAAGATATAGGAGCAGAATTAGGCCATTCAGCCCATCGACTTACTTTGCTTCTACCAGGTCTTCCCTCAGCCTCCAGCACTCGAGAGAAAACAATCCTAGTGTGTCTAACTTCTCCTAATAGCACACATTAAATGTGCAATGTACTTTTGCACATTAATTGTTTGTCAGTCTTTGTATGTAGCTTTTCATTGATTTTATTGTACTTCTTGGTTCTACTCTCAATGCCTGCGAGAAAATTAATCTCAGGGTAGTATATGCTGATGTATGAGTACTTTGATAATAAATTTACTTTAAACTTTGATGTCTTTAATCGAGGCAGAATCCTGCCAAAACTCTTCTGCACTCTCACTATTGACTCCATATTCCCTCTTGTAATGGTGTGAACAGAACTCTCCACTATTCTTGTCCAAAATATTTCTGGAAGGTTTTAGAAGATGTCCCAGATGGTAGGTAGGGTTTCAATTTAACATCTGTAGTAAATTGTGGATGTAGCATGCTGTTGAAAGGGGATTGGTTTCTACTGTACTTCAAATGACATTTCTACTGCTGCTTGTTGTAAAACTAAATTCTTTTTATTTTGTTGTGGATTGAGTCTTGGATTTTATTCTTTAGAGTGCAATAAATGTTCAGTATGTGCCAAATCATTTCAAAAATATCATCTCATCCAGGAAAAACAGTGCTGGCCAGTTACAAACATTTACTTGAGAGGATAAAGATAAAGAGAAAGAAGTTAGTTCGATGAAAATTGATTCATCCCGTGTTCCGGCATTGAAGATACAGTAAAGGCCCAGTTACACTGGAGAACTTACTTTTGTTCTTGCAAAATGAGTGAGTGATACATCTGCACAAGGAGTGAAAACTTTTTGTAATGCTTCAAAATTGTGTTAAAAGTGCTCCAAAATCAGGAGATTGCTGGCTAGCATGACTCGAAGGGCTGGAAGGGTCTAGTCCACACTGTATCTTAATAAACAAACAAATACATAAATAAATGTTGTAATGCATACAATGGAGCCGGGTCACTGCATTATAACTGCACCACCTCAGCACAGCTATAATGATTGATTTATTTATTAGTTTGTGTGTTTGCTTACTTATTCATTCATTCATTCATTCATTTAATTATCTAGCCATTTATTTTCTTCTTTAGAGATGCAGAGTAGAACAGGCTCTTCCGGCCCAACCAGCCACACTGTCTAGCAACCCTCCTATTTAACCCTAGCCTAATCATAGTCCAATTTACAATGGCCAACTAATCTACTAACCAGTACATTGCTGGACAGTGGGAGGAAATCAGAGCACCAGGTGGAAACCCACACAGTCATGGAGAAAATGTACAGACAGCGGCAGGAATCGAACTCTTGTTGCTGGCAATGTACATCATTATGCTAATGACTATGCTACTGTGCCATCCCTGATATTGAGAGTTTGAGAGCACTGAAGTTAAACCCCATCTGGTACAAGTATCTACAAGTTCTCTTATTGTAGAGAGATAATATTGTATCAACATACACAGAGTACTACTTTATTTCACCAGTTTTGTCTGTTCCAGAAGGGGTCTAACTGTCAATAATCACAACTTCAAGTGGCGGTCCCTCTCTCACCAAGGAGGGGATACTTCCAGCAAACAAAACAGTCTGAACACAGTTTCTTTTTCAATGAAACATGTTTAATTCTGACATGTAATTCTTAGCAGAGGTTTATCACTTACAAAGGATTTCCAATCACAAATACAATTCCTTCAAACTAGAAAAAATACACCAAAAAGACTGAATTTTGAAAACTTGCAGACGTGGTGGGCCAGTGGGCCTGTTTCTGTGCTGTATCTCTTCCAAAACAGTAACAAAAGGATTAGCTCTAAGACTCTTTGAGTCTGCTGCTGATGTAACTCTCTAAGACGTGAGGCGAGATATTGGCTCTTATTGACTGGAAAAAAGAACAAGCAGCAATTGACCACCATGCTACATCCGGGAGACTGAGGGTTGGGCCCAGGCCTCAATCGCCTTTATACCGGGGTCAGTGGGAGGAGCCACAGGAGCAGTCAGCGGGGGGGGGGGGCGTGTCCAGACAGGTATATGTAGTTCACCACAGCTGCACCATTCAAAAGAATTGAACTCCACCTTTTTATTTGGCCCCCATTCACCCTACAGCCAAAAATACTCAATGACTCTACTGCAAAGTCCTTTAATGAGACACAGTACACAGAAAGAAGATATTCTCCTCATCATCATATGCTCTGGGACTGTGCTGAATAATTCTAGATTCTGTCAGAAGGGGAAACATTACCACAGAAGTTTAAAGATCAGTGCAGTCACTTTGTGTCCTTCCAGAGTCTCACCTGTGAGGTGACCACAACAATAGCACAATACTCCATGAGACTTGCTCTGGAGACTTGGGCAAGTCAGAGTTGAGTTTATTGTCATACGTGCATGGATGAACACACAGGTGCAATAAAAACATACAGCAGCATCACAGGCACATAAAGCCATATAAACAGCATTCTCAAAAAGAAACATAAATTAAACATTAAACAAAGTTTTTACAAGAATGAACTCAATTAGAACAAAAAATATCCACTTTAGTGCAAAAGTGATCCAAGTGTTCATAGTGTTGCTCTACTTCGTAGCCTTGTAAATCAGAGTCAAAATCAAAGTTGGGTGTCACTGTAACGTAGCAGTTAGTGCGATGCTATTACAGCTTGGGATGTTCTGGAGCCCAGAGCTCAAAAACCGCACCATCTGTACGTCCTCCCTGTGGAATGTGTGTTTCTCCCCCAGGTGCTACAGTTTCCTCCCACAGTCTAAAGACATACCAAGTATGTTAATTGGCCATTGTGAATTGTCCCGTGAATAGGTTAGGGTTAGTCGGGGTTTGCTGGGGTGACATGACACGAAGGGCCAGAGGGGTCTACTCTGTGTGGTACTGCTAAACAAAATAAATTTATTGCCATATGTTTTGTAGCCTGGGGAAAACTACATACGCAGGACAACAAATGCTTTTTCTCGTCTTAAATTCCTTTATCTGTTTTAGATGATTTATTGCAGAAAGAGGGTATCAAAATAAAAACGCCAAAATAAATCTTATAAAACAGTTCCAGTCATTGCAATCTCAGCTGAACTTCAGACTGTGCCCGTGTTACGTATGCAGTAGGAAAATAACTACCAATATGGTAATGGCAATAATTTGGTACGTACGTGCTCAACTTCCAAACACGTATAGGCTAGACCTTGAAATCAGTTCTCCTTGCTCATGCTAGTAGGCCAATTAAGGAACTTCGCAATCACGATATCCAGCGCTGATCCATTTACTTGCGAAAATCCTTCCTCACCAAACCTGGGGAAAGCATTTGAACATCATCCTTTCTAGAACCTGGCAACTCTTTGCTCTACTCCACCCATGCAAAACAACATCACCATTTTCTCTTAAAGGCACAGGCAGCTATTTTAGCATTACCAAGGTGAATACGTAAGTGCACTTCAACAGTAAAAAAATGGTATTCAACGGTCACCTGGTTACATATGCACATGTTCATGTGTGCTCAGCTGTGATCAAGAACTTGCAGTAGCATCACAGGCACACGGCGTTAGAGATACAACATTCACAAGAAAAAAATGTAACGTAGCTTGTACAAAATTATACAAGAAGCAAGACGATTGGAACAAACAAAAAGTAAACAAAGTCTTGTTGTACAAAGTGTTTGAAGTGGTCATAGCGTTGCTGTGCTGAGGTAGTCACTGGGGTTGTGCAGGTTGGTTCAAGAAGCAATTAGCCATCCAGACTTTGATGATGGATGTTGGCTTCCTGAGGTAGAGCGTCCTATAAACATTGCGGATGGTGGGGAGGGATGCCCCTGTGATCTATTGAACAGAATTCACTGCTCTCTCCAGCTCCTTATGTTTCCTGCATATTCAGGTTGCTGTAGCAGACCATAATGCAGCCATTCTGGATGCTTTCAACAGTTGGTGCTTCAGGCCTGGAGCCAGAATCTATTGCAGAGAAGAGGGAGAGCTACTTGCCGAGACTCTTCTGACCTTATAGTTACTTCTCATCAGATCAGAGAGTGTAAACAGACAATAAAAATTGTAAGGTTTGGGCTGAAGCATGTTCCTTGATTGCAATAATGACTGCAAATGATTTAATGCTTTGTGCTGATGACACAGCTCCTATTTGATTTATAAAACTGCTGCTTTTAAAAGATTAGAAAATGTCAGAAGGACAATAGCGATTGATGGACAGTAGTATCAAGCAATAGAGAGCAAAACAAAAGGTTGGTTGATAGGAAATCAAAGAAAGCAGGTCTCATAGACAGTACGCTTGTTCCACTGTGATTAGGTTCATCAATCATTATTGGTGAAGCTAGTTAAAGTTGCAAGATGCATCATGTTAGGAAGTTTTTCTCATCATCACAGTTTTAAGGCTTTGATGCCTCAAGACACACATTGCAAAGAGAGAGCAGCACGGCGATTAGGGTTCAATTCCCTCCACTGCCAATAAGGAGTGTGCATATTCTCCGCGTGGCGGTGGTGGGTTTCCTCCGGGTGCCCCGGTTTCCTCCAACGTCCCAAAGTCGTAGGGTTAGGGTTAGTAAGCTGTGTCTATGCTGTGTTGGCGTCAGAGGCCTGGGGTGACACTTGCAGGCTGCCCCCAGCAAAATCCTCGGACTCTGTTGTAATTGTTGCCAACGGCACATTTCGCTGAATGTTTCCATACTTCAATGTGCATGTTACAAATAAAGCCAAAGCTTAAAATCAGCATGTAATTTACATTTGTAATATTCATACTTCTCACTGTTATATCTTTGAAGACATTCAACTTATTAAATCATGCCCTCCTACAAGTGAAATATGCAATTAATACTTTATATTCCACAACATTATCAATGTGATGCCTCAAGAAGCTATTTTCCATCATTAAGGACCCTCACCATCCAGGACATAGCCTCTTCTCATTCTTCCTATCAAGGAGGAGGTACAAGAGCCTGAAGACACACACACTAAACATTTTAGGAACAGCTTCTTCCCCTCCCCCATCAGATTTTTTAACAAATCACGAACCCACGAACAATACCTCACGTTTTGCACTACTTCCATATTTTTCTCATTCTAATTGTAAATTAGTGATTTTTTTTATGTATTGCACTGCACTGCTTCCACAGAAGAACAGCTTCCATGACATACGTCAGTGATAATAAACCCGATTCTGATTCTATAAGGCTGATATTATGTGAAGTTGCAAGCTGAGCTGTTCTGCCAATGGGTCCTTGTTGGTTTTAATACCAATCATGCCTCACTCTGCCTCTTCTGTTTAAATCAATTTGAATATCATTCCAGTCCTTTCACTTTCCTCTGCTTCCCCTATTTTTCCCCAAACACATCCATATTTTTACCTCAGTTATCCCCCATTCCAGTAGTTTCACATCCTTTCATTACCTAGTAAGAATGCTTCTCCTGGATTCTCTAAATGTCCCAGTAACTACTGGAAGTATATCGGTATATTGGTGAGCCTCGACGTAGATTGACAGACCGCTTTGCCGAGTACCTACCACCATCTCGACCAAAGGTCAGCCAGAAAAAGCAGGATCTCCCAGTGGCCGTCCATTTTAATTCTACTTCCCATTCGCATTCCAACATGTCAGTTCATGGCCTCATCTACTGCTACAATGAGACCACACTCAGGTTAGAGGAGCAAAACTTTATATCCTGTCTGGGTAACCTCCAACCTGATAGTATGAACAAGGATTTCTCGAACTTCTGGTAGTTTTCCCCTCCTCCTTCCCACTCTCACCTTATCTCTTTACCTGCTGATCACCTCCTCCTCCTTCCCTTTCTTCCATGGCCTTCTGTCCTCTCCTCTCAGATTCCCCTTGAACTTCTTCCTCCCCTCCCCCCACCTTCTTCTCCCCCCCCCCCCACCTTCTTCCTCCTCTCCCCACACCTTCTTACCTGGTTTTTCATCTTTTTTCCAGTCCCAATGAAGGATCTCAGCCCGAATCGTCAACTGTTTATTACTTTCCATGAGCTTGACCTGCTGAGTTCTTCCAGCATTTTGTGTTTATGTTGCAATGTGTAAAAGCCTTAGGCTACATCCACACTAGACCGGATAATTTTGAAAAATGCCGGTTTCGCGTAAAAACGATAGGCGTCCACACTAGGCGTTTTAAAAAATATCTCTGTCCACAATGAAATGGAGATTTCAGCGAATATCCTCCTACTGCGCATGTGCAGGACACATCTACTGAAAACAAGTGACATGTTTGATGTCGAATCTCGCTGTGAAAGATGGTGCATGTTTGTTAAGTTCCAGACTAGAAAACTTAAATGATGAGCAGCTCTTGGCTCTCGCGCAGGAGGACTCAAAAGTAAAAAAAAACAAATACTGGAGCGTATGGAGGCAACCGACAGGGAGTTCACGGATAGTATGACCCGACTGACGACGAACATTGAAAAACTGACTAACTCTGTTGCATTAATAAAGCACCTTGTTAAATGTATAAAATATGTCTGCATCAGTATTATCTTGTATTTCCATACAACGTTACATTAGGCTGTTACACTAGGTTGTTACATATCTATTGTCAGAGAAGTACTTGCAAAAATAAGTAAACCACCTTCATACAAGCAAGGACAGAAAATAGGACAAAGTGAGTGTACAGTACTTATTTATTCAGTAAGTTATGGGTCAACGTATTTGGTGAGTACATTTCTAACTCTTCTGGCTTCAGTCTCGCTGTCATTTGTTCTGAAATTGTTAGGTTGCGTTCAAGAAAACAATGAAATGGTGCACTGCCGTCTGATGGCGTTTTCAGATTTCTCCGGTTACCCCATCCACACTGATCTGCCCAAGCGGTGTTTTCAAAAATTACACACCCTGGAGAGCGTTTCTGAAAAGGTCTGGTTTCGGGGGATGAAAATGCTGTTTTAGTGTGGGTGGAGGGTAAAAACAAAGAGAAAAAGCCTCGTTCACGGATTTATCCGGTGTAGTGTGGACGTAACCATAGGTTTTAGGACCAGAGATGTAATGCACAATGACAGAATGACTCAATAAAACATCAAAGCCAGTTTACAAATGATCATCTAACATTGAACAGACTAAAACATTAACTTATATTAAATAGTCAAAGTTACTGTAAACGGTCCCTGGGAATCTGATAAAACTCTGTTAGCATAATTGACTCCTCCATGTTTAAAGATTTAACAATGTAACTCATTATAATATTAATCCTGTATCTAAATGCAAATGATGATGCATAGATAGCATCAATCAGTTAGACCGTGAGTGTATTTGTGAGTATAAATTTCACAGGAAATAAGTACATGTATCAATTATTCAGAAGAAGTTGTGTGGATATAAGTAGGTGGGAAATAAATATAGTCCTGCATTTTAATGGTTCAGTAGTCAAGTTAATGTCAGAAAAGTCATACAGCGTATAACCTGAAATCTTTACTCTTCACAGGCATCCACAAAACAGAAGAAACCCCCCAAAGGATGAATGACAGAAAGCGTTAGAACCACAAAGACTTGCCCCCACCTCCCATGTCCAAGCAGCACCAGTTTACAAAGCTCCAAGGTTTTGTAACATGTAACAAGTTGTGTCTGAAATTTAGCCACTACGGCAATGCAGAAAATATAGCCCCCAATTTGTGCACACAATTAGATCCTTCAAACTGCAACCTAACCAGAGACTTCTTTATAAAAATATTCATTTTTTAAGGTTTGCAGATCTCATGTCAAGAGTAGTATTTATTGTCTGTCCCTAATTGATTTTGAAAAGGTGGTAGTGAACTTCTGTAAGATGTTCCCACAATGCTCATGGTGGGAGAGTTTCAGCACTTGGAACAAGCGTTGATGAGGGAATGCGGTAGATATTTAATTGCAATGTAAGATATTGAACAAGTTGTGGAGGAGCCTGTAGATGGTGATGTTCCTCTGCATTTCCTGCCATGTCCCTCTTGGTTGCCAAGGTTGCGTGTTTTCCAGTTTTTCTACTGTAGGCCATGAAAATATTTGCAGTTATTTGCTTGGATTTTACACTCAATAACTATTTTCTGCGAGTGATGGAGGGGATGAATATTTTGGATGATGGCTTCAATGCTAAAGAATCCAGCTGTTTTGTCCTGGGTGCCGCTAACATTCTTAAGGAGTACTAAAGATGACACTGTCCAAGCTAACGGAATATATTCTTTTACATTCCTGACTTTATACATTCAACACTGAGGCAGTATTTAATTGCCCATCCCTAGTTGTCCTTGAAGAGCTGGTGATGAGCTTCCTTCTTTGGGAGAGCAGCCCCTGAGGTACAGGATACACCCACCGTGCTGTTAGGAAGGAAGTTCCAGGATTCTGACCTAGTGACAGTGAAGGAATGGCAAGTTAGCTCCAAGGCAAGATGAGCTGTGGTTCGGGGGCCAGCTGCCAGGGTGGGCAGTCTTCCCAAGACTTTACTGCTCTTGTGCCTTGTTAATGATGGAAGGACTTCGGGTGTTTAGAGCCCCGTTATTCACTTTAAGCTGCACAGACTGATTAGTCTTGTGGACATGATATTTATTAGGCTGGTCATTTGATCAAAGTTTCAGAGTTTCTGATCAATGGTAATCCCTGGGATGTTAATGGTGCGAAACTGGTAATGGTTATGCTATTGAAAGGCGAGGATAGGTAGTTAGACTCCCTCTTGTTGGAGATGATTATTGCTTTGTGCCTTTGTCTTACTTTCCAGTCCATGTTTATGTTGATAAGACAAAGAAACTATTTTTTCTTCTTGAGAAAACTCTAAAATCTAAAGGTTTTACTGTTATATTAATTGATATGTGCTAATTGTCTGTTGTTGTCATATGTATCAATATACAGTGAAAAGCTTCATTTTGCAAGCTGCCTATACAGAACATTTCAAAATATAAGTACATTGAGATAGTATAAAAGCAAAAGCAATAGCAGAATGCAGAATGTAGTGTTAGAATTACATAGACAGGGCAGTGCAAGAAGAGCGTCATGATGCTGCGTTCAATTGTGAGATCAAAAATATTAAAGTCCTGCTGGATACAGGAGGGGGTGCTCCATTTCCTGAGGAGCTATGTTGTGCAATTATCAGGGAACATCCCCACTGATAGCAGGAAGGTTACTGAAGATCGTTAGGCATCGGGCATTCTCTGGAGAAGCTCCTGCACTTATGTCCTGGGGCTGGATGGTTGATCTCCAAGAACCACAAGAGTACAACCATCTGTTAGGTATCACACCAACCAACAGGCTGTAATCCCCCCCATTGTTACCCTGGGCTCTTTCTTGCCACACAGGGCCGGGTGCTGTCTGTATGTCAAGGGAAGTCACTCTCACCTCCTCTCCAGAGTTCAGCTGATTTGTCTTGGTAAAACCCAACAATGACCAGGTTATTGGTGAGATACTAATAGTAGAGGTAGAGAAACAAAGTGCAAGGGATACAATGAGATAGACTGAGACATCATGAAGAGTTCATCTTTAGCATACAAGAGGTCTGCTAATAGTGTTGACAGTGGGATGGGGGCTATCCTTGAACCTGGTGGTACAGTACACATTCTCAAACATTTGTCTTCCTGAAGATTGAGGGTCATCATTGTCATTGTGTGCAATGTTGTACAACATGGGGGATCATGGTCTTTGACAATGATTTTTCTAGCAAACTCTTCTACAGAAGAGGTTTGCCGTTGCCTTTTAGGAGTGAAGAATAAATATCAGTAAAAACATCAGAAATTACTTCCTTGTTATTCTTCCAAATTATTCTGCTGGAAAGCCTAACAGGGAAACACATACAAAATGCTGAAGGAAACCAGCAGGTCAACAAGCATATATGAAGGTGAGAAGAGATGAAAGGCCATAATAGGGGATAGAAGAAGAGGGAAGGGGGACGGACATAAAATATTAGAAGGAGTAATTAATGTTCATGCCATTAGGTTGGAGGATGATTGGAGAATGAGGTGTTGCTCCTCTACGCTGAGAGTGGCCATATTGTGGCAAGAGAGGAGGTCATGGAAAGGCATGTCAGAAAGGGGATAGGGATAGGAATTAAAATGGTTAACTGCCGGTAAATTCTACTTTTGGCAGATGGAGTGGAGGTGCTCGACAAAGTGGACTTCAGTTTACATCAGGTCTCGCCAATGTAGAGCTAGCTTCATTGGAATCTCTAGATACAATAGATTCACAGTTGAAGTGTTGCCACAGCTGGAAAGACTTTTTTGTTGCTGTGTGGAGGTAAGGGAGGAAGTGAATGGGCAGGTGCAGCATTCTGTTGATTGCATGGATAAGGAGATTAGTGGAAGGGGACTAATGAACAATGGAATCATGGTGGGAGCAAACCCTGCTGAAAGTGGAGACTGGGATGGGGTGGGGGGGGGAGTAAAGATGGATTTGGCAGTAGGGTCCTGTTGAAGATGGCTGACGTTGCAAAGAATGATGTGTTGGATGTGGAGGCTCATGGGATGGTGAATTACAAGAGGAACTCTATCCCTTTTAAGGTGGTGAGAAGATGGCATGACTGTGGATGCCTTGGAAATTGAGGAGATGTGGGAGATGTGGGTGAGGGTAAAATCAGTGGTGGAGGAAGAAGGAGGACATTGCAGATATTCTGGAATGGAAAGCCTCATCCTGAGAACAGAGCAGAGACAGAGGAAATGAGAAACAGGAATGGCATTTTACAGGAGACATGGTGGGAAGAGGTATGGTCAAGAAAGCCATGGGGATTGGTAGGGTTTTAATAGATGTCAGTAGACAGTTTGTCTCCAGAGATAGAGACAGAGAGAGGTGTCAGAAATGGACCAAGTGAATTTAAAGGCAGAGTGGAAATTGGAGGTGAAGTTGATGAAATTGACGAGCTCAGTATGAGTGCGGGAAGCTGCACCAATGCAGTTGTCAATGTAATGCAGGAAGAGTTAAGCATTACCAGGGAAGGCTTGGAACATAGACGTAGTCAATGAAAAAGCAAGCATAGCTGGGGACCATGCAGGTGCTAAAGGATACCCTTGAGTTTGGAGAAACTGGGAGAAGCAAAAGGAGAAATTGTTGAGGATGAGGACCAGTTGACAAGGGTGGTCGTGGAACTGAACTGTTTGGATCTTTTGTTGAGAAAGAAGCAGAGAGCTTTAACCATAACCATATAACCATATTACAATTTCAGCATGGAACAGGCCATCTCTGCCCTTCTAGTCCATGCCGAACGCTTACTCTCACCTAATCCCACCTACCTGCACTCAGCACATAACCCTCCATTCCTTTCCTGTCCATATACCTATCCAATATTTTTTTAAATGACAAAATTGAACCTGCCTCTACCACTTCTACTGGAAGCTTGTTCTACACAGCTACCACTCTCTGAGTAAAGAAGTTCCCCCTTGTGTTACCCCTAAATCTTTGCCCCTTAACTCTCAACTCATGTACTCTTCTTTGAATCTCCCCTACTCTCAATGGAAAAAGCCTATCCACGTCAACTCTATCTATCCCCCTCATAATTTTAAATACCTCAAATGAGCTTTAAGGCCTTCTAGATGTGGCATAGACTGTATAGAGAGTGTATAGGGTCTGGCCATCTGTGGTGAGAATGGGGCATTCTGGACCAGGGTTCTGAAAGTTGATGAGGAGATTGAGAGCATGTGAAGTTGAGAAGGGACCGAAACAAGGTGGGGTAGAATGGATTCAAGATGTGCGGACAAGAGTTCAGCAGGGCAAGAGCAGGCAGAGACAATGGGCCTACCTGGACAGTCCGGTTTGTGGATCTTGGGTAGGAGCTAGAAATGAGCAGAGCGGGGTAAGGGAACTATGAGTTCGATGACAGTGGATGCAAGTTCTCCAGAGTTGATGAGGTTAGTGAAGTGTCAAAGACAATTTTCTGATAGTCTGGAGGGGGTCTTTTTCAAGGGGTAAATAAGAAGATGTGTCTGAGAGTTGCTGCCTAGCCTCATCAAGGTAGCGGTCAGCCCACCACACTACCACAGCACCCCCTTCGTCTGCGGGTTTGATAGTAAGGTTGGGATTGATGCAGAGACAGTGAAGGGCAGTGCATTCAGAGAGGTAAGCTTCGAAGAGGAGAAAAGAAGGATGAAGTCAAGTCATTTGATAGCTTATTGGCAGTTAGTCATGAAAAGATCCACAGCAGGCAATAAAACTAGAGCAGGGCACCCAAGAAGAGGAGAAGATTTGGAGATAAGAAAAAGGGTCATTGGTGCGAAGATTGGACTCGGAGATGAAGGCAATGGAACTCACTGAAGTGGGCATGAATGGGGCAAAGGTAAGGACCTTGCTGAGGATCAACTGTTCTGCCTCACGAGGGGAATGTTGGAGGGAATGGTAAAAGCACAGCAAGGATTAAAGCTGGGATCAGAGTGGGGAGGAGTGTTGGTGGCATCAGAGGAGAGAGGAGGGTTGGGATGTTCAGGGAAGGCAGGGTGGGAAGAAGATGGAGGCTCTGAAGACCCAAAAGGTGATAGTGGAGCCTAAAAGAACCAGGGTTGGAGAGTAGTGGTGGGGGATGGGGAGCTGGAGGCTTAGTGACAGTAAGAAAGGTCAAATAGAGCCCCATTCCCCCCCCCCTTTATTTACTCATTTAAAGAATGTGATTATTGTGGACAACATCAAAATTTATTGCCAAATTTTTAATGTCCGAATGGAAGAGGCAGTTCAGGAGTCAACCATAATGGAGGTTATCGAGTCACAAATGGTCCAGACTGGGTGTAGATTGCAGATTTCCTTACTTAAGTGATTTTAATGAACAAAAAGTTTTCTCCCTCCCCACCTCCCAGCATGTTGCAGACTTGTGGTTAATATCAACTATGTAGATTTTCGATTTCAGATATTTTAAAGTTTGAGATTTATATAATAACTTGAATTAAATTTGATTGGACTCAAACATGTCTCTGGACCATTGATGCAGTCTCCAATTAGGATCATTGCTCTAGTGTCCAAGGTCCAGTCTCTAATGAAAATCATTGATCCAGTCTCCAATCAGGTTCATTGGTCCAATCCCCAAGGTCCAATCTCCAATCAGAATAATTGATCTAATCTCCAATTAGGATCATTGCTTTCATGTCCAAGATCCTGTCTCCAATCAAGATCATTGATTCAGTCTCCAAAGTCCAGTCGCCAATTAGGATCATTGATCCAGTTTCCAATAATACAGGCCTCCAAATGCTAGATGAATACTTCCCCATATCTATAAGAATCAGAATCAGGTTTATTATCACTGAAATATGCCATGAAATTTGTTGTTTTGTGGTAGCATGTCAGTATAATAGATTGAAAAAAATCTAAAAATACTATAAGAAATATATAAAAATGTAAATTGAATAAGAAGTGCAAAAAGAAAGCAAAAATAATGAGGATAGGGTGGTGAAGAAAGCATTTGGTATGCTGGCCTTTATAAATCAAAGTATTGAGTATAGGAGTTGGGATGTAATGTTAAAATTGTACAAGGCATTGGTAAGGCCGAATTTGGATTATTGTGTACAGTTCTGGTCACCGAATTATAGGAAAGATGTCAACAAAATAGAGAGAGTACAGAGGAGATTTACTAGAATGTTACCTGGGTTTCAGCACCTAAGTTACAGAGGAAGGTTGAACAAGTTAGGTCTTCATTCTTGGAGCGTATAAGGTTGAGGGGGGGACTTGATAGAGGTACTTAAAATTATGAGGGGGATAGATAGAGTTGACGTGGATAGGCTTTTTCCATTGAGAGTAGGGGAGATTCAAACAAGAGGACATGAGTTGAGAGTTAGGGGGCAAAAGTTTAGGGGTAACACGAGGAGGAATTTCTTTACTCAGAGAGTGGTAGCTGTGTGGAATGAGCTTCCAGTAGAAGTGGTAGAGGCAGGTTCGATATTGTCATTCAAAGTAAAATTGGATAGGTATATGGACAAAAAAGGAATGGAGGATTATGGGCTGAGTGCAGGTCAGTGGGACTAGATGAGAGTAAGCATTCGGCACGGACTAGAAGGGCCGAGATGGCCTGTTTCCGTGCTGTAATTGTTATATGGTTATATGAGATAGTGTTCATGAATTGATTCATTGTCCATTCAGCAATCTGATGGCAAAGCAGAAGAAACTGCTCCTAAGAAGTTCAGTGTGTGGCTTCAAGCTCCTGTGCCTCCTTTCTGATGGTATAGCAATGAGAAGAGAGCATGTCCTAGGTGATGGTGTCCAGAATTGATGGATGCCGCCTTTTCGAGGCATCGCCTTTTGAAGATATCCTCAATGCTGAGGAAGTTGATGCCATGATGGAGCTAGGTGAGTTTGCAACCTTCTGCAGCTCTTACTGATCCCACGTAGTGCCCCTTCACGCCAGATGGTGATGCAACCAGTTAGAACGCTCTCTATAGTGTATCTGTAGAAAGACTTTGCTTCTGCTGTGCACTTCACTTCATGGAAATATGGCTCACCTCTGCCATTTCCGATGCAGCAAAGCAGCTCAATGGCTTCACCATCTTCCACAAAGGCAGGACAGCTCAGTCTTTTGAAGGTAGAAGAGGTCGAGTATGGTTTATAATTAACTCATCGTGATGCACGGATTCTTTCTCAATCCTGCTCACCTGACCTGAAATTCTAGCGATCAAATGTTGTCCATTTTATCTGTCCAGGAAGCTTCCTGCCAAAACTGTGGTAGCAGTGTACATTCCACCTTAAGCCATCATCATCAGGCACCGGAAAGGCTGAGTTCCATGATAAGCCATCCCAAAACAGAGTACCTTTTGATGCCTTTCTTATCACTGCAGGAGATTTCAATCAGGCCACCTTGAAGAAGTCTCTCAGCAACAACCACCAGCATTTTACCTGTGGAACCAGAGAAGCCAACACATATGACCACTATAGTGCCACCATCAAGAACACTTACCGTGCCATTCCATGCCCACACTTTGGAAAGTCTGATCATGTTGCTGTACTTTTACTCCCAGCGTATAGATAGAGATTAAAGAGCATGGCACTGGTGGTGAGGGCAAAGATGGGTACAGTACTGTGCAAAAGTCTCAGGCACATATATATGCCACGGTTAGGGGGTGGCACATATTTTTTACAGTAGCTGGGATGCCTAAAGCGTTTGCACAGTACTGTGGTAATTTTATGTATGGCACTATACTGCTGCTGCAACAAAAGAATCAAATTTCATGACATATATGAGTGATGGTAAATCTAATTCTGATATGGGTCTCTATTGGGGACTGGGAGTGGGAAGGGGGTAGGGAGAGGGGAATCATGGTTGGGAGTAGGGGAAAGGAGAGGATAGGCAGTGGGAAGCACCAGAAGGACATTGGAATCAGATGACCTTGCCTGTTGTCTCAGGGCTGGGTCTGTCTGGACCTGCATCACCCCCCCCCAACCCTGGCCTATATACGAGGGGTGATTGATAAGTATGTGGCCTAAGGTAGAAGGGGTCAATTTTTGAAAACCTAGCTCTTCTATTTTTCAACATAGTTCCCTCCTGCATTTACACACTTAGTCCAGCGGTCGTGAAGCATACGGATCTTGGAGGTCAAAGTGTCTGCAGCAGGGGTGATTGATAAGTTTGTGGCCTAAGGTAGAAGGAGATGAGTTATACAGCTCTTGTTACATGCACGTGCAGTTCAACTCTTTGAGTGAAAATGCAGTAAGTTTGAAGTTAATAACTCATCTCCTTCTACCTTAGGCCACAAACTTATCAATCATTCCTCGTGTGTGTGTGTATATGTGTGTGTATATATATACTTCTGCATGATAGTGTGTGGTCAGGGAAGGTGGATGAGCACGTACAGTACTGCTTCGAGTCAGTGGACTGGACAATTTTCAGGTATTCCTCTTTGAATCTGAATGAATACACCACAGTTGGCACCGAGTTCATAAAGACATGTCTAGATGATTGTGTGCCTTCGAAAGCATACCAGACATCCTCAATCCAAACCAAAAACCATGGGTGAGCCAAGAGATTCACAGTCTGAGCCTGCTGAGGGCTAGATCTGTGGCATTGAAGACCAGTGATCCAGAACTATACAAGAAGTCCAGGTAGGATGTACAGAAAGCTGTTTTAAGAGCAGAAAGAAAACAGTCCTGGTTGAAGATAGAATCAAATGCATGAGAGATCTGACAGGGTTTGCAGGCCATTGATGCAATTACAAAGAAGGCACAACAGAGACTATATCTCATTAGGAGTATGAGGAAACTTGGTACAGCTATGTCAGCAAAGACTCTCACAAAGTATTACAGATGTACTGTGGAGAGCATTCCAACTAGTTGCATCACTATCTGTATGGAGGGGCAACTGAACAGGATCAGAAAAAAAACTGCAGGAAATTGTAAATTCAGCCAGCTCCATCATGGGCACTAGGCTCCCCAGCATGGAGGACCCCAGGTTGAAAAATGGGGGTTTAGAGGGATTTTGAGCAAATATTGGAAACAGGCAAATGGGACTAATGTGCAAGAGGACCATAGACTTGTCCTAGGGTTTGGAGGCTTGAGTGCCTCAATGACCCAGAGAGATATGTTGACCGGAGTCAGGGCTTTTATGCTTTGGCTTTTGGTAGAGTTGCCCACACCAAACAGGTCAAAGCGTAGAGAAGAGTGGAGTCCACCGGGCTTGGGGAGGGGTGGGGTTCAGCTCAGGCTAACAACCTTGTCCAGTAAAACAAAATTGTTACAGAAACAGCAATGAAGAATTACTCTACAATGAAGTGTGATGCTATTCCTCAGTCTCCACCTGGGATTTGCATGACTGAGAGCAGTGAAAACCAAGAGGAAGCTACTGACCCGATGGAGGATGAAGGAAGCTCTGGACACCTCCAGAGATGGAGGACCTTCATTGCTGCCCTAAATGCCAGTGGGATAATGGCAAGTAAGTATGTAAATGGGGCTAACTTAGATGGGCAAGTTGATCAGCAGAAGAGCCATTTCTATGCTGTATATCTCTGTGACTCTATGTCAGCATTACAGCCCTCTTTCAGCATGGGACTGGAGAGTCAGTGATTTTAGTGCTCAAGTCTCTGAACTGGGGCACTCAATACGGATGGTTATGTATGCAGGTAAATACTCGGAACATAAATAAAGTGAGTAATTTAGAAATAGTCATAAAGCGCGGAAACCAGCCATTCAGCCCTTTGAGCCTCTGGTGACCATTAATCATCCATTCACACTAATATTTAATTTTCTCCAGATTCCCATCAAGTCCAATCAAATCTGACTAAAATCATCTCTAAGTATACCTCCTCTGAGGGAAATAGTGTTAAATTATCACCCCAAACAGAGAAGAGGTGCGTTATGGCAAGGTGGGTTTGGGGGATCAACCTAAATGATGTGTGGAGGAATTGTTGCAAATGGAGTTCCGATGCCCGTATAACTGACCTGGGTGCCAGATTGGGTCACTTTGGGTGCCAAGCCTGCTTTGAACAGCTTGAGAGTGGCTTTAGGCTGGGCAGCGAAATCTGGGCCTGGAGCTAGTCACTGAGTGTTGTGGTCTAGGCCTGGAACTTTTCGCTGCACCTGGGTCCTAGTGTGAGGTATGATCTGCTGTTTAGACAATTTAAATGCTGGCCCAGATTGGAGGCAAAAGCTGATTTTGCTTGCTTTCCATGATGATCACTCCTCTCACCAAGGTGCTGGAGATTCTCGCTGCACAGTTGTTTGGTCAATTTAAATGCCAGCCCAGTTAGAATGAAAAGACAGTGTGTCAGGATCCAGGGAGAGAGCCAATTTTGCTCGTTCTCCATGATGGTCACTACACTCTTCATGGCATTGAGGCTATGAAGACTGCCCTGGCTGTTGTGCGCCATACCCGCCAATATGATGAACTGAGAAGCAAGGCATTGGGCCTACTCCAGGCTGTTCCAGAGTTCAGACATTTTCGTGTGGAATGTTGCTGTTCACTTCAATTGTTTGCATTATTTGTGTTTTGTTTTCCTTTCTGTTGCGCATCAAGGGTAGGTCTTTCTATTTTTATTCTTTTTTTTCTTTAACTGAGCTCTTTTGGGTTTCTTGCTTTGTAGCTATCTGTAAGCAAACAAATCTCAAGGTTGTGTAATTTATACGTTCTCCAACAATAAACATAAATGTACTTAATGTATGTAAAGTGTCCCCATATTCTACCAGTCATCCGCACACACCGGGCAATCTACAGGGGCTAATTAACCTCCCAACCTGCACACCTTTGTGATGTAAGAGGAAATCAAAGCACCCAGTGGAAGCCCATCTTCGTACGGAGAATGGGCAGACTCCATACAGTCAGTAGGGGAGATCAAGACTGAACCCACGTAGCTGAAACAGCGAGGGGGCGGTTGTACTGCCTGCACTGCTCTGGCACAGAGGTGTCTGAAAGTCTAAAGGGTGGCTGAAGGAATAGGATGGGGTGTGTTACAGGTATTAATCCTCAAAAAATGATTCATTAGGCACAGAGAGAAGTTGTATTAACCGACAACTACCTTTATTGCCTCAGTTAACAAGCACATGCATTTACAAAACTACATAACTGTGCATCCACCCACTACATCTCCCTGACCCTGCATGAACAGTCAGAAGATAGAAAAGGTAATGTCCTGAAAAAGGATTCTACCCTGACCAGGCATCCCTCTTTATCTCGAGATAATCTCCACATCCGACATTTGGTCATCAGTTCTGCGGTGGTGGGCCTCCACAGAGCTGTTGCTGTCATACTCCTAAAATCTTCTATTCTTCCCCTTTCCTTATGTAACCCTCAGGCTCGGCCAGTGCACATTCATCTCGGGGAAAGCAACTTCTGGCCCCGTCAAACTGAGAAATCTCGTTTGTGTGGATGCTGCGTGATGTGTTGCCCGGTTACAAATCCGCATCGCAAATATCCGATAGCACACCATGTGCAATTAAATGATTGAACTTTATAAACCTTGATCTGGATAGAGAGTTAGTAAAGAAAATAAAAAGTAAAAGGTCGCACTTTAAGGAAAAAGTCAAAAGTGTACGTTGGAGCTCACTGCTACGGCTATGCATCAACCATCGACCTCCTCCGAGCGTCACCGAACTTCGGACCCTTGCTCCCAGTCCACTCTGTCCGGTAGTCTACTATTTCTTTCCACATGCGTCTTCCTTCTTCTCTCACCAACCAAAGACCCCGAAAATCTCTCTTCCAGACTCACAAGAAAGAACAACATTTCTCCCATTGGATAACATGCATTCCAAATCCCCATTACCTCTAGTCATAACCTAAACATTGCTGCTACAGAGAAACCATTACATTAGCAGTGAAACATTGCAGAGGGGCCATTACACTTGTAAGATCAATCTGCTTTCTTTTGATTTAGTTGTTTCAGGCACGTCTGACTGACCTGTGTCAGCTTCCGGTTGGATCTGGCTCAAGGCTACAAGGAGTATTACTTTATGGTTCTTTCGCCCAGACGTGCCTCTGGCATCTTCTTTTGTACTTGCCAGGTCAGCCAGACACTAGGCCTAGACTGTCCTTTCTACAAACCTGCCATTTTTACACAACTGAATAAACAGCTTCTTATCTGGAAGTGTTCTCAGGTTCAGCAGGTCATCAGAGTTGTGGACCGTTAGCGGACACTCATTGTGTCCACCTTGAATTGCTTTGATTAAGCCATCCCTGAGCATGAATCAGTTCACTAAACAGCGGCTGCAAGAATAGTCATTCATTCTTTCAACCACATGGCAAGAACAAGGGCATTTGCTTTGTCTGCTTCCCCCACCCGTGCCTCATTTCCGTCCTCTGATTGGCAGATTTTAGTTCTTTCTGGCCAGCAGGTGTAAGCAATTTTACAGGGCGCTGGTTAGGAACGGTAGGCGAGTCTGCTCGTCGGGGAAGCTGGCTGTACTGTTGAGAAAAAGGAGCAAAGAATGATTCTTTGTCACAAGGGGTGGATGTGGAAGGGTGAATGTTATTGGACCAAACTGCAGATGCATCAGAAGTGACCCTGGGACCTCCATCATTATCCTCGGGGAGAGTTTTATCCATGTTGCACATATGAGGGACTTACAGTGGAGCCTTTAGGTGTCATTATTGTCTTTGGGCAAACAATATGAGAAAAAATGAAAGCAACATCTCTCTGGAAAGTCTGCACCACGTCCTGTCCAAGGTGAGTACTTTCTGAGGTGTAAAGCATGGTGATTTCAGCTGTGGTCTCATATAGCCGCCACACAGCTTCTGATTTCTGTCTTCCAGCCCCTTTGCGAGAGAAGCTACTTACCCGACAGAATGAATGCCGCCTTCTGTCTGGCTTTGGATTTCCTGAATTGTTTAAATTTGAATACAACATTGTCCACAGGCAAAACGGGAGAGTAAATAGGGGTTTGAATACAAAATTGTTCAAAAGCAAGACAGGAGAGTAAAAGAGAAAAGGGTGGTTTTAAAACTGTTAATGAACACGGAAAATGTCTCAACCCGTATTCAAGAGGGAAATAATAATTTCTCATTCTTGGCTCTCCAGGTAATTTGAACACGGTCCTGATGAGAGAGTTTGGATGCAGTCCACCTGTACTATAGACCAAAGGAGCTGTAGTGACCACTTAAAAATGTCCCTATTATCATTGACACATGTGGACCTTCATTCTCCTGTGCCAACAGGGACAATCAGCTGAAAATAATTGACAAGAAAGAATATAAAGCACCATCTGTTTGGTGTTGTCACGATGCTCCTTCCATTCAAAGTCACACCAGCTTGTGAATAACTCTGTGTCAGCTTTGAACATAATGCAGCAAGAGTAAAGTAGAGCCAATTGTCCCTTTATACAACCCTGGTGTTATGGTCCGGTCCGGAGCTTGCATTCCGGGTCTTGATCTGGTCTGTGGACTCTGGACTCCAGGTCTTGTAGCCATCCCTCCTTTCACCCTTAAGCCCAAATAGGATCATCTTGGCTTAAGGAGGTGCACCTGATGCCTATTGGCTGGCAGGTGTATATAAGGGGCTCTGGGACTGTATCTAGTTGGGGGTTGTTTTGTGTGTTAGTGGATCCTGGTTTGCCCACTTACCCTGTTCTGAACTGTGTGTCATGTTTGTCCTGCTTGTGCTGTTTACCTAGTTTTGTTCTGTTTGTCCTGGCTTGGAGTATCCACTGTTAATCAACTAGTTCTGTAAGTTTCCTTGTAGTCATGCTGGATGGAGCTCCCTTCTGATCCCTTGTCTCTGTTGGGTAAGCAGGCTGGACTGCTGTTGCCTGGTGGGGGATTCTGATCCTTTCCTACCCCTTGCTTCTGATGGGTTGTGTCCTGCATCCTGCCCAGGTTCCTGTGTTCCTGCCTGGGAGGCTGGGCCCTGCCTATGAATTATGTGGTCTGCCCAAGGGGCTATCCTCCCAGCATTCCTTGTCCCATAGATCCATCCTCTAGCCTAGCCAGGGCCTTGCCATGAACCATCTCTGAACCCCAGGATCACCTTTGAATGCTGTGTCCCTCATGCATGCCATGGTCTCCTAATCTTGTTCTATCCTTTAGTTGTTCCTGTCCTACCCCTAGTACTTCAGTGCCTGTGTCCTGCATTTGGGTCCAGCTTCCTGTCCCCTTATGACACCTGGTGCTCTAGTGCTGCTCCTGCTTCCCTCTGTTCTGTGACAACATCTTGTTCAAGTTACTCCCCAGCTCAAAGCATATCCATCCATGATTCTGTAATGTCATCTGAGGGGAAATGAGAGAAGAATCTTCAAATTCACTTCATCCAATGTTGGCTCAGACCAACTGAGAAAGTGAGAATGAATGATACTGAGCTTAGCCTTCTGCTCTACTCACTTTACACTTGTGACTGTGAAGCTAAGCACAGCTCAAATGCCATGTTTGTTTACTGATGACACCAGTCTTGTTGGCTGAATCAAAGTTGGTGATACATCAGCATATAGGAGGGAAATTGAAAATATGACTGAGTTGTGCCACAATAACAACCTGTCACTCAATATCGTTAGAGTATAGAAGAATGAGAGGGGATCTCATAGAAACATTTTGAATGTTGAAAGGGTTGGACAGAGTAGATGTGGAAAGGCTGTTTCCCTTGGTGAGTGAGTCCAGGACAAGAGATCACAGTCTTATACCCATTTAAAACAGAAATGAGGAGCAATTTTTTTTAGCCAGAGGGTTGTGGATTTATGGAATTTGTTGCCACATACAGCTGTGTAGGCCTAATCATTGAATGTGTTTAAGGAGGAGATTGATGGGTATCTAATTAGTCAGGGTATCAAGGAATATGGGGAAAAAGCTGGAAATTGGAACTAGATGGGAGAATAGTTTAGCTCGTGGAGTGGTGAAGCAGACTCGATGGGCTGAGTGGCCTACTTCTGCTCCCTTGTCTTGTGATCTTCTGAGCAAGGAGACCAAGGATACGATTACTGACTTCAGAAGGAGGAAACCGGAGGTGCATGACGCAGTAGTCCTCATCGCGGGATCAGAGGTGGAGATAGTAACATTAAATTCCTTAGTGTTATCATTTCAGAGGATATGTTGGATGTGGTATATCATTGATTCTATTGTGTTTCTTGTGTTAACTGATTGCCCACGAGAAAATGAATCTCAGGGTTGTATATAGTGACATTATCTGTAAGTAGTTTGGTAATACATTTACACTGAATTTTCTCTTTCATTCAAAGAGAAAGTGGATTCAAACAGAATGGAGGCACAAGAAATAGCTATGTGTAACATTGTGTCTGGCATCATCATTACTATTGTGTTTCCATAAAGCCCTCCTCTGCCTCTTGTTTTCATTCCAGTTTTTGCTGCTGGTGAAGAAGAGAGCCTTCATCAGATAAAAAAAAAACTCCAACATTTCAAGTATAATCCTGGTGCTTGAGAAAGAATTAGAAGAGGGAATAGAATGGAAACCCTTTCAAAGAGTTAGAACATGCACCATAAATAAGTACAGCCCTTCAGCCCAACATGTCTATTGTGACCATGATGCAGAATTAAACTGAACCTAATTGCCTGCTCATGGTCTATATTCCACCATTCCTTATGTATTAATGTCTGTCTAAATGCTTATTTCCTCTACAGTATCTGGTTTGACTGATAACCTGGCAGTGTGTCCTAGATGCATACTATGATGCAATGCTATTTGCTCTCACGTTCCCTTTTAACTTTCCACCTTCCATATTAAAACTGTCTTCTAGTACTTGACATTTCTCATCTTGAAAAAAGACTGATTATCCACCCAGTCTGTGCTTCTACAGTCACTCCTCAGCCTCTAAGGCTCCCAAAAAAAAGCTGTAGTTTCTCTCCTTAATCCAGGCATCGACCTGGTGAACCTCTTCTGCATGCTCTTCAAAGACTCCATGTCAAGAGCTAACCAGGAACGCATGCTGCAGCCTAACCAAGGTTTTTTTTACAGTTACAAAGTAAGTCTTGTAGATCTGATGGATGTGGCCATCCTGAGGCACCATCTTTTGATGATGTCCTCAGTTGTGGGGGAGGCCTGGGCTCATTATGGAGCCAATGGAGTAGACAGCTCTCTGAAGCTTTGTTTGATCCTGTGCACTGGATCCTTCATACGAGGTGGTGATGCAACCAGTCAGAATGCTCGCCATCAGACATCGGCAGAAAATTACAAGAGTTTTCAGTGATGCACCAAATCTCCTCAAAGTCCTAACGAAGTAGAGGCACTTCACATGCTTTCTATATGACTGCATCAATGTGCTAGGTCCAGGATAAATATTCAGAGATTTGCTGACACTCAGCAACTTGAAACTGCTCATCCTTTCCACCACTGAAGCCACTGATGCCTCAAAGAGGACTAGTGTCTGAAGTCCACAATCAATTTGTTTCCCCTGTTGATATACAATATTTACATAATATTTGAGTTAACAAAACTGAGGGATATCTGAATGGATATTAGTACACAGGATTGGATATATTTAAAGCAGAGGTTGATAGGTTCTTGATTAGTAAGTGCCTCAAAGGTTATAAGACCATAAGATATAGGGGCAGAAATAGGCCATTCAGCCTATCGAGTCTGCTCTGTCATTCAATCATGGGCTGATCCAATATTTCCAGTCATCCCCACTCCCCTGCTTTCTCCCCATACCCTTTGATGCCCTGGCTAATCAAGAACCAATCTCTGCCTTAAATTCACCCAATGACTTGGCCTCCACAAGTCATGGCAACAAATTCCACAGATTTACCACCCTCTGACTAAAGTAATTACTCTGCACAATGGGAAGAAGGTATGAGAATGGAATTGAGAGCCTTGATGGAATTGCAGTTGACTCAATGGGCCAAATGGCCTAATTTTGCTCCTGGGTTTTGTCTAGGACCAATTCACTGCACACTCTAGTACCAAAAGTGATCTCTCATTAGATTGTCACAAGTTACCCCAGAGGCAGAACGCAGTGAGCAGGGGCTAAAGCATCCTGAATGAGGAAATCCAACTTTCTTAATCCAGAAACATTTTTTCCTCAATTTCATTTTTGGCTGCACACAGCCAACTCAGTCTCTGCATGAACTCACTGAGGTCTTTTTAAGAAATCTTTTGAAACCAATATCTTTGTTGGAATGGTGAAGGTAACTTTGGAAATGAAGGAAAGTGCCTTGTTTTCACAAATCATGCTGAAAGTATTTTCAACACTGAGAAGCACAGTTAGCTTTCCACTGAAAATAATAGATAAAGAATAATGTGAGCTGATCGCTGTCAAAAATTGAGAAATAATCTCTGCAATCTCCTCTCCTCAATCTGACATATTATATAACAACTTCCTTTGTCAAAATAATAGTTACTTCTGGGCTATTATAAAGTGGGAACATTTTGTACAAGGTGGTGTTGACACAAGATGATTTAGATAAGTTGTATCAGGGCAGTAAACATCACTGCAAGTTGCCACTGTTCTTTCTGACTTGTCCATTTTGTCCTTGGGTTGGAATAAAGACTCAACAGGGTCCCAGTGTATTGAAGATAGATCAATTTTCTTTAGATCGACTATCAGGGCGAAATAGAGTTTGCTACATCGCACAATGCTCCTGATGTTCTAAAGCGTCATTCAGTTCATCTGATTTTATATTCCCTGTGTAAAAGCAGCCGACCTTCTGAAAGAAACCAGCCCCTTTAGCAATTCAGCTTGCTGCAGAGATAGATCCAACAAGAACATCTTTGTAACTACCCCACCAACTGCTATTTCCCTACACCACTATGTGAATGATGTCAATAGCATCCCCACTGCTTAAGAAGAGTCAGAAGTTCCAGACAAGCACAAAAGGTCCTTGATGTGATCGTCTTTTAAAGTTCCACTATCCCTTCTGCTGTAACAGAGCTATACTGTAGATTTGCTATGATGTGGTACTCTGTGTTCCTGGGTGAGTGCAGTCCCAATAACTCTCAAGAAGCTTGGTGCAATCCAGGACATAGCAGCCAGCTTGATCAGCATCCTTGTCACCACCTGACACATCTACTCTCTCCACCATAGTGGTGGCAGTATATTCCACCAACGAAGTACACTGCTGACACTCACCCATCTACTACAACAGGATCCTCAAACCCCACAAACTATACCACCAAGGGCAAGAGCAGGATGAGTACTTTTCACCTGAAAGTTCTGATATAAATCACACACCACCCTGACTTGGGAATATACCACAACTGTCACTAAAATTAAATCCTAGAACACTAATTCTTAGAGGTGAGATCCTAGTACAGGGAGGAAATTAAGAACCTGGTGGCATGGTGCGAAGACAATAACCTATCCCTCAATGTCAGCAAGATGAAGGAATTGGTTGTTGACTTCAGAAGGAGTAGCGGACCGCACAACCCTATCTACATCAGTGGTGTGCAGGTGGAACAGGTCAAAAGCTTTAAGTTCCTTGGGGTGAATATCACAAATGACCTGACTTGGTCTAACCAAGCAGAGTCCACTGCCAAGAAGGCCCACCAGCACCTTTACTTCCTGAGAAAGCTAAAGAAATTTGGCCTGTCTAAAACCCTCACTAATTTTTATAGGTGCACCGTAGAAAGCATTCTTCTAGGGTGCATCACAACCTGGTATGGAAGTTGTCCTGTCCAAGAAGCTGCAGAAGATCGTGAACGTAGCCCAGCGCATCGCACAAATCAATCTTCCATCCTTGGACTCACTTTACACCACACGCTGTTGGAGCAGTGCAGCCAGGATAATCAAGGACAAGGCCCACCTAGCCAACACACTTTTTGTCCCACTTCCCTCTGGGAGAAGGTACAGGAGCATGATGACAAATGATACTTAAAGGGTTGACAGTGGATATGCAATGGGAAGCATTTAAAGATCGCATGGATGAACTACAACAATTGTTCATCCCAGTTTGGCAAAAGAATAAACCAGGGAAGGTAGTGCACCTGTGGCTGACAAGGGAAATTAGGGATAGCATCAAGTCCAAAGAAGAAATATATAAATTAGCAAAAAAAAAAGCAGCACACCTGAGGAGTGGGAGAAATTCAGAGTCCAGTAGAGGAGGACAAAGGGCTTAATTAGGAAAGGGAAAAAAGATTATGAGAGAAAGCTGGCAGGGAACATAAAAAATGACTGTAAAAGCTTTTATAGATATGTGAAAAGAAAAAGATTGGTCAAGACAAATGTAGGTCCCTTACAGTCAGAAACAGGTGAATTGATCATAGGGATCAAAGACATGGCAGACCAATTGAATAACTACTTTGGTTCTGTCTTCACTAAGGAAGACATAAACAATCTTCCGGAAATAGTAAGGGACCGAGGGTCTAGTGAGTTGGAGGAACTGAAGGAAATACATGTTAGTAGGGAAGTGGTGTTAGGTAAATTGAAGGGATTAAAGGCAGATAAATCCCCAGGGCCAGATGGTCTGCATCCCAGAGTGCTTAAGGAAGTAGCCCAAGAAATAGTGGATGCATTAGTGATAATTTTTCAAAACTCCTTAGATTCTGGATTAGTTCCTGAGGATTAGAGGATGGCTAATGTAACCCCACTTTTTAAAAAAGGACAGAGAGAAAAACCGGGGAATTATAGATAGGGTGAGTCTGACATTGATGGTGGGGAAAATGCTAGAGTCAGTTATCAAAGATGTGATAACAGCACATTTGGAAAGAGGTGAAATCATCGGACAAAGTCAGCATGGATTTGTGAAAGGAAAATCATGTCTGACAAATCTTATAGAATTTTTGAAGATGTAACTAGTAGAGTGGATAGGGGAGAGCCAGTGGATGTGTTATATTTAGATTTTCAAAAGGCTTTTGACAAGGTCCCACACAGGAGATCAGTGTGCAAACTTAAAGCACATGGTATTGGGGGTATGGTATTGATGTGGATAGAGAATTGGTTGGCAGACAGGAAGCAAAGAGTGGGAGTAAATGGGACCTTTTTAGAATGGCAGGCAGTGACTAGTGGGATACCGCAAGGCTCAGTGCTGGGACCCCAGTTGTTTACAATATATATTAATGACTTAGACAAGGGAATTAAATGCAGCATCTCCAAGTTTGCGGATGAAACAAAGCTGGACGGCAGTGTTAGCTGTGAGGAGGATGCTAAGAGGATGCAGGGTGACTTGGATAGGTTAGGTGAGTGGGCAAATTCATGGCAGATGCAATTTAATGTGGATAAATGTGAGGTTATCCACTTTGGTTGCAAGAACAGGAAAACAGATTATTATCTGAACAGTGGCCGATTAGGAAAAGGGGAGATGCAACGAGACCTGGGTGTCATTGTACACCAGTCATTGAAGGTGGGCATGCAGGTACAGCAGGCGGTGAAAAAGGCAAATGGTATGTTGGCATTCATAGCAAAAGGATTTAAGTACAGGAGCAAGGAGGTTCTACTGAAGTTGTACAAGGCCTTGGTGAGACCGCACCTAGAGTATTGTGTGCAGTTTTGGTCCCCTAATCTGAGGAAAGACATTCGTGCCATAGAGGGAGTACAGAGAAGGTTCACCAGATTGATTCCTGGGATGGCAGGACTTTCATATGAAGAAAGACTGGATCGACTGGGCTTATACTCACTAGAATTTAGAAGATTGAGGGGGGATCTTATTGAAACCTATAAAATTCTAAAGGGATTGGACAGGCGAGATGCAGGAAAATTGTTTCCGATGTTGGGGAAGTCCAGAATGAGGGGTCACAGTTTAAGGATAAAGGGGAAGCCTTTTAGGATTGAGATGAGGAAAAACTTCTTCACACAGAGAGTAGTGAATCTGTGGAATTCTCTGCCACAGGAAACAGTTGAGGCCGGTTCATTGGCTATATTTAAGAGGAAGTTAGATATGGCCCTTGTGGTTAAAGGGATCAGGGGTTATGGAGAGAAAGCAGGTACAGGGTTCTGAGTTAGATGATCAGCCATGATCATACTGAATGGCAGTTCAGGCTCAAAGGGCCGAATGGTCTACTCCCTCACCTATTTTCTATGTTTCTATGTAATTCCAGCAGTACTGAGGGGAGCTTCTTCACCTGAATGAATGCAGTGGATCGGAATCGGAATCAGGTTTTTTTTTATTTGGCTGGGGTCTTTGATAAGTGCAAGGCCCATGACAAGGTAGTGTGAGAGATCAAGATCTTTATCAAAATTTGTTGATTTGTGGCAACAGTCCAGAGCAAAATAGTACAAGTGCAAGATAGTTGAATCTGCTCACTCTTTTCACCACTAATCCCTCAAGGGCTGGCATGTGTTTTTCCAACTTTCCCTTCCCAAAAAAAAGAAGTCCCTCTCAAGAACACTTAGGAATAGGCCGTAAATATTGGCCTTGCAATTAATTGCTGGGTCATGGAAAATAAATAAATAAACAAATAAGTCCTCTGCAGAGGATCTAAGGGTTGGACTTGGTGCGGAGTGCTGGGGAGGTGATGCCCGAGCCTCCTATACTGTCACCATGCCCTCTTTGCACCTCCAAGAGGTAGACAGCTAAGGAGTTCTATATCCTACAGTCAGACAGTGAAGAGCTAACCAGACAAACATCAAAAGCCTTGGAGAGGCAAAACAAATGGAGGAAGAGAAAATTGAAATGATAAAATAGACTTTGTAACCTAGAATGAGAGAGTGACACTCACTTATTTGTTTTTGAGGGTTTTGCCACACAGAAATAGGCTTTACAGCCCATTCTTCCAGAAAGATCTTTTTGTCCTATCTATCTATCATATATAGATAGATATGTTTATTCAAATGATTATATTATCACAATACACCATATACAATATTCAGGACTTCATAAAACACACTATTTACAGTTTCACATTAAAATACATATAAAACTGCTTGTAACACACTCGAGCCCTTGGGGTCCACCACATCTTCTTTGCTCACCCTCTCTAACCACATCAGACAAATTGTATTCCACTTCAACAAAAAAGTTGCAAGTTGGAAGTCAGGCAAGGCAGTGCTGCCAATACATTGCACATTAGGTGCAAATAACCAGAAACAAATTGACTAATTAATTTTAAAGAGTCATGTGGAATGTTAGTGAATGGTCCTTAAGTATGTTTACTACTAGAGTTGAGGACTGGACCAATTGCCAATTAAAATATGGCAATGTGTCATAACACTCTCCAAAGATATTACAAGGCACAGCAGTTGCTAAAAAAAAATGATTTAATGATTTTGGCATCACTTTGTCTCAACTTGTTAATATTTATGCAGATTAAGAAACAGGTACAAAGGCTTTACAGCAGAGTTATTGAAACTTATTAGGAATTCCTGCTGCATGTGTGTGTTTGTCAGGGGAGATAAGGGAGATTTTTTGGAAGGATGTGCACTTATCTTAAGAACATGAGCCACGCTTAGCTTCTCATTTCCTTATCTTATAAATATATCCCCTGGGCCACTCCTCATCCCAAGCAGAGAATTTCTCCATGCCACATTAGCTGCCTAACCCAGAGTGACCTCAAAACCAGGATCTTTTTTCCCCCAGCTGTTTGTTCATTAGGATACTAAATGAGTATTTCAAGCTCATTGATTAAACAGTTACAGAATAACAATTCCAGCAACTATTTTCCTTTCATAATTATTGTTAGAAATATAAACACATGAGTCTCTAACTGTAATCACTCTATGCAATGGACTAAGCAATATTAAATTGTTTTGCATCAAAACATATGCTACCATTACTTAAACATACCAGATTACAACAAGCATGGGATGATTAACCACCATACTGTAACAGCTAACACTCTATTCAACCAGCAATTACAGCAATTCCACAGCAATTTCAGAAGAAAATAATAAGGAAATATAAATGACAATATAAAAAGATATTCTGGCATTCCCTGTAGACCTTCAGAAGGCGATTGCTCTGTTAGTGAATCTAATTTGCAACAGGAAACGCATGGTATTGTTTGAATCTCCTTATGTAGAAAATACTGACATAGAATCACCCAGTGTATCTGACTTTTAATAAGATTCAACAGTCACACTGTTCCTACCTGATGTGTAGTGTTCTGTTACTGTCTTGTTGATTCAATTTAATTTTAGAGCACTTTATGTATTGCTTCTTGAAGGAAAGTGCATGTAATTTCCTCCTCCTCTCTTTCTCCATTCTCCATCTGATTTCCTACTCACCCCTTCCCTCCTCCTCACCTTTCCCTCCTCCTTATCTTTCTTACATGGTCCACTGTCCTGTCCCATTGGATTCCTTCTTTACCAGCCCTTTACCTCTTCCGACCATCACCTCCCAGCCTCTTTCTTCATTCCCCCTTCCCTGGTGTCACCTATGATTTGCCAGCTTGTACTCCTTCCCTTCCCCCCACCCCCACTCTCGTATTCTGGCTTCTGCTCCCTTTCTTTTCAGCGCTGATGAAGGATCTCATCCTGAAATGTGACAGGTTATTCCCCTCCACAGATGCTGTCCACCATTTGCAGAATATCTTGTGCTTATAGTTTAGAGCAGGGGTTTCCAACCTGGTGTCCAAGGACCCGTCAGTTAATAGTAAGGCTCCATGGCATACCGAAGGCTAGGTACCCCTGGTTTAGAACATTCCCTGTGGTGTGGCTGTGACAAGGAAGGAAGCAGACATCAGTTACATGATGCTTGGCAGTATACTTGGTAAATTGATGAATTGGTTTTTGTTGTCACTTGTACTGAGGAGCAGTAAAAACATTTGTTTTACATGCCGTCCATTTCGTCACATCAGTGCTGTGAGGTAGTACAAGGGAAGTGCAATAAGTGCAGAATAAAGTTTAACAGTTACAGAGAAGGTACAGTGCATGCAGCCAATACGGTGCAAGGTGCAAGGTAGATTGTCAGGTCAAGAGTTCATCTTATTTTACTAGGTGACCATTTAATTGCAACCGCAGAATACTTGCTACCATTGAGCCTGGTAATACGTGCCGTTGTATCTTCTGCCCATGGGAGGAGAAAGAAGACAGAGCAAATCACAGATGAATTTAGAGATAATCAGTACAGATACAAGAGCTTACAATCTTTTTTTTCTCTATAAACTTCTCTGCCTATAAACTATTTTTTTCCCTAAACTTCTCTGTGCATCTGAAATACCTGAATTAGAGCTCATTGGCACATGCATGGGAACATGGACAGGAAGGTTTTAGAGGAATAAACACAATAAATGGGGCTAGCTTAGATGGATATTTTGGTCAGCAAGGGTGAGCTGGGCTAAAGATCTGCTACCATGCTCTACAACTGTATTGTGGCGACCCACTTCCTAGCGCACTCGAACCGGCTCGCGGTTCGAAGCCAGCGCGCGGGACTGTGAATATGTGCCCCCTACAGCATCTGCGCCCGGGGAGGGCGGGATCAGGAAGGCTTTAAAGTGAGGCCGCGAAGTTCGAATAAAATCTCTTTTGCAACTGCAGTTCACTGACTCCGTGTCGTTATTTTAGCGCTGTGTGTAGCCACACCGCTACAATTGGTGACCCCGACGGCCCAAACAATATTTGGGCCGAAGATGAACGACGTTGCATCTGTTCATTGAGTTTCGTTGAAACTGCCAAGCTTCTGGACGCTGCGACCTCACCTATGGTTCCAGCAAGCAGAAGCCCAATTCCACATTCGGCAGATAACCTCGGAGGGCACACGTTACTACTACGTGGTGAGCTCTCTCGACCAGGAGACAGCCGCCCAGGTTGAGGAGTTCATACAGTCTCCCCCGGAGGATGGCAAATACTCGGAATTCAAAGCCCTGCTCATAAGGACTTTTGGACTCTCACGGCGCGAGCGGGCCACCCGTTTACTGCATCTGGATGGTTTGGGAGACAGACCTCCATCGGCTTTGATGAATGAGATGTTGTCTCTGGCCGGAGGACACAAGCCCTGCCTCATGTTTGAGCAGGCATTCCTGGAGCAGCTGCCCGCGGACATACGCCTGCTGCCATCCGACGCGGATTTCAGTGACCCCCGGAAAGTGGCAGCCTGGGCGGACTTGCTGTGGAACGCCAAGAAGGTGAGTGGGGCATCCGTCGCACAGATCACCAGGCCACGCTCCCAGCAGCAGACCAGACCAGGCCCGGCCGCAGAGCCCGCTAACCCCAGAGGCAGGGGTGAGAAGACCAACGAACAATGGTGCTTCTACCACCAGCGGTGGGGCGCAGAAGCCCGCCGCTGTCGCCCGCCCTGCAGGTTCCCGGGAAACGCCAGGGCCAGCCGCCGCTGATGGCTACGGTGGCTGGCCATCGGGATAGCCTCCTGTATGTGTGGGAGAAGCAGTCGGGATGCCGTTTTTTGGTCGACACCGGTGCTGAGATCAGCGTCTTACCTCCGACGAGTTACAACACCCGCAACAGGGCATCAGGTCCCCCCCTGAGGGCCGTGAACGGCAACACAGTAAGGACCTACGGCACCCGTATGGTGCGGCTACTGTTCGGCTCCAGCCGGTTCACGTGGGACTTCACACTGGCCACCGTAGCCCAACCGCTCCTGGGCGCGGATTTTTTGCGGTTTCACAGCCTACTGGTCGACCTGCCCAGGCAGAGACTGGTCCACACCGAGACCTTTCAGACATTCTCCCTGGGTGAAGCCCAGTTGCCGGCCCCACACCTGGACTCCATCACGCTGTCCAACAACGACTTCACCAAAGTCCTGGCGGATTTCCCATCGGTTCTGGCACCGCAGTTCATGGCAGCCATGCCCAGACAAGGCGTACAGCACCACATCCTGACCCAGGGACCACCCCTCCATGCCCGTGCTCGAAGGCTTCCCCCGGACAAGCTCCAACTAGCAAAGGAGGAGTTCAAGAGGATGGAGGAATTGGGGATCATACGGCGGTCCGACAGCCCATGGGCCTCCCCCCTGCACATGGTGCCCAAAGCGACAGGGGGCTGGAGACCATGCGGCGACTACCACAGGCTGAACGAGGCAACAACACCGGACCACTACCCTGTGCCACACATTCAGGACTTTGCAGCAAACCTGCATGGCGCACGGATCTTCTCCAAGGTAGACCTTGTCCGAGGATACCATCAAATCCCGATGCATCCGGATGACGTCCCCAAAACGGCACTCATCACCCCGTTCGGCCTTTTCGAGTTCCTCCGCATGCCGTTCGGCCTGAAGAATGCCGCACAGACGTTTCAGCGGTTAATGGACGCGGTGGGACGTGACCTGGACTTCGCTTTCATCTATTTGGACCACATCCTCATAGCCAGCAGCAGTCGTCAGGAGCATCTGTCCCACCTCCGTCAACTCTATGCCCGACTGAGTGAATACGGCCTGACAATCAACCCGGCCAAATGCCAGTTCAGGCTCGACACCATCGACTTCCTGGGCCACAGGATAACTACAGACGGGGCAACCCCTCTGCCCGCTAAGGTAGACGCAGTCCGCCATTTCCCCCGACCCACCACAATCAAAGGCCTTCAGGAATTCGTGGGTATGGTAAATTTCTACCACTGCTTCCTCCCTTCAGCTGCCCGAATCATGCGCCCCCTGTTTGCCCTGATGTCGGGTCCAGGCAAGGACATTACCTGTGATGAGGAGTCCGCTGCCGCTTTCATTAAAACGAAAGAAGCCTTGGCAAACGCCGCGATGCTAGTGCATCCCAGAATGGATGTCCCTACCGCCCTCACAGTGGACGCATCTAACACGGCAGTCGGTGGGGTACTGGAGCAGCTCATCGCAGGCCGCTGGCAACCCCTGGCGTTTATCAGCAAACACCTGCGACCGCCCGAGCTCAAATACAGTGCTTTCGACCAGGAACTGTTGGTGCTATACCTGGCAATCCGGCATTTCAGGTACTTCTTAGAAGGTAGGCCCTTCACCGCGTTCACGGACCACAAGCCGCTTACCTTTATGTTCACGAAGGTGTCCGATCCCTGGTCATCCCGCCAGCAGCGCCATCTGTCCTACATCTCTGAATACACGACAGATGTCCGGCATGTCTCGGGTAAGGACAATGTCTTAGCGGACGCGCTCTCTCGCCCTAACATTCATGCCCTTTCCCAAAGGGTAGACTTTGAGGCGCTGGCAGAGGCGCAGCAGGCAGACAAGGAGATCCCTAGTTACAGAACCGCAGTCTCTGGTTTGCAGCTCCAGGACCTCCCCGTAGGCCCAGGTGAGAGGACCCTACTCTGTGACGTCACCACCGGCCAACCCCGTCCCGTCGTCCCGGCAACCTGGCGGCGACGCGTTTTCAACTCCATTCACAACTTAGCGCATCCCTCCATCAGGTCAACCGTCCGGATGGTCTCCAACAAGTTCGTTTGGCACGGACTCCACAAGCAAGTCAGTGAATGGGCCAGAACGTGCATGCACTGCCAAACAGCCAAGGTGCAGCGGCACACCAAAGCTCTGCCGTAGCAGTTCCACCCCACCTGCCAGTGTTTCGACCACATTCATGTGGATATCGTGGGCCCCCTGCCAGTGTCGCGTGGAGCATGGCACCTCCTCACTATCGTGGACCGGTTCACCAGATGGCCAGAGGTGATCCCGCTCACCGACACCACCTCCGAATCTTGCGCCCAGGCACTGATCGCCACCTGGGTATCCCGCTTTGGTGTACCGGCCCACATTACCTCCGACAGAGTCGCCCAGTTCACCTCCAGCCTGTGGTCAGCTATGGCCAGCCTTTTGGGGATACAGCTGCACCACACAACTGCCTACCACCCACAGTCAAAAGGCCTGGTGGAGCGTTTCCACCGTCACCTAAAGTCGGCTCTCATGGCCCACCTGCGAGGAGCAAACTGGGTGGACGAGCTTCCCTGGGTCCTGCTCGGCATCCGCACGGCACCCAAAGACGATCTGCACACCTCGTCGGCTGAGTTGGTGTACGACGCACCCCTGGTCGTCCCCGGGGAGTTCATACCAGCCCCAAGGGGGCGAGAGGAAGAACCCGCAGCAGTCCTGGGCAGACTACGCGAGAGGCTCACCAACCTGGCCCCCATACCCACTTCGCAGCATGGACAGACCCCGCCCCATGTACCCAAAGACCTGCAGAACTGTAAGTTTGTGTTTGTATGACGGGGTGGACACCAGACACCGCTACAACAGCCCTACGAGGGGCTGTTTATGGTGATCAGAAACAACGGGTCCACATTCGTGCTGGACGTTGGGGGGAGAGAGGACGTTTTCACAGTGGACCGACTCAAACCGGTCGAGTTTCCGGCACCGCGGCGCAGAGGCAGACCTCCCAAACAGGGTCTGGCCCAGACTATGGACATTGGGGGGGGGGGGGGGTGTATCGCCGGTTCTGGGGGGGTTTATGTGGCGACCCACTTCCTAGCGCTCTCGAACCGGCTCACAAATAGACAGCGTGCGGGACTGTGAATACGTGCCCCCTACAGCATCCGCGCCCGGGGAGGGCAGGATCAGGAAGGCTTTAAAGCGAGGCTGCGAAGTTCGAATAAAATCTTTTTGTAACTGCAGTTCACCGACTCCGTGTCGTTATTTCAGCGCTGCGTGTAGCCACACCGCTACAGTATGACTCTGACTTTTAAAGTGAATTGCTAACAGTAGTGATACAGATTCTGCTGGAGTGAAGTACTTATGGAAACTTTGACTGAGATATTCACTCAAGTAAAATTCCTTCGTGAGTCCCAGTTCCCCAACTGACCCTTACCCAAGTTAATGAGGAACTACAGGTAGGAAAACACGTACAGAGTGTGTTACATAGTCTACCACAATTACTTGTTAAAGTGGTTTCAATGGACTGTTATTAAGCCCCTGATGCAAGAATAATAGATGTGTGCAAATGCAGCTAACTGTAGGACCTGCTCCAAGTCACACATTGCTCTGACTTGGAAATATGTTCTCATTCCTTCATTGTCACTTGGTTTGAATCTTCAAGATCTCTCCTCTACAACATTCTGGAGACACCTTCGCAAGAAAATAGGGAGAAGAGTAGGCCACTAAGCCCTTTAAGCCTGCCCAACCTTCCAATGTAATTATGGTTGATCTAAGCTGGCCTCTATTCCACTTCAGTGCGAGTTCCCTACAGTCCTCAATTCCTCGGGTTTCAAATACATATTTATCTATTGTATATCCACCTGAAATGTATTTAAGGACTTGACTTCCACCTCCTTAGGGGGCAGTGAATTTCAGAGATTCACTACCCTTGAGAGAAGAAGTTTTTACTCAACTCAGTTGGAAGCTAAGCATGGCTTTATTTCTCACATGCGTATCGAAACATACAGGGAAATGTGCTGCTTGGATCACGTCAAATCAGTGTGAGGATAGGGCTAGGCAGTCGGCAAGTGTCACCATGCTTCTGATGTTAATGTAGCATGTCCACAAATTATTAACTCTAATCGCACATCTTTCAAAAGTGGGAAGAAACAGGAGCGCTTGGAGGAATCCTCCACAATCGCAGCAAAAACAAGAAAGCTCCTTATAGACAGCAGCAGGAATTGAACCCCAGTTTTACAGCTGGTACCGTAAAGCATTGGCTAACCACTAACTACTGTGCCACCCTTTTAAATCACCAGCTACATATCTTCTAACTATATCCCCTTGCCCATGCTGTCTTGCATGTGATGTCTTCATTACACTGACTGCAAGTTCAAGAAAGCTGTTCACCACTATCTCAAGGGCAGTTAGGAGTGAGAAGCAGGCTCAGAGTATTGCTGTTAGTTTTAGTGTACAAGATTATAAGCTTGCTGCAACCAAAGGCTGAGCCTCAGCTGTCTCCCACAAACAGATCGGCTCTGATATGACTCTTTCCACATACAAGGTACAAAAATGAATATAGATCAAATATCACAATTAGGTTTAATATCACTAGCATGTGCTCTGAAATTTGTTGTTATGCGGCAGCAGTACACAGCAATATGTAATAATAAAAACTGCAAATTACAGTTAAAAGTATATACATAAAATTAAATAGGTAATGCAAATAGAGAAAAACGATAGCGAGGAAGTGTTCATGGGTTCAATTCACGGGTTCAAGTATTCAGAAATCTGATGGCAGAGGAAGATTAGCAATTCCTGAATCACTGAGCGTGTGCTTTCAGGCTCCTGCACCTCCTCCCTGATGGTATCAATGAGAAGAGGGCATTCTCGAGTGATGGGTGTCCTTAATGATGGGTGCCTCCTCTTTGAGGGATCACCCTTTAAAGATGTCTTCGATGCTGAGGAGGCTAGTGCCCATGATGGAACTTTCTGCAGCTTATTTCAGTCCTGTGCAGTGGCCAAGAGCATTGTAGAATCACCACATATCCCTGCCCAATTCCTGTAATTATTGTGCCTTTGTCTGTTATAAATGTACGGCTATGACTGCAATAAGGAGCAGGAAGAGCTTTCTTCTGTAAGACATGCTCACATTGATCAATATTCGGTAAATGCTCCTTGTTCGGTCATCCTATATACCCTGCTCAATATGTTGCCTTTCTTGGCAATGCCTACATCCCAGAACAGAATACTAAAAGAAGGAAAAATTCTGAACAGCCTTGCAAATTTATCTGGAAAATGTTTTCTCTTGTTCCTTTCAATGAGGATGCTTGCTTTTTAGTTCCTTTTCATATTGCCAAGAAGTGATATCTCAGTACAATAGCAGTATAGCTGCAGAGTCAGTGACTGAGGCCATTGGTGTCCCTTGATTATTTCCTCTGCGCAGTCCCTTGCTATTTTAGATTCCATGTTAATTCCAGCTTGGGGTGAAGCCAAGTTTAGACCTTAAATAAGTCAGATGTTGGACCTACTGGGAAGCTCTCAGACTTAATTTTGAATATTTTCATATTGTGCAATAATGGCATTAAAATTTAATCAGCGGGGGACATGAGATCCACGCATCCTGGCGGTGTGTAACCAATGTCTGCTTTCCTCTGGAGCATCTTTTTCTCTCCACAAATTAATTGCTTTCTGGGTCCTGGAAGGATAGAACACTGCCTCATTGATCAACGTGAGCAAGACATACAAAAGAAAGTTGCTCCTGCTTCTTATTGCACTTGTAGTCATACATTAGTAATAGACACTGGCATAATAAATATGGATGGTAGGCAGGGATGTGTGATGACCTTATAGCGCTTCTAGACAGAGACATTTGGAAGTTTATTCAGGGGCTCCCAAACTGGGGTCCACAGACCCTTCAGTTAATGGTAGGGGTCCATGGCATTAAAAAGGTTGGGAACCCCTGGTCTAGATTGAGCACACATGTCAGGCATTGGCTTATGCGATTAACCAGTCAAATGCATGAGTTAAGCGCACTTTTTTTGGGGGGGGGGGGTGGTGTTGGACTATTAACATAACAGGCTGGATTTTCTCAACTCAACTGACTCACCACAACCACCGACCCATCCCCTCACCCCTCAGTGACTTTGCTTTCTTGCAGTCGTACAAGACCAATCGCCTAGGATATAGAGCAGGCAACATATAGTGTCCTTATCTTTGATACCATGGCCCTGTGCCCCTGATTGTTTTCTGACAGATCTCTATGTCTCTGATAATTATAGGTCTTAAAAGAACAACAAACATCCAAATAGTTTAAGGATTTTGGACACTCAGCACATCCGCAGGCCCTTTGCCCCCATGTCTGTAACAACCATAAAGCCTAACTATTTCATCTGCCTGCCCAATTCCCTGCTGTACATGTATCTGTATAAATGCCTCTTAAACATTGCTACCTGCTTCTACCACCATCCTTTATCAGGTCTCTCCTCAGCCTCGGACACTCCAGAGAAAATAACCCAAGTTTGTCCTTTCTCTGCTTCTGTTCAATACACCCCCAATCCACATTTACATCATCAAGACAATTATCAAAATTGTTTTATTTTTATACCTTAATGTCTGAGAATTCAATTGAAAATGTTGAAGTAAATATGAAGAGAAAATACAGTAGCCAAATGGACATGCAAGAGGTTCTGCAGATGCTGGAAATCTTGAACAACACACACAAAATACTGGAGAAATGAAACACTTAATAGAAAAACAAGATTTTTGTCGATATTTACAGATGCGACAATATGTTAATAAGACACTTAAAAATGTAACCAAGGCAAGTACATGCTTGATAGAGCTATTTAGAAAAGCATATAATTCAGATAACGGTAGTAGAATCATTTCAAGCATGTACAAGGGGTTGTCAAATCTTAAAACACATTCGACTTCATACATTAAAACAAAATGGGAGAAGGAAGGAGAGATAATTATATCTGAGGAAGAATGGACAATAATATGGAGGTATCAATGGAAGTGTACCAGTTCACAGAAATGGAGGGAGTTTGGATGGAAAAACGTGATAAGATATTTTATTACACCCTCTCAGAAATCCCATTATGAAAGTAACCTCCCTGTTTGCTGGAGAAATTGTGGGAATCAAAATGCAAATCATTATCATATTTTTTGGGACTGCCCTGTTATCAAAAACTATTGGAGGGGGATACACAATGCCCTACAAGACATCTTTAAATGTGAAATACCCTTAGAGAGTAAGACCATATATTTTGGATATATACCTCAAGAATGGTTGAAAAGAGATAGATATTTAATGAATATACTGTTGGTGGCTGGTAAAAAGACTCTTACTAGGAAATGGTTATCACAGGAGAGCCCAACTTTAAATACATGGATGGAAATTACAATGGACATTTACAAAATGGAGAAGATAACAGCATCTGTTAATCATAAGCTGGAACAATTTGATTCATACTGGGAAAAATGGTTTAACTACATAATGCCTCATAGGCCTGATTTTATTCTCACAAATTAATGAATATGTTGTAAAAAAAAAAGATCACTCCCTATTTGTACATAGTTTTTTCCTTTTGCTTGTTTTTACTTTCCGCTCTTTTCTATAAGTGTATACCTCAGATAAATACTCGTGGAGATTTGTGATATATATGATTATATGCTATATATGTACAATGTCTGAAATACATCTTATGGAAAAGTTTGTTTGATGATGAACTTCAATAAAAAAATAAATTACAAAAAAAAAAGGAACTCGGTATGCTGCCAGGTTTGCTGGGTCCCTCCAGTACTTCGTGTACGTTGCTTAACATACGAACCGTGTACCGGCACATAACTTTTTATCAAGCCTGGTAACCCCATTGAATTGAATGAGATGGGTCTATTTATTACAATCACCCAGCATTAAATAAGGGTGCCAGAGGCAATATCCAGCAGCAGAAATGGACAGTTCATGTGCCACTGGGCATTGGCATCCATTATCAGAATGTTATTGTGGATACTTCTCAACAGAAACACATCTGAGGTATACTATCAGTTGGTCATCACACTCTATTCCAAAATTAAATTCCACTGACCACAAGTAACATGTAATGGAACTGCATCTTCAGAAAGGGAGAACAACTGGTCATTTAACGCTGCCAAACAAAGGCTAAATATCATGATTAAATCAATACCCAAACTGTCAGTGTACAGATATCTGTTCTAAGGATTGCAGGATATCAGCGGCTAACTCATTAGCTTACCCATTAAAACCAACAGCATGACATATTAGGACCCTGCCAGATATGTTCAACCTATTAAAATTAATAGAGTGAAAATTAGAGGCAATGATTATGTCATTATGGAATATACTGTATATTGTCAATGGTTTTATCCTCACTAATAGGATAAAGTTGTAAATTTTTCTTCCTGGTGTGATTTACTGTACGTTGACTACTAATGATTTGGGTGACACATTAATTTATATGTATTTTCCTTTAATGCCAGGTTGCTTTGCGAGCAGCTGTGTAAATTGGTATTAAAACTTATAAAATGTGTAACAAAAATACAGAGACTGATTTTTCATGAAGTCAACGGGATAAACACTGAAGGTATCAAACAGAATGATTGTATCTCAATTGGCTTAGGATTCGCAAGTCAGTATCGAACCAATCAAGTGCAACATCTCAAGGCACTTGCATTATTTTTTTGATTGGATTGCTGCTGTGTTGTCATCATCAACCCCAAGCAACCTATCCAAAAATCTTTGGGAACTCAGTGTTGAGAACATATCCTCTGATCTGAAAGGATGGTTGGTGGCCAAAATGGACTTGCTGAGCCGGAAGGGCCTGTTTCTACATTGATGTTATGAGTCTAGGATGATCCAGTCGTTTTTGGATCTCAGGTTAAAATCCTTGATACCCAGCATTATCTATGATGTCAAGCCAGCTGAACAGCCATTGGTACTGAAGACAGAAAATCAAGAAACCAAACACACATTTCCTACCGAATAAAACCAGCACTTTGTGGAATGTGCATCTTTCACATCTAAAAGTTTGAGGCAGAAATGTTATAAACTTACTGAAATAAAGAACTGTTCACATCTTTACTGTTATGCTGTAGGTATTTCATTTAACAGCTCTGTAAGAGCTGTCTGTTCTGCTTTCAGCCTGTTTGGGTTATTGTTGAAGGTAAGGGATGATGTGGAATGTGTGCCATCCAATTAGCAGGAGGTTTTGCTTGGTGAGGGACAATAAGGTTGGTCTTGGGCTTTTGTTTGAGAGGCGATGAAAAGAGAAGACACTGGGGAGAACCGGTCATAGCATACAGTCTGGTGGGAGACCCGTTTGTTCGAGGTGGATTGCGAGTGACGCTCGGAAGGTGGCGTGTGTTTTCACGTTGACCGAGGGCCCAATGCGTGAGTGACAGAGAAGTTCAAGTTGAAGTTCAAGTTCAACTTGTGCACATTTGACTGTTTAATTAGAATGGGCCCCTTTTTTGTTATTCTTTACTAACCCTTTAGTTAAGATTTATAAATAGAATTCCTTTAATTGTATGCTGTTTACTGTCCATCATTTTGTGGCTTTAATTTGTAACAGAGTAGTGAATTACACAGCATCCAGACAAACAGGGGGCTGGGGGGTGGGGGGTAGGGCTCGTGCCTCAATTTCACACATTTAGTGGGGCCGGAGATTGTCTTCCCTAGACTTACGCAGCCGAGGAAACCAGAGTGTTTCAGAAGTAATATTTTAATTCCATTGAATTTTAAAGTGCTTTTGTGAGAAAATTGGTCTGAGGTTTTTCAGAGCTAAGGAATTTGTGAAACAGGAAGCAGGGATGCCATCAGAATTAATTTGAGCCATAGAGTCATACAGCACAGAAACAGGTCCATCAGCCCACTGAGTCTATACCAGGCATGGGCAAACTACGGCCCGGGGACCATATGCGGCCCGTTAAGCTTTTTAATCCGGCCCGCAGAACTTGATGAAATTATATTAATAAACCTTGTTAATGTTTTTTTCCCCACAATTCTGGCGTTTTCCCAATAGATGACGCACTCTATATACATTGACCTTTGTTGAGGTGCAGCGTATTATTCCACATTTGCGCTTTACTCTTTGACCTCTCACCCCTTCTGTAAAGATGAGTGGAGCTAAGAAAAGAAAAGTGGATAGAGAATGTCGGGTGTTTAATAAGGAGTGGACAACTAAATATCTTTTTACCGAACACCAATCAACTGCTGTATGCCTGATATGCCAAGAGACTGTGGCGGTTTTTAAAGAATATAATATCAGCCGTCACTTTGCCACAAAACATGCCAACTATGCTAGCAACCAGTCAACGAAAGAACGGGAAGCTAATGCTCAGAGGTTGGCAGCTAATTTACAGGCTCAACAAAATTTTTTTCACCGTCAAACTGCCATTCATGAGTCAAGTACCAAGGCGAGTTTTATGCTGTCATTCAAATTAGCAAAGGCCAGCAAGCCTCTGTCTGAAGGCGAGTTTTTAAAAGAATGTATGGTGGAGACAGCAGGTGTATTGTGTCCGGAGAGCAAAGACAAATTTGAAAAAATCAGTTTATCACACAGGACAGTGACTCGCCGTGTGGAACTGATAGATGAAGATATAACCAGCGACTTAAATAAAAAGGCAGAGTCATTCACGTTATATTCATTAGCACTGGATGAAAGCAACAATGTAAAAGACACTGCTCAGCTCCTCATTTTTATCCGAGGAATTAACAATACTTTTGAAATAACGGAGGAGTTTTTGACAATGGAGTCTCTGAAAGGAAAAACACGGGGAGAGGACTTGTATGACCGGGTGTCTGCTGTCATCGAAAATATGATGCTCCCTTGGAGTAAACTTATCAACGTCACCACAGATGGATCTCCTAATTTGACAGGGGAAAATGTCGGCCTGCTGAGGAGAATACAGAATAAAGTGAAAGATAAAAATCCTGACCAGGATGTTATTTTCCTTCACTGCATCATCCACCAGGAATCTCTATGTAAATCGGTATTACAGCTGAATCACGTTGTGAATCCTGTCGTAAAACTTGTCAACTTTATACGTGCAAGGGGACTTCAGCACCGTCAGTTCATCACATTCCTGGAGGAAACTGATGTGGATCACCAGGACCTACTTTATCACTCCTGTGTCCACTGGTTAAGTTTGGGCAAAGTGTTTCAACGAGTATGGGAGCTCAAAGAGGAGATCGGTGCATTTTTGGAGTTACTGAGGAAGGCCGGCGAATTTCCTGAGCTGAGCAACAAGAGCTGGCTTTGTGACTTTGCATTTGCTGTGGATATATTTTCACACATGAATGAACTGAACGTGAAGCTACAGGGGAAGGATCAGTTTGTGCATGACATGTACACCATGTCCAAGCTGGCTTTTTTCTCCAGGCAAATTTTGAATAAGTTATTCACTCATTTTCCCACACTAGCCACGCTGGAAGAGGCCGGCGCAAATGTGAAAAAATACAGCGAGTCACTGGATGCGCTGCACAGAGAATTCTGCCGTCGCTTTTCTGATTTTGAAAAAATTGACAAGTCACTTCAGTTGGTGGCCTGTCCCCTGTCACAAGATCCTGAAACAGCACCAGAGGAGCTACAGCTGGAACTGATCGACCTTCAGTCTGACCTCGTCTTAAAAGAGAAGTTCAACTCTCTTAAACTGAATGACTTTTATGCTTCACTTGGTAAAGAGGTGTTTCCAAACCTCCGGAGGACGGCACAGAAGATGCTGGCATTGTTCGGCTCGACCTATTTGTGTGAACAGGTGTTCAGCGTCATGAACATCAACAAAGCCAGCCACAGATCCAAGTTAACTGACCAACACCTCAGATCCATCCTGAGAATCGCCACAACAAAACTAAATCCAGACTTTGATGCGCTGGCTAAAAAGGGAGACCAACAACACTGTTCCCACTGAAATTAAAAATAAGTTTCTTCGTTGTGTTATGTAAAAAATGCATTTGAAAATATTTTTTTCAATAAGCCTTACACGTTACATGTCATTTCTGTTAAGTGATGGACATGAGTAGTGCGCAGGTGCACGTACGTTCTCAAAATAAAAAATGCGCTCCAGATCAAATAACGCGCTCTGCATACTGGCGCGCTGTCACTGTTCTGTCCTTGTGCTGGTCGTTGTTGAGTTTTGGCACAGGGGACAATTGAATAAGAAGGAGCAGGACAAGTAGACCTGCATCTCCTACCGTTTTTGAAATAAAGACAGTCAGGAGGAGAGTGATGATGATAATATCTTGAAGGATAACAGAATTTTCAGTGCTTTAAAATAATAACTGTTACTATTAAAAAAAGCTGTATTTTATTCATTTAATTTTCAGTGTTTTAAAAGTCATTTCAATAAATAGCTAAATACCATGGGACTTCAAAGACAGATATTTTGTTGTAATGCATTTGTTCATTTTCAATTGAAATTAAAGCACATGTTTTCTACATATCCCATGATATTTTATTTTCTCTTATGAGGTGTATTACCAAAACACTCCGTCCATCTGCTCCTGGTCCGGCCCCCCTGTCAAATTTTAGAACCCTTTGTGGCCCACAAGTCAAAAAGTTTGCCCACCCCTGGTCTATACCAACCACTCTTTTCTACTAATCCTACATTAATACTTTCTTTTGAATGATTTTATTATTCTGCTCACATTCCCTTCAACAGCCCTCAGATTCTACCACTCATTGACACACTAGGGGCAATTTACAGCGGCAAATTATCCGACCAACACCACACGTCTTTGGCATTATGGGAGGAAACAGGAACATCTGAAGAAAGGCCATGCAGGGAGAACATGCAAACTCCACACAGATGGTACCAGAGGTTAGGCTTCAGCCTGGGTCTCTGGAAATAAGAAACGTTCACTCCACCAGCTGCAGCACTCTTATGCCTGGGTGTTAGGGAACAAAGTGCAGCACAGGAACAGGCTCTTCAGCCCACAATGTTGCTCCAAACTAATTAAACAACTATCTATTCACTTCCAGAGTTGTCTGAGCTGCTGAGTTCCTTCACCATTTTTGTGTGTTGCTTTGAATTTCCAGTATCTACAGACTTTCTCATGTTCATAATTAAACAGCTAACTAAACGAATCCCTTCTGCCTACATAGTGTCCATGTCCTCCCATTCTCTGCATATTCATCTACCTGTCTAACGGCCTCTGTCATATTTGTCTACTCTATCACCCCGGACAGCCTATTCCAAGCACCCATCACTGTGTAAAAAATACCCGCACATCTCCTTTGAAGATGCCTCCACTCACCTTAAATGTATGCCCTCTATTATTAGACATTTTGACCCTGGAACTCACAGCAATCTAATCTATCTGTGCCTCTTATCATTTTATAAATTTCTATAAGGTCCCTTCAGCCTCCAGTGCAGCAGAACAAACAACTCAAGTTTGTCCAGCCTCCCCTTATAGTGCATGACCTCTAATTCAGGCAGCATTCAGGTAAAGCTCTTCTGTTTCCTTTCTAAAGCCTCATAGCTCACCTCCACCCCTCTGACTCTCAATACAGGAGCCCCTCAGGGCTGTGTACTAAGTATCCTTAAGAAAACAACCTCTCCCTCAATGTCGCAAAAGCAAAGGAGCTGGTTGTAGATTACAGGAGGAATGGAGATGGGCTAACCCCTATTGACATCAATGGATCTGGGGTTGAGAGGGTAATCAGCTCTCTCGGCATCCACATCACCGAGGACCTCATGTGGTCTGCGAACACCAACTGTGTGGTGAAAAAGTCACCTCTTGCACTTCACCCGGTTGAGGAAGTTTGGTATGGGCCCCCAAATCTTTATGGTATGATGCCAAGATGTCTTTGGTCTCCCATGTTTTCTCTGCCCTTCAGAGGTGCAATGAAGTGCTGTCTTGATGATGGAGTTGGCCTCTCTTCTCATCACAAGCCTAATCCACCTCTAACATTTCGTCATGATGATTGTGGTCATGTCCTCTTGATGATACTGAAGGAGTAGGGCATGGTTGGAGATCTATCTTAGCCAGAAAGTACAGAGGATCTTCTAGAGGCTTGTGGGTTGGAATGATGACAGCTTGGCCAGGTTGCTCTTTGTCAAGTGCTGGCATTCTGACCCGTACAAGAGTGTGGACAGAATACAGCTCTGGTATATCTTCACCTTGTCCTTGGTTGATCCCCATATGTTGCTGATTGATCTGAAGGTGTTTCTAGCTTTGCTGAGTCTACACTGGGTGTTGTCCTTGGTCCCGTCAAACTGCCAAATGATGCTGCCCAGGTAGATGAATCTGCCGGTGTTGGCTAAGTCAATGCCGTAAGTCCTGATAGGAAGAGAAGGTCATGGTCTCGGTCTGTCTCTGGCTGACTCTGTGTCCAACCTGCCCACCAAACACACAGGTGCTGAGTTTTCTTCTGCACGTGCTGGTGTGTATGTGAGAGTGATGCAAGATCATTGCAAAGTCAAGGTCTTCTACAAAGCAGAATAGAGTGCACCTAATGCCTCTTTGCTTATATTTCATTGTTTGCCTCATTACTCAGTCAATATCACTGACATCACACAGTCTTGCCTGACTCTTGTCTTGACTTCAAAGCTCAAACTGCAGTCCCCAACTGTTTAGGTGAAATTAGCATAGAAACTCTATGTAAGCTGGACAATTTTGGAAGGGATTCCATGTCATCTTTACCTTTACATCCTGCAACGATTGTCTCCATGTACCATTGATCATCAAATCCAGGGATATTCAATATTCAGGAGGGATATACAGGAAAGAAAAGGAGGTGGGGTAGCATTGCTGGCTAGAGAGGAGATTAACACAATAGAAAGGAAGGACATCAGCCTGGAGGATGTGGAATCAATATAGGTAGTGCTGCATAACACTAAGGGGCAGAAAACGCTGGTGGGAGTTGTGTACAGGCCACCTAACAGTAGTAGTGAGGTTGGAGATGGCATTAAACAGGAAATTAGAAATGCGTGCAATAAAGGAACAGTAGTTATAATGGGTGACTTCAATCTACGTATAGATTGGGTGAACCAAATTGGTAAGGGTGCTGAGGAAGAGGATTTCTTGGAATGTATGTGGGATGGTTTTCTGAACCAACATGTCGAGGAACCAACTAGAGAGCAGGCCATTCTAGATTGGGTATTGAGCAATGAGGGAGGGTTAGTTAGCAATCTTGTCTTGCGAGGCCCCTTGGGTAAGAGTGACCATAATATGGTGGAATTCTTCATTAAGATGGAGAGTGACATAGTTAATTCAGAAACAAAGGTTCTGATCTTAAAGAAAGGTAACTTTGAAGGTATGAGACGTGAATTAGCTAAGATAGACTGGCAAATGATACTGAAAGAGTTGACGGTGGATATGCAATAGCAAGCATTTAAAGATCGCATGGATGAACTACAACAATTATTCATCCCAGTTTGGCAAAAGAATAAACCAGGGAAGGTAGTGCATCCGTGGCTGACAAGGGAAATTAGGGATAGTATCAAGTCCAAAGAAGAAACATATAAATTAGCAAAAAAAAAAGTGACACACCTGAGGACTGGGAGAAATTCAGAGACCAGCAGAGGAGGACAAAGGGCTTAATTAGGAAAGGGAAAAAAGATTGTGAGAGAAAGCTGGCAGAGAACATAAAAACTGACTGTAAAAGCTTTTATAGATAAGTGAAAAGAAAAAGATTGGTCAAGGCAAATGTAGGTCCTTTACAGGCAGAAACAGATGAATTGATCATAGGGAACAAAGACATGGCAGACCAATTGAATAACTACTTTGGTTCTGTCTTCACTAAGAAGGACATAAATAATCTTCCAGAAATAGTAAGGGACCGAGGGTCTAGTGAGATGGAGGAACTGAGGGAAATACATGTTAGTAGGGAAGTGGAGTTAGGTAAATTGAAGGGATTAAAGGCAGATAAATCCCCAGGGCCAGATGGTCTGCATCCCAGAGTGCTTAAGGAAGTAGCCCAAGAAATAGTGGATGCATTAGTGATAATTTTTCAAAACTCCTTAGATTCTGGATTAGTTCCTGAGGGTTGGAGGGTGGCTAATGTAACCCCACTTTTTAAAAAAAGAGGGAGAGAAAAACCGGGGAATTATAGATAGGGTGAGTCTGACATTGGTGGTGGGGAAAATGCTAGAGTCAGTTATCAAAGATGTGATAACAGCACATTTGGAAAGAGGTGAAATCATCGAACAAAGTCAGCATGGATTTGTGAAAGGAAAATCATGTCTGACGAACCTTATAGAATTTTTTGAAGATGTAACTAGTAGAGTGGATAGGGGAGAGCCAGTGGATGTGGTATATTTAGATTTTCAAAAGGCTTTTGACAAGGTCCCACACAGGAGATTAGTGTGCAAACTTAAAGCACACGGTATTGGGGGTATGGTATTGATGTGGATAGAGAATTGGTTGGCAGACAGGAAGCAAAGAGTGGGAGTAAATGGGATCTTTTCAGAATGGCAGGCAGTGACTAGTGGGGTACCGCAAGGCTCAGTGCTGGGACCCCTGTTGTTTACAATATATATTAATGATTTAGACGAGGGAATTAAATGCAGCATCTCCAAGTTTGCGGATGACACGAAGCTGGGCGGCGGTGTTAGCTGTGAGGAGGATGCTAAGAGGATGCAGGGTGACTTGGATAGGTTAGGTGAGTGGGCAAATTCATGGCAGATGCAATTTAATGTGGATAAATGTGAGGTTATCCACTTTGGTTGCAAGAACAGGGAAACAGATTATTATCTGAACGGTGGCCGATTAGGAAAAGGGGAGATGCAACGAGACCTGGATGTCATTGTACACCTGTCATTGAAGCTGTTATTGGGCATGCAGGTACAGCAGGCGGTGAAGAAGGCAATTGGTATGTTGGCATTCATAGCAAAAGGATTTGAGTACAGGAGCAGGGAGGTTCTACTGCAGTTGTACAAGGCCTTCGTGAGACCGCACCTAGAGTATTGTGTGTAGTTTTGGTCCCCTAATCTGAGGAAAGACATTCTTGCCATAGAGGGAGTACAAAGATGGTTCACCAGATTGATTCCTGGGATGGCAGGACTTTCATATGAAGAAAGACTGGATTGACTGGGCTTATACTCACTAGAATTTAGAAGATTGAGGGGGGATCTTATTGAAACCTATAAAATTCTAAAGGGATTGTACAGGCTAGATGCAGGAAGATTGTTTCTGATGTTGGGGAAGTCCAGAACGAGGGGTCACAGTTTAAGGATAAAGGGGAAGTCTTTTAGGACCGAGATGAGGAAAAACTTCTTCACACAGAGGGTAGTGAATCTGTGGAATTCTCTGCCCCAGGAAACAGTTGAGGCCGGTTCATTGGCTATATTTAAGAGGAAGTTAGATATGGCCCTTGTGGCTAAAGGGATCGGGGGTATGGAGAGAAAGCAGGTACAGGGTTCTGAGTTGGATGATCAGCCATGATCATACTGAATGGCGGTTCAGTTTCGAAGGGCCGAATGGCCTACTCCTGTAACTATTTTCTATGTTTCTATGTTTGTAAATGGTCAATCTGGTACTCGTCACATTCACTGGGTGAACGCCATGCCAGTTTGTGGATTCAATGGTGAGAAAAAGTGGTCCTTCATGTGATCAGATTGTTCGTGGCACAGAATTCCACCAGCCTTCCATTGCTGTTATTCATTGCGCCACATCCATATGCGCCCATGACCTGAGTGAAGTGTGAGTTGTTTTTCCCCACTTGGTGTTTAGATCTCCTGTGATGATGATTCTGTTATGAAATGGTGTTCACTCCGCCTCCAAAAGCAGCTGTTCATAAAGGACATCCTTTTCTTCAATGTTACCATCATTAGTTGAAGCATAGCACTGGATCACAATCATGTTCACTTGCATCCCTTTCAGCCTGACTCTCATCAGCCTACGGTTGACTGGTTTCCACTCCAGCGAGCACTTTTCAATGCCTTTCTACAAAATGACAGCTACATTATCGTGATGCTGGCCAACTTCCCTCCCTGAGTATAAAACTGCTTCACCAGTTGCCACCTTTACTCTCCTCCACCCTTGCCCCTCTGCTTTCACTGTTGTTCAGTATTTGTAGACTGTAACGACGCATTCCTGCAATTATTTGTGCTAGTTTGCCAGGGTTGTATACGGTTCATACATTCCAAAAAACAATTTTGGTCTTAGTCTTGGGGTGTTCAGGCCTTCCTTCATCAGGCCAGGAGCTTCCTCTTGGTTTTCACTACTGTCAGCCATGCAATTTCCAGGTGGTGACTCAAGAATATCATCTCACACAGAAATAGAAGAATTATTTCTGTAACAATTTTTTGACCAGTCACTGGTGCTTTGTAGAACCCACAATGCTGGAGGACAAGTGGGCCAGCCTTGGCCTGGTATCTACCCTTTGACCTATTCAGCATGTGTGACCCTGACTCCAGCCAACATGGCTTCAAGCCAATGAGGCATGCAAGCCTCGAAACCACAACAAGGCTGTAGTCCTCTTGGAGGTTCCTTCTCATTACAAACTCAAAATTTGTATCATTATGCTAATAGTACATCTCTCAGAGTCATGAATCATGGCGATTCTATAGATAAAACAAATATCCACTTTCACTCAATGTAGCTCTATGTACCGCTTTGAATTTCTTTTCAATGGAAGCATATATTTGCCTTGGAGCTTGTACAGAAAAACTCATGAAGTTGATTTTTTAGGAGTAGGGCCATTGAATCATTAAGATACACAGTCATACAGCAGCGAAACAGGGTCTTCGGCCCAGCCAGTCTATACCAACCATTCGGGGCCTATCAGCAGTGGCAACTGAGCTGGACAAAGGAGTGCTTCTCACAGGTCAGAGGCAGTTACCTAAGACGAGAGCTTCACAGGCGTTAGTCCATTGTGCGGGACCTATCAACGGCGGCAACTGAGCTCTCTGAACTAAATAAAAGTACAGAAGGGATAAGCAGAGTGGCCATTGTCGGGAGTAGGCCAGTGGCGAGAGTAGAAGCGACAGGCTTTAGCTCATTCAGGCTTCAGCAAAAGTGGGGTTTGGCAGGGTAAGTGGGTAGGTGGACTTCATTTTTGGTTTCTATCTGCATTTTTTGAGGAATAGAGAGCATGTCGGTAGGGTTAGTATTTTGTTCTGAGTGTTCAATGTGGGAACCCTGGGAATCATCCAGTCTCTCAGATGGCCACATCTGCGCCATGTGCACAGAGGTGCAGCTCCTCAGAGACCGTGTTAGGGATCCAGAGCTGCGGCTCAATGACTCCATGATTAGGGAGAGTGAACAGGAGATAGAGAGGAGCTACAGGGAGTTAGTCACCCTGAGGCTGCAGGAGTTAGACAAGTGGGTGACTGTCAGGGAAGGGATGGGAAGAGCTCAGATAGTAGAGAGCACCCCTGTGGCCATCCGCCTCAGTAATCGTTATCTCATTTTGGATGCTGTTGAGGGGGGTGACCTGACAGAGGACGACCACGGCCATCGGGTGTCTGGCACTGACCCTGGTTCTGTGGTGCGGAAGGGAGAGAAGAAGATGAGGAATGCGGTAGCCATAGAGGATTCCATAGTGAGAAGAACAGACAGGAGGTTCTGTCAGCCTGATAGAGACACCTGCATGGTGTGTTGTCTCCCAGGTGCCAGAGTATGGGATGTCTTGGATCAGATGCAGAGTATTCTGAAGGGAGAGGGTGAACAGTCAGAAGTCTTGGTACACATTGGTACCATTGATGTAGGTAGAAAAAGAGAGGATGTCCTGAAGAGAGAATTTAGGGAAGTTAGGTAAGAAACTGAATAGCAGAACCTCTAGGGTAGTAATCTCAGGACTGCTGCCTGTACCACATGCCAGCGAGTGCAAGAATAGCAAGATCAGGCATATTAAAGACTTTTAAAAACTTGCAGAAGGAAACCAAGAAGGTCATTAGAAAGAAAAAGATGAATTATGAAAGGAAGCTGGTGACTAATATCAAACTGTTTGAGTTAATCAGTCTGATGGTCTGGTGGAAGAAGCTGTCCCGGAGCCTGTTGGTCCTGGCTTTTATGTTGCAGTACCATTTCCTGGATGGTAGCAGCTGGAATAGATTGTGGTTGGGGTGACTCAGGTCCCCAATGATTCTGCAGGCCCTTTTTTCACACCTGTCTTTGTAAATGTCCTGAATAGTGGGAAGTTCACATCTACAGATGCGCTGGGCTGTCTGCACCACTCTCTGCAGAGTCCTGCGATTAAGAGAGCTACAGTTCCCATACCAGGCAGTGATGCAGCCAGCCAGGATGCTCTCAATTGTGCCCCTGTAGAAAGTTCTTAGGATTTGGAGCCCATACCAAACTTCCTCAACTGTCTGAGTTGAAAGAGGCACCGTTGTGCCTTCTTCACCACACAGCCGATGTGAACAGACCACGAGGTCCTCAGTGATGTGGATGCCGAGGAACTTAAAGCTCTTCACCCTCTCAAGCCCAGACCCATTGATGCCAATAGCGGTTAGCCGATCTCCATTCCTCCTGTAATCCATAACCAGTTTGTTTGCTTTTGCAACATTGTGGAAGGGTTTGTGTTCTTGACACCACTATGTCAGAGAGATGACTTCTTCTCTGTAGGCCACCTCATTATTGTTTGAGGTTAGGCCAATCAATGTAGTGTTATCGGCAAATTTGGTTAGCAGAATAGAGCTGCTGGTGGCGACAGTCATGGGTATACAGGGGGTAAAGGAGGGGACAGTGCACAGTCCTGAGGGGCTCCTCTGTTGAGAGTCAGTGAGGTGGAGGTGAGGGAGCCCACTCTTACCACCTGCCGGCGATCTGACAGTAAGTCCAGGATCCAGCTGCTCAGGGCAGGGTCAAGGCCGAGGTCTCTGAGCTTTCAGTCATTCCTGGATGAGACGGTGGTGTTGAATGCTGAACTGTAGTCCAAGACCAGCATTTTTACATAAGCATTCTTCTTCTCCAGATATGTAAAGATTGTATGTAGCGCAGTGGCTATTGCAATGAATGCTTCGTTAATAAATAGCCATGCAAACAATTGAATGCATATTGGAGAGTATTTGTTTGAGATGATGCACTGCAGTGTGATTTCAATAAAGTTTAATAAGTCCTGACATCATACTATCGAGACACAGGCTGTTCAGCCCTTTGAATCTATGCTGAACATCAAGCATCCACCTCCACGAATCCCATTTTATATTCCTCAGTTTTCCCATTAATTCCTCCAGATTCTATCATTCACCGACATACTCAGGGTAATTTACAGCAGCCAATCGAACAATGTCTTATGAAAGTAGGAAGAAAATGGCGCAATTCGATCAGGGGTTTCTAAACTTCTTTATGCCATGGAGCCTTACCATTAAACGAGGTGACCGTGACCCCAGGTTGCGAATCCCTGACCTAGGGGAACACCCAGTGGCTACAGGGAGAGTGTACAAACTCCACCCAAACAGCACTGGAGGTCAGGATCAAAACTAAGTTTATGAGGCTGTGATGGAGCAGGTCTACAAACTGTGACATTGTGTTGACGAACTGTTGTGCTTACAAAAGCTTCCGTTTGGTACTAAACCCATCAAGGAATTCAGAGAGCTTCTGAAAACAGATAGCTTTCCTTCTGAATTACACATCGTTGCTACCTGATACGGGAATTGAGACAGAATCTACTATGTCTCTTTCAGAGTATCACAGACACTGTCTACAGAGGTGACCCAAAATCCACTTTGTTGTGATATGGCAAAGTCTGATCTTTCAGCAACACTTTCCTGTTTTACTGATTAAGAATAAAATGCTATCTCATTATTCACCTTTTGTACCATTTAATTATTTTTCTAATTTACAGCAATTTATATGTCTTTCACAGTTCAGCTACTGCAGAATAACAATTGTTATGACATATGTCAGTGATTGCAAATCTGTTTCTGTTTCTGATTGTCGTTGGTTCACTTCAAGTGCATTTTCTCCTCCGTCACCATCTCGGGCAGATTTCCAACACCCTAGCAGCCACCTCCCCAGCAGTCAACACCCTAGTAGTTGCCAAATTGCCATCAGGGAGATGCTACACGTCCATCACTACCAGGACTACACATCATCTCATACAGTCATAGAGTCATAGGGAAGCACAGTACTAAAACAGGTCCTTCAGCCCATCTAGTCCATGCTGAAATATCATTTAAACTGCCTACTTCCATTGATCTGCATCGGGAACATAACCCTACGTACTCTTACCATCCATGTACCTATCTAAACTTCTGTTAAATGATGAAATCGAGCTCGCATGGACCACTTTGTACTGGCAGCTCATTCCACACTCTCACGATCCTCTAAGTGAAGAAGCTTCCCCTCATGTTTCCCTTAAACCTTTCACATTTCACCCTTAACCCATGGCTGTAATTCCACCCAGCCTCAATGGAAAAAACCCACTTGCATTTACCCTATCTACACCACTCATAACTTTGTATGTATCTATCAAATCTCCTCTCAAACTTCTATGTTTTAAAAAATACAGTCCTAGCCTATTCAATCGTTCCTTTTAACTCAGTTCCTCCGGACCCAGCATCGTTCTTGTAAATATTTTCTGCACTCTTTCAAATTTGTTTACATCTTTCCTGTCGGTAGAAGACCAAAGCTGCACACAATATACTCCAGATTAGACCTCACCAAAGTCTTATACAACTTCAACATAATATCCCACCTTTTGAACTCAGTACACTGATTTATGAAGGCCAATGTGCCAAAAGCTTTCTTTACAACCCTATCTACCTGTGACACCACTTTCAATGAATTATGTATCTGTACTCTCAAATCCCTTTTTTCTACCACACTCCTCAGTGCCCTACTGCTCAGTGTATAAGGCGTACCCTGGTTAGTCCCACCGAAGTGCAAAACCTTGCACTTCTCTGCATTAAATTCCATCAGCCATTTTCAGCCCTTTTTCCAGCTGACACAGATCCCTCTGAAAGCCATGATAGCTTCCCTCACTGTCCACTACACCCCCAATCCTGGTGTCATTTGCAAATCTGCTGGTTCTGTTAACCACAGTATCAATCATATTATTGATATAGATGACAAACAATAAAACACCCATCACCGATCCCTGTGGCAAACCACCAGTTACAAGCCTCTAGACAGAGAGAAACCCTCTATGACTACTCTCTGGCTTCTCCCACAAAGGCAATGTCTAATCCAATTTACTGGCTCATCTTTAATGCAGAGCGACTGGATCTTCTTAACCAGCCTCCTATGCAGGACCTTGTCAAATGTCTTATCAATGTCTATGCAGCTTCTTTCAAAGCTATCTAATTTCTCCACAACACTCAGTCAGATGTAATGCCCCAACTGTCCCTCCACAATATCAGCTCAATGGTCTTTCCTGTTCTCCTCTTTCTATTGACAATTATTTAGTTTGTTCGTCTGTTCACATTTATTTGATTATTGACGATTCTGCTTTGTTGATTGCTCATGGCTGTTTGCAATATTCTTGTAAATTGTTGGTTGCAATTGTACTGTCTGTTATGGTATTGTCACGAATCTGGGCGGCGGTGTTAGCTGTGAGGAGGATGCTAAGAGGATGCAGGGTGACTTGGATAGGTTAGGTGAGTGGGCAAATTCATGGCAGATGCAATTTAATGTGGATAAATGTGAGGTTATCCACTTTGGTTGCAAGAACAGGGAAACAGATTATTATCTAAACGGTGGCCGTTTAGGAAAAGGGGAGATGCAACGAGACCTGGATGTCATTGTACACCAGTCATTGAAGGTGGGCATGCAGGTACAGCAGGCGGTGAAAAAGGCAAATTGTATGTTGGCATTCATAGCAAAAGGATTTGAGTACAGGAGCAGGGAGGTTCTACCGCAGTTGTACAAGGCCTTGGTGAGACTGCACCTAGAATATTGTGTGTAGTTTTGGTCCCCTAATCTGAGGAAAGACATTCTTGCCATAGAGGGAGTACAGAGAAGGTTCACCAGATTGATTCCTGGGATGGCAGGACTTACATATGAAGAAAGACTGGATCGACTAGGCTTATACTCACTGGAATTTAGAAGATTGAGGGGGGATCTTATTGAAACGTATAAAATTCTAAAGGGATTGGACAGGCTAGATGCAGGAAGATTGTTTCCGATGTTGGGGAAGTCCAGAATGAGGGGTCACAGTTTAAGGATAAAGGGGAAGCCTTTTAGGACCGAGATGAGGAAAAACTTCTTCACACAGAGAGTGGTGAATCTGTGGAATTCTCTGCCACAGGAAACAGCTGAGGCTGGTTCATTGGCTATATTTAAGAGGAAGTTAGATATGGCCCTTGTGGCTAAAGGGATCGGGCGTATGGAGAGAAAGCAGGTACAGGGTTCTGAGTTGGATGATCAGCCATGATCATACTGAATGGCGGTGCAGGCTGGAATGGCCAAATGGCCTACTCCTGCACCTATTTTCTATGTTTCTATGTTTCTAATACAGTATATTTAGATTATTTTAAATAATGACCTTTTAGGCCATGCCTTTTTGCATTACTATCATCTGGCAGGAAGTACAGAAACCGTAGCTCCCACACCACCAGATTCAGGAACAGTTATTACCCTATAAAATCAGGTTCCTGAACCAGTGTGGATAACTTCAACCACCACTACAATTCTATGACCTATGGACTGAGTTCCAAGGACTTCTTTATAACTCGAGTTCTCTGCATGATTTTTTTTTTCATTATCTGCACATTTGTCTTCCTGTGCATGTTGGTTGTCTGTTCATGTGTAGTTTTGTTGTGAAATTCTGCTGTATTTCTTTTTCCCTCTGTAAATTTCTGAAAAAAAATTGAAACTCAGGGTAGTCTATGGCAGCATGTACGTTCTTTGATAATGGATTTACTTTGTACTTTGAATGTTTCTAACTGTAGTGAGCACAGTTTGGGGGAAATGCTCTGCGTATGGCAGGGTTAGGACCAAGTGGAATGAGTGGAAGTGGTGATGTTGTGCAAAGCATCTTCACTCTCCTTGGGATCGATTTTCCCTAACTTTAAATATTGTTCATTGAAACTAAAAGTGACAGTGATTAATCTCATGCACTGAACTCTGGTATTATTACAAAGAGAGAGAAAAAAACCTTTTGTATGAGAAGGAGAATATGAAAGAGCACAAATTAATATAACCATCTCCTCTGCGGCTCTGGGTGTGTGGGTGAATAGAAAGTATTAAAAATATACAACTAGCTCAGAATATGTCACATTCCTCTAAAAGGTAGCAATTGCAAAATTAATATGTTACTAAGTTGAGAGTCCAAATCAAATTATCTGGATTGGAAGTTAATTTCTAAGATAACTAATAATACCATTAGAAAGACTACATAGCTTCAGTGCTGTGGAGTCTGGAATATATTCTTGTCTTGTTCTCTCCTTATTACAACCATGACTACATTTCCAAAGTGTTTTATGAATTGGAGGGCACTCTAACATCTGCTAAAATTGAGAAAGATGCTGTTAAGAAGCGAGGTCTTATCTTTAAGTCTTCATACTTCATCCGATTTGTCGGTTGTCAGAGAACACTATGACTGATCCAGCAGATATTATTTTTGTTGGGATTCAGGAGTCCAAAAAGGGGATTCAATTGACATTATAATTAATGAGGTGCCTGACCAGAAGACCTAGGAAGGAGAGCTGGCACCAACCAGGGAATGTAAAGATAAAGGAGATGAGGAGGATTTTATTTTACACAGTAGGTGGGTAGATTGCAAAACAGTGCAATAGTCTCTGCTTTTAATGGAAGCAGTTCCTTATTGTTTCGTGTCATCCCTGATGAAAGGTCTAGGCCCAAAACAATGGCTTTTTATTCCTCTCCATAGATGTTGCCTGGCCTGCTGATTTCTTCCAGCATTTGTGAGTGTGCTTGTGTGTGTGTGTGTGTGTGTGTGTGTGTGTGTGTGTGTGTGTGTGTGTGTGTGTGTGTGTGTGTGTGTGTGTGTGTGTGTGTGTGTGTGTGTGTGTGTGTGTGTGTGTGTGTGTGTGTGTGTGTGAGTATGCATGCATGTATGTCTGAATGTGTGTGTGAGTGTGTGTGTTTGAGTGTGTGCATGTGTGTGTACGTGTGTGAGTACATGTGCGTGTCTGTGCGTGTGTGTGTGTGTGTGTGTGTGTGTGTGTGTGTGTGTGTGTGTGTGTGTGTATTCCTCTGGATTTCCAGCAAGTGCAGATTGCCTTGTGTTTATTGTTTCATTGTTCTGTTTGCATAGGGAAGTGGCTTTCAGACAGGGAACAGCATTGGTATAGAACTGTTATTGTGACTTTATTTTAAAGCGCTAAGGAACAAGGACAGGTCAGGTGATTCACGAAAGCATACAGCAGCAAAGTGACATGGATCTCTGTAATCCAACCGGCTCAAAGAACTCCCTTCTCCTGTGCAATAAAGTTCAAATTCTATTATAGATTTTGGGTTTCAGCATGAGCTCAGAAGTGCTACCTTATATTGGGAGATTCAGGAAATGTCACAGCATTATTCTGACTCTTCAGTGAGGATCATGGGAATTGTTCCATATTCTGACCAAGAGACTAAATCCATCACCATGTGTTCCTCCTCCCTCACTTTTGAAAGAAAAACAGGTCAGATCCTGGTGGAGCTTTAAAACAACACTTAGAATAGATACTCAGTGTCAAACTCCATCCTTCCTGTCCTGATAAAATGGACAGCACTAATCATTCAAAAAAAAGTTTTGTGATGTGTGTGCATAATGCTAAAGTTTACCGCTATCAGATCTTCATCGATATGTTGGGGATGTCAACTGGTGTCTAAGTGGAAATACTATAATTAACTCAAAATCTACTGCACATCCAAAAAACAAGCACAAGTTTTCTAGTTACAAAACTCCTACTGTACTTAATAAAGTGGCCACTGAGTGGGCATTCATGGTTTGCTCCTGAACCCATCTACTTCAAGGTTTGATGTGTTGGGCACTTGAAGAAGCTCTTTTGCACACCACTGTTGTAACATGTGGTTATTTGAATTACTGTTGCCTTCCTGGTAGCTGGAACTAGTTTTCTCTGAACTCTCACATTAACAAAGCATTTTCACCAACAGAACTGCCACTCACTGGATTTTTTTTTGTTTTTCATGCCACTCTCTGTGAACTTCAGAGACTGTTGTGCATGAAAACCCCAGGAGATCAGCAGTTTCTGAGATACTCAAACCACCCCATCTGGCACCAACAATCATTCAACAGTCATAGCCACTTAGATCACATTTCTTCCCCATTCTGATGTTTGGTCTGTACAACACCTAAACCTCTTGACCATGTCTGCATGTTTGAGTTGCTGGCACATGATTGGCTGATTATATATTTAAATCAATGAGCAGGTGTACATGTGTGCCTAATATAATAGCTACTGAGTGTAAATAAAAGACCTGTTCCTTTGTAACTAGAATGTAAAAATATATAACGCAAATGGAGCTTTTTTGAGATATGGATGTACAATATTCAGACGTATTATAGGCGATGAGATTGGTGTTAGCTACTTTGGCTAATTAATAATTCAGCATTATGCCTGTGAATCGTACTGAAAACACATCACATGGGAGTGTAATTATTCAGGACCCAAGGTGTTTGAGTTAATAGACTGGAAGATTTGTAACTGCTGTCTGAAATAGATTTCCTGTTTTGTCAATCATCTGATCAATTTTGTTCCAATGCATGAGGGAAAATTTTTATGTATCATTTTGAGGTTCTATGTATTGGTCTACCTGATTGGTTGGAGTTGGTTTGTTATCGCCACAGGTACCTACATACAGTAAAAAAGACTTTGTTTTGTATGCCATTGATGCAGCTCATTTCATCAAACCAGTACATTAAAACAGGACAAGGGAAGACCAATAACTATGTAGATTAGAGCATTAAAAAGTTTCTATTCTTAAACAAAGAGTAAAACCAAGGCCACTTGTGTGAAAACCAGGAATCCTAACTATTAGACCATGTGGGAGGCTGCGGCAGATATCATTAAAGGGCAGCATTTAAAAGGGAATTGGATTTTGCTGATGACACAAAGCTGGGTGGCAGTGTGAAATGTCAGGAGGATGTTATGAGTATGCAGGGTGACTTGGACAGGTTGGGTGAGTGGGCAAATGTATGGCAGAAGCAGTTTAATGTGGATAAATGTGAGGTTGTCCACTTTGGTGGCAAGAACAGGAAGGCAGATTACTATCTAAATGGAGTCAAGTTAGGAAAAGGGGAAGTACAACGAGATCTAGGTGTTCTTGTACATCAGTCAATGAAAGCAAGCATGCAGATACAGCAGGCAGTAAAGAAAGCTAATGGCATGCTGGCTTTTATAACAAGAGGAATTGAGTATAAGAGTAAAGAGGTCCTTCTGCAGCTGTACAGGGCCCTGGTGAGACCCCACCTGGAGTATTGTGTGCAGTTTTGGTCTCCAAATTTGAGGAAGGACATTCTTGCTATTGAGGGAGTGCAGCGTAGGTTCACAAATTTAATTCCCGGAATGGCGGGACTGTCATATGTTGAAAGATTGGAGCGATTGGGCTTGTATACACTGGAATTTAGAAGGATGAGAGGGGATCTGATTGAAACATATAAGATTATAAAGCGATTGGACACACTGGAGGCAGGAAGCATATTCCAGCTGATGGATGAGTCCAGAACTAAAGTCCACAGTTTAAGAATAAGGGGTAGGCCATTTAGAACAGAGATGCGGAAAAACTTTTTCACTAAGAGAGTGGTGGAAATGTGGAATGCTCTGCCCCAGAAGGCAGTGGAGGCCAAGTCTCTGGATGCATTCAAGAGAGAGTTAGATAGGGCTCTTACAGATAGCGGGGTCAAGGGATATGGGGAGAGGGCAGGAACGGGGTACTGATTGTGTATGATCAGCCATGATCACAGTGAATGGCGGTGTTGGCTAGAAGGGCCAAATGGCCTACTCCTGCACCTACTGTCTATTGTCTATTGATAAGATCTTGATTAGCACAATCAAGGGGATGCAGACCAACCTGAGTTGTCTGTAATAGGCAGAATATCCCTCAGCTGTGCTGCTCTAAGTTTGAACAACAATGATGTGAATATTACAGCATTGGGTATTGTAATATTACCATCCTTACATGATTAAGATGTTTGAATGCCCCTGACTACTGACATCCTCATATTTCACAGACGGATGCTTTAGAAGTTGAAGATGTTGCTGCAGAAATACAAAATAAACTTTTTTTCTGGTTTCCCCTTGTTTGTAGTTTGTTTTGACACCCCTCTCTCTCTCTCTCTCTCTCTCTCTCTCTCTCTCTCTCTCTCTCTCTCTCTCTTTTTATTTCTCTCTCTCTCACTATCATTCTTTCTCATTTACGGAAGATATCTGTATTCCAGTGACACACAATCACAAGAATACAGAGCACAACTAACCAGTCAGGGAACTGAGTGAGTGGGATAATGAACCACGGTTCATTCACACAATGTACTTGGGGTACTATAAAGTACTGCTTATGGCAAGATTAATATTTGTTTTATGAGGTTGTAATTTACACAAGCAATGTTGTTGGAATTAATGCAGCCTTGAGAATTCTGAGCATGAACCAGATTTCCATTATGCCTAAGACATCCCTTTTCCTATAAATAAATTTTCACCTCAGATAATGACCAGTTTATTGTGGAATGTATTTGCTTCAGCTTTTAGCTACTAAGATTCACTCAGATTCAGATGCTTAATCCTGTTTCATTTATTTTAAATTCAAGGACACTAATAACCAAAGTTAGTTGGAGTCATTTCTCTTTCCTTTTATGAATAATAATTAGTATTATATCCTTGGGAATTTTTTTGGGAATTCAAATGAGAGCAGATAATTTGGAGATACAAGAGATTTCTCGAACTTCTGGTAAATGCTCCCCACCTCTCACTACTCCCATTTCTGTTTTCCTCTCTCACCTATCTCCTTACCTGCCCATCTCCTCCCTCTGGTGCTCCGCTCCCTTCCCTTTTTCCATGGTCTTCTATCCTTTCCCATCAGATTCCCCCTCCTCCAACCCTTTATCGCTTACACCAAGTGATTTCCCAGCTCTTTATTTCATCCCTCCCCCTCTCCCACTTTCAGCTATCACCTAACATCTTGAACTTCTTCCTCCCCTCTCCCCATCTTCTTACTCTGATCTCTTCCCTTCCTTTCCAGTTCTGATAAAGGGTCTCAGACCGAAACATTGACAGTTTACTCTTTTCCATAGAGGCTGTCTGGCCTGCTGAGTTCTCCCAGAATTTTGTGTGTATTGCACACTGTAGATTCTGGAAATCTTGAGGGACACACATTAATGCTGGAGGACCTCAACGGATCAGGCAGCTTCCATGGAGGGAAATGGCCAGTCAATGATTTAGGTATAGACCATCCATCATGACTGGAAAGAAAAAAAGTATGAAGAGGTGGGGGAAGGGGTGGAAAGTGCTTAGAGGTGATGAGTGGATCCAGGTAAGGAGGGGTGATAGGCAAGTGAGCAAAAGGATAGTCAGAATGATGTAAGAAACTGGGAGGTGATGCATGGAAGTAACAAAGTGTAGAAGAGGATGGGATCTGATTGGAGAATACATTTTTGACTACAGTTCACCATCTGGAATTCAGTAGTTACACTCCTTCACATTATGTTTCACGTCACTATGATTTGTACCCAGTTGTTACAAACTCCAAAAGGAAGCTACATCTGAATGAACAGAAAAAAAACATAGCAACTCTTATTCTTTTCACTCCCCTGTGAGAAATCAGGGTTTGTCGTTTATGGCATATAATTAAGACAAATAACCAATCTAAATACAATGATTTTGCATAAATTTGACATGGGGTGATGATTAACCCTGTCCCTTTAGGTGCAGTGAAATATTTATTCAGATCTACAGCTGCAATTACAATAGTAGATGTCTAATTGTGTTTGTCTCTTCAAAAGCAACAATAAAATAATATTAATTGCTAAGCATCATTCAAAGTTCTCTGTGTAATCACGTAGACCAAAAAAAATCAAATGAGCTAATTGGGTCTCTTGGCAATGATGGAATATGCTGAATACCTAAAAAAGCCTCTGCATTAATCATAGAAGTATGACCACCTTTGGTGTGGTTGATTGCTGGATTACACCATGTGGTTTTTTTAATTATCTCACCAAATGCATTATGTCTAATTCATCTGCACTCCCAATTAGTGACAACACCTAGAAGTTACATGAAATTGTGTATTGCAGTGCACAGTGTAATATCCATTCTTCTCTGGGGAGTTTACCTGTTTAGTTTACCAGAGCTGAACCTGCTCTTTTAATGATAGAGAGAGCCCAGAGATATGATACTGATGTTTAGGTATTGTTCTTTCTTATTTGTGTGCATGTACTGTGTGACAAGTTCTCTTGCTTTTGAATCATGGGGACAAATATATACTTCTCATATTCTGTTGACAGGATAATTTTATCAAAATATTCTGTGCTTTAAAGCGGTTAGTGTGTTTTTCTGGTGATCTCACTGTCTGCCCGTGATCATGTCTGCTATCCTTTACAAGATAGCAATAGAAAATATTCTTTGTATTATACTTAGTGGCTATGCTGTACGTTGTGATCTCCAAGTACCTTTTCCATCCTGTAATCAATGATGGAAAATACTTGGATCTCCTGAAGTTCTGAAGAGTTCCCGTTAGATGACCACAGGCACCGCAATAGCACAGCTGGTAGAACCACTACCTCACAGCTTCAGTAGTCCCAGGTCAATCCCGACCTTCGGCATGTGTTTAGAGTTTGCAACTTGTCACTACGATAGTGTGGGTTTCCCCAAGTTACTCGGGTTTTCTCCCTCATCCAAAATGGATACGGGTTGGTGTTTCGTTGGCCGCTCTAAATTGCCCCTAATCTGCAGGTGAAAGGTCAAATCTGAGGGCAGCTTGTGTGAGTATAGGGAGAGTGAAATGCATTAGTAGGATTAGTGTAAACCTTGGGTCTTGTTGATCAGCACAAAATTGGTGGGCTGAAGGGCCTTTTTCCATTCAATATGGCTCTCTAATTAACTGTTACTACTTTATCTTATTTTCAGTCACTTTCTTCCTCTTCCTCATCCTTTTATTTTTCAAAATAGTTCTTGTTCTCACGGGCTGTGGGTAACAGAGGTCTCTCATGATGAGCGTTGCACACAGAAAGGGGACTATGATGCCTCCTTGGAGTTCTCCACTTGTTACAGCTCCGTGAAGTAGAAGTGTGTGAGCTTATCTTTCTCAGGAATAGCAACAGGGTGGATGCTGATTATTCAATGCAAGACTAATGTTATCTGAAACATGTTGTTCAAATTCAGCACACATTTCAATCAGACATTTGCGCCTCAGGCACTCGTAGGCCTCTGTGTCTGAGCTGCAAGAGGTGGAAGCTCAAGCCAAACTGAAAGGCAGATGTTGGCACTTAAAGTCACAGAGTCATACAGCGCTTTGTCCCACCCTGTTCATATGGACCATCTTTATCACCATGCTTCTATCTCATTATACCTTGCTGAGTTAAGTGCACCTTCAGATACCTCTTCAATACCGTGACAGTGTCTACATCCACCACTTTCTCAGGTATCTGGCTGGCTGCTTCATCACTTGGCCTATCACACAGAGGAGAGCCTGAGCACTACAAATCATGGAGCTGAGCAGAGCACCCCAACACCTTTCATTCCAATCAGGTTACTGATATCATAAATAAAATTAAGTGCAGTTAACCGGATTATTTTTTTATTATTTTAATATTTTGGTGACTTGCTCTTGCTTTAAATTGCTTTAATTAATTATATACTTTTAAAACGTTTTGCTTTATCATCTTAATCTGTTTGAATAATTTTTAAATATCCTGGCTATCAAAGCAAGGTAATCAAAGTCAAGCTCAAAGTCGAGTTTTATTTCCAGATGCACAGGTGCAATGAAAAATCAAAGCAATATTCATGAGGAAAATATAAATGAAAGGTAATTTATGCAAAAGTATACAAGAAAGATCAAAATTTGAACAAAAACGATATCAGTGTCTGCTGTAGTCCATAGTGATCAAAGTGGTTATGGTGTTGCTATACATGGGCAAAGGTCAGGATTTTGCTAGTTGGTTCAAGAGATGAATAGCTGAAGGGAGTAACTCATTTTGAACCTGGTGGTTTGGAATTCCAGCATTTTTTACCTCCTGCCTAATGGTAGCTGCAAGAAGATGACGTGGCCTGGATGGCGGGGGATCTTTGATGAGGGATGTCACCTTCTTGAGGCAGCGCCTCATGACGGTGAGAAAGAATGTTGCTATGTTGTATTGGACTGTAGAACTTCTTACATTCTTCGACATTCCAATTGTTTTACCAGACTATGATGCAACCGGTCAGTCAATACCTGCCTACCCAACACGTGGAGCTTTCTGTCTACACTCACTGCTCAGTGGCTGCTGCTCCCATCCGAGGCAGGGATGCTCTTCGTTCAGCCCTTTGACTCCAGAGGAACTGCCAGTGGGTGGGTACTGCAAGTGGTGAATCCAAGCCGGGAGCTTGCCCAGGAGAATTCAGCCCGAAATCTTTTGAGGTCAGATATCATACATATAAGGAACATAACGACTAAGTAAAGACCAGATTTTTGACTTCATAAAGGGGAAGGTAGATGAACATGTGCCAGTCTATAAAGAAGAAGAGCAGTGCACAGAGTCAGCAGCTTTAAATTCCTGGATGTTAATGCATCCAGTGAGCTGCCCTGGGCCCAGGACATTGACACAATCAAAAGCAAAGTGCACCTTTGTGATAAGCTTGACTCTGACTCATTTGAGGGTTTAAGAATAGAAGTATATGTTTATGTAATTACATTTGCATGGATGCTAACTGTGATGTGTATTCTGTTTGGAAGCAAAGGGTATGTGCTTACATGGCCAAAAGATAATTAGCTGAGTTCCTGTAGAGAGAATAAATTAAGAAAAGTGTGAGAATAAAGTTTATTTATCAAATGGTGACCAAGTAGAAATTTATCCTATCTTTCTATGATGTGTGGAGTTTGCCACAGGCAAGAATAGACCTTCAGCCCATCATATCAATGCTGTCTCATTTAATTTATTTGCTCCAAATCCATTAACACACGTGGGCAAAGAAGTGACAGATGGAATACAGTGTCACAAAGTAAATGGTCTTGTACTTTGATAGAAGAAATAGCTATTTTCTAGAAGGAGAGAAATTTCAAAAATCTGAGATGCAAAGGGACTTGGAGTCCTCGTGCAGGGTTTCCTAAAGGTTAATTAGCAGATTGTGTTGGTGGAGTGGAGTTGTCCTTAGCCAGACTGTCCTAAGTGTGAAGTGAACAGAGCAGGGGGCTAAGCACACGGCCTTGTGGTGCACCTGTGGTGTTGGAGACTTTAACAAAGATGTTGTTGCCAATCCGAATGGTCTGGGGTCTGCAATTGAGGATATCCAGGATCCATTTGCACAGGGGGTATTGAGGCCAGGGTCTTGATGATTATTGATTATTTTTCAAGGGATGATGGTATTGAATGCTGAGCTGTAGTCAATAAAGAGCATTATGATGTATGCATCTTTTGCTGTCCAGATGTTCCAGGGTTGAGCGAAGAGCCAGTGAGGTGCTATCTACTATGGACCTGTTGTTCCAGTAGACAGATTGGAGCAGATTCAAGTTACTTTTCAGGCAGGAGTTGATGTGTTAAATCACCAACCTCTCCAAAAACTTCATTATTATGGATGTAGTGCTACTAGAAGATAGTCATTGAGGCAGATCACCATGTTCTTCATAGGCACTGGTATAGTTGAAGCCTGCCTGAAGCAGGTGGGTACCCAGTTCTGGTCAAGATGGCACCTGTGTACAACATTCCTTCAGTCAACATCACAAACAAGAGAAAACTGCAGATGCCGGAAATCTGAGCAACACACACAAAATGCTGGAGGAACTCAGCAGGCCGAGCAGCATCCATGGAAAAAAGCACAGTTGATGTTTCGGGCTGAAACCCTTCAGCAGGACTGCATCTTCGGTCAACATCTTCTGTATGTATCATGAAACTTCTTTTATAACTTTTACATTTATTTTTCATCTTGAATCTGATTCTGGCATTGTTGGAGCCTGCGATTTGCAGTTTGGAGATTGTTTGGGTGTCTCACTGCTCGACAGTCTCCGAGGGGATTCCGGTAGGCAGAGGCAACATGGGGGAACCTCGTGGTGAGAAGGCTGTGAGCTGATGTTTGACTCTATTCCACCAATTATAGCTTCCATTATGCACCAATTAAAATGGTGAGGGAGATTAAAACACCAACTGCCTGCTTGCTTATCACTGGGGAACCGCTCTGCTGCTGGAGAGGGAAGACTGCCTTTTTAGTCACTGGTGAGATTGCTTTGCTTCAGAGAGGGAGAATGTTGCCCAGGTTTTCTGTGTTTTGGATGTGGACTTCTTTTCAGCCTTGTATTTGTTTTATATTCTGCGTTTTGGCCTGATATTTCTTGTTCTTTTTTTTATATGCAGGGGAGCCGGATTTGGGGGTTGATGATTATGCTGCTGATCGTTGCTTTCTTGGTTTCTGGAGAAGAAAAAAATTCAGATTTATATACTTCGATAATAAATGAACATTTGAACCTCAGACTGCATAAGTGAGAGGTTAAAGATCTCGCTGAGCCAGTTGATCAGCACAGGTTTGTAGTACTTGGCTTGGTACCCCATCTGGGCCAAATGCTTTTTGTGGATTCATCTCCTGAAGACTGCTCATATGTCGGTCTCTGAGACTGAAATCATGAGATTATTGGGGGCTGTGGGAGTTCATAGTGGTCGCTCCATGTTTTGATTATCAAAGTGAGCATAGAAGGCATCGAGTTCATCTGGCAGTGAAGCCCTGTTGTTGCTTATGTCACTTTATGAGAGGAAACAGTTTTCAAGCCCTGCCATAGGTGTCGAGCATCCTTCATTGATAAATGTTTAGTCTGGAATTGCCCCATTGTCCGTGAGGTGTCTTTCTGGAGATCGTACATGGACTTCTTGAAACCTTCTTGGCCACCAGACTTGAATGCCTCGGATCTGGCCCTCTGCACATTGTGGTTCACCCAGGGCTTCTGGTTGGGGGAAACTCTGAATGACTCCATGGGTCGCACTCATCTACGGCTGTTTTAATAAAGTCTGTGATAACCACGGTGTGTTCATTCAGATCTACAGATGTCTTGAACATGGCCCAGTCCACTGACACAAAACAATCCCATAGCCACTCCTCTCCCTCCGGCGACCACCCCTTTGTTGCCCTAATCTCTGGAGCATTGCTCTTTAGTCTCTGACTGTATGCAGGTAGAAGGACAGCCAAGTGATACAATTTACTGAGAAGTGGTCTGGGCATGGAGCATTCCCTATCTTCGTATAATAGTGGTCTAGAAAGTAGGGAACTCTGATGCTACAAGTTATATGCTGATGGTAATCGGGCAAGGTTTTCTTCAAACAAGCATGGTTGATGTCCACTGCTATGATTTGAAATGCGTTGGGATGGTCTGTTTCTTGTTTGAAGATTTCATTATGTGGTTTCAGTGTTGTAAACCTCTATGGCATTATCAAAGCAATTATTTAACAAATTTGAACATGAAGACAAAAAGTAAACAAATCTATCCAAAGTCAAAGTTAAGTTTGTTGTCATGTGCTTAAGTCCAATGCGAAAAAATCAAATGCAAATAAAGAAAAAATATAACTTGCAACAACATCTCAAGCATTACATATGCAGCATTCACAACAGAAACACATTGTTAACAAAATTACACACAATATTTATCAGAAAGTACACAATTAACATGGCTGAAAGCAAAGCTAGTGCAAAGTGACCAGATTGGTCTTAGTATTGTTAAACTGTAGAGATTAGAGTTTTGTCAGCTGGTTCAAATGGTTCAAGGGGATCTGGTGATGTGGGACTTCAGGCTTCTGTGCCTCCTGCCCGATAGTAGCTGCAAGAAGATGATATGGCCCGCAAGGCAGCAATGTTTGATAATAGATTTTGTCTTCTAGAGGGAGCACCCCCTGTAAATGGTGAGGAGGAATGTACCCGCGATGTATTGGATTAAGTCCACTAGTCTGTGGGGTAAAAAATTCCATTTAGTAGTGTATTTGAATTGCTGTACCAGACCATGGTCAGTGCGGGCAGCGGAGTGGGAGTAAGGAGTGCTCGTGATCGACATACGACTGGAGATCGGAGGATCAGCCGTTGTAGGTAGGCCGAGACCCTTGGACCTACCTGGAGAGTACCTGAGGAGGAAGGTAAAGCTGTGCAAGCGCGGGTGACGTCAGCGGTGAGCGCGGGCTTTAAAAAGCGGCCCACTTTCAGGAGCGGGCAGCGGAGTGCGCAGGAGCAGAGTGCTGGGCTTTGGCTCAGCGGGCTTCGGCGCAAGATGACTTCGACAAGTCTAATCTGAGATCAGGTAATGGGGGAGACAGTTAGAGCAGTGGTGTGCTCCGTATGCAGTATGTGGGAGGTCAGGGTCAACACCGTTGTTCCTGATGACCACACCTGCAATAGGTGCATCCAGCTGTAGCTCCTATCAGACCGAGTTAGGGAATTGGAGCAGGAGCTGGATGAACTACGGATCATTCGGGAGGCAGAGGCAGAGATAGATAAGAGTTATCGGGAGGCAGTCACACCGAAAAGACAGGAGGTAGGCAAATGGGTGACAGTCAAGAGAGGCAGGGGGAACAGACAGAGAGAGAAGAGCACCCCTGTGGCCGTTCCCATCAAAAATAAGTACACCGTTTTGGATACTGTTGGTGGGGATGACCTACCAGGAACAAGCTGCAGTGGTCCTGTCTCTGGCACTGAGGTTGGACCCGCAACTAGGAAGGGGAGGAGGGAAGAGAAGAGAGCGGTATTGATAGGGGATTCTATAGTCAGGGGGGTGGATAGGAGATTTTGTGGGGAAGATCGGGAGTCTCGGATGGTATGTTGCTTCCCTGGTGCCGGGGTCCGGGACATCTCAGATCGGGTGCAGGTTATTCTCGAGAGGGAGGGCAAGAATCCAGATGTTGTGGTCCATGTAGGGACCAATGACGTGGGTAGGATGAGTGAGGGGGTCCTGTGTAGGGAGTTCAGGGAGTTAGGTGCGAAGCTGAAGAGCAGGACCTCCAGGGTAACAATCTCAGGATTGCTACCTGTGCCACGTGCGAGTGAGGCAAGGAACAGAAGGATTATAAAGATTAATACGTGGCTGAGAGGATGGTGCAGGAGGGAGGGCTTCAGGTTTGTAGATAATTGGGCTTTGTTCCAGGGAAGGTGGGATCTGTTCCGAAGGGACAGATTACACCTGAACTGGAGTGGTACTAACATTCTTGCAGGGAAGTTTGCTAGTGCTTCTTGGGGGGGTTTAAACTAAATTTACAGGGGGCGGGGATCCAGAATGTGAGAGAGGATAGCGAGAGGAAGAATAAAGGACAGATGGGGACTACACAGTTCCGGAATATTAAGTGTGTAGTAGAGAAAGGTGAGGCGGAACAAGTGATAAAGAGGACTCATGTACAGAGGGATGGTCTGACGGAACATGGAGTTAAATGTGTTGAAAGAATAAGTAAATTTAGGAAGGACAACAAAATTCTAGGGGCGTATAGCCCGATGGGAGTTCGGGGAGCTGGGTTAAGCACAATAGGCAGCGATTCAAACAGAGAGAGGAGAAATGGGCTAAAAATTCTATATCTGAATGCACGAAGTGTCAGAAATAAGGCGGATGAGCTTGAAGCCCAGGTGCGAATGGGTAACTATGATGTTGTTGGGATAACGGAGACATGGCTGCAGGGAGATCAGACCTGGGAAATGAATGTACAAGGGTATACGTGCTATCGTAGGGACAGAAATGTGGGCAGAGGGGGTGGGGTGGCCCTGTTGGTGAGGAATGAGATTCAGTCCTTTGCAAGGGGGGACATAGGGTCAGGAGAAGTAGAGTCTGTGTGGATAGAACTGAGGAACAGTAAGGGCAAAAGGACCCTAATGGGTGTTGTCTACAGGCCACCAAACAGTAGCATGGATATTGGGTGCAAGTTGAATAGGGAGTTAACATTGGCATGTGGCAAAGGTAATGTCACAGTAGTTATGGGGGATTTCAACATGCAGGTGAACTGGGAGAATCAGGCTGGTGCTGGACCACAGGATAGGGAGTTTGTAGAGTGCCTACGGGATGCGTTCTTGGTACAGCTTGTACGAGAGCCGACCAGGGACAAGACTATTCTGGATTTAGTGTTATGTAATGAACAGGATTTGATAAGCGATCTCGCAGTAAAGGAGCCATTAGGAGGTAGTGATCACAATATGATAAGCTTTTATCTGCAATTTGAGAAGGATAAGGGCAGCTCGGAGGTGTCAGTGTGGCAGATGAACAGGGGAAACTATGGAGCCATGAGGGAGGAGATGGCCAAGGTTGACTGGACAGATAGCCTAGCAGAAAAGACAGTGGAACAGCAATGGCAGGTATTCTTGGGAATAATGCACAAGGTGCAAAATCAGTTCATCCCCCAGAGAAGGAAGGATTCAAAGGGGGGAAAGGGGCCACAGTGGTTGACAAAGGAAGTCAGAGATTGCATAGCATTAAAAAAAAGGAAATATGACAGAGCTAAGGTGAGTGGGAGGACAGATGATTGGGAAGTTTTTAAGGAACAACAGAACTTAACTAAAAAGGCAATACAGGGAGAAAAAATGAGGTACGAACGCAAGCTAGCCAGGAATATAAAGGAAGATAGCAAAAGCTTTTTTAGGTATGTGAAGAGAAAGAAGATAGTTAAGAACAACGTTGGGCCCTTGAAGAATGAATTGGGTGAAATTGTTATGGGAAACAGAGAAATGGCAGAAGAATTTAATGAGTACTTTAGATCTGTTTTCACTACGGAAGACACAAGCAATCTCCCAGATGTATGGATGGACCAAGGACATAGGGTAACAGAGGAAATGAAACAGATTGACATTCGGAAGGAAACGGTGATGAGAAGACTGATGGGACTGAAGGCTGTCAAATCCCCAGGTCCAGATGGTCTGCACCCTAGGGTACTAAAGGAGGTGGCCCTGGAAATTGCGGATGCATTGGTAATCATTTTCCAATGTTCCTTAGATTCAGGATCAGTCCCTGAGGATTAGAGAATGGCTAATGTTATCCCACTTTTTAAGAAAGGAGGGAGGGAGAAAACAGAGAACTATCGACCTGTCAGCCTGACATCGGAGGTGGGGAAGATGCTAGAGTCCATTATTAAGGATGAAATAGTGGCATATCTAGATAGCAGTGATAGGATTGGGCCGAGCCAGCATGGATTTACCAAGGGTAAATTATGCTTGACTAATCTGTTGGAGTTTTTCGAGGATGTAACCAGGAAGTTAGACGGGGGAGATCCAGTGGATGTAGTGTACCTTAATTTTCAGAAGGCATTTGATAAGGTCCCACATAGAAGATTGGTGGGTAAAATCAAAGCTCAGGGCATCGGGGGGAAGGCATTGACATGGATAGAAAACTGGTTGGCAGATAGAAAGCAAAGGGTAGCAGTGAATGGGTGTTTCTCGGAATGGCAGGTGGTGACTAGTGGGGTGCCACAGGGCTCGGTATTGGGACCACAGCTGTTTACCATTTACGTTAACGATTTGGATGAAGGCATAGAAAATAACATCAGCAAATTTGCTGATGATACTAAGCTGGGTGGCAGTGTGACATGTGATGAGGATGTTAGGAGAATTCAGGGTGACTTGGATAGGCTGGGTGAGTGGGCAGATACTTGGCAGATGGCGTTTAATGTGAATAAGTGTGAGGTTATCCACTTTGGGAGTAAGAACAGGAAGGCAGATTATTATCTGAACGGTATAGAGTTGGGTAAGGGAGTAATACAAAGAGATCTCGGAGTCCTTGTTCATCAGTCACTGAAGGTGAATGAGCAAGTGCAGCAGGCAGTGAAGAAGGCTACTGGAATGCTGGCCTTTTCCTCTTGCATTTGTACAGAGCCCTGTTGAGACCACACCTGGAGTATTGTGTACAGTTTTGGTCTCCAGGGTTAAGGAAGGACATCCTGGCTGTAGAGGAAGTGCAGCATAGATTCACAAAGTTAATTCCTGGGATGTCTGGACTGTCTTACGCAGAGAGGTTAGAGAGACTGGGCTTGTACATGCTGGAATTAAGGAGATTGAGAGGGGATCTGATTGAAACATATAAGATTATTAAGGGATTGGACAAGATAGAGGCAGGAAATATGTTCCAGATGCTGGGAGAGTCCAGTACCAGAGGGCATGGTTTGAGAATAAGGGGTAGGTCATTTAGGACAGAGTTAAGGAAAAACTTCTTCTCCCAGAGAGTTGTGGGGGTTGTGGGGGTCTGGAATGCACTGCCTCGGAAGGTAGTGGAGGCCAATTCTCTGGATGCTTTCAAGAAGGAGCTAGATAGGTATCTTATGGATAGGGGAATCAAGAGATATGGGGACAAGGCAGGAACTGGGTATTGATAGGAATTGATCAGCCATGATCTCAAAATGGCGGTGCAGGCTCGAAGGGCCGAATGGTCTACTTCTGCACCTATTGTCTATTGTCTATTGTCTATTGTCTAACTAGTCGCTACACTTTCAATAGAACATCTGCACAACTTTGAAGAATCACTATTTTACTTTTTATTATCCTTCTTTGACAGTACAATAAGTGATGTATAAACACAGCATTAGTTTGCCAGATCACACAGCCACAGGACTGTATAATGACATATCACAGACGGAGGCAATTTTAACATTTTGCTTGCACTATCACCGAATGATATTCAAGTAGTCACATGTGATCCTTTTCTTCCCACAGAGTCCAATAAATATTTCCTGCTCAAGTACTTAAACAATTCCCTCTGAAATTTATTATTGCATCTGCCTTCACCAACCTCTCAGATAGTTCATTTCAGACTGAAATAACTCACTGCATCATTTTTTATCTCAGAATTCTTCTGGTTTTGTTGCTAATTATCTTAGTTTTTGAATGTTGACTTTTCCATTATTGGAACTAATTCACCTTGAGTATTTTTTCAGCAAGCCTTTACAACAATTTCAATACACTTCTCTGATGTAACTCATTTTGCTCAATGACAATCAAAGCCAGCATCTCCTTCTTAATGGACATAATAGCATTGTGTACAGCATGGTAAAGCATTCCAAGGTATGAAATTAAATAAAATTTGATGCTGCGTCACATGTAGAAGATGACTGAAAATTTGTTTAAACTGTGGGTTCGACTAAGCAGCTTCAAAGAAGATAAAGAGGTGCAGAGACAGGATGGTTGAGGTAGTGAAATTCACTGTCTAGGACTTTAGTGGGATAAAGATACAACCCTCAATGGTAGTCTTTCATTGCTTGCTCTGTTTCAAAGATGCAATCCTCTGTGTCATCCACAAGGTCATAGGATCAAACAGATAAACCGTGCTCCATCCCATCCCTCCACTTCTATTGATACTATCTCAGTCTTTCCAATCCAGATGAATGGTCTTGACCCAAAACCTCTTGCCCAATGGCAGCAGTGACAAGAGTCCATAGTGCATGTCCTTGTGGAGGTCAGTCATGATTTCTAGCACGCCCTCATGTGCACTGAATGAAAATTGGTCCCAGATCGCCCTACAGCCGCCATCTCAACTCTCGCTCTGCATCCTTCCTCGCACACTCACACTCAGCAAGAGCTGCAGGCACCTTTAAGGTGACAGGAATCCACAGAAATTCTGTAAGTGATTTATGGTGACTACAAGATTAAAGCACATCAAAGTCCTGGCAATGAATAAATCTTCTGGTGGGGATCAAATTAATCAGTCCCTCTCATCTGCTGTGCACATTTGGAAAAATTGAGGTTGTGTGTCAGGTAGGTATAAAAATAGTTAAAAATTTGATGGATGTATGTTGAGTATTTGCATTTTAGATGACTATAATTTCACAACCTTAAAGGAGTAACTTTGATTTAGAATATCATCTCAATGATTTGTAAACCTTCAAATATAAAGACCTGTAGCATACCCCGTCAAACTAAGAACCATCATAATAATATAATGATAGCATCAAAGGTTGATAGGAAAGATGATTGATTATGTTTATTTGGTCTAAAAGCTTCTTTTACGAGACACAGCAGTGAAAAATAGCTCTGAATGCCTATACACCTTCTGTGATTCAGGTTCTGAGCACTAAGCTGCAATCAAAATCCACCACACGCTGAATGAATTCAGACACCACTAGGCTGCAAAAATAACTAAAAGGGGAAAAGTTGTCTAAATTTGATTAGCAGCATAATTAGGTATCCAAAATGGTATTTTTAAGATATCACCCACAGGTGGAGTGAAAAGGGAATGATTTGAAAGGGTGATGTGAATGGAATACACCACTGCTTCATCTAACTAGCTGCTCCCCCTGTTAGACTAAAATATACCTGTTCACTTGTTGAAATACCACTTTGACTTGGCAGGGTTGAAAATTAATCCATCGCCCACACACCTGGTTCCTCAGTCACTATGCTACGGTAGCGAAGCAGTTGGCATGATTCTTTGCAGCACAAGCAATTAGCGACTGGGGTTCAAATCCTGCTGCTGTCTGCTGGGAGGTTGTACCGCTTCTTTGTGACAGTGTAGGTTTGTTCCAGTTTCCTCCTGCGTTCCAAAAATGTACAGATTAGGAAATTGTGGGGATGCAATGTTGGCACCAGAAGCACGGCAACATTTTCGGGCTGTACCCAGCATATAAAACCATAAGCCCAAAAGATATAGGATCAGAATTAGGCTATTTGGCCCATCGAGTCTGATCCACTGTTTCATCATGGCTGATCCATTTTCTCCCACAGCCTGAATCTCCTGCCTCCTCCCCGTATCCCCTTCATGCCCTGACTAATCAGGAATCTAATAACCTCTGCCTTTAGTATACCCAATGACTAGCCCCCACAGCTGCCTGTGGTGACAAATTGCACTCTCTCACTAAAGAAATTCCCCCTCATCTCTGTTCTAAAAGGATGTCCTGCTATTCTGAGGCTGTGTCCTCTGATCTTAGACTCCCATGCATAACATCCTCTCCACATCCAATCTATTGAGGCTTTTCAACATTCAATAGGTCTCAGCGATGTCCCCCCTCATTCTTCTGAATTCCAATGAGTGGAGGCCTAGAGTAATTATGCACTCCTCATATGACAAGCCTTTCAATCCCAGAATCATTTTTGTAAACCACCTTAGTACCCTCTATGTTATCAGCACATCCTTTCTTAGATACAAGGGGCCTGAAAGAGCTCACAACACTCCAAGTGAGGCTTCACCCGTGCTTTATAAAACATCTATAATATGTTCTTGCTTTTATATTCTATTCCTTTCGAAATGAATGATGACATTACATTAGCCTTCCTCACCACAGAGTCAACCTGTATATTAGTCCTTCAGGAATCCTGCACAAGGACTCCCAAGCCCCTTGGGCCTCAGATTTTTGAGTTTTCTCTCCACTTAGAAAAAGATCTACACTTTTATTTCTTCTACCAAAGTGCATGACCACGAACATCCTGACACTGTATTCTATCTGCCACATCTTTGCTCATTCTCCTAAATCCTTCTGTGCCCTCTCTACTTCCGCAAAATTATCTGCCCTTCCACTTATGTTCATATCGTCCACAAACTTAGCTGCAAAGCCATCAATTCCGTCATCTAAATCACTGCCATATAAAATAAAAAGTAACAGTCCTAACACAGGCCTGCGTGGAACACCACTAGTCATCAGCAACCAATCAGAAAAGATTCCCTTTATTCCCTCTCTTTACCTCCTGCAAATCAGCCAATGCTCAATTCATGCTCTTTCCTAAAATAACATGGGCTATTAACTTATAAGCAACCTCACGTGTGGCACTTTGTCAAAGGCCTTCTGAAAATCCAAGTATACAACATCTACCAATTCTCCTTTGTCTATTCTGCATATTATTTCTTCAAAGAATTCCTACAGATATGCCAGGCAAGATTTTCCCTTCAGGAAACCATGGTAACCATCGTCCCTTTAATCACATGCTTCCAAGTACCCTGAAACTACATCCTTAACAATCAACTCCAACATATTCCGAATTACTGAGGTCAGACTAGTTGGCCTATAATTTTCCTTTTTCTGCCTCTCTCTCTTTTTGAAGAGTGGGGTGACATTCGTAATTTTCTATTCCTCTAGAACCATGCCAGAAACAATTGATTCTTGAAAGATCATTACAAATGCCTCCACAATCTCTTCAGCTACCTCGTTCAGTACTGTGGGGTGTAGTCCATCGGGTCCAGGTGACTTAACTACATTGCCTTTTAGTTTCCCAAGAATATTCTCGCTAGTAACAGCAACTTCACACTGCTCTGCCTCCTGACCCTCTTGAACTTCTGGAATACTGCTAGTGTATCCCACAGTGAAGACTGCTGGAAAATACTTATTCAATTCATCCACCATTTCCTTGACCTTCATTACTACCACTCCAGCATCATTTTCCAGCAGTCTAATATCTACTCTCGCCTCTCTTTTACACTTTATATTTCTGAAGAAACTCTTTATATTCACTTTAATGTTATAGGCCAGTTTACCTTCTCTTCCTTCTTTATGGCTTTTCTTAATTGCCTTCTGTTGGTTCTTAAAAGCTTCCCAATCCTTTAACTTCCTACCAATTTTGGCTCTATTTTATCTGCCTTCTTTGGTTTTTATGTTGGTTTTGACTTCCCTTGTCAGCCACGGCTGTGTCATCCTGCCTTTAGAATACTTCTCCTTTGGGATGTATCTATCCCATACCCAATCCAGAATAGCTGATCCTCTACTGGACTAATCCACAAGCTGCTCTAAGACATTCTACAAATTCTCTTACTTGGAATTCAAAACCAGCACCAACCTGATTTTCCCAATTTGCTTGCATATTGAAATCCCCCATGACTAGCAGAACATTGCTGCTTTAACATACAGTTTCTATCCCTCGTTGTCCTGGCTCCTGTTCAGGGGCTTGGATACTCCCATCAGGATCTTTTTACCCTTGCATTTCCTTCACTCTATCCACAGTTCTACATCTTCCCACCCTATGTCATTTTTTTTCAAGGATCTAATTTCAATTTTACCAACAGACCAACGCCACCCCCTTTGCCTACCTACCTGTCCATTTGATGCAATCTGTATCTTGGATGGTAGACGCCTAACTATAATCTTCTGTCAACCACAACTCAATGATGCTCATACCTGCCAATCTCCAAATGCACTATTAGACCACCTACCTTATTTTATACACTGTGTGCATTCAAATACAACACCTTCAGTCCTGTATTCATTACCCTTTTTGATTTTGTCCCCTTGTTATACTGCAATTTATCCCACTGACAGCAATCTTGCCCTTTCATCTGCCTGTCCTTTCTGCCAGTGTCCCTACACACTGCTTATGCTTGCTTACCAGCTGCCCCACCCTCAGCCCTATCACTTAGTCTCCCACCCCCCCCCCCCCCCCCGCCAAATCAGTTTAAACTCTCCTCAACAATTATAGCAAACCTGCCCTAAAGGTATTGGTCCCCCTTGGGTTCAGGTGTAACCCGTCCCTTTTGTTCAGGTCATACCTTCTCCTGAAGAGATTCCAACGATCCAGAAATCTGAAACCCCACCCTGCGCATCAGTACCTCAGCTACTCATTCATCTGCCAAATCATCCTATTCTTACCCTGACAGGCACATGGCATAGGAGGCAATGCAGAAATTCCTACTCTGGAGGTCCTGCTTTTCAGCATTTTATCTGGCTCCCTAAAATCTCTAATCAGAACCTCCTCACTTTTCCTACCTATGTAATTGGTGCCAATATGTACCAAGACTTCTGGCTGCTCACCCTTGCCACTTAGAATGCTCTGGACCCGATCCAAGATGTCCCTGACCCAGGCACCTGAAAAGCAACATACTGTCCAGGTGTCTATATCGCAAACACAGAATCTCATCTCTATTCCTCTAACTATGCATTGCTGCAGCCCTCTTCACCTCTCTTCTCTTCTGAGCCACAGAGCCCGACTTAGTGCCAGAGACCCAGTCACTGCAGCCTCCTGCCCTCAACAGTATACTAAGTGGTATACTTATTATTGAGGTGAATGGCCACGGAGGTACTCTGCACTGGGTGTCCGTTTCCCTTCCTTCTCTGGGCAGTCACCGAGTTTCCTACCTCCTGTCACCTCGGGTGATTACCTCCCTGTAGCTCCTATGACTTCCTCAGTCTTTGTTAACATGTTCTCTGAGGAGCCGCAGCTCAGTACATCTAGTGAAGATTTGGTTATCTGCGAGGTTGGAGGTCTGCCCCAATGATTTTATGTTGGACTTTCCTGAACCAAACTCTATCTCAAAAGATGGCTGGACGTCTTGCACAGCTTTGTACATTTGTTCTAGATGAAGTCATTCATGGAATTAGTGGAAGCGTGATATCAAGGCCACTCATGGCACTGGCTCCTTTATTAACGGGTCTTTTGTATGCCATGACTTTCTCTGAACATGACAAAGCACTGCTCCATCAGATTCACTGAATTCCTGATTCCCATCCATTTCTGGCTCTCTGTCAACAGACCTCTCGGGAAACACTTCATCATCTATTCAAGCAGTGAGTCTGGACGTGCTGCCGTCTGTACTGCTGGTGGAGTGACTTTGATGCATCGCCTGACCTTTTTTAGTGAGAATCTCTTTCTTCAGTCTTATTTTTAGCATTCTTTCAAGTTGATAATTTTGAACAGAGCTTAGTTTCTTCATTGTGTTAAAATTAAAACTTACAAGTTGTCTGATCAGTAGACAAGCACAGCTGCCTCATTTCCCTTTAACATCTGATACCATTAAACACCTCTCTATTCTTTCATTAATTTTCAATAGACCCTGCAGAGGCAATTAAGTATTTTATCTTCCATTAAATACAACTGTCTCATTTTTCTAATATTCAAGTTGATTAGGATAGCCCCTTTTGTTTCTACCCCAATGAAAGGTTGGTCCATCATGTTTCTTTTAAGCTTTGCCTTCACTGAATTTCATGCTCAGTCTTTGCTACCTTGTGTTCAACTGCAAAGGTCAGCTAATCCTAGTTCTGTTCCCACTTAATCTAACATCACAAGCACTTCCTGTCAGAATCAGATCTGCCCCATTAAAGTTCTCACTGTTTTTCTTCCATCATCTTTTCCTCACAGGCCCAAGAAATAGTGGATGCATTAGTGATAATTTTTCAAAACTCCTTAGATTCTGGATTAGTTCCTGAGGATGGGAGGGTGGCTAATGTAACCCCACTTTTTAAAAAAGGAGGGAGAGAGAAATGGAGGAATTATAGACCGGTTAGTCTGACATCGATGGTGGGGAAAATGCTAGAGTCGGTTATCAAAGATGTGATAACAGCACATTTGGAAAGAGGTGAAATCATCGGACAAAGTCAGCATGGATTTGTGAAAGGAAAATCATGTCTGACGAATCTTATAGAATTTTTTGAAGATGTAACTAGTAGAGTGGATAGGGGAAAGCCAGTGGATGTGGTATATTTAGATTTTCAGAAGGCTTTTGACAAGGTCCCACACAGGAGATTAGTGTGCAAACTTAAAGCACACAGTACTGGGGGTATGGTATTGATATGGATAGAGAATTGGTTGGCAGACAGGAAGCAAAGAGTGGGAGTAAACGGGACCTTTTCAGAATGGCAGGCAGTGACTAGTGGGGTACCGCAAGGCTCAGTGTTGGGACCCCAGTTGTTTACAATATATATTAATGATTTAGATGAGGGAATTAAATGCAGCATCTCCAAGTTTGCGGATGACACGAAGCTGGGCGGTAGTGTTAGCTGTGAGGAGGATGCTAAGAGGATGCAGGGTGACTTGGATAGGTTAGGTGAGTGGGCAAATTCATGGCAGATGCAATTTAATGTGGATAAATGTGAGGTTATCCACTTTGGTTGCAAGAACAGGGAAACAGATTATTATCTGAATGGTGGTCGATTAGGAAAAGGGGAGGTGCAACGAGACCTGTATGTCATTATACACCAGTCATTGAAGGTGGGCATGCAGGTACAGCAGGCGGTGAAAAAGGCAAATGGTATGTTGGCATTCATAGCAAAAGGATTTGAGGACAGGAGCAGGGAGGTTCTATTGCAGTTGTACAAGGCCTTGGTGAGACCGCACCTAGAGAATTGTGTGCAGTTTTGGTCCCCTAATCTGAGGAAAGACATTCTTGCCATAGAGGGAGTACAAAGAAGGTTCACCAGATTGATTCCTGGGATGGCAGGACTTTCATATGAAGAAAGACTGGATCGACTAGGCTTATACTCACTAGAATTTAGAAGATTGAGGGGGGATCTTATTGAAACCTATAAAATTCTAAAGGGATTGGACAGGCTAGATGCAGGAAGATTGTTTCTGATGTTGGGGAAGTCCAGAACGATGGGTCACAGTTTAAGGATAAAGGGGAAGCCTTTTAGGACCGAGATGAGGAAAAACTTCTTCACACAGAGAGTGGTGAATCTGTGGAATTCTCTGCCACAGGAAACAGTTGAGGCCGGTTCATTGGCTATATTTAAGAGGAAGTTAGATATGGCCCTTATGGCTAAAGGGATCAGAGGGTATGGAGAGAAAGCAGGTACAGGGTTCTGAGTTGGATGATCAGCCATGATCATACTGAATGGCGGTTCAGGCTCAAAGGGCCGAATGGCCTACTCCTGCACCTATTTTCTATGTTTCTATGTTTCTACATAGTTTGATTCTGATTGAGAGAACTTGGAACGGTTCAAGAGGAGTTGACCCTTCAGTCCAAAAATGTTGTGTCAAATGAATTAAACTAATGACACATCATTTATTCTGCCTGTATATAGTCCATATTACTCAAAACACAATGTGTTTGTGTTCAAAAAGTAGTGATCTTTGTCACTGATATTTGGTGAGAAATAAACAGTAAGACAATTCAAAACCATTTTACTCACTACGGTTTCAAGCATTCAGGTTTGGAGATGCCAGAATCGGTCTGGAGTGAAAATGAAAGAATTTAATTACTTCAGTAAGTTAGGAACTTTGAAGAACTTGAAGGCATCGACAATCATTTTGAATGTTACAATGAAAATGAAAATTTGGAGGATACAGTCTTCAGAAGAATTGTATGAGGGCGGTCCATTATCTATACTAGGTGTATGCACTGATTTCGCTAATTTACAGTCGTGCAAATAAACCATGGCAGCATATGCTGGATAAATTCATCCATTGGTTGCTATTTGGGATTGAAAGACAGTTTTATAGTACTGTCATAGTATTGATAGTGTTCTAATTTCTTCTGTATTTCATTGAAGTACATAATTTGTTACTCAATTAAATGGTAGCTTGTCTTTTTTATAATGATTTTAACTATGTAAATTCTTTAACTTTTTAACTGTTTCCATGAAACTTGGTACAGCCGTTTAATTGTGCCAAAATGTACTGGTCCTAATGTGTCCCAATTAACTGGAATTTACTGTACATGTATGCAACAGTGCAATGAGGAACTTACTGGCAACAGCATTACAGGCTCATTGCATCAGAAAAACAGCATTCACAACAACAACGTAATCTAAACATAAATTGTACAAACAACAGGGCAGGAACTCAGCAGGCCAGGCAGCACCTATGGAAAAAGTACAGTTGACTTTTCAGCTCGAGACCCTTCAGCAGAAGTGGTAGCCATGTGGTGCAAGCTGGTGGTGAAGTCATGTTCACCTGGCTGTTGTAGTGGGTCTGGGTAAGCACATGGTCGAAGAGTCGGAGAGCAGCAGAGATCACAGAGGGGGAGCCGTAAGAGAGAGTTTCGCTGAATTCCCGTTGAAGGGTAGATTTAAACTTCTTGAAGGGAGGCATCCCTGGAAGAGATTTCGCAGTGTAGTAATCAAATAACAAACATGAGAAAATCTGCAGATGCTGCAAAGCCAAGCAACACACACAAAATGCTGGAGGACCACAGCAGGCCAGGCAGCATCTGTGGAAAAGAGTACAGTTAACGTTTCAGGCCGAGACCCTTTAGCAGGCCTCTGTCGACATTTTGTGCCAAGACTTTTCAGCAGGACTTATTATACACATTTTTTTAAAAAGAGAGAACATAATTAGAGCAAAAAGTTCATTTTAGTGCAAAATGATGATGAGGGTTTCTCAGTTGGTTCAAACACTGAATGGTTGATGTGAAGAAGCTCCTTTTAAACTGGTGGTGTAGGACTTGAGGCTTCTGTACCTCCTGCCCAAAAGCAGCTACTAGAGGAGGTCTGGTCTCAAATGGTGGGAATCTTTTAATGCGCCCTTCATCCCAACTGGTCCATGCTAACCAAGATGCCCAAATAAGCTAGTCCTGTTTCCCAAGCTTAACCCATCACCTTCTCGACCTTTCCTTGTCCAACTGTCGTTTAAAACCTCTTCCTTATGGGTTATAAGTTTTAAGTATGATGCAGTGAGGAAATTCATGCACCTGTCTAAGCACCTCCTAATGTAGTTGCCTGGCCACCATCCCTGACAGCTTCCAAGCTCTTGATCTTACTTCCAGGCAAGGGGTTATGCTTTTCAATCCAGGTTCTAGGCACTCAAATCTCTATGCCCTTCCTCAACAGTCCCTCAGCGTCAAGTATGACTTGCTTCCTCTCAAGTTCTATTGGTTCTGGGGCCAATATGGCACCTGTGGACTCTGCCACCAGTGGGACAGTAGTTGTTCGGTGAGAGGGGCAAGTGGGTTCTATGGGTCATAGAGGATTGCTTTAATCATCTTTGTTTGGTTTCTGTGTGCTCCTGTCAATGGGGCAGCCACATGTGTGCTTCCTCCAGGTGCTCCAGTTTCTACCCACATTCCGATGACGTGCCAGTTAGTAGATTGGAACTTGGTCATTGTAAATTGGTCTTTGATGAGGCTGGGGATAAGGGATGGGTTGACAGGTGGTGCAGCCTATTGGAGCAGAAGGTCATGTCCTGCACTGTATCACTGAATAAATAATCCCCACTGCCTCATACCTTCTCATATGCTCCTTTTCCACTCAAAGTGACCAGGTGCGACGGACCCCTGGGATTCTGTGAGAATGAATCATCCTTTCAAGGAGGCTTTGCAAATATCCTGAATGTCAGAGATCCATAGAGTCAGTCAACACAGAAATTGACCCTTCAGTTCTGCACTAATCATAATTACTCACATTAGGATCATCTCATTCTATGTCTTGCCCATTGAACTATGAGTTTAAATGTGGAATTATAACTGTAATTGGATTTGGTGTATTGTTATGGCATGTACCAAGGTATACTGAAAAGCCGGTCTTGCATAGTGTTCAACCATTTTAGATCATGAGGTAGAACAAGGTAAAACAATAACCATGCTGAAGAAACGATAACTGCTAAAGAGAAAATACAGTGCAGGTGAATAGTAAAGTGTAATATCATAATGAACAAACACGAGGAAATCTGCAGATGCTGGGAATTGAAACAACACACACAAAATGCTGGTGGAACACAGCAAGCCAGGCAGCATCTATAAGGAGAAGCATTGTCGACGTTTCGGGCCGAGACCCTTCGTTAGGACTAACTGAAAGGAAAGACAGTAAGAGATTTGAAAGTAGTGGGGAGAGGGGAAAATGCGAAATGATAGGAGAAGACCGGAGGAGGGGGTGGGATGAAGCTGAGAGCTGGAAAGATGATTGGCAAAAGTGATACAGAGCTGGAGAAGGGAAAGGATCATGGGACAGGAGGCCTCGGGAGAAAGAAAGGAGGGGGGAAGCACCAGAGGGAGATGGAGAACAGGCAAACTACTAAATATGTCAGGGATGGGGTAAGAAGGGGAGGAGGGGCATTAATGGAAGTTAGAGAAGTCAATGTTCATGCCATCAGGTTGGAGGCTACCCAGCCAGTATATAAGGTGTTCCTCCAACCTGAGTTTGGATTCATTTTGACAGTAGAGTAGGCCATGGATGGAAATATCAGAATGGGAATGGGACATGGAATTAAAATGTGTGGCCACTGGGAGATCCTGCTTTCTCTGGCGGACCGAGCATAGGTGTTCAGCGAAACAGTCTCCCAGTCTGCGTCGGGTCTCACCAATATATAAAAGGCCACATCGGGAGCACCAGACGCAGTATACCACACCAGCCGACTCACAGGTGAAGTGTCGCCTCACCTGGAAGGACTGTCTGGGGCCCTGAATGGTGGTGAGGGAGGAAGTGTAAGGGCAGGTGTAGCACTTGTTCCGTTTACAAGGATAAGTGCCAGGAGGGAGATCGGTGGGAAGGGATGGGGGGGACAAGTGGACAAGGGAGTCGCGTAGGGAGCGATCCCTGCGGAAAGCCGAAGGGGGGGGGGGGGAAGGGAAAGATGTGCTTGGTAGTGGGATCCCGTTGGAGGTGGCGGAAATTACGGAGAATTATACATTGGACCTGGAGGCTGGTGGGGTGGTAGGTGAGGACAAGGGGAACCCTATCCAGAGTGGGGTGGCGGGCGGATGGGGTGAGGGCAGATGTGCGGGAAGTAGATTTTGAAGTCAAGAGTCCATCCTATTCTACAAGAGTTATGACTCCACCATATTCTCTGGCAGCATGTTCCAGACATCAACCACTCTCTGGGTAAAAAATTACCCCTCAGGCCCCCTTAAAAATATTCCCTCACACCTTAAACAAAATCTCTTTTGTTTTCGATACCCCCACCTTCAGAATCCAGCCTATCTAAGCCTCTAAAATTTTATACACTTCACTCAGATCACTTTGCTTAATAAATCAGCAGCACATCCTTCCCCACCATTGATGGAGTCTACACGTGCCTCTACCTCAAGAGGGCTTCATCTTTAACAAGTAATTTCTTAGGAATGTAACTATTGTGCTATAGCAGCATTACCTAAATTCTATTCATGAATATTCATTTCAATGTCATTAAAATGAACTGAGTTTTACACTTTTGCCCCAGAAGTTTCGTTTAGTTGTCCTGATGAACAATGTTTAATTTAGTTGTATAATGTATATGGTTGAATGACAATAAATTTGAACGTGAGCTCCTTGGAATACTTATCTTTGCCTCTCAAAACCACTTCTGGCTATAATGATGAGTGTATCATGCTCCATGTTCGGCAATAAACTGTACCAAAATACTTTTTTGCAAATCCTTCATGGTTTACGAAGTTTTCCACAAGGAATCAGTTTCCAGGAAGGTACCTCTTTTGTAAACTGTGGGATTACAGCACACTTCAGTGAACAAGTCGGCCGTGATTCTGACACAGACTTCAAGTGCACATATATAGAGTCATAAAGACATACAGCACAGTTTGTACCTTTTAGCACAAAATTAGGGTTAAGGTTAGGGTTAGGATAGCATGCTGACCACCGTCCCCATCTGAGCTAGTCCCATTTGCCCCCATTTAGCCCATATTCCTGTAAACGTTTCCCAACCATGCACCTGTCCAAGTACCTTCTAAATGTTGTTAATATATCTAACCCAACCACTTCCTGTAGCAGCTTATTCAATATATTAACTACCCTCAGGGTGAAAAAGTTACCCCCTCCAGGTTCTTATTAAATCTTTCTCCGCTATTTTTTCCTGGGAAGGAGATTGTACATATTGACCTTATCTATGCCCCTCGTGATTTTGCCTGGAAAAAGGCATATCCGTCTTCCTCTCCACATTGGTGTAGTTTTTAGATTGTTAGTGGATGAGCAAGTCCTTTCTTCTTGTTTGGAGAAGGGGCAAAGCATTGTGTACCTTGTTACAACAAAGCCACTGACTGCTCCCCTACTCCCCCACACCCACATATCTGCCTGTTTGTCACTCCTGACTAGTGCAGGAAATGTGCATCCATGTCGACCTCTTCATTGTGAGATGAGCCCTAAGACTGAACTACTAGAATCCCCCTTCCACATCCTCATTACAGGCTTGACTTCACTTTGGCAAAATGCACACTGCCGATGAAACACTTGCATTTATTAAGTATATCCTCCAAGTTATCATTAAAAACTCACTTCTACTCTATCACTCACATTTTTCATTTGCCCCAACTGTCTGCATACCTAATCTGAGCCTAAATGTTCGTACTGTGTTTGAGTTAAGCCATGAAGTCCCATTGAGCATTTTAACCCCATTAAGATGGCTTGCCTGGTGGTACTAAATATACCCTTTTTGCTTAATCTACAAGTCTCCATTCTGCTTTTTTGTAAGTGCCTCCATGTCAGACTCTGGCCAAGTTTGGATTAGCTGTGGTTGGGTAGCAGTGTATATCAGCTTTTAACTTTATACACAAGGAAATCTCCAGTGCACATTGCAGTATTTCATCATTCACAGAAGATGATGTTAAACTGAGAGACTGATGTAAGAATATCCAGCAGGTTTTCAAGAGGAGCAGGGGAGTTGACCCTGAGTTTTACCCAACATGTTTCCCTTAGTAGACATCAATAAAATAAAAGTAACTGGTCATTTCCCCGTTACTCTTTGTGGGATCTTGAGAACTGGCTGCATTATAAGAGCCTGACAGATCAAAACATGTTCATGGGCTGTAAAGCACTTTGGTATAAGAAACTGAAGAGAGTGGACACTGCGCAATGCATCACAGACACGTCCCTCCCCACCATCAGCAGAAGCTACAGGAAGTCCTGCCTCAGGAATGCAGCATCCATCATCAAAGACCCTCACTATCTGAAAAATGCCAGATTCTTACAGGAAGTATAAAAGTCCCACATCACTGGCTTCGAGAACAGCTTCTTCCCTTTAACCACCATGTTCTTGAACCAAGCAGCAAAACCCTAAAGCCAGTTTAGCAACACCATGACCATTCTGCCCACTTTACGCTAAAATTGACTATTCTTTTGTTCAAATTGAAGTTATTTTACTTGTAAGAATTGTGCATAATTTATGTTTAATTATGTTCTTCCTGTGAGTGCTGCTTATAAAATGATTACTTCAAAATGCGTCCCATTCCTCATCTCATTCTTTTTCTCCTCTTGTCTTCATTTCTGCATATTGCAGTCCTCCAGCTTCCAACACTCATTGTGCTCATTTCACTGAGCTCCACCAGGGAACAGTGTTGTCAGCTCTGTGGCAGGTTCTTATGACTCCTGAAACCTGTGTACTGCTACATTACCCACTGCCTTTATTGTAAGTTATTCTTCAAAATAAGCTGACACCTCCAATGCCGACTGATAACTATTTCCATTTAAGATTTTGCTCTTTTAAAGGTTCTGTATAAGCATAAAAAGTGAAAACTTTTATTCCTCATGAAGCTTTGATGTGCATAATTCTCTTAGGCTTGACTCATTAGATTTAACAACAGTTGCAAGAGAAAAATACTGATTAATCCAAGATTACACATTGTTTTCCCTTCTCTCAGTACTATTGTTACTGGTCCTTAGAGCAAGTCCTCAGCAGAGCAAAAAGTCAGATTGCAACTCGCCTTATGGAAGCTATTGCCATGTGTTGAAGGCTCAGTATGGAGCAGATTATACGCATGTTTTGATAACTCTGATCTTTCCAATAATGAAACAACACATTAGTTGAGTGCACAGGTTAGACAAAGAGAGAGAGAGAGAGAGAGAGAGAGAGAGAGAGAGAGAGAGAGAGAAAAGACTTGCATTTAAATTGGAATTGGAATTGGTTTATGATTGTCACATTTTCCAAAAACTTAGTTTTGCAGGTCACACAGTGAGCAATGTGTGCCTGGAATATGTAGGAAGAAGGGACTAGAATAGTAATTAAATGCCAAACTAATCCGATTGGTTCAGCACAACTTTGTGGGACAAAGCACATGTTATTGTGCTGTACCATGTTCTATGTTCAATGTACCGAGATACAGTGAAAATCTTTCTTAGGCAAGCATAAGAAATGGGAGCAGGAGTCGGCCATCTGGCCCGCGGAGCCTGCTCCGCCATTCAATACGATCATCACTGATCTGACCATGGACTCATCTCCACCTACCTGCCTTTTCCCCATAACCCTTCATTCCCCTTCTATGCAAAAATCTGTCCATATTTGTCTTAAAGATATTTACTGAGAGAGCCTCCAAGCTTCATTGGGCAGAGAATTCCACAGATCATCCAGACAAATACTTTCAAACATAAGTAAATTGAGGTGGTACAAGGGAAAAGGATTAATATGACGCAGGATATTGTGTAACAGCTACAGAGAAAATGCAGTACAATTAGACAATAAGGTGCTAGGGTCACGGTGAGGTCGATTGTGAGGTCACTTTGGTCCTTCAAAGGTCTAAGAATATTTCATGGTGTTCTGCAACCAAGCAAGCAAGCATTCTTGATGACTAGATGTTGGAAATATCTCAGTCAATATTCATAGTAAGATATATTAACAAACGATGGTATAATGGTGGGGAAATGGTCTGGCAAACCTTTATCTCACTCTCTTTTTGTGTATGTGTGGAACATCATTTCGATATTGAGCTTAGGTTTCTTCATCACAATATGGCCTTTAAAAAGTGGGAGTTCATCACAAAATATCTCCAATAAATTTGCATCTAGTGGTGATGTGGTGATGTGCAGCTTTGTTTGATTAAATTATTGCATTCGGAGGTAGGAGGCAAGTTATATTAAACAGTCACATTGCCCATGCTCATTAACATCCCGTACAGAACCAGCCCTATGAATCCCAAGGAGGAGCATTGGCATCTAATCTTGCAATTGGGGCTTGAATCAATTGTCTTGCACCCACCCAGCTAAAGATTAACTTTACTTGCCACACGTACTTGTAAGTGTAGTGAAATATGTTGTTTGCATCAAATCAAATTGCTAAGAATTGTGTTGGGTAGGCTGGAGGTGTCACCATACTTCCAGCACCAAGGTAGCATGCCCACAACTCACTAACCCTAACCGTCTGTCTTTAAAATGTGGGAGGAAACCAGAGCAACTGAAGGAAACCCTTGCAGTCATGGGGAAAATCTACAAACACTTTACGGCCAACAATGGGAATGACCCCTAATCAACAATCACTGGCACTATAAAATGAAATGCCGACCATTGCACTACCATGCATATTAAGATTAATACAATGACTAATGTCATTAAATTGGTACGGTTACTTCAGGTAGTGACCACTCAACCAATACAGTAACTCCCAAACTTATCAATTGAAATGATCCACTGGTATATAATGGAAATGACAGAAAGTTTGCAGCAATAAACTGCAGGGGGCGGTTATTGTAGGAAGGAAATGTACTATAAATAAAATATTGCGCAACACAAAAAGCACAGGAGCCACTCAATAGGTCAGGCAGCATCTGTGGAGGGAACTAAACAATCAACATTTCAAGACCCTTCATCAGGACTGGAAAGAAAGAGGGATATAAAAGGTATATAAAAGGTGGAGAGATGGGGTAGAACAAGAACTGGCAGGTGAAAGGTGAATCTAAGTGAGGGGGTTGATAGGTAGGTGAGGGAAGAGGGAAAGTAGGAATGATATAAGAAGTTGAGAGGTGATAGGTGGAAGTAACAAGGGGCTGAAGAAGATGGAATTTGATAGGGCAGGGATCCTGTAGAAAGTTCAAGTCAAGTCAAGTCAAATCACTTTTTATTGTCATTTCGACCATAACCGCTGGTACAGTACATAGTAAAAACAAGACAACATTTTTCAGGAATCAGAGGTGATGGGCTGAGTGGCCTAATTCTGCTCCTATGGCTGATAGTCTTATGTCAATCTATATAACTACCGTAGTTATCATCTACTATAAAATGATTTGGATCTCATTTTCCATATATTTTTGAAAATAGGACTCACCCGATCAAGGAAATTGTACCAACAGCAGGAAAGACTCACCATGCAATCCACAGAAAGCATTTGACATGTAATCTTGACACCAACAGGAGAGGCTACCTCAGGATGCCAATATCTTCCATCAAGGGTCCCTACCAAATGGATCATGGCCCTCTTGTCACTGTTATTGTCAGGCCGAAATTACTATAGCCTGAAGTCCCACACCAGCAGGTTCAAGAACAGCTGTACCCCTTCAACCATCAGTTTCTTGAGCCCACCAACACCTAAGCCATCCATCAGCAGCAGAACACTGTGGATCACCTCTTGAAACTCCATGAACTTGACTCTGATAACATCTTTGTTTTGCTCCAAGATCTTTTTTTTTGCATAGTCTTGTCTTTCTCTCCCTCCTTTACTGCATTGTATAGTATATATTCATCATGTTGGTTATACCTAAATGCCTGCAATGTTGTTACAAGTAAGGCTTACATCACACTTGTGTTGTATTCTACTTGTGCACAGGACAATAAACTTGACTTGATCCCAAAATACTCAATTTTGATATAGTGCGGGTAAAATTTAAATCAAAATGGAAAAGCACAAATATCTTAAACCTTAGCTAAAGGGGTAGAGTATATAAATTGCTTTCCCTAACTTATATCGGTGAATAGAATACAGGAGGTAAGTATCTCCCAACATGTGCATTTAGAAACAGGGTACTCAAGGCAATATTCTGGAATGTGCACCACTAGGCCACTAAAGGGAGCTGTTTTCCAGCAAACTACAGAGGAACGAAGCATTTAACATGAATACCTGTTTCTCGTCCACACTTTTATAAGCACTTCTCTGAGAAACAGCTTGCAATGATTGGAATGGCGTGAGAAAATCTAAGGTCCTGAGGGAGTAACCTTTGGCCCCCGCCTCTTGGAGAAACGTGAGACTGTTAGTAACTGCTTGTATTCCCTTTCCCAATGTGCAGCTTTGTTTGTGGACATAGAGTGATAGAAAACTACACCACAGAAACAGGCCCTTTGGCCCATCTAGTCTGTGCCGAACTGCCTGCTCCCATTGACCAACACCCAGACCACAGCCCTTCCTACCCATCCCATCCATGTACTTATCCAAATCTTCTTTTAAAGTTAAAATTGAAATCACATCCACCACTTGCACTGGAAGCTGGTTATACACTCTCACTGCCCTCTGAGTGAAGATGTTTCTCCTCATATTCCTCAAACTTTTCAACTTTCACCCTTAACCCATGACCTCTCATTGTAGTCTCACCCAACCTTGGTGGAAAGAGCCTGTTTGCATTTACCCAACATCATTCTTATGTTATGTGCCATGTCATATAATGTAGAAGATTGTGGTCTTTCCATGACAATGATTGTTTATGGCAAATTTTTCTGCAGAAGTGGTTTATTATTGCTTTCCTCTGGGCATGTCTTTACAAGATGGGTGACCCCAGCCATTATCAATGCCCTTCAAAGATTGACTGTATGGTGACAGTGGTTACATAACCAGGACTTATGATATTCACCAGTTGCTCATGACCATCTACTAAGCAGGTGCTACACCTTACCCAAGGGGGACCTGTAGGCCAATGGAGGGGGGAAGGAGCGCCTTACACCTCCTTTGGTAGAGATGCATTTCCTCCCTGCCTCCCCATACTCTTTCTATATCTTCTAAATCTTCTATAACTCTTCTTAATCTTCTGCATTCTAGGGACTAAAATTTTAACCTATACAATCTTTACTTACAACTCAGGTCCTCCCGTCTCAGCAACATCCTTGTAATTTTTTTCCAGACTTTTTCAACCTTATTTACATCTTTCCTGTGGTTAGGTGACCAAAGCTGCACATAATACTCCAAATTAGGCCTTATCAATGTCTTATGCAACTTCAACATAACATTCTAAATCCAGTACCGAATACTTCAATCTATTAAAATGCCAGAAGCTTTCTTTACAACTCTATCTACCTGTCATCCCACTTTCAATGAATTATGGACCTGTATTCCCATATCCCTTTATTCTATCACACTGCTCAGTGCCCTACTTCTCATTGTGTAAGACCAACCCTGGTCCAAACTCCAGCACCTCACTTATCTGAATTAAATTCTATCTACCATTTTTCCAGCTGGTCCAGATCCTGCTGCAAGCTTTGATATTCTTCCTCGTTGACCACTACACCCCCAAGCTTGGTGCTATCCGCAAATTTGCTGACTCAGTTAACCACATTATCATCCAGATATAGATGACAAACAAATACAGACCCAGCACCAATCCCTGCAGCACTCCACTAGTCATAGGCCTCCAATCAGAGTGGCAAACATATACTACCACTCTCTGGCTTCTCCCACAAAGCCGTTATCTATCTAATTTACTACCTCATCTTGAATGCCAAGCAACTGAACCTTCTTCACCAGCCTCCATGCTGGACCTTGTCAAGTAGCTTGTTGAAGTTTATGTAGACAACATCCACTGCCTTGCCTTCAACAACTTTCCTTGTTAAATGCAACATAGAACATGCAACAGAACAGCAAAGTACGGGTCCTTCAGTGCACGACGTTGTGCCAATCTTTTAATCTACTCAAAAATCAGTCTAATCTTTTCCTCCCACATAGCCCTCCATGTTTCTTTCACCCATGTGCCTCACAGTCTCTTAAACTTATCAGCCTCTTCCACCACACCTGGCAGTGTGGTCCATGCATTTATACTCTCTGTGTAAAAACCTACCTCTGATTGAAAGAATGTTTTTTTTGATTACTGTTTCCTTCTAAAAGGACATTGGAGGGTCACTATTGATCAAAAACTCAACTGGATCAGCCCACGGGAACAGCTCAGTATCTGGCTATCCTGCAGCATGAGGATCATCTCCCGAAACCACATGGCCTTTGTACCCCCACTGAGGTATCTGGAAGTCGATTAAACACTCTCTCCGTGTATGACAACTGCTCTGCCCAGGGTCGTAAAGAGTTGTGGACACAGCTCAGTCCACTACAGAAAAAAGACAGCCTCCCCTCCATGGGTTCTGCCTCTCGTATTGCCTCAGGAAGGCTGCAAACATATCAATGAACTCTCCCACCCAGTCATTCTCTCTTCTCAACAGGTCAGGCAGCATAAATGGAGAGAAATAAACCATCGACATTTACAGCCAAAATCTCTCATCAGGACTGAAAAGAGAGGGGGCAGTAGCCAGAATCAGAAAAAAAAAACTTTTCTTTCCAGTCCTGATGAAGGGCCTCAGACTGAAATGCTGATGGCTAATTCCCTTCTTTTGTTGTTGCCTGACTTGAGAGTTCTTCCAGCATTGCTCAAGATTTCCAATATCTGTGTTTTATTCCTCTTTTCTCTTCTCCCATTGGGCTGAAGATACGAAAACCTGAAGCTACATACCGCTAGGCACAAGGACAGCTTCTACTCTCTTCCACTGTTATAAGACTATTGAATGGAGCTCTTGTATGTTAAAGATAGACTCTACCTCACGATATACCTTGGAATAGCCTTTGCACTTTGTCTATCTGCATTGCAATTTCTCTGTAACTGTAACACTATGTTATGCATTCTCTTATTGCTTTTTCCTTGAACGGAAATTGTACTTATGTTTGGATGGCATGCAAAACAACATTTTTCACTGTATCTTGGTACATGTGACAATAATGAACCAATTCCAATTCTACTCACCTCAATAAATGTAGCTCCAACAACTCACGGAAAGCTCAGTGCCATCCAGGGTAAAACAATCTGCTGCTTTCACCCCCATCCATCACCTCAGATGCTTATTTTTTCCATAACTCGGCTGCAGTACATAATTCACTATACACTATATGGAGTGCCATAGGGATCTGTCCTGGGACCCCTGCTATTTGTGATTTTTATAAATGACCTGGATGTAGAGGCGGAAGGATGGGTGAGTAAGTTTGTGGATGACACGAAGATTGGAGGAGTTGTGGATGGAGCTGTGGATTGTCGAAGGTTACAAGAGGATATAGGCAGGCTGCAGAGTTGGGCGGAAAAATGGTAGATGGAGTTCAATCCAGACAAGTGTGAAGTGATGCATTTTGGAAGGACAAACCAGAAGACTGAGTACAGGATTAATGGTCAGTTACTTAAGAGTGTGGATGAACAAAGGGACCTTGGGGTTCAAATCCATACATCCCTCAAGGTTGCTGCACAGGTTGATAGGGTAGTTAAGAAGGCCTATGGGATGCTAGGCTTCGTTAACGGGGGATCCAGTTCAAGAGTAGAGAGGTCACGCTGCAACTCTACAAATCTCTGGTGAGACCGCACATAGAGTATTGTATTCAGTTCTGGTCACCTCATTATAGGAAGGATGTGGAAGCTCTGGAGAAGGTGCAAAGGAGATTTGTCAGGATGTTGCCTGGTTTGGAGAACAAGTCATATGAAGCAAGGTTAGCAGAGCTGGGACTTTTCTCTTTGGAGTGTAGAAGAATGAGAGGGGACTTGATAGAGGTCTACAAGATTATGAGAGGCGTAGATAGGGTGGATAGTCAGTACCTGTATTCCAGGGCACCAATAGCAAACACCAGAGGGCATATGTACAAAATTAAGGGAGGGAAGTTTAGGGGAGACATCAGGGGTAAGTTTTTTACACAGAGGGTTGTGAGTGCCTGGAATGACTTGCCAGGGATGGTGGTGGAGGCTAAAACATTAGGGGTATTTAAGAGCCTCTTGGACAGGCACATGGATGAAAGAAAAATGGAGGGTTATGGGGTAGTGTGGGTTTAGTACTTTTTTTTAAGGATTATATGGGTCGGCACAACATGGAGGGCTGAAGGGCCTGTACTGTGCTGTAGTGTTCTATGGTACTACTTGCCCAGGCTCGGCTGGGAGCTCTTCCAACCTGCAGTCTCAACTGGTGAGAGGAGCAAAGACAGTGAGTACATAGGAACTTCTCCTCTTGGGGCTTCCTCACCAACTGGTGCACCATCCTGACCGGGAAGTACATATTACTGTTCCTTCATCTTCGCTGGATCTAAATCTCAAGCCCTCCCCAGAAGCACTATGGGGGTACATTCACATTACAGATTGCAGCTTTTCGAGGAAATGATTCACCACCACCTTCTCAGAGCCATTAGATGTGAACAGATTCTAGCCTTACTGTCACTGACCAGACCATAGAAAATTAATCAAAACGAAAAAAAAAATCTGCCCTTCATTATGTGGCCTTATGCCAAATTTTGTTCAGCAAGGCTCTTGTAAAGTTCCTTGGGCATTATGTTTAGTTGAATTGTAAATGCAAGTTATGTTCTGAAATGTATTAATACTTACAGTAGCAAGAAAGAGATTGGTCATAAAACATCCTTACGCAGTTGCATACACACGTCAGTCGGTAAGCATCTGCCTCGTTGAAACAACAGAGAACTACCAGCGAAGTTCTGTCTATGCCAATTCATTGCTTCTTTGCTGATTTATTTCTTTAAGTGGTTGTTCAAAAGGAGATAATTTTCTAAAGTGATCAAATAAAACAGCACGCATCCACGTATTCACAAAGTGAAATAAAACACGGGACTTTGAAACTGCTTCAAATGGATTGAACAATGCAAACTGATCAAGCGGGGGCTTGATAGGGAAATTATAGGTTAACTTATTTTAGTCAAGTCTGCCCCATTCTAATTAGTTTAATTAGTAATTTAGTCGCTTTGCAGTAATCCATTATGACTGTGGCTAATTAACTCCAGAAAACTTGAGTTTGCAATAATTACACCAGGAGATTTGCTTGCAAAATAATCATTTAATTTTGGATGGAAGCAAATTGTTGACACGTCCAAAAACAAACCAATGTTCCCTGTGATGTTGGTCCAAGTTTAGGGAAATTTTGAATTGGTTCTTTGCAGCCATTCAAGATAAATAATTATATATAAGGAACAAAAATAAATAATTAATTTAGTTTCAGTCAAATGTAAAATTTTCAGAACTATGGGAATTTTATTCTCGGCTCAATGTTAAATTCAACAGACAAGAGTAACTTGCTACATTTCTGATTCTTAGTAATTGATTTCATTAACTATTAACTACTTCAGCAATAAATGTTCTCACCAGTCAATCAGCCTGACTACAACATGGGAACACAAAGTGAAACCAATCAAAGTCAGATTTGTTTTTCATTGACAAACCTGCCATTTTCTGTAAGATTTCATATTAATGATTAAATTATGATCAGCATGGTACTTTGAATATGAAGTAATATTATTTACATATATATATACATAATATTACTTTATATCATAAATATAAAATGTATATAAAATGAAAATATATATACAATAATAATTTTATGGGCATATTCCCATCCTCAATTCCTTGCTTCCATCTCATTACAAATATATTTTATATTTACTCAGCATTTGCTATGAATTAAGGTTGATAACAAACTGATAAATTATTAAAAGATACATTTTTGGAGCATTGAGTAAGTGAGACTGTAAACTGCAGAGCAGTAGAAAGCTCTCCTTGTCTCTGCCATTTAATAAATTATGAATTCTAAAATACAATTGATATCAGAAATGTACTTAATGGTCTCTGGTCCGATGAATGCTGTACATAGTTCTGTTGTGCAAGGGATAAATTAGCTGAATCATCTTCACTTGGGATCCTTCAGTAGAGCAATTAAAGTATCAAGGGATCAATTTGAAAAGTTTAACTATTACATTGTGAGATCAAGAGCTCATTTTCAATGTACAAAAGTCCATTCTATTGTCTTATAACTGTGGGATAGATGCTGACCTTGAGCCTCGTGGTACATGATTGCAGGCTCTTGAACTTACTGCCCCTTGGAAGGGGGAGGAAGACATAATGTCTGAGATAGGAGAGATCTTTTGATTATATAACCTGTTTTTCTGAGGCAACAAGAAATATCAACAGAGTCCATGGCAATTCACATCTTGTATTTTCTTTCCAATAAGTGTTCAAGCTCCCTTTGAAGATACGACATAAAGAATTCTGAGAGAGAAGAAGCACACATTCTCTCAGATGATTTGATATGGATCATTGCATGGGGAAGCATGGATCTCAGTTGAGTTGACGGACTTGGTTTGGAGGATACCAGGAAAACTAACACATATTTCCAGACAGTGACTGAAGGTATGTTATTCAAATGGGTAAGATTATTCCAAGAAGGAAGTCAAACTGGAGCATTAATTGTGAAATGTGAAATTGCTTTCCTTTTGAAAAGCAAACACAGATCTCATCTTGGAGTGCAAAATCACTGAATCACTATCATTGCCAGGGGAAATAGAATCAGAAAATGAGCTGTCCAATTTGGAGAAGGGATCCAGGATTGTGAATCAACTGAAATTAGTGAAAATTGTTGACAGTGAGCTCAAGTTCTCCTGGAGGTTGGCCTGGTTTTCCATCCCCAGAAAGCCAAAGGAAGTGAGCTCAGAGGATATGCGTTGGCTCTGAGGTGTCAAATATGGCCAAGAAAATCTGGGAGAAAGTACACTGACCTCACCAGGACTGCAAAAATAAAGCACTTAGCATGATGACTCTTTCTCCTTGACCATAATAGTGATTCCTTCCAAACTGTCTGAAAACAGTGCTTCATTTTGCACTTACTTTAAGCCCAGATATTCTGTAACTGTAACTCAAGCCAGCAAAGTCCCTCAAAAAATGCTACACCAATTTTGCAACCTCGTTTTATCAAGTGCTTACAAGTTATGCCAAGACCAGGATCCCAGCCGTAAAACCAGTCGTAGTGTGTGCTCCCATTGTTGAATAGAATAAGTGCACATTGAATGCTTCAAAACAATATTACACAAAGACAAGAACCCTTCTATCCTTACTGCAAAGGCTTTGCTCAAGAGAAAAGAAGGTTATGAAGCATATTGCATAAATACATTACAGGGAGTGGTGGACATAGCCCAGAACCTAACAAAAACCAGCCTCCCTTCACTTACCTCTAGAAAGCAGCCAACATAATAAAGGGCCACTCTCATTTGTTCATTCTTTATTCTCCCCCTTCCTAACAGGAGAAGAGACCCAAGCCTCAAAACACATACCACCAGGCTCAAGGACATCTTCTACCCTGCCATTATCAGACTCTGGAATGCACCTCTCGTATAAAAGATGAACTCTGGAACTCGTTGTGGTCCTTCATGTTGACTGTCTACCTGAATTCCACTTTATATATAAGTGTAACTTGAATTGAAATGAATTGAATGATCTTTATTGCCATTATACATAGGTACAATGAAACTCTGTTTGGCTTCCTCTCAGGCAATCAAACAAAGCGGTAGATAAAAACAAGGCAGTAATAGAAAACCAGTATTAAATAGTTAAGTAGCAGAAAATAAGTAGCAGCAGCACCAGAATGTCACAGTAATGCACAAAGTGCCGTTAGTGCAAGTATTTGAGTCCTTGTGTGTGTGTGCTCACAGTTTCAGTCATTGTTCTGTGGGAGTGGTGTGATGGAGGCCACAGCTCTGGGGTAGAAGCTGTTCCTCAGTCTATCTGTTCTGGCTTTTAGTGTCCTGAACCTTTTGCTGGATGGCAACAGGTCAAACAGGGAGTGGCCGGGGTGTGTGGTGTCTCTGGTTATGCTGATTGCTTTCCTCCTGAGTCTGCTGGAGTAGATGGAGTCCAGTCCTGGGAGCTCCATCCTGACAATTCGCTGGGCCGCCTTCACCACGCAATGCAGGTCTTGTTTTAACGCTATATTATTCATAAACACAAGAAAATCGGTCGATGCTGGAAACCAAAGCAACACAAAAAAATAATGCTTAAGGAACTCAGCGGGTCAGGCAGCATCTATGGAGAGGAATAAACAGTCAACATTTCAGGCTGAGACCCTTCTTCAGGACTGAGAAGGAAGGGGGAAAGTTGCCAGAATAAAAAGGTGGGGTGAGTGGAAGGATCTGTCTGAATGGCATGCAGGCAAGAGCTTACCCCTCCATCTTGGTATACGTGACAATAGCAAACCAGTTCAATTGTTGTAAGAGATATTCATGTGTCCTCTACCATTTTATCCAAGGGAGGAAAATACCTCAATATATTCCCATGAAGTATCCACATTCACTATCAGAGCAACAGACCAAACACTAAAAGCTTTGTAAAATCTTTTCCCTGAAGCGACTGTTACTCTTCTGATCCACAAATTCCAGAGAACTTCCAACTCTCCATTAAAACTATGAGCTGCATAGGAACTTAAAACAAAAGAAAGATCAATGCCATTTCACCATACTGATACTATACTTCAGAAGCAGCATTTAACTAATAAGAACAAGTGACAGACTTAACACAGAGTTATCCCAAGAGGCTTTTCTCTTTCTATGACTCTTGGTCGTGGGATATAAAAATAGCAGAATATCTTGAATAGTTTGTCATTAATTTTGTGAAGTTTTCTCAACCCTCTCGAACTTCGCATTGTGGCATTTGCATTGAAGAAAATATTTCTCTATTGTCCATGAGAAGACATTTCTCAAGAGCTGTAAGTTATTCTTATGCTTTAATTTGAATCAGGATTGATTCTGGTCATTCACAGGATCTGTGTGGCATAGGTAATACCATAATTTGTTGACCATCCTTAAATGGAGAGAGCAAGAATTAACCACATTGATGGATCTGGAGTCATATAGATGTCAGAATGGGTAGTGCAGATGAACAAAAAAACAGTTTAAGACTTTAACATGGCAGATTGTCAGGCCAAGAGTCTATTTTATTGTACTAGAGAACCATTTAATAGTTTCTTTTTAAGATGATACATGCATACAGTCTTTTGTATCTTCTCCTGATGGATTTAGAAATGTCCCTCGGTGGAAAAAATGAAACAAGATGCTCAGAGGCTGAGTTTTCATTCATGGGCTGGATAGAATTAGAAACTAAAACAGCTGTGTTCAATGGAAATTTATTATTAAAGTGCAAATATGCCTCCACAAACAACTCTGACGTGTTTACTTGCAGACCTACATAGTAAATCCAGGAAACACAGTAGAAGCAATAAAAGGCCACACCCAACAGGACGGACAAACAATCAATATGCAAGAGACAATAAACTGTGCAAAGTACTAAAGAGAGAGAAAATAGTAATAAATAAGTAAGCAATAAATAACAAGAACATGAGATGAAGAGTCCTTGAAAGTGAATCTGTAGATTGCGTGACTCCATAGGAATTGGTTATGACAGTAGCAGATCATGTATTGTGTTAGGATTTATGACCTCAGGTATTTCATAGCTTTCAAGAACCTTGCCAGAATTTATACAAGTGAAGATCCTTGTCACTGGTTTCCAGACCTTGACAAACATGTAATGGCTGTCTTTTTGGTTTAACTGCTAATCAATTTAGCACAATGTTTCCTGTCTTACCCTACAAAGCAGCAGAAAATGCATATGATCAGCACAGATTACTAATGTGATTACTTGCTGAAGTATTCATGAGTTCACTGGCCCACCACTGTTGAAGACATTGCTTTATATGCACACATATTTTAATGCCTCGTTGACCTTAATATGTGACTGACTATACTTGTTACAACTCCCACCAGATGTGTGGAATTTCAAATGTATTGAACTGTAGTGCTTCTGCTGATCTTGGAAATTCCTGATTAGTCAACTATTTCTTCTTCCTTCTTGGCTTGCAGGTACCGGTACCATAGAAGTTAACACGACCACTTTGCTGTGCCAGCAATCACAACTCAGGTTCAATTCCTGCTGCTGTCTGTAAGGAGTTTATACATCTGTGTGTTTCCTTAGGGTTCAGTTGTGGGCATGCTACGTTGCTGCTGGAAGTGTGGTCACACTTGTGGGCTGACTTTGCTGTTTTGATTTGATGCAAATGATGCGTTTCACTGTATGTTTTGATGTACATGTGACATCTAAAACTAATCTTCCTCTTTCTCTAATGTTAACTGCCCATTTTGCTTCTATCAGTAGAGCTCATACACACACACAAGTTTCTTCACAGAAGTCAGTAGAAGAATGTATAACTGTGATGCCACTTTCAAATTCCTTGAAAGAGGGATTACAGGTACATAGGGTCATAATAAAAGCTTTTGGCGCATATGTGCTTCATAAATCAAAGCATTGAGTACAGGAATTAGGATTTTATGTTGAAGTTGTAGAAGACAGTGGTGAGGCCTAATTTGGAGTATTGTGTTCAGTTTGTTCATCTGCCTACAGGAAAGATGTCAATAAGATTGAAAGAGTACAGAAAAGATTTACAAGAATGCTACCAGGGCTTGAGGATCTGAGTTACAGAAAAGGTTGAATAGATTTATACTTTATTTCCTAGAGTTCAGAAAAATGAGTGGAATTTGTAGAAGTATACAACATTTTGAGGTGCATAGATAGGGTAAATACAAGCAGGCTTTTTTCACTGAGGTTGGGTGAAACTAGAACTAGAGGTTATAGGTTAAGGATGAAAGATAAAATATTTATGGAGAACATAAGAGGGGATTTCTTTAGGCAGAGTGTGGTGAGAGTGTGTACCAAGCTGCCAGTAGAAGTGGTTGATGCGGGTTCAATTTCAACATTTAAGAGAAATTTCAATAGGTACATGGATGGGAGGGGTATGGAGGGCTATGGTTCTGGTGCAGGTTGATGGGATTAAAAAGATTTATAGTTTAACATAGGTGAGATGGGCTGAAAGGTCATTTTCTGTGCTGTGGTGTTCTATGACTCTATGACTATGACTTTAATGAGGTTGACTCACTGTTCAAGCAACAGACACAAAATGCTGGTGGAACACAGCAGGCCAGGCAGCATCTATAAAGAGAAGCACTGTCGACGTTTCAGGCCGAGACCCTTCGTCAGGACAGGTCAGGTCAGATCTCGGCCCGAAACGTCAACAGTGCTTCTGCTTATAGATGCTGCCTGGCCTGCTGTGTTCCACCAGCATTTTGTGTGCGTTGCTTGAATTTCCAGCATCTGCAGATTTCCTGGTGTTTGCTTTTGACTCACTGTTGCATGTTTGATTGGCAAGCATCGTCTCTGCTGATTTCATTGGGACATTATGAAATCTGAGCAGATCTAAGGCACGTAGCTATTCAGCAAATCCAAGAGAGGACAAGATACCATGCTTCTCTCCAGTTCTCTGGTGTAGTAATGTCAACATTTAGATGTCCTGACTGATGGGCAGTAACAAAAAACAGAAGTAAAACGTACAAAATGCTGGAGGAGTCCAGCAAACCAGGCAGCATCCATGAAGGGGAGTAAACAGTGGATGTTATGGCTGAGATCCTTCAGCAGAACTGGAAGGGAAGGGGACAAAAGCCAGAAAGAAACATAGCATTATTTGATCAAGAGTGAGGTGTCATAGCTCTTTCATAGGCCAATGTCTGTCCCACAAAACAGATTATCTGGTAATTTTCAGATGATAAATAGAAGCTGAAGAGCACAATAATAAAACTTTTGCCAATAGTTTTAGCACTTGCTTCAGCAAAATTGGATTATGTTATATTATGTGATGTTATTTTGACCTGAAACACTGACTCTCCATTTCCCAACATAGATGCTGTCTGATCAATTAAGTCCCTCCAGCTTCCAGGAGGTCAGGCAGCATCTATGGAGGAAAATGCATTGTTTGGTGTGTTAGGTTGAGACGTTACATCACAGCTGGAAAGAAAAAGGGAGAGATTATAAAATGATGGGGGAAAGGGGCTGGCTAGTGATAAATGGATCCAGTTGAGAGGAAGGGGCAAGTGGGAGAGGGGGGAGTGTGGGAATGAAGTGAGATGTCAAGAGGTGATGTTGGAAATGAGAAAGGGCTGAAGAAAATGGAATCTGATAGGAGAGCACAGGGGCCAAGAGGATAAAAGGAAGACTGTGAGGAGGGAACCCATGGGAGGAATTTGTGGGTAATGAGCAAATGGAGAGGGTGGGAGAGAGGAAATACATAAGGTGGTGGGGCCGGTGGTATAAGGAAAGAAAAATGGGGAGAAAGGGAAGCGGTTAGCAGAAGTTAGAGGAATTGATTTTCAGGCCAGTTGTTTTCTTTTATTTAGAAATGTCTGTCTCTTTGAAAGATAGAGCAAGACATTCAACAACTAAACTTAACTGGTCTGCATAAGCATTAGTCAATGGAGTGAATTCAATTTAAAGCTAAAACAAGTTATGTCACTTGCATATTATGTATTGTGTAGGGATTTATAAACTTAGCTATCTCCATTCCTTAAAAAGAACCTTGCCTTGTTTATTCCTGAAGTCAGCAATATACCACCAAGCTCAAACTGAATTAAATCAATAAACTATTAAGCTTTGACTGAACATCTCAAGTAAGATATCAACAAAAGTTCAGAGTTTGATGTTACTTTAGTGTATATATTCACAGTGGCTACAGTACTTTAAACTGCAAGTTAGTCTCTCAGGATGTATCCAGAAGCAAATTAATGATTAATCTACATGGTGGGCTCCGAGGGCTGTTGTGAAGTTATTTTACGCCAGAACTTCTGGTTCACTCAGTTAAATGAGGACGACTAAATGAATGGTGTGATTGCTTCAGATACCGTATCTTCAGAAGTCTTTGTGTCCCTTTATTCATGATTTTGTGTTGTGTAAGATTATGGGAAACTTTGAAATCACATCTGGAAACATACCAACAACTGGTTTCTCCTTAAGAAGCAACAGATCTTTGACAACAAATTTTATGATGTCTAAGTCAATGAGAATAAATCTGATTCTGATTCCGAACTTTCAGGGTCAATTATGTGTGTGTGAAGATGAATATGCTTCTCCCAAGTTAACTACATATCAACAATGCTTTAACGTGGAGAATCTGCAGATATGCAATAGAGAGCATTCTGACTCGTTGCATCACAGCCTGGTACGGAGGTTCCAGCACACAGGGCCACAAGACACTGCAGAAGGCTGTAGACTCAGCCAGATCCATCATGGACACAACCCTCCCTACCAGTGAGGACATCTTCAAAAGGTGCTGTCTCAAGATGGCATCATCATTAGTAAAGACCCTCACCATCTGGGACCTGCCCTCTTCTCCTTATCACTATCAGAGAGGAGGTACAGGAGCTTGAAAACCTGCACTCAGTGATTCAAAAGTAGATCCTTCTTCTCTGTCATCAGATTTCTAAATGATTAATAAACCCATGAACATTACCTCTTACATCATTTGCACTATATATTTTTTCAAACTTCAAAGTTTAAAATCAATTTATTACCAAAGTACATATATGTCACCATATAAAACCCTGAGATTATTTTTACTGTTGGCATATTCAATAAATCCATAATGGAGTAATAACCGTAATAGAATCAATGAAAGACCGCACCAACTTAAGCAATCAACCTGTGTGCAAAAGACAATACAAAAATATCGAGAACATGAGATGAAGAGTCCTTGAAAGTGAGCTCATAGCTTATGAGAACTTTTGAGTGATGGGGCAAATGATGTTGGGTGAAGATATCATCGTTGGTTTAAGAGCCAATTGATGAAGGGCTGGTAACCGTTACTGAATCTGGTGGTGTAAGCCCAGAAACTCCTGTACTTCCTTCCTGATGGCAGCAGCGAAATGAGAGCATGGCCTGGGTGGAGAGGTACCCTGCGACAGCATTTCGTATAGATGTGTTCCATGGTGGGGCGGGTTTTACCCTTGATGGATTGGGCCGTATCCACTACTTTTTGTAGGATTTTCTATTCAAGGGTATTGATGTTTTCATACCAGGCTGTGATGCAGCCAGTCAATATACTCTCCACCACACATCTATTGAAGTTTGTCAGACTTTTAGATATCATGTCAAATCTTCACCATCTCCTAAGGAAATAGAGGGGCTACCATGCTTTCTTCAGATTTGCACTTACATGTTGGGCCCAGGGCCGATCCTCTGAAATGATAACACTGAGGAATTTAAAGTTGCTGACCCTCTCCACCTCTGATCCTCCAGTAAGGACTGGCTCATGGACCTCGAGATTCTTTCTCCTGAAGTCAATAATAAATTCTTTGATCTTGCTGACATTGAGTAAGAGGTTATTGCTGTGGCACCACTCAGCCAGATTTTCAATCGTCCTCCTATATGCTGAGTCATAACCACCTTTGATTCAGCCTACAACAGTGGTTCATCAGCAAACTTGAGTATGGCACTGGAGCTGTGCTTAGCATCCCAGTCATAAGTGTAAACAGAGGAGAGCAGGGGGCTCAGCACACAGCCCTGCAGTGCACCTGTGTTGATGGAGATTTTGGAAGAGAAGTTGATGCCAGTCCAAACTGTCTGGGGTCTTCAAGGGAGAAACTCGAGGATTCAATTACACAAGGAGGTGTTGTAAAAACTACCTTTTATAACAATGATCAGTGAGGCACAGAGAGATCTGTATTTACCAAGAAGTACCTTTATTGTTTAAACCAACAAGTATGTGAATTCATACACTAAATACCTTGTGTACACACCCGCTAAATATCCCTGACTCTGAATAGTCAAAGAATTTGCAAAGGCAAAGTAGTCAACATTGGCCAGGTGTTCCTTGTTGTCTCAATTCACTCGCCACGTACTTCACACAGGGTCGCTCACGCTTGTATCGGTGATGGTTATTCTACGATGTCACCACTGCCAGCACACACTTTTCTATCCATTCTTTATCAATTCAAATATCGCATTCCAGTGTCATTGGCCACAGGTTGTGTGTCTGATCTTTAATATCTTGCTATTGGCCCTGCTCCAAGCCAGCATCCATTTATTGTCCCTTTCCCATCAAGTGACAATTGATAATTAATGGCTTTTTGTTCTCAATCAACAATGAGCTCAAATCACTCCAGGCAGGCACCAACCCCAACATTTACAAATCTGCATGTTAGATCCAATGAAAGAACGTCTCACAAATAGCTTCTTATTTGGAAATTATCTCCAGTCCAGCAGATTACCTGAAGTATCATTGTGCCTTCTTTAAAACATTGATCAAGCCCAGCATGTCAAGCTCACAAAATGCAAAATAGAATGTCTTCACAGAATGGCAGCATCCATTCCCAAGCACATGGCAAGAACAAAGACAATTAGTCTGTCTGCTTCCACTGTCCTTGATTTATTTGAATTCACTGATTTATAGAACGTAGTTCTTTCTGGCAAACAGAGGTATCGAGGAAGCTTAAAAAATTATTTTTGAGGGGATGATGCTATTAAATGCTGAGACGTGGTCGATAAAGAGCATTGTTACTTCCAGATGTTCCAGGGTTGACTGAAGAACCAAAGAGTTGACATCTGATGTGGACCTGTTGCAGTAGTAGGCAAAATGGAGCAGGTCCGAGTCACTTCTCAGGCAGGAATTCATCAGCAGCCTCTCAGAGCACTTCATCATAATGGATGTAAGTGCTCCTGGATGATAGTTGTTGAGGTAGGTTATCACATTCTTCTTAGGCACTAGCATAATTGAAGTCTGCTTGAAGCAGACTGCCGAAGCAAGAAGCTAAAGATCTCAATGAACACACCAGCCAGTTGATCAGCACAGGTACCTTTTGTACCTTTTCACAATTGTTATATCTTGCATTGTACTGCTGTCACAAAACAACACATTTCATGGCATGGTATGCAATATAAGTTACAATAAACAAATAAATAGTGTGAAAGAGGAATAATGAGGTAGTATTGACTTTAATATTGACTTCCTGCTACAGCAGCACCTCTGATTTAATATCCTCATTCTTGCTCTCAAATCCCTCTGTAGCCCAATCATCTGTACATAAGAACAAATGAAATAGGCAAGGGTAGGACTGACAACTCTTGATCTTCCTTCACTCTCAAATAAGATGATGGATGAATTCTGAATCATCTCCATTTACCTACCGAGTTCCCCAGGTCCCAAGGTTTCCTTGTGCAATTGAAAAATCATTTGAGCACAGCTTTGTGAAGGCCAAAGCCATCGGGTAGGGGAGAGAACTCCACAGATTCCCATTTGTATGAGGAATACACTGATACCTAATAAAGTGGCCACTCGGTGTATGATCATGGGCTACTGCTGCTGTGGCCCATCCACTTCAAGGTGCGACATGTTGTGCATTCAGAGATGCTCTTCTGCAAAGCACTGTTGTAACATGTGTATTTTTGGGAGGTTTTTTTTTTGAGTTATTGTTGTTTCCTGTCAGCTTGAAACAATCTGGCCATTTTCCACTAATCTCTGTCCTTTTCCCACACAGAACTGCTGCTCATCTAATGTGTATTTGATTTATTGCACCCTTCTCTGTAAACTACAGAGAATATTGTGCATGAAATTCCCAAGAGATCTGCAGCTTCTGAGATACTCAGACCACCCCTTCTGGCACCAGAAGCATTTTATGTTCAAAGTCACTTGGATCACATTTCTTCTTCATTCTGATACATGGTTTGAACAGCAGCTAAATCTCTTGACCATGTCTGCATGTTTTTTTGCATTGAGTTGCTGCAAAATTCTGAGCTGATTAAATATTTGCATTAACAAGCAGATATACAGGTGTACTTACTAAAGTGGCCACTGAGAGTTCTCCCTGTCTCAGTCTTGTGTTGGCTGCTCTTATCCTCAAGGCATGTCTTGAGTTCTCAACTCTCCAGCATAATTAACCCAGCAAACACATCATGACTTCAGTGAAATGAACGTCCACCAAGATCCAAGTTAAATTGCGTTTATTGTCATGTGTGCAGGTATGGTCAAAGTCAACCATAGATGTTGCACCCCAGCTCTCTGTGTTCAGTAGATGTGCAAGCCAAGGCAGTATGATATGGAGAACAAGATGTTGCCCATGCTGCAGTCCATCTTGCTATGCAGCTGATGAATTCAAAGGAATGGCAGTTTGGTACCAGTGGCATTACAGAAGTTGTCTGTCATTGTAGGACTGCCTTAGGGACTCCTGCTCCAGGTTTACTCCCAAAGCCTTACCTTTGAGTTGGTATAGCCACAATGCAGCAGAGATTTGAGAGTTTCCCTTCTTCTAGATGAGCTATCAGCCATGGCCAATAAGTCCCATTTGCCCAGATAAAATAAGACATTAGTGCAAGAAAAACACAATCATAAATGCGTCTATGGTAGTGTAGGAGGTGCTCTGTAATGCATTGTTGCTCGTGTAGGTGTAGGGTAATACAGGTTAGTTTGAGGATTGATCATTGGAGGAATTAGTTGTCCCTGAGCCCGGCATTGTGGGATTTCAGGCTTCTGTATTTCTTGCCTGATGGTAGCTGTGAGAAGAGGAAAGGGTCTGGATGTTGGAGCGTTTTGACAATAGGTGTTTCCTTCTTGAGGATAAACCTCTGTGGATTTTTACAGTGGTGGGGAGAGCTGTGCCTCAGTTCTATCATGCCACAAATCAATCAAACAAACCCGTATGAAGCCTTGCCTTGGACAAGCATGATCATCCTTAGGTAAAGAGTGCTTCTCAGAAGTTCTTATCGAAGTTCTCCGTATCTGCAGCATGAATTGCTTGCTTAATATCTTACTCCTACCGAAAACAAATGAAAATGTAATGAAGTGTATGTACTGAAAATGCGAAATTAATTCAACAATTACAGGCAGTGTGTCTTCTGTGGGTAATTACTGGCCATCTTTATGAGAGGCTAGTGATTCATAGTATTCTTTTTCACTCCATTGACACTACCTGATTTGCTGGGTATTTCCTGGAGCTTTTCATTGCTTTTACATTCACTTTTGTTTGCTTTCTCTCTAGCTTCCCTTATTAATCTATCAACCAGGTGGCTTCATCAGCAGCTTAGTCTCAAAGCAATCCCTGTATTACATTACCACAGAAATTCCCTTTGCCTTAACCACCTTTTGTCACCTTCCCTGCAGCTTCAAATTAAATATTTCTCCTTCATTCCCAGTTCTGATCAAGGATCTCAGATCTGAAATGTTAACTTTGTTTCTCTTTCTGCCAATGCTGTCCAATTTAATAAAGGCTTCAAAATTCAATTTGAAGTGGATGTTTCCTCTGGTGGGGGAGTCTAAGACCGAAGTACCCAACCTTAGAATGGAGGGATGCCCTTTTAGAACAGAGAAGATGTCTTTTTCAGCCAGAGAGTGGCAAATCTGTAGAATTTGTTGCCGTAGGCAGCTGTGGAGGCCAGGTCATTGGATATATTTAAGGCAGAGGCTGATAGATTCTTGATTAGTCAGGGGTTGAAGGGATATGGGGAGAAGGCAGGATACTGGGACTGAGCATATCAGCCTTGATAAAATGGCAGAGCAGACTCAATGGGCCAAATGGCCTAATTCTGCTCCTATATCTTATGATCTAAATGTATTATCAAGTTCCTATATGATACCATATATGAGATTCATTTTCTTGCAGGCATTTACAGGAAAATGAAATACAATAGAATTATGAAAAATTATACATAAACAAAAGCTGCCAATCAATGTACAAAACAAGACAAATTATGCAAATAATAAACAAAAGTAAATAAGTTATTCTGATAATATGAGTTGTGGAGTGCTTGGAAGCAGTCTATAAGTTGTGGGGCCAGTTCAGCGTTGAGGTGAGTGAAATTATCTGTGCCTGTTCGGGAGCCTGAGGGCTGAAGGGTAACAGCTGTTTCTGAACCTGGTGATGTGGGACCTAAGGCTCCTGTGCCTCCTACCCGATGGTTGTAACAAGAAGAGAGCACAGCCTGGATGGTGGGGATCCTTGATGATGGATGTAGCTTTCCTGTGACAGCATTCCTTGAAAATGCTAAGTCGGAATGTTAACTTACACTAGTTCCACAGGCATCCACATCTATGGGACAGTGTGCATATGAGAAAATATGTGGTAAATATCAGACATAAACAGTAGCGATTCGACAGTGAGGATGATTCTCAGGGAATGGAATGAAAGTGATAAAATAAGGATAATAAAGACTTTATAGCGAAAGCTGCGAGGGGGATTTGCAGACACTAGTGTGTTGAACAACATTGGCCAGTGGGTGAAGAGTAATAGGACAGTTAAACCAGAGAGAAAATAAATTTTCATGAATGCAGCATGTTCCGAAACATTTAGAAGTGATAAATTACTTTTATAGAATAGAAAAACATGATATCACGTTTATGTGTGTGTGGTAAACTATGTATACCTGTCTGGACACGCCCCCTCTGCTGACTGCTCCTGTGGCTCCTCGCACAGACCCCTGTATAAAGGCGATTGGGGCACTGCTCCTCCCGCAGTCTTCGAGATGCCGTGCTCCCTTTTCACGTTAATAAAAGCTGATCGTTCACTTCCAGTCTCCTAGAGTTATTGATGGTGCTTCAGTGTGGCAAAGTTGTAAATGACCAGATAACATTGTTTGGTTAAGGTGTACAATTTCAACAGCAGTACAGGATCTCTCTCCTGCTTTTTTTTGGAAATGAACCCTGGGTTACTTCATACTCATCAAATGAAAGATGGCATAACATTAACATAAGAACATAAGAAATAGGAGCAGGAGTATGCAATTTGACTCATACAGTAAGATCATGGCTGGTCTGACAGTGTACTCAGCTCCATCTACCTGACATTTCCCCATAATCCTTAAATCCTCTGCTATGCAAATATCTATCTATCTGTGTATTAAATATATTTAATGAGGTTGTCACTGCTGTTTCCTTGGGCAGAATATTCCACAAATTCACTACCCACTGGGAAAAGCAGTTTCTTCACATCTCCGTCCTAAATCATTTCCGCTGAATCTTGAGGTGATACCACCCTAGTTCTAGTCTCACTTACCATTAAAACAACTCTCCTGCCTGCATGTTATCCATCCCTGCATAATTTTATATGTTTCTTTAAGTTCCTTTCTCGTTCATCTGAATTCCCACGAGTGTAGTCCCAGTATAGTCTGCATTAAATCCAAGAAAGTGGGACTGCTGGAATCCCAGTCACTAACCTGTTAGTTGAGGTACACTCTGCAAATTTTCAAGTCAAGTCAAGTCATTTTTATTGTCATTTTGACCATAATTGCTGGTACAGTACATAGTAAAAATGAGGCAACATTTTTCAGGACCATGGTGTTGCATGACACAGTACAAAAACTAGACTGAACTACATAAAGAAACAACATGGAGAAAGCTGCACTAGACTACAGACCTACACAGGACTGCATAAAGTGCACAAAAACAGTGCAGGTATTACAATAAATAATAAACAGGACAATAGGGCAAGGTGTCAGTCCAGGCTTCGGGTATTGGGGAGTCTGATAGCTTGGGGGTTAATATTGGGGGATGCCATAATATTAAATGCACATTTTACAGCTTTCTGAATAAACAGAGATTCTGCAGAAGCTAGAAATACAGAGTAACACACTTAACGTGCTAGAGGAACTCAACAGGCCAGGCAGCATCAATGGAAAGGAATAAGGAGTCGACATTTCTGGCTGAGACCCTTCATGAGGAATAGAAACGAAGAGGGAAGAAGCCAGAATAAAAAGATGGGAGGAAGGGAAGGAATATACAAGCTAGAACTCTCTCATTTTTAGTTTTACTACAACGGGATATCTAATACATGAAATAATGCAGTGGAAAGATGAATTTCAAACTCATTACACATGTAATGGATTTACAAAAACTGCATGATTGCTGTAGGTTAATCAATGTGTAAAACTTTCCTGCCTATTGCACATATTCCTCATACATCCTGAATAGTAAATCGTAGCTTGACAGCTTTGACTGTGAATGCACATGTGAAGATCTTCATCTTGAGCACCCTTGTCGTCTAAACTCTGTCTCTGACTGATAATCCCGGAAGGCAAATACAATGCAATTGCTTTTCATTGAACATTAAAGTGAGAGCTCCACAATAGACTGCCATGGCTTCACTTGAGAATTCTATAAAACTCTGAGACAAATGGAGGCCAGGACATATATGATAAATGAACAACAATAAGCAGCTTGCCTTTGAAGAAGCCAATTGTACAAAATTATGTGAACTTCTTTTGGACTGGTTTTATCTGCGAAAAAGAATTATCATAGCTCCCTAGCACTTCTAAAGAGTGACTGATGCATACTTGTAATTAACTGAGTTATACATTCAGAAGATATTTTATTAGGAACACCTGTACATCTACTCTTAATGTAAATATCTAAGCAACAAGTGAAGTAGCAGCAACTCAATGCAGAAAAGCATGCAGGCATGGTGAAAAGGTTCCGTTATTGTTCAGACTAAACATTAGATAGGCGAAGAAATGTGATTTAGGTGATATTGACTGTGGAATAATTGTTGGTCCCAGATGGGGTGCTTTGAGTATCTTAGAAACTGCTGATCTCCTGGGATTTTCATGCACAACAGTCTCTAGAGCTTACAGAGAATGGTGTGAAATATAAGAAAACATCCAGTGAGTGGCAGCACTGTGGGTAAAAACACTTTGTTAATGAGAGATGTTAGAGGACAAATGGCTAGACTGGTCCAAGCTGACAGGAAGGTGACAGCAACTCAAATAACCACATGTTACCACAGTGGTGTGCAGAAGAGCATCTCTGAATGCACAACATTTCAAACCTTGAAGTGGACGGGGTAGAGCAGCAGAAGGCCACAAACATACACTCAGTGACCACTTTATTAGTTACAGGATGTTACTAACCAAATGGCCACTGAGTGCACTTAGGGAAATAACAGAGGACTTTAAACAGCAAAAGAGAGCCTTGAAAATAATTTCAGTATTAACAATCAGATTATGTTAATGCTTTTGCTATCATTGTGAATGATTATAAAAGTCAATAATTCATAACTTTAAAGCTAAAGAATATTATTTGTGTCTATTAATACATTAATGAAGCTGCAAATGACATGAGATAATAACCTCTAAAATAGAAAACTGGTGTGATAACAATTATGTTAACAGCTTCAGTGTAAAATGTTATTTATAATACTCTTGTCTTTTGTGATTGAAAATAACACAAATATCTAATATTTAATTAGAAATTCTATTCTCATAATGAAAACATAATCACTGCACACAAAAACAAGAGGTTATTTAATTGACTGAGCTCCCAATACACTTGATTTCTTGTGAAACTCCTCAGACACCACCAAGGATTGGAGTCACAAGACAAAAGTAAATGGAAGGAAACCCATGCAGCTTTTTAAGACCAGCTTACTAATGACCCATTCTACCTGTGCTCTGAACTTCTGTGCGTTGCGCCCAATTAAAAATATCAGCATTAATGCCCCACAAATTAATTAATGCCCCTCGGCCTAGCAAAGCACTTCCCCAGTTCTGTGCAGCCCTGAAGATTGCAGTGACAGGTAAACTTGCTGAATTCCCCAATATTTACACTACAGTAGGAAGATATTGTTGAACTGAAATCTCAATAACAGGCATCTAATATTGCCCAATTTTAATTGACACTTCACTGAAAGCATCATCTTGGAAATAGATCAGTGCAGAGCAAAACACTGCACAGTGACTTGTTTATTTCTGCCTCTTTCAGCAATCATGTAATTCCCCGTAAAGCAGAGCAAGAATATTTTTCTCATGTTATTGAGAGTACAATGTATTCTATTACATCTTAAACTGCACTAAATCTGCTATTGTGTTCTCATTCCAGCAAGTGAAATGCATTATCCATCAATGCTTTTTGATATATTAGTTCTGTTGTAACTATTTCAACTACGTGCTCCCTTAATGTGACAACAACTCATATAAACTTTGCTTTTTAATTTGCACATACAATTCAGTCTATTGTGTTTGCACATATTTAACAGCAACTAGATTTTTGCTGCACTTATATTGTTTTCTATCTATTAGTCGAGAAACAAATTCATCAAAAAATGCATCCCTTGGGCTAATGAAGAACCTGTGAGAAGCTGATAATCTGATGTTTCTCTTTGTGGTAGAGTTTTATTATGATGGTTTATTAATTTAGCATTATATATAATTTTTTTTGCAAACGGGGAATGTGTCCTAGGCTGGGTGTGGCCTGTGGAGCTTGTAGGAAATAGGATTACAAGGCAGTTAAAGAGAGAGCAGTCTCTTATCCCAGCTGTTCCCATGTTTTTTTCTCTCAGTACACTCTCAACCCTGGTCTCCCTAACATTGTGTCTTGATCTCCAAAATGCTAAGCCTGTGAGACTGCCCCTGGCTGCAGTGCTTCATATCTGAGAACTTTGTGTCAATTTGCCCCGGTAACAAGATGAACGGAATACCGAGGCTTTGGACCTACTCCAGGGATTTGAATCGAAGGAGTCAATTTGGTTTGGAATGCTGTTACTGTTGCTTGCATGATTGCTTTTTCTCTTTCTTTGTGCGCATTGGGGGTTGGTCTTTATCTTTTTTTTAATTGGGGTTCTTTTGGGTTCCTTGTTTGGTGATTGTCTGTAAGCAAACACATCTCAAGTTTGCATTATTTATACATTCTGTGATAATAAATGTACTTTGAACTTTGAACACAAACTAATCCTACCAAGAGGCCAAGTCAGAAATCTACCAATTGGATGTAGATCTCCTTTTCAGAATTTCTTATTGAAACCATTGGGACCTAAAATGGGATGGAAGAAGAACGAGGTATAAATGTCATAGTAGAAAAGATGGGATCCAGAATTAAGTCTTAATTGTGATATTAAGTAGCGTTTTGTCCAGAAATTCTGTCTCAGCTTATTCTTAAGGGTTTGATTGAGTGTCCTTCCTTCTCTAACATTTTAAATCCAGTGAGACAAACTCATCTGGTGTTTGCATTCGCAAAATGTTAGTGACTACAAGAAAATTTTAAAGAATAGAAGGAACAAAAATGCTCAGGGAAATCTATCAGCAAAGCTTCATTGAAGGCCTGTTGGTTTCGTTCAATTACTTATCGATATGGCTTTCTTCGTTCTGTGATGTTAGTCCTGTCTTATTGTTAGCCCTGTCATATTTCTCAGAAAGACTTGTATTTATAAAACACTTTCATATCTCTTTCAGGGCCTCACAAAGTTGTTTACAGTCTTTGAAGTATAGTTACTGCTATAAAAGTCCCATACAATGGCCAAATAATCTGGTTTAAGGAGCAATAAGTATTACTCCTGGGAGTTACTCCTCTTGTTCTTTGAAACTGCCATGGGATTTTCTTTCATTTTATTTTTTTTATTTCAATATACAGAACAGCCCACACCACTCAATAACACTCATCTGACAAATTAACCTACTAACCTGTACGTCTTTGGAATAGGGGAACATACAAATTCCTTACAGACAATGGTGGAATTGAGTCCCGTCCATGTGCTGTAGTAGCATGATACTAATTTCCATGCTACGTTACTGCCCAAGGATCCTTTTATAAGGATGCCCAGTGCCCAGGTTTTATGTACCTGCCATACTTGCCAAAAATACAGCATTTCACTTGGACATCACAACCCTCAGAACTTACACTCTCACACTTCACTCTTCCTAGGCCTTTTTTGACAGACAGACATACTTTATTGATACCGAGGGAAATTGGGTTTTGTTACAGATGCACCAACCAAGAATAGTTTAGAAATATAGCAGTATAGAACCAAAAATAATTAAATAATAATAAGTAAATAATGCCAAGTTGGAAATCAGTCCAGGACCAACCTATTGGCTCAGGGTGTCTGACACTCTGAGGGAGGAGTTGTAAGGTTTGAAGGCCACAGGCAGGAATGACTTCCTATGATGCTCAGTGTTGCATCAGTTTTCAGTACTTGCTTGGTTTCAGTGAGGTCACCACTCATCCTTCTAAACTCAGTACAGTACAAGATCAAAGACATTGCTCCTCATATCTTAAACCTTTCATTCCTGGGATCATTCTTGTGAATCTCCTGTCCACAGCCAACAGATCTTTCCTGAGATACAGGGCTCAAAACATGCAACCATATTGATAGGAGCTATGATGGCACTAGAAAGTGGCTTTTTCAGGCTCAGCTGCAGAAAAACCTTTAATCTCACTCTTTTTCCTTTTCCAGGTCAAAGACCCTGACTTACAGCTGCACACAAACTTTGGTTCTTTACGGCGATGGCCCCCACTCCTGGAGCTCACCAACTGGCCATTTTCGGTATCCCAAAGACACAGTCTAGCAGATGAGTGTGTCATTGGGGTTCTGAGGCTTTGTGATGAGGACGAGAAAACTCCTGGCTCTTATCACTGACTGGAGCGTCATGGGAGAAAACGGCATATCAGGAAAAGTGGACTCCTCTGCACACTCTCTCTATTTCTCTCATTGGTGGGGAAGAGTTTCTTATGAAATCGCCAGTCAGAGGACACGGCAGACTTTAGCATTGTAAATCACTGAGTTGTTTCATTTTTGCCTCCCCTCTCACTGGTGGACATCTCTCTGCCCCTTGATTTGGGAGAGAGAGAGAGACTGTGGTATGTGACATTGTTGGGTGAACAATTAGTTTTTGTTGTGCTGCAGATTATGGTCTTTCTTGAGAGCTTTGCTGCTGTTTGCTCGGTGGGTGGGAGGGTGCTGATGCTTTTAGCTGAAGTGACTTGGAGGAGGGGGGTAGGTCGTTGCTTTACTGCTGCTTATGTGGGGGGAGTAGGGGGGCTTTGGGGTTCTAATGCTCTTTCTTTGGGGTACTCTTCTGTTCTTGTGGATGTCTGTGAAGAGAAAGAATTTCAGGCTGTACAGTATATTGTATACATTCTCTGATATTGAATGGAACTATTGAACTATTGAACCATAAGATATTAGAGCAGAGTTAGGCCATTCAATCCATCAATTCTGCTCCACCATGCAATTTACTATCCCTCTCAACCCAATTCTTTTGCCTTCTCCCTGTAACTTTTGATGACCTTACTGATCAAGTAAAAGTCCACTTACACTTTAAATATACCCAATGATTTGGCCTCCACAATCATCTGTGGCAATGAATTTCATACAACCACTGCCCTCTGGTGAAAGAAATTTCTCCTGATCTCTGTTCTAAGGAGACATCATTCTATTCTGTGCCCTCCATCCTAGATTCTCACACTATTGCAAGTATCCTCTCCAGGACACTCTATCTGGGCAATACACTTCAATCAGATCCCCCCTCATTCATTTAACTCCAATGAGTACAGGTCCAAAGTCAGCAAATGCCCCTCGTGCATTGGCCCTTTTATTCCCAGGATCATTGTTATAAAACTCCTCTGGGCCTTCTCCAAAGCAAGCACATCTTTGCTTAGATATGGGGCCCGAAACTGCTCATAATATTCCAAATGATTTGCCTCCACATCCACCTGTGGCAATGAATTCTACAGATTCACCACAAATGTAGTCTGACCAATGCCTTATAAAGTCTCAGTAAATGTTTGATGTGCTCCATAACATCCTTGCCAATGTACTGTACGGCCATTCAAGTTGAAGGGGGAGCATTTAGAAAAGCATGGAGATTTTTGAGCCTCTTTGACAGGAGCAGTGACGCCAAGCACAAATAGTGGAAGTTGGATATGATGTCCCAAAACACAGGTCCTATAAAGTACCCACAGCACCAGAGTCACTCAGAAGCTATCAGCCACCTTAGAACCACTAAAGTGCAGGAGAATAATGTCTTCCATTATCCCGATTGATCCCTGCAAAGAGTGGTATAAGAATCTGTGAGGGCCAAGCTGGTACTGTGTGAGTATTCCAACCTGTTGTTCATCATATTGCCAAATCCCTAGAAAACGATGCTGGAGAGGTAGTAATGGGAGACAAGGAAACGATGGACAAACTGAATAAGTATTTTGCATCAGTCTTTACAGTGGATGACACTAGCTGTATGGTGAAAGTTCCTGGTGTTAGGCATCATGAAGTGTGAGAAGTTATCATCACTAGAGAGACGGGTCTTAGGAAACTGAAAGGTCTGAAGGTAGATAAGTCACCTGGACCAGATACTGTACACCCCAGGGTCCTGAAAGAGCTTGCTGAAGAGATATGGAAGCATTAGTAATGATCTTTCAAGAGCCACTAGATTCTGGAATGGTTCTGGAAGACTGAAAAATTGCAAATGGCACTCCACTCTTCAAGACAGGAGAGAAGTAGAATAAAGGAAACTATAAGCAGATAGCCTGACCTCAGTGTTTGGAAAAATGTTGGAGTCAATTATTAAGGATGAGGTCTCAGGGGGCTTGGAGGCACTTGACAAAATAAGCCATTGACTGTATGGTTTCCTCAAGGGAATATCTTGCCTGACAAATCTGTTGGAATTCTTTGAAGAAATAACAAGCAGGGTAGACAAAGGAGAACCAGTTGATGTGCACTTGGATTTTCAGAAGGCTTCTGACAAGATGCCACACATGAGGCTGCTTAACAAGCTACAAGCCCATTGTAGTACAGGAAAGATTCTGGCATGGATAAAGCTGCAGCTGATTGGCAGGAGGCAAAGAGTAGAAATAAAGGGAGCCGTTTCTGGTTGGCTGACAGTGATTAGTAGAGTTTCAGAGGGGGCCGTGTTGTTTCTTTTTATGTTATATCTCAATGATTTGGATGATGCAATTGATGGCTTTGCTGCAAAGTTTGCAGACAATATGAAGAGAGGTGGAGGGGCAGATAGTTTTGAGGAAGTAGAGAGGCTACAGAAGGGCTTGAACAGATTAGGAGAAAGGGCAATGAAAGTCAGATGGAATACAGTGTCAGGAAGTGTGTGGTTATGCACCTTGGTGGAAGAAATGATGAACTATTTTCTAAATTGAGAGAAAATACAAAAATCTGAGGTGCAAAGGGACTTGGGAATCCTTGTACAGGATTCCCTAAAGGTTTATTTGCAGGTTGTGTCTATGGTGAGGAAGGCAAATGTAGAAGTCATTTATACAATATAAAAGTAAAGTAAAGATGTAATGTTGAGACTTTATAAAGCACTCCAAGATCAGAGGAATGGAGGGGCGTCCTTTTATAACAGAGTTGAGGAGGAATTTCTTTAACCATAGAGTGGTGAATCTGTGAAATTCATTGCCACAGGAAGTTGTGGAGGCCAAGTCTTCATGTATATTTAAGGCAGAGGTTGATAGATTCTTGATTGGTCAGGGCGTGAAGGGAAACGGAGAGAAGGCACGAGATTGTGGCTGAGAGGAAATTTGGATCAGGCATGATGAAATGGCAGAGCAGACTCGATGGGCCAAATGGCCTAATTCTGCTCCTATGTCTTATGGTCTTAAATAGTATTTTACTTAACCAGTTTCTCATCTGACTCAAAACCAGGCCTCATGTCTTAAACTGCAGAATATGTCTCTGCTATCTCCCAGATTAATCTTTTGTTTCTCGCCTGAAGCACAAGGATAGATGTGGCACTCTGGATCTTTGCAATGGGAATCTGATTACTGTGACATAGACCTCTACACACCTTCCCAACAATGACCAGCAAAAATCCATCTTTAAAAGACACTTCATTCAATCCTGAGTGCAAATAGTTTAGCTGAGGTAGGATGGGAATTTGCTAAGACATCAAGTGGCAAATTAGAGTTGACAATCAATTTACAATCCAAGTGATTAACAGAACAGCTCATGGTGACCTTGAAGTCAATTCCAATCCCTGTTCTGTGTCCTTCAACAATGTAGTTTTACTTTGCAAACTAAGCAGGGTATTTCTTGTTCTCTGTTTCACAGACTCTGGTCCTTTAAGTGGTGTAATGAACCCAAGGTATACTGGCAAAAGGATGAATCTACCCTTGCACTAGCAAGTGGAAGCATTTCATCATTCTGTAATGATATGTAGACATTGTTTGCAAATCCAGTAATTGTCATTGAACAGAACATGTTACCAAGTTATTTTAAGGGTGTTGACTGCATCATTGTCAAAGTAAATAGTTTTATGAACTGTGAGTGAAGAAAGGGTTATGAAGAGCAGGCAGTAAAGTACAAAGTACAAAGTAAATTTATTATCAAAGTTTACATATGTCACCCTGAGATTCATTTTCTTCCAGGCTTTCACAGTAACTAAAGAAACACTGCAAAATCAATGAAGAACCATGCACAATATGGACAAGCAACCAATGTGCAAAAGACAACAAATTGTGCAAATACAAAAAAACCCAAAATGATAATAATAAATAAGCAATGAATATTGAGAACATAAGATGAATAGTCCTTGACATTGAGGCTATAGATTACAGGAACAGTTCAGTGTTTGGGTGTGTGAAGTTGAATGAAGATACCCCTCTGGTTCAAGAACCACTGCAGATCTTTTGTTTCATCTTGGGCTTCATGTTGGGGAAGACTCCAAATGATATTGTGGGAATCCATTCACCCACAACAGTCTTGGAGCTGTTAAGACAAATCTCTAATCAGTTATGTTTTTACTGAGTGACAGAGGAAGCACAAAGGGCTGAATGGCTCATTGCTTCTTCTTCAATTCTGTGAGTTAGGGTCACATCCATAACCCATACTGGATACGGATGGCAGAATGGAATCGTTGGAGTTTTACAGCAGATTTGTTCATTCGGTCTCTGCTAGCTCCTGTCTGGCAAGACCGTCCCCTTTCCAGATCTGTGAGCTGGCTGGGCGTTTATAAGCACTATTATCAACTCATTGCAGATTTGCTAAATGAAATGGATTTAACTTTGCAGCTTGTCCAGTTGGAGGAGGATTTGCAATCGTCTCTCTGGATCATTGACCCACCTATTGTGCTGGTGATGCTACCACATCCGATCCACAAGTTGTGAGGCTGTCAATTTGTAAACACCATTTTAAGTGCCATAGTTACCCTTTCGAAACTAATAATCAAACGTGGTCTTGACAAACATGTAACTCAAGGCAGTCACTTGCCTTCAAGTGTACACATTGTGTGGAATAATAGGCTGTAACATTAGCGATAATGTCAGTGTGTAAACTGGATGGAGACCATTGTTCTCAGTTGAGGGTAGTTACTGATTGATTCTGCAGATATTGAATGTCAGGTCAGTGGAAAATTGTCGAGGACAAATTGGGTTTTCTGTTAGTACGGATTCTTGACGTTCATCAATCATAATTAGAGCTGGATTATATGGGTCTTTTCTTGTTCTCTTACAGCTGTGCTTCAGTAGCTTTGTTAAAAACAATTCCACTGCTCACATTCAATATCTTCAAATCAATTGCCTCCAATCTCGTCTGCAATTAACTCACCAGTGAAGTAAACAAAACTCTATGAATGCACAACGGAAAGCGTCCTCACATGATCAGGTATGGAAACACCCATGCCCAGGATCAGAAAAGGCTACATTAAGTGATGGATACAGCCCAGTCCATCACAGGCAAAGCTCTCCCACAACTGAGAACATTTACATGAAGCACTGCAGCAAGAAAGCAGCATTGATCATTGAAAGCAGCCCTCTTCATGCAGGAGGTACATGCCACCAGTGTCAGGAAAGGTTAATATCCTACAGCCATTAGGCTCTTGAACCAACATGGATGACATCATTCGCCACTACTCTGAACTGATTGTACAATCTACAGACTCATTTTCAAGGACTCTTTAGAACACTTTTTCTCAGTATCAATTTTATTTGCAATGTTTGTCCTCTATTGCACATTGGTTGTTTGTCAGTTCTTGTCTGTTGTGTGTAACTTTTCAGAAAATTCCATTGCATTTCTTTGTCCCAGTAAATGCCAGCAAGAAAATAAATCTCAGGGTAGTGCATGTTAACATATATGTTATGAACTTTGATAACGAATTTACTTCAATCTTTTGAACTTTGAAGAAGCCCAGACAGCAGCAAGCAGTCCAGTCCACCAAGCTCCTGAAGTGCAGCTCTGAACTTGACTGTGGTTGGGATGCAGAGAATGGCACAGTGAAGGATTACTTCCGAAGGGGAGGGATTGAGGACTTGACTTGGGAGAAGGTGAACAGCCCAGGACAGTTCCATCAACATACTGTTCTTGGCGAAGGCAACTGATTTGTTCAGAGTTGGAGTTGCGGAATGTTCACAACACTCTGGCTAAGCTTGCACACTTCCCTCCTCCTCTAGGATGGGTTAATAATCAATTCTGGTTACCCCATTACAGGAAGGATGTACAGACTTTGAAGAGAGTGTAGAAGAGGTTTACTAGGATGCTGCCCCGACTAGAGCTATAAAGTGACCGGATAGACTTCGGCAGTTTTCTCAAGAGTGAAAGAGGCCAAGGGGTGATTTGTCTGGTTAATAAAATTATTGGGAGGCACAGATAAAGTAGACAGTCAGAATCATTCCCTCAGGGTAGACATGTAGAATGCTATTAGGCATAGCTTAAAGATAAGAGGGAGATAGTTTAAAGGAGATGAGTGGGTCATTTTTTTTATATGGAGATTGGTAGGTGTCTGGAACTGGCTGCAAGGCCTGGTGGGGGAAGAAGCTAAGATAGTGACATTTTAGAGCAGTGCATGAATATGCAGAGAATGGATCACATAACGGAAGAAGATATTTAGTTTAATTTTGTATCATTTTTAGCAGAGACATTGCGGGCCAAAGAGCCTGTACCTGCGCAGTTCTACATTCTATATCAAGCAACTGAGAGAGCGAATAGGAAAGTAAGTGGGGGAACTGGACTGATCGAATTGCTCTGATCCTCAGCATAAGCACAATAGATTGAGTGGTCTCTGTCACTGTTCTAAAAAAAAAATGAAATTATTTGTGGGGCACCTTGCAGAGAATGGATTGGAACCTTTAGACATCTCATTGCTCTTCAACTGAAGAACTGGTGATCATGGATTCAGTGCTGTGGTGTTATAAATATTCTTCAGATGGTGATTCCAATTTATCCTTTAATACTGCAAGTCCACTTGACACCTACTACTCACAAAGTTCCTTAGCTAAAATCTGTGATCTAAAAAGGAATAGAGAGTCTTATTGTTAGTAACTTTTCAAATGCAACTGAAGCTCTATTTCATTAGCTACCCAGGGACCTTGATGGAATTATTTTATTTTATTCAGCCAATTTGAAATTCAAACATTTTGTTAAAATTGTTCCAAAAAATATCTACTGTATTTATCCAGGATCCCCGTAGAACACTTCAGCTGAATTGGCTTCCACTGTCCTTTCAGGCATTCTCTTACAGATCACAATTTGCAAAACACTTTTTCTCATTTGTAGTTTTTTTTTGTAATCTCTTAGTAATTTTGCCAATTATCTCACTTCTATAACATCAATGTCCTCTGGGTACAGATCTCTATCAATAGAATGATTTGTACCTTATAATCCCATCAAACCTATTCACAAATGTGAACACCTTTAAGGAAAGTGGTGGCACATTGGCTTTAAATTCAAGAGGGTTTGAGAGCATGGACAGAGATGTCTTGCTCCAAATATATTCAATAAAAACATGACGCTGAAGGAACTCTGTCAGGCAACATCGATACAAGGAAAAGGGCAGCCTTTTGGATTGAGATCCTTCATCTAGACTGCAAGATAGACGCGATATTAGACCGTATGAAGAGGTGAGGGGAAAGAGGTGAAGGAAGTACTGGCAGGTGATAGATGGATCCAAGTGAGGAGGGCTGATGGAGGAGGAAAAACTAGAAATAGTGATAGAAGCTAGGAGGTGATAGGTGGAGGCAACACAGGGCCGTAGGCAGTGGAATCCGATAGGAAAGCATGATGGAATAAGGAACCAAATAAGGGAGGCAGGGAGAGCAGATGGGAACCATGGGAAGAGTGTGGTGGATTAAGAAACAGGGTAATTGGGGGCTGGAAGGTGGGGTGGGTAAAGGTATGAACATTGACAGAGGGTGAACAGACTAACCTAAACTGTAGAATGCAATATTCATATGATGTAGGGTTGTAGATGTGATGTTCCTCTATTTCAATTATTGCAAAAGGGTTTGAGTGCAAGGATAAAAATGTCTTGATCTGATTATGTTGAGCAATGGTGAAAATATTTCTGGCAAATTGTGCACAGGACTTGTCTTCCTACTGAAGGGAAGATTTATTTGGAACAGAGAGACCTGAGCCTTAGTCTTGGCCAACTCCTTCAGTGCAGAAAATCAGGGACACTGTATGAGGAGCCATACTTCAAATAAGAGTTTAAACCAAGGTCTAATTTCTGTTGCAAGCTGATTTAAGTGGTATCTTACAAGGAAAATCAAATCAAAGTCTTGATTTATGCCCTCTAGAATGTTAATACTTCATATGATCAGCACCAAAATACTGCAAACATTTGTCAGTTTATGATTGGCCAAGACCCATCCCTAAGTTATGGTTCTTATAGAGTTGTGAAGGTGTAAACTAGACAACCAGAAATGGTATTTTAACCTATAATAATTAGATGCTTTGAGAAGCAACAATCTTAACACAGACTTGGTCAGAAATGCTTCCTGGATTCCCTACAGGGATACCCTATATGATACCTTCCTTAGGTAGGAGACAGCTAACAGTAGAATACAGTAGTACAGCTCGTAGCGCCATTGCCTCACAGTGCCAGAGATCTGGATTCAATCCTGACCTCAGGTGTTGTCTATATGGAGTTTGCACGCTCTCCTTGTGACTCTGTGGATTTTCTTGGAATACTCTGGTTTATTCCCACATCCCCAGGATGTGTGGATTTGTAGTTTAATTGACCACTGTAAATTGTTCCTAAATGGATTGACAAGCAATAGAACCTGGGGAAGTTGATGAGAATACGGGGAGAATAAAATGGGATTAATTAAGGAATAGTGTAAGTGGGTGGTTGATAGATGGCGAAGAGCCTGTCTTTGTGTTGTTTGTGGCTATGACTGTGATCTGTCAAAGTTCAGTAATATGGATTACAAGTTGAGAAAAGTACTCTTGAATTTTATTTAATTAGTGGTGAAGAACATGATTAAGAGACACTGTATCATCTCTCCAAGAATAAATAATTTAACTAATCTAGGCAAGAACAAATGTTCTGCATGAAATGCATGAGGAAATAAACCAAGAATGTGACCTAGTAGTAGTAACAGCACTGCTATCCGCTGTAGAGGAATAATCATTTTAGGTGAATGAACTTTAATTTGAATTGTAAAAATCTAAAGTTATAAACTGTAATGTTAGCTATATTTCTCTCTTTCAGGTGAAATTTTAAATTTTAAGATTCAAAGGTTCAAAATACAATTATTATCAAAGTATGTATGCAGTATCCAAACCTGAGATTTGTCTTCCTACAGACAGCCACGAAAGTAAGAAAACCATGGAGCCATTCAAAGATACACATCAAACTTCTAATATGCAAAACCCATCATGTAAATGGCAAAAAAAAGAGCAAAAAACACAGAATATAAAACATCAAACCAGGAACAGTCCAGGAATGTTTAGTTTCAGCTCAGTTCAATTCAATTAAACACAGGCACCTTCCTCAGAGAGCAGCAAGCGAGAGAGAGAGATAGACCAGCCACTTGCAGGCAGACAGCACTGAACACCTGCTCACCTTCTGCTCCTGTCCTCATTGATTTCGATCTTCCACAGTGCTTCAATCGGTGAGATCAGCAAGTAATGGAGTGAATCATGAGCCCTCGCCCTATATCCTGGCTTCTTGCCTCTAGGCCATATACTTTGCTCGAAACCACACCAAACTCCCGTGAAGACAGCAATCCACCAGGTCGCTCAATCGGCCTGAGCACACCACATTAAACTGCGGATCACAGGCTCTAATTGGAGCAGAATCACATTTGAAGGAAGACAATTAAGTCATTTCGTGAACTGTCTGAAGAATATTGCATTTGGTTACATTGTTGACTGGTGCCATCTTCCCTTTATTTCAGAGGTCAACATTTGCGGTACTTGTAGCTTCTCCTTTGGAGGTCGCAGCACATGCATTGAATCCGTTCCCTTGCATACTTCACCCATGTACAGTACCATGGAGAGCATTCTGACTGGCTGCATCACAGTCTGGCATGGGGTGGGATGTCTACTGCACAGGATACAAGTAAGTTGCAGAAAGTAGTAAAATTAGACAGCTCCATCATGGGTACTGGCCTCCGTAGTATCTGATACATCTTCAAGGATCGGCGTCCATCATTAAGGATTCCCACCACCCAGGACATGCCCCCTTCTCATTGTTACCATCAGGAAGTAGGTACTGGATTCTGAAGGCACCCACTCAATGATTCAGGAACAGCTTCTTCCACTCTGCCATCTGATTTCTAAATGGACATTGAACCCCTGAACACTACCTCACTAATTTTTTAAAATTTCTATTTTTGCACTACTTATTTTAATTTAACCATTTAATGCACTTATACAGTGCTTATAAAAAGTATTTACCCCTTGGAAACTTTCGTGCTTCATTGTTTTGCAACATTAAATCACAGTGGACTTAATTTGGCTTTTTGATGCAGATTAGTGAAACAGATCTCTACAAAATGCCATTAGGCTTTACAATTCAACCGCCAGGACTTAAGAACTTTTTAAAAGCTATTATTAATGCTTTTTGAGATAGTGATTTAGATGCATATCATATTTTTTACTGAGTTAAGTATTGTATGTAATTAGTTTTGCTACAACAAGTGTATGGGACATTGGAAAAAAGTTGAATTTCCCCATGGGGATGAATAAAGTATCTATCTATCTATCTATCTAAATTAATTACAAATATATAACACAAAATAATTGATTACATAAGTAATCACCCTCTTATAATATGACACATCAAATTATCACTGGTGCAGCCAATTGTTTATTGAAGTCACCTAATTAGTTAAATGGAGATCAGTTTTTGAAGACCTGTGTGCAGTCAAGGTGTTTCAAATGATTTCAGTAAAAATGCACCTGCAGTTGGAAGGTCCAGCTGCTAGTGAGTCAGTGTCCTGGCAAAAACTACACCATGAAGGCAAAAGAACATTCCAAGCAACTCTGCAAAAAGATTATTGAAAAGCACAAGTCAGGAGATGGTTACAAGAACATTTCTATGTCCTTGAATATCCCTTAGAGTACAGTTAAGACAATCATCAAGGAATGGAAAGAATGTGGCACAACTGTAAACCTGCCTAGAGCAGGTCATCCTAAAGAACCATGCAAGAAGGAACTAGTGAGGAAGCCCAACAAGAGACACTGCTGACAACTCTGGGAGGAGTTACAAGCTTCAGTAGCTGAGATGGGAGAGACTGCACATACAACTGTTGTCCAGGTGCTTCACCAGTTGCAGCTTAATGGGAAGGTGGCAAAGAGAAAGGCACTGTTGAAAAACATGAAAACGCCATTCATAACCAAAAACACACCAGCCCTACTGTGAAGAATAGTGGTTGGTTCATCATGTTTTGGAGATGTTTCGCTGCAGCAGACCCTGGAATACTTGTGAAGGTAAAATAAAATGAATACAACAAAATACAGCAAAAATCATGGAGGAAAACCTCACGCAGTCTTCAAGAGAACTGCGACTTGGGAGAAGATTTGTCTTCCAACAAGACAATGACCCCAAGTGTAACCCCCTGGGTCGCCTCAGGCTCGCTCAGCTCGTTCTCGTCTAGGGGGAGCAGCCTTCGGCCCCGTCAAACTGGGTAATCAGCTGGTGTGGATGCTGTGTGATGTCCCCGCCTCGTCCAAAAACAGACAGTACACCATAAGCAATTAAATGATTACAGTTTATAAAGATTACTATAATTAAGTTATTAATAACGATACAGTAGACATGAAGGAAAAGAAAATAAAGAAAAGGCGCCAAACTTATCAATGTCCAAACCATTTCGTGCACAACTGTTGGAGCTCAATTACTGAAGTCTTCTGGCCACCATTCGATCCCCTCCGGACTCCTCAACTTGCAGCTCAGGACCACCCAAAGTGGTCAACCAAGTGCATCTATCTTCGTCTCCTCTCCTCGAGGTACCTCCTGGCCTTGGACCCCCGCTTGGGATCTGTTCCTCACCCAGTTTACAGCATCGCATCCTCTCTCTCTCACCCCCTCGCCCAATCTCCCCAAAAGCCCACCAACAATAGCTTACAGACTCAGAAGATAGAACAACATTAATCCCAATTGGTTTACAAAGGAATACAATTCTCGTTATCAGTAAATTTTAACCCAAACAAGCTTCCAGCACTCTCTCGCAACAAAGAAGCATTCCTACTTTTAACAAAACAAAGAAGCCATTTTGATTAATATACGCAGTAACAAAGAAAAAGAAGAAACCCCCCCTTTATACTCTCCCCCCATCAAATAAAAGTCATGTCCTCATGACTATTAAATAACTCGCCCACTCTTCCTGCCAAAACAAACCCTAACCCAGGCACAAACAGTGACATTGCTTCCCAAACAGTAAACCTCACACGCTGTGCCTCAGGCGCTACATAGGCCAATTTATCTGGGAGTTCCCTAACCCTCTGAGACCTCCGTACCCCCTCACCTAAATCCTTCAGGCTCGGACACAACTGGGGATACCTCGGGCCCGCTACCAACTCCTCTCTCAACTTCTCACTCATGCCCCCACTGCAACTCTGAGCCCCCTGCTGACCACAGCTAACCCTCCCCACTACACCTGACTCAGTGGGAGAAGGGCCAAGGGTCTCTTCCTCAGTCGAGGGGAAGTCAGTAAAAGGCAGCATGTAGCACACATCCAGCACATCATCCTTCGAATCCCTATTCTTCCTCATTTCTGCGATCGGTAGCTGCTGCTTGATCTTCTCCAAATGGAAACACGTGGCCTGCACTGCTCCTGCAGTCTCTTCAACCTCCTGCAATTGAGAGATCAGCTTCTTCTCTGGCCCCTGCAACTCTCGCCACAGGCTCAGCAGTTCTGACTCACGCATCCCGGCCATCTCAATCTGGGATGCAATTACTCCAACAGCTTCTTCCACCCCGACCTGAAAAGCAGCAGTTATAGATCGATCAGCCTCCAGTTCAGTATTCACTGCACTTATCTCCAGCTTTTTCTTCATCATGACTTCTTCCAAATTGACTTTCAGGCTTTGCACTTCATTTGAACTGTCGATGGTCATCTTTAGGTTCCCTTCAAGCATCAGCTTCCGAGATTAGTCCGCAATTTCTTCACCTCCGCAAACTCCCCTCTCCAGGCTCTCAGTTTGCTGTTGCCCTCAGTCAGACAACTTTCTTCATTCTCTCCAACTTGTAAGTCTTCCCACTGGGTCCAGATCACTCTCTCCAGTCTCTCCGTCTTCATTTCAAACTTGATTCCGTAGAGACAGTCACTCACGAGCTGCAACCTTCGCCAGCCCTGGCATGTGTCCAGAAAACACTTAAACTTTGTAGTTCTCAGCCGCTCCTGCAACGACCTCACTTCATATTCTCCCGAGGCAAATCCAAATACCAGGAGGTCATCCACATCTGCCAAAACTCCAAACACCTCCATATCCCCCATGGTCTTCCACATGCCCCGCGAGAAAGTTGCAAGGGCTCCGGATATGCCCTGTGGAATATTTTCGGACCGGAAGAATCCTAGGGAACTCATAACGGCCATCTTCTCCTTGTCGGCCCCACTCATCGGGATCTGGCAACATCCATTCCTCAGATCCAGCACCTTAAACCACTTCGCACCACTCAGACAGGCCATCGCCTCTTCGGCCCTCAGGGCCATATTCTGGTCACTGACAGTGCGCCTCTTCGGCGCAATATAATCCACACACACACGCTGCCTATGTCTTCCATGGCTTCAGGGGCCAGTTGCCGCAACCTCTCTCTCACCGAGGTGTCTTCAGCGGTCAACTCCCCTCCCTCGTGGTATTTTGCAGTGTCCACTAAGAGGGTCTCACCCTCAGATACTTCCCCCAGGCCGTACCACCACCAGCTCTTGTTTGAATTCGGTATCGGCCCAATGCTGCTACACACATCCGCACAAGCAGCTTAAAACTCTGGGTGCATCGACAATGCCTCCAAACAGCGCTCACCCGCCTCCTCCGGGCAGGCCCCCAAGCGCACCAGCAGGATATTGGTTCTCTCCAGAACCGAAACGCTTTCCTTCTCAACAGTGTCTGAACACATCAGCATTAACGATTCACGAACCTCAGTCACCCCCACATTTGCCTCTAAGAACTCCATTTTCACCAAACAACAACCGTCGTCTGGATAATCACTGGCACTGGTACCCCAAATCTCCAGTGCCCTCAATGTCGTCAAGGGTAAATGCTTCCAATAACAGTTATAAAACAAACTGTACAGCAACTTAACCGGCGCCCCGGTGCCGAGGAAGGCTTTAACTTGGCTTCCATCCATCCGTAACAACACCTGTGCGCTTGGTCCCTCTAAGCCTTCAGGAATAGGGTCTGTTCCTTTTGGGAGTTCCTTGGTACATTGCTGGGAACGTGCTCCCCCAGAGACCCCAAGCCATTCCCTCACTGGGCCTCCTTTAAGTTTCCCGACACCTCTCGGATCAACTGAACAACTGAGGGAGGAGCTGATCCCCTTGATAGATCCCCCTGGCACCGCAAGCAATTTATCTGCCCCCCTAGACAAAAGGGATACCCTAAAAACTTCCCACCAATCTCCTGCCACGGATATGATAAGCCCCCCAGCTGCAGCATTTGACTTCCAGTCGAACCAAACACATTTTCCCTCACTTTCCCAGAACTGGCAGCTGTCACTTCGAGGTAATTGTACCCGACAGTTTTAACAACGTCATCAGCCCGCCTACTCAAACTTTCAACCAATCCCTGTCGCTTTCCCTCAGCCAAGCACTGCCACTCACCCAACAACTGAGAGGTCCGCTCCGCCCACGCCTCCGCCCCCTTTAGGGCTGGACATTATTCCAACAACCCGGCGGAGCATACCATAGCTGGAACATACCCACCAGTCCTTCCCCGCTCTCTTAACAGCATGGACAGCCCATGGCCCCACCACCATTTCGTCAACACTAGTCGGAACTCGAACAACGCCCTCCGGGGCACCAATAGCCACCCCACCCAACACACATGCAGAGATAATCAGCAAACGCACACCCACAAAGGCACACCAGCTCTTCTCCGCAGACATAATTTAAAGAGGGCGATCACACAGCTTCCACAGCAATCAATCCCAGATGAGAACTCCACAATGTAACCCCCTGGGTCACCTCAGGCTCGCTCAGCTCATTCTCATCTAGGGGGAGCAGCCTTCGGCCCCGCCAAACTGGGTAATCAGCTGGTGATGCTGTGTGATGTCCCCGCCTCGCCCAAAAACAGACAGGACACCGTATGCAATTAAATGATTACAATTTATAAAGATTACTATAACTAAGCGATTAATAACGATACAGTATACATAAAGGAAAAGAAAATAAAGAAAAGGTGCCAAACTTATCGAAGTCCAAACCACTTCATGCACAACCATTGGAGCTCAATTACTGAAGTCGTCTGGCCACCATTCGATCCCCTCCGAACTCCTCGACTCGCAGCTTAGGACCACCCGAAGTGGTCAACCAAGTGCATCTATCTTCGTCTCCTCTCCTCGAGGTACCTCCTGGCCTTGGACCCCCGCTTGGGATCTGTTCCTCACCCAGTTTACAGCATCGCATCCTCTCTCTCTCACCCCCTCGCCCAAATCTCCCCAAAAGCCCACCAACAATAGCTTACAGACTCAGAAGATAGAACAACATTAATCCCAATTGGTTTACAAAGGAATACAATTCTCGTTATCAGTAAATTTTAACCCAAACAAGCTTCCAGCACTCTCTCGCAACAAAGAAGCATTCCTACTTTTAACAAAACAAAGAAGCCATTTTGATTAATATACGCAGTAACAAAGAAAAGAGAAGAAACCCCCCCTTTATACTCTCCCCCCATCAAATAAAAGTCATGTCCTCATGACTATTTAAATAACTCGCCCACTCTTCCTGCCAAAACAAACCCTAACCCAGGCACAAACAGTGACATTGCTTCCCAAACAGTAAACCTCACACGCTGTGCCTCAGGCGCTACATAGGCCAATTTATCTGGGAGTTCCCTAACCCTCTGAGACCTCCGTACCCCCTCACCTAAATCCTTCAGGCTCGGACACAACTGGGGATACCTCGGGCCCAGCTACCAACTCCTCTCTCAACTTCTCACTCATGCCCCCACTGCAACTCTGAGCCCCCTGCTGACCACAGCTAACCCCTCCCCACTACACCTGACTCAGTGGGAGAAGGGCCAAGGGTCTCTTCCTCAGTCGAGGGGAAGTCAGTAAAAGGCAGCATGTAGCACACATCCAGCACATCATCCTTCGAATCCCTATTCTTCCTCATTTCTGCGATCGGTAGCTGCTGCTTGATCTTCTCCAAATGGAAACACGTGGCCTGCACTGCTCCTTGCAGTCTCTTCAACCTCCTGCAATTGAGAGATCAGCTTCTTCTCTGGCCCCTGCAACTCTCGCCACAGGCTCAGCAGTTCTGACTCACGCATCCCGGCCATCTCAATCTGGGATGCAATTACTCCAACAGCTTCTTCACCCCGACCTGAAAAGCAGCAGTTAGAGATCGATCAGCCTCCAGTTCAGTATTCACTGCACTTATCTCCAGCTTTTTCTTCATCATGACTTCTTCAAATTGACTTTCAGGCTTTGCACTTCATTTGAACTGTCGATGGTCATCTTCAGGTTCCCTTCAAGCATCAGCTTCCGAGATTAGTCCGCAATTTCTTCACCTCCGCAAACTCCCCTCTCCAGGCTCTCAGTTTGCTGTTGCCCTCAGTCAGGACAACTTTCTTCATTCTCTCCAACTTGTAAGTCTTCCCACTGGGTCCAGATCACTCTCTCCAGTCTCTCCGTCTTCATTTCAAACTTGATTCCGTAGAGACAGTCACTCACGAGCTGCAACCTTCGCCAGCCCTGGCATGTGTCCAGGAAAACACTTAAACTTTGTAGTTCTCAGCCGCTCCTGCAACGACCTCACTTCATATTCTCCCGAGGCAAATCCAAATACCAGGAGGGTCATCCACATCTGCCAAAACTCCAAACACCTCCATATCCCCCATGGTCTTCCACATGCCCCGCGAGAAAGTTGCAAGGGCTCCGGATATGCCCTGTGGAATATTTTCGGACC